>NW_023416390.1:90930610-91530610 GCF_014108235.1 Myotis myotis | reverse complement strand
GAGCAAATTATATTCTTAGAAACAATTCCAGTATATTGCATCATATCTGATATAAACTCCAGGGAAAGGCCATGAGGTCTGCAGTCAGTTCTAACCTGGTTTGTTCCCTCTTTGCTGATCGCTGGTGCAGTAATGTATTATGCATTATTTAAACTCTAAACATAAAAGTTTCCTCATATTTGAAATGGAGATGAAAATATTTTTTCTTGGGTTTCTCTTCCAGATAAGATGGAACACGCACTTAAATGCTGAGATGCATGATGCATTAGATGAGAGAAACTAATGCAAAATTTGTGATTAAGTCCCATTGAGGGGGAAGTAGCAGTTTTGAGTCAAAAGACCCTGATACGTGGTCAGAGAACATGTTGTTGGTTTACCCTTTTCACCATTTCTTTCTTCCCAACATGTCTCAGAACAGACTGTGGCCCTTCCCTTGTCCCAGCATGTATGGTCAGGAAGAGTAGCAGGTTCCACATGCTCCCAGGATGCTGGGTGCAACGCAGCAGCCCTGGAAAGAGACCTGGTGGGATAGAGATCCCAGTGCATTTAGAAAGGAGAGCTGATGTGACAGAGATCTCAGTGCATTTAGAAAGGAGAGCTGGTGGGACAGATCTCAGTGCATTTAGGAAGGAGAGCTGGTGAGACAGAGACCTCAGTGCATTTAGAAAGGAGAGCTGGTGGGACAGAGACCTCAGTGCATTTAGAAAGGAGAGCTGGTGGGACAAATCTCAGTGCATTTAGGAAGGAGAGCTGGTGGGACAGAGATCTCAGTGCATTTAGAAAGGAGAGCTGGTGGGACAGAGATCTCAGTGCATTTAGGAAGGAGAGCTGGTGGGACAGAGATCTCAGTGCATTTAGGAAGGAGAGCTGATGGGACAGAGATCTCAGTGCATTTAGAAAGGAGAGCTGATGGACAGAGATCTCAGTGCATTTAGGAAGGAGAGCTGATGGGACAGAGATTTCAGTGCATTTAGAAAGGAGAGCTGGTGGGACAGAGATCTCAGTGCATTTAGAAAGGAGAGCTGGTGGGACAGAGATCTCAGTGCATTTAGGAAGGAGAGCTGGTGGGACAGATCTCAGTGCATTTAGGAAGGAGAGCTGGTGGGACAGATCGCAGTGTTTAAAATTAGTCATGCCTGGCAATGTGGCTCAGTGGTTGAGCATTGACCTGTGAACCAGGAGTTCATGGTTCGATTCCAGTTCAGGGCACTTGCCCAGGTTGAGGGCTTAACCCTAGTAAGGGGTGTGCAGCTGATCAATGATTCTCTCTCATCATTGATGTTTCTATCTCTCTCTCTCTCTCCCTTCCTCTTTGAAATTAATAAAACTATAAAAAATAAATACAATGGACAAAAGTAGCTACTGTTTATTATTCATGCTATGTATATATATTTATGTAAGTGCATATTAACTTACATTTATGTACATTGAAAAGGCTGTATGTAGAATAAACTTAATGAGAGTTATATTTATTTTAAATTTATGTTTTTCTTGTATTTCTTCAATAAACTTATCTTATTAAGTTAAATAAAAATGATGTCTCAGGGGGAGATACTTAGAATAACTTAAAAACTGTATTCTTGGGTATCCAGCCCAAATCTGACATTCAATTAGGTTTATCACATGAACGAGATAAAACAACAAAAATATTTTTTCTAAATGTTTTCTTTCTCATTTCTCTGTTTCAACCTGCTTTGGCATACATTTATTTTATTGCCAATGAGAAGCAATTTATTTCAAATTCCTTTGTATTATTTTCATTTTTTATTATAAGGAGAAGATGAGCTGATTTGTCCATTCTTTTTAAAAGTCTAATGCTCAGAAGACTTTAGTGTCTCACATTTAAGTCACTGTCTATGTGATACTGTCATTATTTATGAATGTGTATTTCTTCTTCTGGGTTGTAAATTTCATGAGGTCTGCACTCTGAGTAACTTATTTAATGTATCTCCCATAGTGTTGAAACTAAGTGTGTGTTTGTACATAATAGATTCTTAATATATTTGAGGCAATAAATTAACTTTTTCTTTTCCTACATTTAAAAAAAAATGGGGTCTGAAATGGGTTACTTTTCAGATGTCCCTGCTCTTTGCATTCCAGCGGCCTCATTTCTCTGTTAGAGCCATTTTCAGATGTTGCGCTATGCCTGAGGGAACACGTCCTCGGTGGCTAAGATATACAGTTCAGGGGTGCACCCCAAATGTGGCCACATGTGGATTTTCATGGTGTGAAGCCCATTCCATTACTAGACTGCTAAACTGGTTTTTGTTTGTTTGTTTTACTAAAGGTGAACTGTCCTCTTCTTTCTTTATTATTTGGCCCTTGATTACCTGTCCCTTAGAGAAATGTGAGTGGGGCCTTCGCATTGTTAGTGAGGCGCTGGGTCCGCTCGGCACCCCTCTGCGGGCTCAGTGGCGCTTGTCCTCATGCACCAGCTTCCAGCCCTGTCCCAGGTAGTTGTGGTGGGAATATCAGGGTGCGCCCCGATATTCCCGACCTCGCCAGCCCCTTACGGAAAGGTGACACAACCGTCTCCTCTAATTCCTGTGATACTCACCGATGGTTTGACCTTTGTTTTCTCGGCACGTGTGGGCATTGGCCACATCCCACAGCTCTGTGCTCTCTGGTGCAGTTTCGTGGTGTCCGTTATGCTGTGTGTGTTCTCTACCCCTGCAAGTTTGTGCCACCGACTATATGTTACCAGTTCCAAGGTTTTCATTCCTTTTATTTTTTCACCCAAGCTATTGCTGTAAGTGAAAATTGGTAATACATATTGAAAGTTAATATTTTAAAATTATACTAATTTTTCCTAGGGATGGACACTAGTGGAAATCAGTAAACCAGGAAGCAAGATTCAAAAATAGTGTTCACAAAATATCATCACTTATAGAGAGAGGGGTCAGGCCAGCTTTAGATACATCTGCAAGCTGCCACGAACTAACATTCGTTGAGTTCATCTTACAATTGTTCAGTAAATTATCTCATTTAATCTTCTGAACCACTCTAAGAAAATTCATTTTGTTTTCCTAATTTTAAAGTTCAGGAACATAAGTCAGAAATGTTGCATTCTTGCCCAAAGGATGCTCTCAAGTTCTGGCAAAGAGATGTCTTTTCTCTTCATATTTCTGCCTGAGTTCTTAGGAAAAGAAACACAGGGAACTCTAACTCTGTCATTTGTCTCTTTACCATCTCGCCAGACGTGAACGGGGGAGCCTGAGAACCCACACGGTGCTTCCAGTGTGTAGATGCCCCTCCTGTAAGGTGTGCACAGCAGAGGCTGGCCCTCAGGATCACATCTTGCCACCCGGACACCCTGTCTCCTGGGCTCCATGAGAAAAGATTTACTGGTGGAGCCTGAGGCTGAAGGCCCAGCTAAGGGTACCCTCTCCGCTCTGTCCTCTCGAGGTGCAGGAAGAAGGTGCTGACTAACCTGTCCACCGACATTTGTCTGGGAAATGGCTTCATACATTTAGTTCCTCTAGATGTGAGGAGAGAAAGGAAGGATGCCTTCCATAGGCTCCTGAGCCTGAGCCTTGAGAGCGTGGGCAAAGCTGCGTCCAGGGTGGTCACAGTGCGGCAATCATTCTCTGATCCAACTACCAAGAGAAACTGTGTGTGTGTTTCAATTTCCACTTGGTGATTGTACTTGATCTATACTGTCTATGCCAATATAGTTTACTAGAGACCCAGTGCATGAAATTTGTGCACAGGTGCAGTCCCTAGGTCTGGCCGATGATCAAAGCACGAGCGTCTTTCATGGAAGGGCAGGTCCCAGCTGATCTCTGGGCCCTGGACGGAACCTGGGCCCCCAGACCCTCATGTGTCCCAATCCGCCTGAGTCATGGCACCCGAGTCCCCACGTGGAGATGCGGTGAGCACGGCCAGACGCTGTGGGCCAGGGTGCAGCGTGGGCCTCTGGGCCACCCAGCAACACCGCATGGAAGCCAGGCGGGCAGCGCGCTCTCTCCGTGCCAGCCTTGCAGAACAGCTTCTGTGTAAACCCACTGGGAGCCGGACTGGCCCCTGCGGTCATGGTGGCTGCAGCGTGGCTCACCCAGAGAGGCTGTGTGGGTGCGGGGCAAGCTCTTCGCAGAAGCCTGGCACCTGAGCAGGAGCACAAGCCCTGGCTTCCTGGGGGAGGGTAGCAGGGGGAGTGAGAGCAAGCTCAAGGGATACCCTGCATCCTCACCACACCTCCATCTCCATCACCCCTGCCCGCAGGTAGCTGGCAAGAGGTCGCAGCCCACCGCCCAGGCACCGTGGGAGGTTGGTCGCCACCACCCACCCCTGGATCCTGGCCGCTGGTTGCCATCTGTGGGGAGGTAAGTGGGGTGATTGTGCCCCTGCTAGCACCCGCCTTGGCCTGGTGCCACCCACTCACCTGCTCCACCATCCCACTGTGGTACTACTGCTCTCGTTGGGGCCCATAAGCGCCAGCAGCGCAACCACTGCCACCTGCTGCCAGCGCCATGTCCCAGACTCCTGCCATGTTCCGCGCTGCCCCCTGGTGGTCAGCACATATCATGGCGAGCAGCCGAAGTCCCAGTTGAACTCCTGGTTAAACAATTTGCATATTAAGCTGTTATTATATAAGATTTCCTATGAAACTGGTAGAATTGTGCAGCAAATGCCCTGTCTCACAGAGTACTCTACACAGTAACCTCACTTGGCTGCCCCCTCCTTGTACTGGGGGGGAGGCACAGGTGTTATCTAGCTGATTCATGTGGGAAGAAACATTACAGAACCTCGTGGAAACCTTCTTAACTTGAAATAACCTGAGGAAAATTTTCAGGGAGGTCAAAACCTTCCTCTTTCTCCTTCTTAGGACACAGGGGCACAGCTAAAGTTATGTCCAGAATACCCCTCTGCTACCCCAGCCCTGCTCCGTGGCCTTCCAGGTGCACGGCCTTTGTGCCCACCCTGTCCCTGGGTTTCCATGCAGTGTGTGTCCTCCCAGGCTGCACAGCACCAGTTGTTCCTGTGGTCTCTACTCACTCTCCTCAGACCACAGTCCTTCTGTCCAATGGCTCTCAATCCTGCGTTTGTTTACACTGCCTTGCATTTCCAGTTGGGGCAAAAACCAACACTGAGCTTTTCCTCGGTGGAGTGCACTGGGAGTGAACTGTCCCCAATGCTGGGGCAGGGTGCCTGCCCCAGGGGCACCTGGAGAGCTCCTCAGATTCTGCTTGCTCATTTGCCTCTGTCTCCACCATTAGGCTATAAGTTCCTTAACCACTCCTCCCTTTGCTCAATCAACATGCTTCATTGCGAGCTTCCCTGTGTACTAGAGAGAAATAGTGGGCCACAAGGTAAAATGAAACAAAACAAGCCAAAGGCTAAGAAGCAGTCGCAGTCACTGCCCTGGGATGGCTCACGTGTAATGGAAACCTTACATGTAAACAGGCCCAGTCTGGTGACTGCTACAAGGTCAGCGGATGCCTGTAAATTCCTGGAAGAGATGCCCTCCATCTAGCTGAGCTGGGAGGAGACCCAGACCAGAGCAGGGCACACTAAATACCTGAAAGATTCGCAGTCACCCCAGAGAAGGAGCAAGGCAGGTCCTCCTGCAGCGCAGAGGGAGTTGGGCTGCAGCCTTCCGGAGGCGAGCAGCAAGCCCAGGCCCTGCGGGGCACAGGTGTGAGGGCGGGGCTGTTGTGCACTGCAGAGAGCGGGAAGCAGCGCCTCAGTGTCCTCTAGTCCCTGACCCAGGCACGGGGCCTCCGCCTGCCCCTGTACCTGCCTCAATCGTTGTGCTCATTTTCTAATGAATCACAAATCAGTGGTTCTCAACCTTGGCTGCACATTAGAATCACCTGAGGCCTGATGCATGAAATTCGTGCAAGGGGCTTCACCCTCGCAGCCCTGCCTGATGCCTCAGCTGGCTCTCGCAGCCCCAGCTTCATCCAGAAGGTTGGCTGGACAGTTGTTCTGCTGTTTGGTCTAATTAGCATATTAGCTCTTTATTATATAGGGTGGGGGGGGGCAAAAGTAGGTTTACACTTGTGGGTATGCAAAACAAAGTTTATGCTTATATTCTTATTTGTTCTTGCATTATATATTTTTCCATAAGAACAACTGTAGCCCTAGCTGCTTTTGCTCAGTGGATAGAGCATCAGCCCATGGACTGAAGGGCCCTGGGTTTGATTATGGACCAGGGTACTTACCTCAGTTGCAGGCTCAACATCTGGCCCTGGATGGGTGTGTGTGGGAGGCAACCAATGGATGTGTCTTTCTCACATCAATGTTTCTCTCTCTGTGTCTCTCCCCTTCCCTTCCTCTCTTTCTAAACTCAATGAAAAAAATATCTTCGGATGAGGATTAACAACAACAGCAACAAAAGAACAGCTGTAAACCTACTTTTCCCCACCTGTGTATAATCCCTGGCATTGTAGCTCTGAGCTTTGTGCTTCATTAAATTGCTATTATTCATCTTTTCCTAACATTGTAATGGCTCTCAGGAAAAAATAGTGGGAATGGAGTGAACTTTGGGAAGATGTTGGAGGAAACAGAGTCCTGTGAGACTGGAAAGACTGGGATTTGTAGTTAGCATTTGCTGTGTTGTTCTGGGCCAGTCACGTAGCCCTTCATAAGAGAGAGGACTCGTCACATTCATGGACTTCCCTAAGATTAACTGGGTCATGCAGACAAAGTCAAGGAAACTGTAGTTATTTAACCCTATGCAGCTGTTGCCATTGTTGTTATGTTATCCATCCCTCTCTACGAGCAGAGAGAAAACTGAGTTCTGTGGAAGGTCACATCGTAGGAAGTGAGGGAACTGCAGCCAGGTCCTCTGACCCCAGATCAAATTCTCCTTCTGGCCCTTGCTGGTTTTGCTCAGTGGATAGAGCGTCAGCCTGTGGACTGAAGGGTCCCAGGTTAGATTCCGGTCAAGGGCACATGCCTGGGATGTGTAGGAGGCAGCCAATCAATGATTCTCTCCCATCATTGATGTTTCTATCTCTCTTTCTCCCTTTCTCTCTGAAATCAATAAAGATATATAAAAAAAATTCTCCTTCTGCAAAACCACATGAATTGTTCAGTTCTCACTGAAAAAACAGAGTCCCTTGCATGTTCCCTTTCTGTTCTCTTAGACCCCCTCCAGTTCCTCATACCCACCAGAGGGACCAGCCTTCACACTCAATGCCAGAAGAGCCTGTCCCCAGGGGAATGGCTTGTGGTGTCCAGGTCAGGCGCTGCCTCTCTAAGGCATGTTCCCACGTTCCCAACACGGACTGAAATCTCCCTGTTCATAACCGGGTGCTCTGGCTTTAGCATTGCCTTTTCTCTCTGCATTTTCAAAATTCTTCCCAGTCGTGTAATAATCGGAGCATCGGCCACTTCAGTAACACTTTAAAGCAAATATTCTTAAATTTTTTCAAGTGGCAGCTCTACTTGAAAGTTCTCTTCATCTTTTGGGGAGTGCTTTGATATTTTCATACACTCCAATTAGAGTTCAATAAAACAGACACCATTTATGGTATGTTCTGTTGTAAAAAGGAAACATTCCAATGAAAGGGAAAACATAGAGTGACCCTACCAACCTCTCACACGTAGATCTATTCTAGTTCAATAACAGTGACTGATGCTCTTCCCCTGGCCCCCCTCCCCGGACAGGTGAGACAGGAATTCCTAATGACCTTCCTGGAAAAGAGTGAAAAGGGCCAGTGCTAGCACCTCACCGTCACTTCGATTAAGAAAGCATCAGTACCAAGTGTTATTAAGTAAGTCTAAGTTAGTGAGGCTCAGTTTGTACTCAGGGCATAGATTCAAATACAATGTTTGTTCAAATGCTAGTGCAGCTTATTTGTGTGAGGCTGGGAAAGTCACTTATCCCTTAGAGTTTCTCAGTCTCTTTATCTGCAAAATAGAAATAAACACACCTGCTTTCTGGGTTGCCATGAGGATCAAATTGGATAAAGTGCCTTCTGTTGTGTCTTTCATAGAGGAGCCTTTAGAAGATGCTGCTTTTAAAGGATTTTCTATAAAACAATTTTATTTCATATCTTATGAGAGACATTTTATTGCCGAAATAGAGTGGCTCATAGCTCTTCCCTCACAGGTAGGGCTCCTCAGCACTTGTAGCTGAGCTAAGATGATCTAGCCCCAATGTCCAGCTGCACCAGCAGATACCGAACAATAGCAATATTTTTCTCATACATCATTTATTTAAGTTAAAATCACTCAAAATATATTAAAACAATAAGATTTCATATTTGATGCAGGTTTTCATCCTGTGTGAGAGCCATCTTGTATCTGTTGATCCTGTATCTTGAGCATTTTGCTTTACAGTCAAGAGTAGCAGCTGGCTGGGAGCATCTAACATTCCAAACTCCCTGTCAGAAAAGGGAGGCAGGGAGAGGCGGGAGGCCAGGCATGGGGAATGATGATGGACTGAGAGAGGTGAACTCCCAGAAGCCCAGCTTGTGCTGAGAGATGGGCTTACTTGCCTTTAGATATCCCTCCAGAAGATGCTCTTGTGGACACTAAGTTGGAGTCCTAGCTGAAGCCTGGCGCTTCTTTTCCGGACCAGACAGACTCAGGAGGCACAGTGTGAACCATGCTGGTTGTGAGCATGCAGTTTGGGAGAAAGCAGGGCCAAGCAGGTGCAGAAAGTCTCTAGCCTAAGCCCAGAGTGACTACAGTGGAACAGGGTAGGAGCATGAGGTCAGGGTCTTGGAAACACACCTGTATTGAAAGTCAGGATATCATAGTATCAGAGAAGCAAGGCAGTCAAGAGAGTTAAGTGAGCAAGTGATCACAGGCCGGGGGGTGGGGGGAGGTGAGTCAGAAAATCTGTAAGTAATCATTTTCTTTAAATAATTCATCCTAGGCCACGTGATATAAATGTGCATATTAGATGATTTCCATTCGACACCAGGGTCTGTCAGTACCTTCATCATGCCAGGGAGATCTGATAAGTTTAGATCAGAAAGGCCACACTACAGAAGTGGCTACTGTAAGTCTTCTTCCTTTCTCATCAAATTATATCAGAGGCTGTTGTATCCATCAAGAAAATGAACTAGAAAGGTTGATGTGTGTTAGAAAAGTTGTTGCTTAGGAATAGTGGGTGTTAGAAATGTTAGTATTCAATACATGTGGATTATGTAAAGTACTTTCAAATATGTCCTGTTCTTCCAGGATTAGGACTTTAAAACCTGATGTCTATGTTACTGCATACCCTTCGGGATAAACATGGAAGGTTTGATCATTAAGGGGCTTGTGTCTTACTGTTGGTTTAGAAGAGGTTTGGTCACAGAATTCTAAAACATGATTCTCTAAAATACACAATTAGAATATTGTAACATTTGATTTCAAAGAAACTTCCATGCAAGACATATTTTCATAATTTTTCCATGTATAAGAGGCCCCCATGTATAAGATGCCCCCCACTTTCCAACCCAAAATTAAGAAATCAATATTTTAAACATTTTGCTGGTTTTCGTCTTAAGACCTTCTTCTTTTTTGTCATCTTAAGGAGTTGTTCTTTCTGTTTTCTCCATTGTCTGGTCACACACTCAGTGGGAGGGGGTCCAAATTTTCTCTCTGCTGCTCTATTTCCATGCTCTTTTGCAGAGCTAATGATATTCAGTTTGAATTTTACAAACTAAGACAATCACTTACAGGTATTTATCTTTTTATTTTTTGACATCTTTATAGTCTCAGAACACTCTGGTCCCTGTTGCATCTGTGCAATCTCCATCTCCACCTCCAATTATGGCATCAGCTGATGTCAGTAACAACAAGGCTCATGATTGGAGGAAGCCTGTTTGACAAGGTGCGGGCAGTTACACACCCGCAGCTCCTTCCTTGGCTGATTTCCATGTATAAGATGCCCCATGATTTTCAGTCTAATGAAAAAAAGTGTCTTATACACAGAAAAATACAGTATTTATTTATTTATTTTAAAAATATATTTTATTGATTTCAGAGAGGAAGGGAGTGGGAGAGAGAGATAGAAACATCAATGATGAGAGAGAATCATTGATCAACTATCTCTTGCATGACTCCTACTGGAGATTGAGCCCACAAGCTGGGCATGTACCCTTGACCGGAATCAAACTCAGGACCCTTCAGTCCATAGGCTGATGCTCTATCCACTGAGCCAACCAACTAGGGCCATGCAAGATGTTTTTAGAGCAAAAAAGTAGAACAGTGAGATTTCATTTTCACAGTTTCTGGTTAATGTTTGTGTATATTGCAGAACTTGATTTCTGGCTTGATTTTTAAATTTCCTATTAGCTAGCTTACAATGGAGTGTTAATTCTCGCTTACTTCAATTATTGGGCTGCCCTTGTGAGACCTTCAAAAGGAACCTACTTCCTGCCTGGCCCCTGTGCTCAGGAACTGTGCAGACAGATAAGGACAAGAGTGACCTGAGGATTAAAAAGATAAAAAAGACCAGGCAGGGGAGCTTCATGGTTCAGAAAAGCACTTGCATTCCGGTGGGGCCAGCTCAGGGCTTGTTTGGCACAAAACAAGCGGGGTTTGTACAAAAGCACTCAAATTAGCCGTGTGAATTAGTGCTCACGCTGAGCCTCACTCCCTGGTATGTATGATGAAGCATTAGACGAGACATCCTCAGCTGGAATTGCACACTGTGGCGAACGCAGTACGTCTTCAGAGCCTGTGGTCACAGTTGCAATATCAGGCTCAGACTCCTTGTGCACGTTATTTGCCCCATTTAAGCCTAATTATCCCATCTTTGCAATGTGGGCAATGATATCAATGTCAGAGGGACTTTTTAATACCAAGTTTAATGAGAATGTGACAATGCATGCTACATAAATAGAGCTCAGTAATGTTTACCCATCCCTCTTCCTTTCCTTTAGGCTCAAATAGTTTACATTCTAATGTTGCTGGAGAAATGAGTGGTTGGAATTTCTCCATCACTAGTGGGAGTGGGGTTCTTGAAATATCCTGAGAAAAGGAACTTTCTAAGACCCATGTGGGAGAATGAGTGGAATTATATTTCTCAGTTCCCAAAGTCACGTGTCCCTTAAACCAGTCCTGGCGAAGGTGCAGCTGGGGTCCAGCAGAGCCACAAGCAAAGCCAGTGCCCAGAGCTCCCATTCCACAGTAGAGCAGGTCTGATGTAGCATCAGGATGATTGCATCCACGAGTCCATCGTGAGGGTCCTGCCTGCTGCAAGGCATGTGGGCGAGTGCAGGGAGCGTGGCCCTGCAGCAGGAGTCCCAGAGAGCGAGAGGGCCAGCAGCCCGAGAGAGAGAACACCCTTCGCTCACGAGTTTAAATATCACATATCCCCACGCTCCCTATTCTGGCCAGCGACCTGCTCCCAGATGTGACTGACAGGTAAGTCCCTTCCTAGTCACCCAGGTCTCACTGGGCATCATCTAAAGACTGTCTGTCCAATCCCTTCCCCCAGCACTTTGCAGGGACTAGACCTGGAGAGTGTGGACTGCAGCTTCCTGGCAAAGCCACATAAATGGCAGCCTGTATTATCTGGTCTCACCTGTGCTCCTTTCCTGTTAAATAATAACCAGGTTATGATGACAGTATCATTATGAATTAAGAGAAAATGAAGACCAGTTGTGTTATAGGCAGAGTGATATAGGAAACGACAGTGTTGTTTCCTCAATATTGGTCTTGAGATGATAAATGATGACAGAAAATTCTCTTACTTTTGACGTGACACGGCTAATATGGGATTAGGGGATATTTCTGTATAGAAATAGAGGAAGACCATTTTTCTGGGAAGACCCACAAAAAATAATACAATACATAACACACCAAAACTAAGAAAGCTCTGGGACCGCTGGTCAGGACTCTGAATCCAAACATAGACACCTCTGGGTGCTGGGTATGAATTTGGACTGTGAAGTGCACCCAGACAGCATGAGCATGTAAACCATCACCCATCCCTCCGGTGCCACTGGCCCCACACACCCCCGGGAGGGGGCACCTCTCTCTCTTTTGTGTTCTCTGTCTCTTCTCTCTCTCCTTCTCTCTCTCTCTCTCTCTCTCTCTCTCTCTCTCTCTCTCTCTCTCTTCTCTTCTTCTTCTTCTTCTTCTTCTTCTTCTTCTTCTTCTTCTTCTTCTTCTTCTTCTTCTTCTTCTTCTTCTTCTCCTCTCTCTTTTTACATATTTCTACAAATAGGTTCTATACATATATGTGTATATAAATAATATATATTCAGTAGAATTTAAAATGATGGTATTATAATTTCAGTAATCAATTTCTTCTATCTTCTTTAAGGCATTAATTAATGACTTTTAATGTTTCCTATCTGATATTTAATTTACAGAAGGATTTACTGTGTTTAAAACCTAAGCAATACTTAAAACAGAAGGACAGCCTTAGACAGCTAAAGGAAGCACGGTCCCTGCCGAATTGCTCAGGGCTGGCACGTCATAGCAGGAGGCAGACAGGGAGGGAGGCTGAGGGTGGAGGTAGTGGGAGGGCAATAGTCTGAGGACTGGGATGGGGAGCTGTTTCTCTGTCTTGGGAAAATGCCTCCTTATGTGTCACATCCAGTGGGGCAGTGTGGCGCACAGAAACCTTTGCTACAAGCCCTCCATGTTGAGAGCTAATGATTTCTGTTCCTTCTTTGATTTCTCTCTCCCAGGAGGCCAGATGAAGACAGAGGGGACATGGGCGCACACCTGTGTTCGGAAGCATCTGCTGTAAGTTCCTGAGCACGCCTCACCCTCCCTTCCCCCAGGCATGAGCATTGGCACCCATGTTCTCACTTTCAGGGTCTGGGTAAGCAGCTTCTTCAGCCTTGTACCTCATTTTGAGTCCAGTATCACTATATTTAGCCGATAATCTTCAAGCATGGCATTTAGAGTTGGAAACATATTCATGTCGTGGTGGAAAGAGCTTTGGCTTTGATTTTTTTTTGTGTGTGATTGTTTTGTGGATCTTAGCAAGTTTCATATGAAGAGAAGTGAAACAGAAATGGTGTTGTTCGGCCTTCTCTAGCTCGAATTCCCATTCCTATGATAATTTGGGGGCTCATATTTAATACAATCGAGTAAGGGTCTCTTAAAAACTACTGTCTTAGCAAACCTTTTACATTTTGGTTGGACTTTATTTTATTTCAGTACTACTTATAAAAGAAAACTGCTACACACTAGATATCAACAGGCAAAAAATCTGAAGGGCCATGGAAAAAATATTTTTACTATTTAACAACTAATGTTTTAAGACCTGCAAGCTTGTAGGGGAGAGTTCCAATTAAAGAAATATCAAACAAAGGTAAAGATGGACTTGGGGAATGTTTGCACGTGCATCGTGTCTGATTTGTGCTATTTGGAGGACACTAACGCCCCGCGTGGACTCCATGAGGGGAGGCCTCCCTACCGTTGATCACCCTCCACCAGGCTTATTCTCTTCAGCTTCTGCCCGGAGCTCCCCGCCCCTCTGTGCCGGGTGTCTATTTGGTTCTGCAGGTTAGAACCAAAGCACCGGAGCTGAAACAGTAACTCCTTTTGAACTGAGTGATGTTAGGCGATGATTTTCACGGGAGCCCTTAAAAGAGGACGCATGCAATCACTATCATTCCAATGTTTTAAATATTAGTACTTTTGACAAGTTACATTTCTGTTTACCTGTTCTTACAGGAGCCTCATGATTTCCCCCAAAAGAGCAGCATGAGGCTGGAATTTTTAGTTTATCAAAGAAAATTGCATGCATTTTCCTAAGGCAAATTGCAGACCAGAGACATTTGTAGATGAATAGAAAAGTATGTGAAAGGGAACACTCTGCTGTGTTTGCCTACTTGTAACTTCAACCCTAATTACCTTTTGAAACACTATTTGAAAATCTAGAGAATTTCAAAACGCACCATTAATGGTTATGTTGAAAATAGAACCCAGCTTCCTCCGCTCCAAACCCAGAGCTTTCCTTGTCACCAAGTTACCTTCTGATGAGGCCTCCTCTGAAGTTTCCTAAAGAATGCTCAAGCTCACGTTTATGAGTTCATAGGCCCACGGCACCCGCCATTTGCACTGACTTCTTCATCACTGAGATGCATCTCCCGTGCCAAGGACATTGGGGGTCCTAGGTTTGCGCACATTCTGTCCCCAGGAAGCATGGCTTATTTTAACCCTTGTCACATGTATAGAAACAAACCCTTTTGTTTTTTTAAAAAAAAAGGTAAATAAAAATACCCTTATGGATTGAGGCAGAGGGGATTGGAGGGAGGGACGCTTTTGAAATTCTCAGCAAATCAAGGGCAGATGTGGAACTAGAATTCAGGTATCAGCTTAGTTTTCAGCTGGAAAATGCTGCTATACATATAACTTCTGCTTCCTTTATAATATTTATTTAAAGGCATCACTCCCTGTGTGATGGTTTCTCAGCATTTACTCTCCACTTTTATTCTCCAGTTTGTTCCCTCCTGTTTTGTGTCTCTGGAGGCTTATCACCCAGGAAGACACCGCCTGAGGTCCCTCCCTCTATGGCTCCAGATCCATGGGGCTGATGGGAGGGTGGAGAAGAGGTGAGAGGGTGGGAATAGACAGACAGACAGACACAGGCGCTGACCTCTCCCACCCCCACTCCCCACCCCTCCCTGCGCCCATCAGGGCTACAGCACTGGCTTTACTGGACCAGACCAGGCCCAATTACAGAGTACTCGGCAGCCAAAAGCCAACCTTGAGAAAATGTATGTGAAAGAATGCACTTTATTGAAAGACCTTAGACAAACCTCGTCCCCCTGCGGGTGGAGACCACCACTTCACCAAAGCAATCTGCATACAAACAAGGAATTCCATTTGTCTTTTTAAAAAATATATATTATTTTTATTTCAGAGAAGAAGGGAGAGGGAGAGAGAGATAGAAACATCCATGATGAGAGAGAATCGTGGATCGGCTGCCTCCTGCAAGTCCCCCAATAGGGATCGAGCCCACAACCCGGGCATGTGCTCTTGACCAGAATTGAACCTGGGACATTTCAGTTCACAGGCCAACACTCTATCCACTGAGCCAAACCAGTTTCAGTGGTCGGCAAACTCATTAATCAACAGAGCCAAATATCAACAGTACAACGATTGAAATTTCTTTTGAGGGCCAAATTTTTTAAACTTAAACTATATAGGTAGGCACATTGTTATTAACTTAATTAGGGTACTCCTAAGGCTTAGGAAGAGCCACACTCAAGGGGCCATAGAGCCGCATGTGGCTTGCGAGCCACCGTTTGCCAACCACGGGTTAGGACATCCATTCGTCTTTATTCAGGGAAATTCTGTATAAGCATCCAGGGAGCTTCTTCATTGCAGGTACAGTTAGACGTTCCTACGCAGGCGCAGCTGGAAACATGCCTTTAATAGATTGCATGTTCACAAATGGAAGAAAATCTCCACCCCTGGGGGATAATGTAGTATTAGAAGGAGGGCATGAGGAGAATAGCTTATGCAGAGGTCAGCAGGGGGTCCTCCAGGCTGCTGGGCCAGCCTCTGATGGTGGAGCCAGAGGAGTCCCTGGTCCTGAAAGTCATCCTGGGCTTGTCCCTGAAAAGACAGGTCTGCCATTCGTCAATGTCAGGGGTGGCATTGGCATGAAAGGAGCTTAACCAATTACCTCTCAGCCCTTCTCTTAAACTCCTAGCAGATTGCTCGATGTGGTTACACACACCTATAACATCTAGGGTGATGTAAATGGGTTTACAGGTTGATCTAAGGAAATTTGTGAATTTTAAATAAAAGTCGGTCTAGGCCAGGTCACCTGCAACGCTGTGTGTACAGGTTAGGTGGCACTAGGACAGCAATGCAGGTGGCCCTGCTCACACCAGCTCTTTACCGCTCTCCTTAACACCGTTTCCTCCCTTTTCTCTACCAGGTCTAGGGGAGCAGGTGGCTTCCCACTGCAGCTGGTCTCTGAGTGTCTACATACGCTTTGTGGTTCCCTAACTGCGAACACCTTGTTAAAAAGTCACCTCATTAAGAAGTTTCTTTGAAAAATCCCAACTGAGCATGCCCTGGGTTTAATGCCAAGGTCCTGGCATGTCATGGATACGTCATATATATAATTTTAAATGGATTTCACGTTTTATTCCTGTCTATAATTACAGTGTATATCTTGTAAAGATAAGCAAAGTCTCTGTCACTAAAAGGCAGATATGCACAGGGACGCTCTGACTTAAAACCTGTTACCAAGATACTTTCTAGGGTGAGCAAATCCCTCTGCACTGGACTGTTGAATCTACATATGCACACAGGTTCTTCCTTAGCATGAGCTGTGCACCATGCCACCTCGCCCTCTCCCTGCTGTGCCTGTGTCCTGCTCAGGTCTCTGCATCCTGAGTCATCATACTCCTGCTGGGCCTCCCCACGCGGGACGGTGTTTCAGGAAACACCACTGGCAAGGCAGACTGCACACTGGTGGCTTCAGACTGTGAGAGGGGAGTTCTGGTGTCCGAAGGAGGAGACAGTTCTTTAGTTTTGGTTTTGGGGCACATGTGGCATTTATTAGTTGAAATGTGTGTAACAAATTCTGAGAACTCTGAAAATGGATCATTTTAGGAAGAACTCTGAAAATGGATCATTGTATGCAACGTCCTCCTCCTCTCCCCTTCTACTTTAACAAAGTATTCCAATCTATTCAGAAAATAGCCAGCTTTCTCCAAGAGTACTATAAAGTCCATATCAAAATATAATTCTCTCTCTCTCTCTCTCTCTCTCTCTCTCTCTCTCTCTCTCTCCATTGATGTGTTTTATCTCATTTCATTTCTTCCAGTTTTCCTGGTGCATTATGTCACAGTTTTAATTTGCTGCTTACTTGAAGGGACTTTTCCTTGCCACTCAAACTGTATTCCATAGAATACATGAGATGGAAGAAATATTTAAAGGAAAAGAACAGTTTGAGTCTACTAATAGTAAACAATCAACTGCAATTATTTATTGGAGGTTTTCAAATATAAGTTGCTAGGCAAAGTGATAGTAAAGAGAAGCTTGTGAATAAGAGCATGTAAATAATGCAATATAACCCCAACTAAAGAGAAATTGCCCTTGAGGTAATTGATAATTGCCTATACTTACATCTTTTGCCATCTATCAATTTTTCACTCATTCGACAAATATTTCTCCAGCTCCTATAAGTATGCAAATAATTTTTGAGGCAATATTAAATATAAAATATCTTCCCTACCCTTAAAAAATCTTAAAATTGATTTTGAAATAAAAACCAAAAACACTATTTTTAAATGAAGCGGCAAACAAACATCCCAAGCAGTAAGGACCAGTGCAATGTGGCTGTTCCCCAAACAGAAACGGGGTTCCTGTCTCAGCCACCAATCAATGAGAAATATCATTGACAGGAACAACTAAGAGAAGATGCCTGTGCACTCTCTAGATATTGATTCCATCCTCAAAAAGCATGTGATAAACATGGGTTAATTGGATAGTGGAGTGAGTGTGTGTGTGTGTGTGTGTGTGTGTGTGTGTGTGTGTGTGATAGAATGTGCTAGCTGCTAGTGGTCAGCAAACTCATTAGTCAACAGAGCCAAATATCAACAGTACAACAAATGAAATTTCTTTTGAGAGCCAAATTTTTTAAACTTAAACTATATAGGTAGGTACATTGTTATTAACTTAATTAGGGTACTCCTAAGGCTTAGGAAGAGCCACACTCAAGGGGCCAAAGAGCCGCATGTGGCTCGCAAGCCGCAGTTTGCCGACCACGGTAGCACTTTCCTCTAGGAAGATAGACCTCTGTTAGTATAGAAGTGTGAGATGGAAGGGATAGTGGAAAAGTGGGAAAGCTGGTTTGTTAGCCAATATCCAGGACTCACCCCCTGGATTTGATGAATTAGGGAGGGGCTAATGGGTCAAGTGAAATAGTGTGCAACCAATCAAGTCAGATTCTACTGTATTTATCAGTTGTTGACTAGGCATAAAAGCAGGCTGAAATACCAGTAGGTTGAAGAATTACCTAGAAAAAATTCTGTATAAAAAACCTACCATGGATTAAAAAAAGTAAAAGATTGTCTAGGTCCTTTCTTACTTATTGATCAACCATATAATGGAGCACAGCCAGGGTTTTCCTTAAGCTAGATTGTGACTTAATGTCTGACCCAGTAAGAGACGTGATGTTTATCCCACTAGTGTGACATTCTAGCTCCTCAAGGGTTTGTGAGGGTGAGGGTGAGGGTGAGGAGAGACTCACTCCCTCCTTTCCTTCCTTTGTGTTGTTCCACGTCTCTCTTTTTCGTCCTCACACACCCCTGTGGCCAATGCTGGCCATGGCCTTCCCCTGGGGCGACCGCCGATGCAGGGTCACAGGGAACTCCCAAGGCTCTCCATTTAGACACACTCTTCCATTCTCAGTGGAGTGAAGTGTTTACATATGTCCCAGTGAATTCCTCCTAATGGTTGTTCTTGGAAGCCCAGTGACTTGACAGTGATGTGACATTTCCATTTTGAAGCATTTCTATATCCATAATGGGAAATTTGTTTGCAGGGGTTAGAAAAAACCCAATTATCCTTTTCAGCAGCTTCAATAATTTTATCAAAGGAAATATATGTGTTTATATCAGTTGCTCTAAACATTATGTATCTCTTGTCTCTCCATACATGCCTGTGCAGGCACACACACACAGGTATTATGTACACACAGCAGGCGCTGCATGTTGGAACTGATAAGCATCACATGCATTTTACATATACAGTTGGTGCAAAAGGGAGACATTTATCAAAGTACTTTCTCACATGAAAATTCAGATAAAATCTCATTTTATTTGCTCACTATCCAATTTATTATTTTCTCTCTGTGCTTACTTTGAGGGCATTGTCCTCTATAGCCCATCTCAAGGGCCCGTCCTCTCTTGCCTTATTCAGAAATGGTCACTTTCCTGCCCCCTCCTCATCTCACCCCAGGAGATGAGCCCAATAACTGCAGATCACACCCTCAGTCAAAAGCCTGACCAGCCCTTTCTGATGTGGCTCAGTTGGTTGTGTCCATGCAGCAAAACGTTGCTGGTTCAGTGTTTCTCTCTCACATCGATGTTTCTCTTCCCCTCCCTTCCTCTCTCTCTAAAATAAATAAAAACACATTTTTTAAAAGGCCTCACCAGGCGAAAATCAATCCCTGTGCCAGCAAGTAGGAAAGAAAGGTGGAAACAGAAATAAAAACATTGTGTTCATATTCCTATTAGTCTGAAATGCACCCTGTGCATGGCAGCATTTAACTGCCATTATCTTGAACAGTTACTTCAATTAAACTTCTCCTTTATTTAAAACTAGAGGCCCAGTGCATGAAATTCATTCCTGGGTAGGGTTGCCAGCGCCTGCCAGCTGCCAGCCAGGGCCTCCCTTCCCCCAGCTGCCTGCCACCACTGCCATCCAGGGCCTCCCTTCACACCTGCCTTGGCCTGGCCCTGCTGCTCACCTACTCCACCATCCCGCTGCAGTCCCGCTCTCGTACGGGCCCATGTGGCTGGCAGTGCCTCCACTGCTGCTGCTGCAAGTGCTGCTTCGCTGACGCCTACCATGTTCCATGCTACCCCCTTGTTGTCAGTGCACATCAAACTCCTGGTTGGTTGAACTCCTGCCTGTGGGGACAATTTGCATATTAGCCTTTTATTATACAGACTAGAGGCCCGGTGCACAAAAATTTGTGCACTTGGGGGGAAGGGGAGGTCCCTCAGCCCGGCCTGTGCCCTCTCACAGTCCGGAACCCCTTGGGAGATAACGACCCGCTGGTTTAGGCCTGCTCCTGGGTGGCAGAGGGCAGGCCCAATCCCTAGGTGCAGCCCCTGGTCGGGCTCAGAGCAGGGCTGATTGGGGAGTTGGGGCACAACCCCCTGTCATGCACAAAGCAGGGCGGATCGGGAGGTTGCGATGCCACCCTCAATCACGCTCAGGGTAAGGCTGATTGGGGGGTTGGGACACCGCCCCCTATCACACTCAAGGCAGGGTCGTGGGGAGGTTTTGGCGCCACCCCCTGTCACGCAGAAAGCAGGGCCGATAGGGGAGTTGGGGCACCGCCACTCTCACACTCAGGGCAGGGCCGATGGGGAGGTTATGGCTCTACCCCATCACACACAGAGCAGGGCCCGTGGGGTGTGGGGGGGGGGGGTTGGGGAGTTCCTCCCTATCAGGCACAGAGCAGGGCTACTCAGGGGGTTGGGGCACCACCCCCTGTCACACACAGAGCCGCAGGGTGATCAGGGGGTTTGGGCGCTGCCCCCTGTCATGCTGATCCCGCTGCCAGGAGGCCTCGTGGCTCCGCTGATCCCGGTGCTGGGAGGCATATTACCCTTTTACTATATAGAATAGAGGCCTGGTGCATGGGTGGGGGCTGGCTGGTTTGCCCTGAAGGGTGTCCTGGATCAGGGTGGGGGTCCCCACTGTGGTGCCTGGCCAGTCTGGGTGAGGGGCCAAGGGCTGTTTTCAGGCTGGTGGGTGACTGAAGCTCCCAACTGCTCCTTTTTTTCTTTTTTTTTTTATTCTGGGCTAGCTTTAGTTCTGGCTCCAGCTCTGAGGCCTCTGCTGCTGAAAGAAGGTATCTGGTTTGTTTAGGTTCTATAATCGAAACACTGTATCAACTCCAGCTCTGAGATCCAGGTTGGCTGAAAGCAGGTTTCTGGGGTTTTGTTTAGCTTCTATATTTGTAACAATGTTTCAAACTGCAAGCTCAGAGGCTGGCAAGGCAGGGGGGAATGTTGGAGTCCTCCGTCACTGAAGCAAGCAAGCCTCATGTTAGCTTCAAGCTGCCTGGCTGCTGGCCGCCATCTTGGTTGACAGTTAATTTGCATATCTCACTGATTAGCCAATGGGAAGGGTAGCGGAGGTATGGATAATTACCATGTTTCTCTATTATTAGATAGGATAAGCCCCAAATGCTCATATTCGTGCCTGGGAGATTTTTAGCAATAAGTACTAGTTGTCAATGACAGCAATCATATTTAATTGTTCATTCTGACATGTTCCAGCATTTTATTAAACACAGATTACTCTAGATTGAATAAATGAATAGCAAAGATGCTGCCAAGGGCCCTGAAAATATCAGTGGAAGGAGTGAGTTACATCATGTCTCATGAAAATGCAGGAGAAGCCAGCACAGGTCAGGAGTTTGTTAGAGCTTCAGGTTTTCCATTTCTACCTGAATTTTCAAAAATCAGGTGTGTTATTGATTATATATTGTGAGGAAGAAAAGATCAGATATCTTGGCTGGATGTCATTTAGATATTTTAATATATTTCCCACAGCTACATTTGAAGAAAAGAATATATTATGGCTTGATCCTTATATAAACTTTTAAAGGTACACAGTTGGTAGCCTTATTAACTGAATTTTAAATCAATTTTGCTTTCATTTCAATATTTTTATTATTGCATCAAGGAAGATAATTAAATAACACATTTTCATCAGTTACCATAGAACTGTGGTAATATGACTATGATTACCAGAATGAATGCCTTAGGATAAAATTATAGAATCTCCCTTACATCCCCATACAATTTTAGAAACATTACTTTGTTTCAATCCTATATGGAATTTTTCTGAATATTCTGGAGAACAAACTTTTCTGACCATCTTTAAGTCATTGAAATGTCATAGTATAACTATGTTTTTCTTTTAAATGATGATTAAAAGTGTGTGTTGTTTAATTAGTCATGTCACTCAACCCAGATACATGGGGAACACTCTGGAGCCCTAAAAAGGCTTGGTACCAGGTCAGGATTCAGAGATCATGCTGTGGTATGGAGCTAAATAATGACAAAATCATCATATAGAACTATTATTATTACATAAATGGGTCTTTATATTGAGCATGTGTTATCAATGAAAAATCTACTCCTTTTGGAAATCATGTTGTAAATATTTTCTCCAAATATAAAGAATATGCCAATAGATGACTATTCCCTACAGAATGGTCTATTCAATAATAGTACCCTCACATAGTTAGTTCAATCATCATTTTGTTAGTTATTTTATTTTAATAAATTTACTGTTTTATAAATGTTTATATAAGCATCCCTGTATGTCTCTATGAATAGTAAAAGTAAGGAATGGATATTTTAAGACTTTAAGATATTTCCAAATTATCCTTCAAAAGGATTGTACATAATCCAATAGATATCTTTCTATTGATCACATGGAAGATAGTATTTATTTTACTATTTCACAGATTATAGAAATTACATCTGATTATTTAATTTTATTATCAACTAGAGGCCCGGTGCACAAAAATTTGAGCACTCCGGGGGTCCCTCAGCCCGGCTTGTGCCCTCTCGCAGTCTGGGACCCCTCGGGAGATAACAACCTCCTGGCTTAGGCCCGCTCCTGGGTGGCAGAGGGCAGACCCAATCCCTAGGTGCAGCCCCTGGTCGGGCTCAGAGCAAGGCAGATTGGGGAGTTGGGGTGCCGCCCCATCATGCACAGAGCAGGGTGGATAGGGAGGTTGCGATGCCACCCCTAGTCACGCTCAGGGTAGGGCCGATTGGGGGGTTGGGGCACCGCCCCCTGTCACACTCAAGGCAGGGTCAATAGGGAGGTTGCGGCTCCACCCCCTGTCATGCACAGAGCAGGGCCGATCAGGGGGTGGGGCTCTGCCACCTATCACACACAGAGCAGGGCCCATCAGGGGGGTTGGGGCTCCATACCCTGTCACACACAGAGCAGAGCCGGTCAGTGGGTTGAGGAGCTCCCCCCGTCACACACAGAGCAGGGCCCATTAGGGGGGTTGGGGCTCTGTACCCTGTCACACACAGAGCAGGGCCAATTAGTGGGTTGAGGAGCTCCCCCCTGTCACACACAGAGCAGGGCCAATAGGGGAGTTGGGGCACCACCCTCTGTCACACACAGAGCAGGGTGGATCAGGGGGTTGGGGTGCCGCCACTGTCAGGAACAGAGCAGGGCGGATGGGGAGGTTGTGGCCACGCCCCCTGTCACACACAGAGCCACAGGGCAATCAGGGGGTTTGGGCGCTGCCCCCTGTCACATTGATCCCGGTGCTGGGAGGCCTCTCGGCTCCACTGATCCCGGTACTGGGAGGCATATTACCCTTTTACTATATAGGATAAAAGCCTGGTGCACGGGTGGGGGCCGGCTGGTTTGCCCTGAAGGGTGTCCTGTATCAGGGTGGGGTTCCCGCTTGGGTGTCTGGCCAGCCTGGGTGAGGGGATGATGGCTGTTTGCATCTGGTCACACCCCCTTCAGGGTGGGGGTCCCCACTGGGGTGCCTGGCCAGCCTGGGTGAGGGGCTGATGGCCATTTTCAGGCTGGCGGGCAACTGAAGCTCCCAACCTGTCCTTTTTACTTTTTTTAAATTCTGGTACAGCTTTAGCTCTGAGGCTCGGCTCCACCTATGAGACCTCCGCTGGTGAAAGCAGGTTTCTGGCCTTTGTTTACCCTTCTGTATGTGAAACAATGTTGCGGTCCTTCTGGCTGAAGCCCGGGGTTTTGTTTAGCTTCTATATTTGTTACAATGCTGCTTAGAGTGCAGCTGAGAGGCCGGCAAGGCAGGCAGGGAAGCTTGGCTCCCTCCATCACTGAAGCAAGCAAGCCTCCCTGTTCGAGTCAGCTGCCTGGCTGCCGGCTGCCATCTTGGTTGGCAGTTAATTTGCATATCTCGCTGATTAGCCAATGGGAAGGGTAGCAGTTGTAGGCCAATTACCATGTTTCTCTTTTATTAGATAGGGTGAGTATATGTCTTTTCATATGTTTATTGAACATTTATAGTTTTTGTAAATGTCTTAGCCTTCTGAGCTTTAATTAGACTTGTGTGCTAATCATGTTGCAAACATTTCTCAGTTGGTCAGTTTCCATATAAAAATTCAATAGAATTATTACAGTGATAAAAAATTTTCTGTGGCACTAGAATGACAATGTACGTAAAGAAAGAATAGAAGTGGTGCAATTTTAAAGTCATTCATTGGGTGGAAACTGAGTGAAAACTGTCTTTACATGCAGTGCATGCATTTGTGAAACCCGCTCCTTAATTGTGCCTACATGTTTAGGGTGTCAGAAAGTTTATCACAAGGTAAGTAGGTATTAATCTATGGTACTAATTTTATTTTATTTACCATTGCAAAATGGTTACTTGAAAGTAAAATGATGAAAGTTGATTTCCTCCCACTTTGCTTTGAATTTAGATGGTGATTTTGTTTCCACATATATATAATGACTGTAATCTTGCATACTGAACAATTGAAGTGGTTAGCCAAACATATTTAAATATTAGCTTGAGAATATTAAATGTAGGCATAATAGAAAATCAGATCCTTTTGATCCCAATTGCCCAGGAGGACGTCTGCTCTTCAATAAAGCTAATTAAATGTTTTTGAGCCATTATTTTGTTATATTAGTTCATTGAAAAATCTTATCAGGCCCTATACTTAGCACTGATGGATTAAAAATTGTTATTTTCTATCCAACAATTCTCTCTCTCTCTCTCTCTCTCTCTCTCTCTCTCTCTCTCTCTCTCATCTGTCATCTATCTGTCATCCATCGTTCATCATATATCTAAATGTAGGAATATGCATATAGATATGGTTTCTATCCTCAGAAAGACAAGCACTAAATGAGGATAGCAAGTGAGTGTGAAAGCAATGAGGAGTGAAAAGTGGGGGAATCTTAATTCAGTCAGTGGTTCCGAGAAGGCTTCTTAGAGAAGGGATTCATGATCTCGATACTTGAATGGCAAAGACGTAATGTGGATAAATAACCAGAGGGAGTGTTATGAAAGACTAGGGAGAAGAAGCAAGATTTAATATGATTATTTAAAATTGTGCTATAAAAATAAAGGATAAAATAATAGAAAATCACCCTAATTCAGTGTTTTTCAAGCTTGACTACACAAAGGAATAATTATTGGGAACTCATAAAAGCCCAGAGGCATGGGAACTATACCAGGTGTACTAATAAGAACCTTCAAAAGGCCAAAGCAGGTACCTGAAGCAATGGCAATGGCAATCTTGCAAACCACAGATAGAGAGACTAAAGGGGCAAATGTAAATAATCATAATTGCAAATACAGGGAAATAGATAACAATAATATCATTCCCAAGAGTTAAAACCAAACTTCTAATTAATGTGCAGAAACATAGAAATCTAAGACAATATTTGAGTAAAGAAATGAAAAAAAATGTACTTACAAATTAATTAAATACCTACAAATTAATTTAGAGAAAATAAAACTTGTGTTTACCAGTCTCTGAAAAATGAATGTTGGGATTTAAGGAAATAAAGAGGAAGAAGAAAATTAAATCCAGTGAATGACTGATCAGAAATAAAAGGTTTTGTGATTTAATTATCTTATTTTTTTACTCTAGAAAGAGCAAAGAAAGCCTCAAAAATTCTTATTAAACAGATCAGAAGGTCTCTTTCAAATTAACAATTTGTCTTTGTCAGTCTCTCTCACACACACATATATGTACACAGACATCAGCATATTTTACACAAAGTCATTTATGTTATCCAGGTATTAGAATATAAAATACCAAGATCAATAAGATGTTATTCAGATACGACATTTTCATATTTTATAATATTTGTTCCATATTTCTGAAGGAGTGAAGGCATTATCATTGAAATCTCTTTTGTATTGCCATCTTTGTCGCCTTTCTTCATATCTTCTCTTTGTGGAGGATGTCACCTCACTGAGAAACATTTACATCTAAGTTGTCCTGTTTAAAGGCTGTATAGAATGAACCTATCATAATTTATTTTCCCATTCTTCTGTTAATGGACACTTTAAAATTATTCCCAATTTTATATATTACAAATTTTGCAATAAATATCAGTATTTTTACCTCTTTAAGCACATGTATCTAGAGGTGGGAATTCTGAGTTGCACTATATGTCAACATCCTTTATCCCAGTGGTTCTCAACTTTGGCTGCACATTAGAATCACCTGGGAATCTTTTTAAAATCCTGATTTCTGGGCCTCATCCTCCAGAAATTCTGTTTCTTTGTTATGGGGTTGGGTCACAACATTAGTAACAAAGAAACAGAATTTCTGAAGGATGAGGCCCAGAAATCAGGATTTTAAAAATATTCCCAGGTGATTCTAATGTGCAACCAAGGTTGAGAACCACTGCTTTATCCCTATTTTTGATATTTTATTCCTGGCCTTATTTCCACCTAATCACACTCACCAAAAGGGCAATAGATTTTGTTGGGTGTACCTGCTAGCAATGTGATATCCCAAAGCACATGATGTTTGCAATAACTTCATGGAATATGTAGACTAATTTCCACTTTAGAGTTAAGGCACGTAAAGGTAAGAAAGACAAAATACATTTCTTAGATCTCAGCTAGAAAAGTGTATATCCTGAATTGGAACTCAAAAGCCTGGACTATTTTATTAAACTTCTAAGCCATGATAGAAGAAGAATTTAGAAGCAATTTTTTAGAGACCATATGTCAGTGTATATATGTATATGTATAAGGATGTACTACACAGAAAATAACACAAATAGACCAGATTACACAGAAAATAACACAAATAGACCAGCCTCCTACCCATTACACATGTGTTCATGTGCACACATACACACACACATATGCACACAGGAACAAACAGACACACACACAGTATCAGGGTTATTACCAGAGGCTGACAATATCTATCTATATATATATATATATATATAAAAGCCAAGTGACGGGGACGACCAGTTGCTATGACATGCACTGAGGCAGCCAACTAGCTCGATCCCTGATTGGGCCCCCCTAAACTGCCTGTGGCCCCTCCCCCCAGATGGCCCAGCCCCCAATTGGCCCCACCCAATTGGTGACAGGGCTGGCCAACCAACTTCCTGCAACCCCTCCCCATCAGGCCCCATCCCCAGTCACCCCCCCAACCCTGATCAGGGGCAGGGCCAGCTGGCAAACTACCCATGGCCCCTCCCCTTGGCCGGCCCAGCCCAGATTGGCTGGACCCCACCCTTGCATAAATTCATGCACTGGACCTCTACTCCCATATAATAAAGAGGGAATATGCAAATTGACCATCACACCCTCACAAGATGATTTCCTACAACCAGGCTGGTAGGGGGGTTAGTGAGGGATGACCAAACAACTGAACAGCAGGCTGCGTGAGGCAACCAGGCTGGTGAGGGGCCCATGAGGGGCAACCTGGCTGGCAGGGGGGTTAGTTGGGGTGACCAGACCAGCAGGGGGGGCAGTTAGAAGTGACCAGGACAGCATGGAGGGGACACTTGGGGGTGACCTGGCTGGCAGTATATATATAAAAACCTAATATGTAAAGTGTCCCCTCGGGAGTTTGATTGCTCACTATGACATGCACTGACTACCAGGGGGCAATGTGGAATGCACTGGGCCTCTAGTCAGATTATAAAGTACTGCCTTTAACAACATAGTATTGAAGGCAGCTTTATAGGAAGTCACCAGTAAGAATGAATTTGAAATATCTCCCTGGTATCAGATATTTTCCTTGTATACTTTAAGAATGCCTGACATATTGACATATTAACATGGTAATTCATTGTTTTGTTCTCATTTATTTAAAGTATTTTTTTTAAATATAGAAGAAATATATTATGCCAGTATGCTTAGAATGAATGAGTAAATTATATACTTATGAAGCATTTGTAACTACTTCCCTTTTAGGTTTGTAATTGATAAGATGGTGAGGGGTATAACTTCCTAGCATGGGTATCTTCCAGCAGGGTAGCAGATGACAAAGAAGGAGCACACTGGGAATGTGCCATGAGGCATGGCATAAAAGACAGCAAGAGAACCTGTGGAAACCATGCCAGGTCCCTGGATAGTCAAGGCCAATGGGAGCACAAAGGCCTCGATATCAATACACCAGCATGACCAAAGGCTGCTCTGAGCATGTGCCTAAATGGAATGTTCAAGGACTCTGAGCCTGGGAATCCTAATCAGGACAAGATACCATGAGCAGATGTGAGGACACAAGGTACACTGTGGCCTTCAGTAGCCAACATGTAGATGTAACTATTGGCACAAAGACTTCTTTGTCTAAATGGTATAAAAGTAGGTTGTTGACCTCCTAGTTGGCTGGAGTATGCTGGAGTAGGCTGGAGTTGGCTGAGGATGGAGTGAGAAGAAGTCTGCTAGAGAGAACAGCTAGGCAGGAGAGACAGAAGAAGCCCCTGAGCCAGAGAGCTTAAGTTCCTCTACAATGTGAAGCAGTGAGTCTAGGAGGCAGCGTGTGGCTGCTTAGAGAATAGCTGTGGGTATAGAGACATATGCTGTTTTCTGGAAAAGACATGTATTCACCAGCTACGGTCCTGCTGCCTGCCTGTATGGACATTGCTGTGAGGACTGTTCTTGTCTAATGGCTATATGGCCACTGGCTTCTGCAATAAAGACTCCTTATACACCTACAACTTCTCCATCTCTTTCTCCGTCCCCCAAGACCCTATACCAAGTTCTGCCCAGGCTCAGAGCCAGTCAGACCAGCAGAGCTATATGGCACTCTTGCTGCTGGTTCTGACAGAACCCAAGTCAAAACCAGGAAAAGTGTCACTGGAAAGAGACAAGGACATGCTAATGACTGACTACATTAACATCTCACGTGGCCTGGCCTGGAAGTGTAGTGTTCAGCATGTTCTTTACCTGTGCTGTCCACTGGGATTCAAAGTCATGATATTGTTGTCATGGGAAAACAGTGCATGATAGAAGATTAATGGTAGGGGACTCATGTTCAAACAAATGGAGTAGACTCCATGTTTTGTTGCCATAAAATTAAAAGAAACAGTAGTCTGTTTCAAGAAGTGTGGAAGTGCAATGTGGAACTCTATAATATGTTTCTGTGAAAAGGCAGCAGGAGGGCTCCCCATAGTACCTCATCAAGAAAACTTCTCTGATTGTCATCTTTATGCACCAATTTTTCTCCACAAATGTAGCTGATAACCTCTCCCTGTTTTCTTATCTACTCAGTGTTCTCAATATAACAGATCTTCCTTTTCCCAATTCTTCCCTCCCTGCCCTCAGGTACTGGGATCCTCCCTGCCTTGAACAGTCCCCATAACAGCCAGTCTCCATAAGGTTGGCCTAGTTTTCATACTGCTTTCTACTTTTCTCATGTAGTTCTCTCTATATTCTAGTTCATAACTTCCTACCCTTGACATTATCAACAGCGTGGGCTGCATAATTCATTATTGTAGGGTCTGTCTTTTGAAATGTAGGATGTTCAACAGCATCCTCAGTCTTTTCCCATTTCGTGCCAGTAGCTCATGCCTAATAGGGTCAACCAAAATTGTCTCCAGACATTGGCAAATATTCTCCAGGGAACAAATAGTGAGAAGGATTATTCTTCTGGCACATTATCTTACTCATTATGTTGGTAATTGCAATACCGAGTAGGAAAAGATGTCAAGAGGTGGATTAAAAAAGCACCCAACCTAGACTGAAGAGTTCAGAAAGGGCTCCCTGACAGAAATGTCAAAAATGTCAGCACAGAAGGGAGGAAAGAGTTTTCCTCCCAGAGAGAACACCATGTATGAAAGCCTGCTGCCAAGTGAGAAGGAAACTTCAGGGAAAATGTTAAGTAGTTCAGGGGATCAGCAGGAAAGTGATGAAAGATACTACCAGGGGAGATGAGTGGGGGCAAGAAGATGGAGAACGTGTGGGACATGACAAGGTCAAGAGGGGGCCACTAAAGCAGTATAAGCACACAATTAGTTTTATTTTTAAAAATGTATTCAGATAGCCTTATGGAAATTGAATTCCAGGCAATAAGGATCAAGGCAATTAGGAGGCTATCATACATCTTAAATAACATTCATGTAATGTTTACAATTATATGATCATTGAATGACACTGAAACCTAGCAGCATCCTCTTTCTATATCAAAATTGAAATAAATATTGTAAGTTTTGGCAATTTAGAAAGGAAATATAATTTTCACATGTGAGACTTTGGAAAGAAGGGACTATGTACCCATGAGCACTTAATGTAATCCTATATAATAAAAGCCTAATATGCTAAGTGTCCAGTTGTCTGTTCAACCAATCAAAGTATAATATGCTAATGATATGCTAAGGCCACTCAACAGCTAGCTATGACATGCACTGACCACCAGGATGCAGATAGTCGACTGGGTAGTGGGTCTAAGCTGGCAGTTAGACATCCCCCAAGGGGTCCCGGACTGCGAGAGGGGGCAGGCCAGGCTGAGGGACTTCCTCCAGTGCACAAATGTCATACACCAGGCCTCTAGTTTGCTTATATTTTATTATAACTTAATTTTATTTGTCATTTCTTAAATCACAAAAATTTGATATTTGCAAAACTTTAGCATTTGGCCTTTATCTTCACACCCCTTGGATGTCTTATCCAGTCTCTGGACTATAAATACAACCTGTATTTTGATGAGTCAAATTTACATCTCTGGCAAGAATCTTCCCACTTCATTCTAAACTCAATAGCTACTCAGCATATTTGCTTAGATGTCTTCTAGGTATCTCTCACACAATCCATAGGAAAACTCTGAAAGCACTACCATTGTTACATATTTCACATATATCTATTGCACACACACACACACACACACACACACACACACACACACACACCTTATTGTCATTTCGAGTTTCCAATATTATTTTCCCTCAAATTGATTGCCATTTGTATTTCCATTTGTATAATATGCATTTGCCCAGCCAACACTAGCTATTGTGCTATACAGTTGACCTTTAATTATGAGGTTTAACCTTATGAATTACTATAATAAAAATCAATGTTTTACTTGACACTCTGTCCCTCAAAGTTGCTTACTATGAAATTGTGGCAGTACTATTACTTTCTAAATGAATTGGCTGTAACCGAATCTCCACATCCTAATAAGCACATGTCCATAGGCTTGTTAAAGCAAAGAGTACTTGCTCATATGGCCCTACCAATTGGAACGAACCATAGGAAACCTAGTGGAAAATGCCATGTAATGTTAACGATCCGTAGTCCATCACAAGTTCTTCTACACAAATAAGCAAATATAAAAGCATATCTTCTTCTTACTCTTGTGTAATGACATTGTGAAATGGCATATTTCAATTCCCAATCTAACTAGGTGTTCCAAATATTTTTGATAAAAATTTCATGTGTATGAAAACCTTGTTTCATCTCATGTTTCTTGATATTTGTGTTTGATATGGAAACCACACCACCTACTATCTGTAATTTATGCAGGGCTATTTAGTTGTAAATAATACAATAAAGCTTAAACTAGAAACATAAGAAGATGAACTTACGATGAGAGAGAGAATCACCTCATATGGCCAAAGGCAGATCTCAGAAATGAATAGGAAGCAAATACAGTGCTGGCTGCCCAGTCTCTTTTGACTTCACTCATCTTTGCTTTGCTCCACAGATACGCTTTATTCTTCTATTATTTTCCATTTTGCTTTGTCCTGATTATTTGGTTTGTGAGGTAGTATTTGGCCTGTAATTATCACTGAGCTTATGTGTTGCTAGTTCCACCATGAGACCGAATAATTATCTCTCAATGTCTAATTTCAAGGGAAGGAACCTATCCGCCATTATCAACTATTGTCCAATTATTGTGATTCTGTTCCACTGAATATTTCATTATCTTTTGTTGTAGAATGAGGGAGTGTACACAACAGAAATAGTAAGAAATTCCAAAAGTTTCTGATATAACACATTCAATAATTTAAATCATATTATATTATTTTCTCTTTTGGTTCAACACATACCAAACATAGATTATAGAGAGCCTAAGAAGTGAGAACTGATATTCACACCTGGTGCACTCCAGCTAAATTCTGGAAGATTAAATGCTGAGAAACTATCTAATATGTCCTTTTGGTGGAAACAGATTATCTGTAAGAAATGCGATTCAAGTGGACATAGCCGTAGAGCTCCTGAGAGCACTGCTGAATGGAAAAAGAAAACTGAGCAACACATTCAAAGAGGTGGGACAAGGACTTCAAATCTGGAATTTCAGATTCTGCTAAATTATTGTTTAAAAGTTTTAAAAATTAAAGTCATAGACACTTCTGAATGTTTATCACAAAATGATTTACTTTGAAAGCTCTCGTACAGCAAGCAGTCCGGGAACAGCAGGGGAAAATCTGGGAGAACACAACATTGAGGTAGCACATAATTTATTAAATGTGTTGTTAAATATATGTATGTGTATATATGTTTAAGCATTAAATGGTACATTTAAATATGTGAAGTTCATAGTACATAATTGACAGCTCGATAAAGTGATAGAAGATGTAGGACTATAATAATCTGAGCTAAAATCAGACATAAAGACCACCAGGCAGTGGGAGCAGAGCGGGTGAAGTCAGGAAGGGGGTCAGACTACAGGGATGACAGAAAAGACATGAATAATACAAAGTTCAATGGGAGTATACAAAGAAGAACAAAATGCGGATTTAATTAATAACTAACTAACAGAAAAATAAAAATGAAACAATTCTAACAAGAAAAATTTCCATGTCCTTTGGAATATAGAAGAGAGGAAATAAAAGAAAAATATTAAAGTTTAATAAAGAGTAAACACAGATTAAAATGGCAAATTTCAAAAATAATGTTAGATCATCACAACACATGGAACTGACAGTAAAACGGCTGCAGCAGAGACTGGAGCTGCAGGTTTCTCACAGTGCTGGCAGCCTGCTGTCCTGGGCACCAGGCCCTGGGGCCTGCCGGGAGGTCCCCCTGCAGGTTGGTCAGCAGCTCTGCCTGCTGCGCAGCTGCAGCTGGGAGGCTGGTGCACCTCTCATCACACTGGGGGAGGTGCCAGTGCACGCACTGAGCTGGCAGTGCAGACTGAGGCCAGGTTGCCTGCACACCATACACCATCCCCACCATCCCTTAGAGCCCTGGGGTGTTTCCTGCTGGGTTTCTGTACTGCCCCACATGTCAGTCAACAGGGCAACCCACACCTCTCCTGCTCCTGCTTCTGTCTCTCAGTCCTCAAGAAATGTGTTTCAAGACCTGATCATTCCTCCTGTTTGTTCCAGAGCACTTCTAACAGAAACCTGTAAGGGGAAGCGATAGGAAAAGGAAGATTTTTCCTTTCTGTGTATGATGTGCTAAGCAATCTGAATGGTCCTCTACCACTGAAAAAGCTATACACTGGTATGCTGAATAAATTACCACAACTGTGGTTTCAAATGCATTGTTGACCTCCTACTAAGGTATAATATATCTCTAAGGTGTAATGGGGAAAATGAAGAGTGAGTTGAAATTTATTAGACTGGTGAACCTGAGGCAGAAGAGCATGCGGTGGGAGATGAACAAGGTTGTTTTTTACAGGAATTAAGAGAAAACAAATTCAGGTGCTCAACAATTCACTAGTTGTATTATTTTAATTATTATTGTTCCATTCATATTGAGCAGCTACGATTATACTCCCACCTCTGTCATATCCGGGAAGAAAATACGCCCCATCTACCTGGTTGCCCAAAGAGGATGAGAGATAATGTGGAACAAACCTGGATTCGATCTAGAGCTTGAAGCCAAACCCGACACAGCCAGCCAAGATCAGCTCCCCCTGGCTCAGTCTTGCTCTCTTGTTTTTCCACAGGTATATCTCCTACGAGCTTGCCCCCAATAAATTGTCTGCCTTTAATTCTTTACCTGGAAGTCTAGCTCAGCCAACTCACGCACACATGATTATTGCTTTAGGCTAATGAGTTTCGGATTAGTTTGGTACATAGCATCTGTATGGCAAGTACTAATCAATACATTATTTTGAACAATTCTATCAGCGTAGTATGCATGGTAGAAAGTGAGTACCCAGATTTGACTTAAGAATAATCACCCACTTTTCCTAAGAGCTAGGATTCAATTTGACCTAGACTCTGAGTTGTGGAGACATAAAGGTGCATCTCAGTTTGGAAGGAAGAAAGAACTGTCACCTGGTGAGAGAAAAGCAGGGGGGCGGCAGGAAGAGCCTGGCAAGGGGGCTGAGCCTGCTGCTGTGGAGTGGGCAGCGCTGGGTGCTGGATGGATGTTTGCCTGCTTCCCCAAATTCATATGTTGAAACCCTCGCCCAGTGTTTGGAGATGGGGCCTCTAAGGGAGTAATTAAATTAAATGAAGTCATAAATGTGGGGTACTGGGCCGATGGGAGGAGACCCCGGAGAGCTTGCTTCTTCTCTTGTCTGGCATAATCCCCAAGGAGAGGCAGTGCGAACACATGTGAGACAGTAGCAGTCCGCGAGACAAGCTGAGAAATCTCACCAGAAACTGAATGTCTAGGACCTTGAATTTGGAATTTCTATTTTAGCCACACAGTCTGCCATATTTTGTTATGGCACCAGGTTCCCTCTTCAGCTCCTGAAACTCATCCCACAGATGCTGAAAATATTGCTGCTGAAGGCTCACAGACTCTCTCTGGATATAATCTTCTGCCACAGGAAATTGCTTCATGCAAGAGTATGTCTCCTCAAAGGGTGTGGCTCATAGCCAACGCTACCTGATATGGGGAATTAAAGGCCCCAAACTGTGAAGGCTCCTCCCAGCTCCATACCTCACTGTAGGATCAATGGGGTTTGTCAAGTGTACTAGGTCAGCCCTTCCTCTGCCAAATCTGTCTTCCTCACCTTCCTGCAAGTTCATCTCACATGAATTTCTCCAAACATTTTCTGCACCCAATTCTTTGTCTCAGAGTCTCTTTACAGATAACCCAAAGATAGGGTTTATAAATTATTTTCTATATTGTACTTCAATTCCAGTATCTCTATTGTATCTGTCATTAAACATTAGAAAAAGCTGACTATTGAGATATTCAAAGGCAAGGGCTCATGCCATGTTTAGCTCACACTGGTATAAAGAAAAACACGGGCCTTGCAAGATGGGTGTCTCAGAAGATACAAGGTCGGTGTTTGAGACAGTGATCGATGGGTTGAGTTTATGAGACCTGGAATCATTCATTTGGCTACTCAGAGATGACTGGGGAAAGTCGGACGGTAAAATACAAGGATTATTTCAGTCACCATAGATGAGCACTTAGACAATTGTAATTTGCCATAAAGGAAATTATGACCTCAAAGGTCAGTGAATTATGATACATGTAGGGTATTTTTATTTATATACATAGATTAACAAAATTTGGATTATTCTGCATATGAAATTTCAAATATTAGTTTCTTTCACTTTATTTTTTAAATTAGGTGATTAATCAATTTTTGAAAACATGACTTTTGGTAATTGCACAGTTTTACATGCTAGATATACAAGAGAAATGTTTTACCCATTTCTGCATTTTTGGATACTTACATTATTTTTTTGCTGTTATAAATAATACTAATATTGAGATGGCTATCACTATACATAAAACTTGTGTATTTCTGATTATTTTCTAGAAATAAATCTGTGAACGTGGGATTACTGAGTCAAAAGAAAGATAATTTTGAAAGCTTTGATATGCATATATTGCAGAACTATGATACCTAAAAGTGTATATATGCACTTCTTCCACCCTTTCAATCAGGGTGTGTCTATTGAGTTATACAAATCCCCCCCCTTTTTTTGGGGGGGGAGGGGATTTGTGGATGAAAAGGGGCCACATGCTAAACTGACAAGCATAAAGAATGGTCTAAAATTCAGTTCCTACCTAAAAGGAGTTTATGGTGGGTAGTCATGTCCTAGGCCGTTATCTTCCCTGACAAAGGTCAATCTTTACCCTAACTAAGCCTGACCATTGTCTTTTTGCATCTACCATAGCATATCTGTGGAATGTCAAAGAAATTTTCCTTTTTCTGGACCCCTCAAAGCACAGGCACTGCTCTGTGGACACCACAAATCCCCTCATTTTTATTGAACTAATTGTTGACTGTTAACTATCCTATACCTACCATGCAAAAGAACTATGTGACTATCATTTTACTTTTTATCCAATCCCAGAGGTTTTCCCCCCACCCCACTTTGCTTTCTCCCGCCTCCCTAATCTGTCACCAATAGATTTCATGTAACCCACTTATGTCTCCTTTTTTTGATTATAATGTATAAAACAAGATGCAAAACTCCTATATTTGAGCATTATCTCAATCTGATGAGATTTTGATTCCCAGCAATTGTTGACAGTTTGGTTCCAATAAACTCACAAAAATCCTTCACAGGTTTTGTTGTTTCTTATGTCGACGGGGTTAAAGGGGGTACACATGTAGGGTTTTAGTTTCAGGTTTCTTATATTCCAGTTGAAAGACTATTCTAGCTGCAAAAATAAGATAATGCTAGATAATCATAAGTTTTATAAAGAGAATAAAGCAGGTGCTGGGACAGAGTGAAAAACATCAGTGAGATGGTCAGATAACTCTTGTAGGAAGTAACTGAAAGTTTTGAATGATACCTGGGAGACAGCCATGCAAACAGATACTTCTCTGTCTACTCATAACAGTACCAGAAAGTACTCATCAAAAATACTTCTGATTTTGTAGGTGGAAGTGGGACCCCATTATTATGTTTAATTGTATCTTTTTATTATTTTTGAGAACTTCCCTCTTCAAATGCTTATTGGTCATTTGCATCACTTTCCTTGTCATTGTCTTATCATGCCTTTTTGTCAATGTATTTATCAGAGTATTTCTCATTTTCTTACTAATATTCAAGTGCTTCTCATAATATTAAATATCATAGCCCTTTAAATGTCAATATTTGCTACACTTATTTCCTATTACTTTTGTTTTTACTATTTCTATAGAACTTTTCTTTCTCTTTGAATTTTCACAGTAAAATTATTACCTGGAAATCCCCAACTGGGCTTGGGCTGCCTATTACTGTGTCCAGTAACAAAGGCAGGGTTAAATCATACCAGGTGTTTATTAAGAAGGCTAGCCAACCAAGAAGACAGGTTGCTTACAAGCATTCAAATCCTGTCTTCCAGCAAGGTGCAGGGGACAGGATTATAAAGGGGAAGGGGCTAGGCTGAGGCTGGGAACAGCTGGGTGCAGCCCTGGGGGTGTGCAGGCATCAGCTATTGTCCTTCAAAGGGATGATGTGGATGAGATGATGTTTTGACTCCTGATGGGTCGGCCTGACCATGCTTATTGGTTCTGCTTACTGGATTCACAGCTGAGTCACCTCCTCAATTGCTTTTCACAGGCCTCGAAAAGGAAACTTAAGAAAAACTTAACCCCCTATGTACATAAGTATATATGTTCTAAGATTTAAAATAATATCATTTTTTTTCAGATGAATTCAGGCGATTTATCAGATTATAAATCCCCCTACCAAAATCTATTCATCATTACTTTTGTGAGTTTTCCATTTACAATTTAACTTTAAAATGAATTTTAAATAATCATTTTTATAATTTAAAAGCAAAAGTTTTCCTAGAATGATAGAAGTTGAATTTCAACCTAGATACCTCTAATCCCAACTCCCCTTTCTTTCAACTGTACCACACTATTTTAGAATGATTGCCATGTGTCAATGCAGCCTGAGAGGCTACCTTTTCGACATGCCTCTTACACACAGCTAGCTAAAGGACAAATGGAACACAAGAAAAAATACACTCTCGTGTCTTTGGATTGTGAAAACTTGGGCACGACTCTGTTTGGCTCAATTAGTACAACTCACAACTTCAGGAGAAACCTAGCAGAAGGAGGAGGAAAGTGATAGGTCCTCAAATCTCAAATATGGTACCAAACCTCAATTTCCAGGCTCAGGAGATAAGGAGGTTAAAAAAAAAAAAAAAACTACCAAGAAATAGAGTCAAAGACACATAAGTGGAAGAAGGGGAGCTTTAGCTGCAAAAAAATACAGGTTGGTGCTTGATTTTCTTTAAGCCTGCAGCTTGTGGTTATGGCCAGGGACTGGTGGTTTCTATCTATGTCACAACAGAAAGGGTGCCTAGAGTCATCTGATGAGTCCTTTAATTAGTGGAATTAAAATAAAATGTGCAATAGAATGCCACACAACACAATATAATATATATAAACCCATGTGGGACTTTGTGTATAAGTATTCATTAGGTTATCAATTGGAGTAGGCATTATTTACAGTATTTTCATTTCTTCTATTATGGTCTGTGTTGGGACTATAGGACAATATGATCCTAATGGTCATTTGTAAGCTTCCTCCCACAGGAGAACAAAGGCCAGGAAAGGCTTGCTGGACACCAGGAGACATACCATGTAAGGAATGGAAACTGTCCTGAAGGCACCTGACCACACACCTCCATTCCTTCTGCATTTTCAGCCCAGCTCAGCCCCCAGATCCACTGACAAGAGCTTACAACTGGTGATTGCATATAAGGATGAAACTCCAGCTTCTGGGGGCAGCCTGCATCGGCCCCATGCCCCTTTGGCTTGGTGCTGTGCAGCCCTTCTCTTTGGATATCCCTCTCCCATTTCCTTTCCTTAAATAAAGTCATTTGTTCTTTATCCACCATCTGAGATGGCTATTTAGCCTGTCCTCATACACCACCATGCTAATATTTCTATATGTTTCAACAAAACAAATTTTAGAGAAAAGGGATCATTTTCTTAGAAAGAAAGCATAGAAAATTTGATGTAAGATTTTTTTTCATGCTCTGATAAAAACACCAAAGAAATTTTGCTATTGAGTTTTATTTCCTACTAGAGGCCCTGCGCATGAATTCATTCATGGGTGGGGTCCAGCTGGCCTGCCCCAATCAGGGCCAATCGGGTCTGGCAGTATGGGGGAGGGGATGTGGGAGGTCAGGCCAGCTGGCCCCGCCCCCTGGTTGAACTCCCAGTCGAGGGGACAATTTGCATATTAGCTTTTTATTATATAGGACTAGAGGCCCAGTGCACAAAAAATTTGTGCACTCAGGTGGTCCCTCAGCCTGGCCTATGCCCTCTTGCAGTGTGGGACCTCTCAGAGGATGTCCACCCCAGTGGGGACCCTCACCCCATGGAGGTTTGGCCAGCCTGGATGAGGGGCTGATGGCTGTTTTCAGGCTGGCCACACCCCCTTTAGGGTGGGGAGTCCCCACTGGGGTGCCTGGCCAATCTGGGTGAGGGGCTGAGGGCCGTTTTCAGGCTGGCCAAGCACCCTGGCAATGTAAGCTCCCAGCCTCTCCTTTTTTTCTTTTTTCTTTTTTATTCTGGGATTTATTTACCTTCTATAATTGAAACTTTGTTACCTTTAGCAGAGGCCTGTGGAAAGCTTGGCTTCCTCCATCACCAGGGGCAACCCACTCCTGCTCACTCCAGCTCCGTGGCCATGGCTGGCTGAAAGCAAGTATCTGGGCTTATTTACCTTCCATAATTGAAACTTGGTTGCTTTCAGTGGAGCTCAGAGCCAGGCCACGGCAGGCGGGGAACCTTGGCTTCCTCCATCACTGGAGCAAGCAAGCCTCCTGCTCACTCCAGCTCCATGGCTGCCTGGGCCATCTTGGTCAGGTTAATTTGCATATAGTCGCTCTGATTGGCTGGTGGGCGTGGCTTAAGACATAGCAAAAGTGTGGTCAATTTACATGTTTGTCTTTTATTAGTATGGGATATTTTAGTTACTTTTTAGAATTCTCACCTGAGGATATGTTTATTGATTTTATAGAGAGAAGAAAGGGACAGAGAAAGAGAGACAGACAGAAAGAGAAAGACAAAGGGGGAGAGAGTGAGAGAGAAAGAGAGAGAGAAAGAGAAACAGACAGAGAGAGAATATCAACTGGCTTCCTCTTGCATGTGCCCCAACCAGGGGTTGAACTGAACCCACAGCCTAGGTATGTACCCTGACTGGGAGTAGACAACTTTTTTGGTGTACAGAATTGAGCTATCTGGCCATGGCTATATTTTAGTTATGTTTTATTTTATATTCTGCAGTTACACTCTGTACACTTCAGCATCAGTTTATATCCAACTCCATCTCAAACTTCAAATCCTTACACTTCATCCAGAATCTCCTTGTAAATACCTATCACGCCCTTGTAATTTATATGTACTCCAACTCCTTCACTTCATAAACGGTTAAGGGTAAAGGAAACACCTTTTGCTTTTACAGCCTAAGCAGCTGAGCTCCTGCAGATCTTCTGCCAGTGCACAGCAGTTGATGAACTGGGAAGCCTGCATAAAACAAGATGAGAAGGAATCAAGACTCTCTCTCAAATGTCCTATCTGATTCCTCTAATAAATTTTACCCAAGAATGGTTCCATTTCACATGCACCTGCAACATCATTGTTATCATCGACATTACCATCCCCACCATCCCTGAATGCTCTTGGACATTCTTTGTTATAATTTCCCATGGCGTGATCTACTCTTTCCATAAATACAGAGAAAATAAACCTGGGCTCACACCTTAGTAATAAAATATAAATGTCCCTATCTTCTAATAATCTCATATTCATGGAGCAATAAAGGGAGAAGAAGAAAGGAAGAATCATGCAAAACTAATTCCAGCTCATGAAAAAAAATCTATCATTTACAGTTGGGTAGAGGTAAATGGTATAGGTTTTGGGGACTTTCACAGCTCTACAAATGCATCACTGTGGCATTTTAACTTACCTCTCTTGGCTTTTAGTTTCTCCTCTCTAAAATGCACAAAAGGTTTTTTTTAAAAAAAATAATTTATGTTATGCATATACCACTTCTGAAATAATGTCTGGCCTGCTGTAGCTGCTCAGTAAAAAGTAACACCCAGGAAAAATGGTGACCGAATAGGCAGGCATGTCCTGAGCCTTATCCCGGAGCAGATAGAAGGAGCATCTAAATTGAATAACATCCACCTGGAATTGGTGAAGTAGACACAGCTGGTGATACAATTTGCAGCCAAGAAGGGCAGAGGATGCCTGGAGAACAGTAAGGATTGGGGATCTGGGCTGGAGAAAGGTGTGAGACCTCTGAGCCAAGAGGGTCAGAAGGAAGCCACAGGGCACCAAGTCTGCATCCCTTGCGGACAGGAATAACATCTGACTATGGAAAGAGGTCCACCGGGCTGCTGGCAGCAGGAGATTCTAGATCTAAGTCCACAGCCACGAGAGACTGAGCCCAGGGGGGGCGGACTGAAGAACTGCCCAAACCCCGCAGTGCGGTGGGGAGAGAAACTCACAGTGGCGCAGCTGTTTCCCCTATTTTTGGCCTTTGCTTTTATTTGCTAAACCTAGTTCACAAGGCCTTTAAAATACAAACACTCATCTGTGGCTGAGGTGCAGATGGAGGTGCAAACTTGTGGAGTCTGGGGAGACGCTGTGGAGAACAGCAGGTTGAAGAGAGGTGACTGGGAGTCCTGACACTTGGGACCTTAGCAACCATTTTCTCCTGAAGAGCTCCCAGAAGTCTCTAGACAACCAATACAGCCACACCCAGACTACACCCTGAGTGCTACAAAGGAAAAGCCCCAAAGTGCCCTCAGGGACTGTGTTGAAGAGAGGCCTTTCAGTCCCTGAAAGTGATACAGCAACCTCCCTAACTATAGCCCTGAAACAAAGAGCCACTTGAGAGATTAAGATTGACAGCAGGCAGAGAGGCTAAGTGGGCAGATTGGTCCTGTCTACTGGCAGTCAAGGCGATGGAGATAGACACAAACAGAGGAGGGGTGGATCACTTGGAACATCAACACGGGGCTGATACCTAATAGGAAACTGAGAAGTGGCAGACAGTACAGAAGAGTGGGGCATTAATTTATTTATTTATTTTATCTTCTATTTAAATTTTTTCTTTGTTTTTTTGCTTGCTTCTTTATTTTTTCCACATTATATTTCTTCATTCTATTTTTATTTGTTTATTGTTATTTTATCTTATTTTTATTTATTTTAACTTTTTAAATTAAAAAAAAAATCATTGTTGTTTAAAGTATTATATGTGTCTCCTTTTCCCCACACTGACCTATCCCCCATCACCCCTTCTCCCAAGCACAAGCCCTCACTCCCCCTACTGTCTGTGTCCATTGGTTTTGCTCATATGCATGCATACAAGTACTATGGTTGATCTCTTACTCCTCAACTCCCGCCTTCCCTTATAGATTGTTAAATGCTTCTATGTCTCTGGTTCTATTTTTGTTCAGTTTATGTTTTTCATTATATTCCACAAATGAGTGAGATCATGTGATATTTATCTTTCTCTGACTGGCTTATTTCACTTAGGATAATGCTCTCTAGTTCCATCCATGCTGTTGCAAATGGTAAGAATTCCTTCTTTTTTACGGAAGTGTAGAATTCCATTGTGTAGATGTATCACAGTTTTCTAATCCACTCATCTGCTGATGGGCACTTAGGCTGTTTCCAAATCTTTGCTATTGTAAATTGTGCTGCTATGAACATAGGGGTGCATACATCCTTTCTAATTGATGTTTCTAGTTTCTTGGGATATATTCCTAAAGTGGAATCACTGGGTCAATTGGGATTTCCATTTTTAGTTTTGAGAGGAAACTCCACACTGTTTTCCACAGTGGCTTCACTGGTCTGCATTCCCACTAGCAGTTCACGAGGGTTCCTTTTTCTCCACATCCTCACCAGCACTTACTTGCCATTTGTTGATTTGTTAATGGTTTTTATTTTTAATTTTTTCTTTTTTTAATTTTTTTTTCTTTCTGTTTCTTTTCTTCTTATGCACTCATCCTCTTTCTACCTCCTTTGTACTGGACTGAGGTCCTCCCCATATTCACTTAATTCCTTAATCTTACTTTCTGTAATAAGCTCTGCCTCTACAGATTCTGCCATCACCTCTTTTGCTGGGTGTTTGTCATTTGCATTTTTTGGTTTATCTGTTTGTTATGTGCTGTTTTCTCCATATATATATATATATATATATATATATATATATATATATATATATATATATATATTTCTTTTTCTTTTCTTTCTTACCATTTTTTCATTCCTCAATATCATTTTTTCTCTCTTTTCTATCCCCTACTTCTCTTTTCTCTGGTGGTCACTTATAGTGGGGTTATTAGTGTTATGAGTACATTCGTGTTTTTTTCCCTTTGTCTTGTGTCTTGTTGAGTTGTATTTTGTGCTGTTTGGTCAACATGGTACAGAACAAGCCACATAACCAAACACCCTGAGAGGAAATTCCATCCATGAATGGGACAATAACACTCAATACCTAATTACACGAAGATAACCCAAATATCCCAAGTAGGAGGCATCCCTAGATTTCCCAGACCATAAGACCAAAGAGAATGCACCACTGGGTCCCACAAAACATCTACCATATAAAACAAACTCAAAAAATCTGGGTTGCATAGCAGTTTGGTCTGTTATGTAGAAACAATCACAAAGGAACAGCAAAAATAGGGGGGCGGGGAAAGAAATAACCCTGATTTGAAAGAAAAGGAGGAATCATCAGAAAAAGAAATAAATGAAACAGAGGCAAACAATTTGTCAGAGAAAGAATTCAGGGCAATGGTTATAAGGACAGTGAAAAGGATGGAAGAAAAATTCAACAACATGTGTAAGAATCAAGAGGACATGAAGATGAATCAAAGGAAATGAAGAATAACATAGCCACAGTCAAGAACACAATGGAAAATTTCAACATTAGAATAGAAGAAGCTGAGGATTGCATCAGTGAGTTGGAAGACAAGGGAGAAAAAAACACCAAAGCACAGCAGCAACTGGAAAGAAAACTAAAAAAGCAGGAGGAGAGCTTAAGGGAGCTATGGGGCAACACTAACAAAACAACATCCCCATAATAGGGGTGCCAGAAGGAGAGGAAGCAGAGCAAGGAATATAAAACCTGTTTGATGAATTAACGACAGAAAACTTGCCTGATGTTGGGAATAAAAGAGCCACACAAGTCCAAGAAGCACCTAGAGTCCCAAACAAGATAAACCCCAAAAGGCCAACACCAAGACACATCATAATTAAATTGGGAAACATTAATGACAAAGTAGGAATCTTAAAGACTGCCAGAGAGAAACAGACAGTTACCTCCAAGGGATCTCCCATTAGACTATCAGCTGATTTCTCAACGGAAACACATCAGGCCAGAAGAAATGGAACAAAATACACAATGTGATACAAAGGACTAATTCCAAGAATACTGTACCAGTAAGGCTAGCATTCAAAATTGAAGGTGAAATCAGGAGTTTCACAGACAAAAAAGGGCTAAGGGAGTTTATTACCACCAAGAGAGCAATGCAAGAAATGCTAAAGAGACTGGTGTAAAAAGAAGAAGTAGAAGGGGTAGAAGGAACACAGGCATAAAGAGTAAAAATGGCAACAAACAAGTACCTACATATACTAATAAAAGAATAATATGCTAATTAGACTGGGAGACCTTCCAGATATCCTTCCAACAAAGCCATTGTGGTTGGGTTGAGGCAGAGGCAGTTAGGGGAGATCAGGCTGGTGGTGGGGGGCAATTGGGGGCAACCATGCCAGCAGGGGGCAGTGGGGGGTGAGCAGGCCAACACAGGGGTGGCAGTTGGGGGCAAGCAGGTCAGCAGGGGGGCAGGTGGTGGTGATCAGGCTGCTGGGGGGGGCAGTAAGGGGCAATCAGGCTGGTGGGGGGGCAGTTGGGGGCCATGAGGCCAGGAGGCCAGCAGGGGAGGGCAGCTGGGGGCCATGAGGCTGGCAGGGGAGGGCAGTTAGGGGCGATCAGGCTGGCGGGGGGGGGGAGTTGGGGCAATCAGGCCAGTGAGGGGCAGTTGGGGGTGAGCAGGCTAGCAGGGGGGGCAGTTGGGGGTGAGAAGGCCAGCAAGGGGAGCAGTTGGGGCGAGCAGGCTGGCATGCAAAGTGGTTAGGGGTGATCATGCAGGCAGGAAAGTGAGCAGTTAGGAGCCAACCATCCTGGATTGCAAAAGGGATGTCCAACTGCCTGTTTAGGCCAAATCCCACAGAGTATACTATACCCTTGCTGGGTATAGTATTCTTGGAGTCAGTCCTTTGCATCACTTTGTATATTTTTTTTCCATTTCCTTCGGGCCTAAACCAGCAATTGGACATCCCCCGAGGGGTCCCAAATTGGAGAGGGTGCAGGCCGGGCTGAGGGATACCTCCCCCCATGCACGAATTTTGTGCACCGAGCCACTAGTCAATAATAACCTTAAACATAAATGGATTAAATGCCCCAATCAAAAGACATAGGGTAGCTGAGTGGATAAGAAAACATGACCCATCTATTTGCTGTCTATAGGAGACTCACTTTAGAACAAAGGATTCACACAGACTGGTAGTGAAGTGATGGAAAATTTTTTTTCAGACAAATGGAAATGAGAAAATAGCTGTGGTAGCAATACTTATATCTGACAAAATAGACCTCAAAGTGAAGACCATAACAAAAGATAAGGAGGGCCACTTCATAATACTAAAGGGAACAATCCAAAATGAGAATGTAACTATGGTAAACATATATGCATCCAATAGAGGAGTACCCAAATACACTAAAAAAACAAACAAACAAAATAAAAAACCTTCTGGAAGATATCATGGAAAAGATCAACAGCAATACAATCATAGTAGGGGACTTTAATACCCCATTGACAACACTGGATAAATTCTCTAAACAAAAAATCAACAAAGAAACAGACATCCTAAATGACTTACTGGATCAGATGGACTTAATTGGTATCTTCAGAACATTTCACCCCAAAGCTACAGAATATACATTCTTCCCAAGTGCACATGGGACTTTTTCAAAGATAGACCACATATTAGGACACAGAAAAGGTCTCTTAAAATTCAAGAAGTTAGAAATCATATTAAGCTTCTTCTTAGATCACAATGGCATATAATTAGAAATCAACTACAATAAAAACAATAAGAAAAATCCAGCATTTGGAGACTAAATAGCATGCTATTATATAATGATTGGGTTACCAAAGAGATCAAAAGAGAAATATAAATCATCTGGAAACAAATGGCAATGAAAATACAACAATCCAAAATCTATGAGACATTGTGAAAGCAGTCCTGAGAGGGACATTCATAGCTGTACAGGCCTACCTCACAAAACAAGAAAAAAAATGGTAATAAATTATTTAACCCTATAACTTAAATAATTAGTAAGAGAGTAACAAAAAAGGCCCAGAGTAAGCAGGAGGAAGTAAATAATAAAGATAATAGTGGAAATAAATGACATAGAGGCCAAAAACAATACAAATGTCAATACAAACAAGAGCTGGTTCTTTGAAAGGATAAATAAGATTGATGAACCTCTAGCCAGGCTCACCAAGAAACAAAGAGAGAGGACCCAAATAAGCAAAATCAGAAATGAAAGAGGTGAAGTAACAACGAACCGCACAGACATACAAAGGATTGAAAAAAAAAAACAAACAAAAAAAAACCTACGAACAACTTTACTCCAACAAAAGGGACAATCTTAAAAATAGACATATTCCTAGAAAAATACAACCTTCCAAAACTCAATCAGGAAGAATAAAAAAACCTGAATAGGCTGATAACTACTGATGAAATTGAAACAATAATCAAAAAACTTCCAGCAAACAAAAGTCCTGGCCTGGAAGGGAGTTTTACAAACATTCAAAGAAAAACTAAAACCTATCCTCCTCAGACTATTCCAAAAAATTCAAGAGGAAAGCATACTTCCGAGCTCTTTCTTTGAAGCCAGTATTACCCTAATCCCAAAACCAGATAAAGACACTACAAAGAAAGAAAATTACAGGCCAATATCCCTGATGAACATAGATGCTAAAATCCTCACAAAATTCTAGCAAGTCAGATCCAGCATTACATTAGAAATATCATACACCATGACCAAGTGGGATTTATTCCAGGGATGCAAGGCTGGTACAATATATGTAAATCAATAAATGTGATAACTCACATAAACAAATTGAGAGACAAAAATCACATAATCATATCAATTGGTGCAGAAAAGGCATTTGATAAAATCCAACACACTTTCTTGATAAAAACTGTTAGCAAAGTGGAAACAGAGGAATCATACCTCAACATAATAAAAGCCCTATATAACAAACTACAGCCAACATCATACTCAATGGGAAGAAACTAAAACCATTTCCCCTAAGAACACGAACAAGACAGTGATGTCCACTTCACCACTCCTGTTTGACATAGTACTGGAAGTGCTAGCCATAGCAATCAGACAAGAAGAAGAAATGAAAAGCATCCAAGTTGGAAAATAATAAGTAAAATTGTCATTTGCAGATGACATGATATTGTAAATAGGAAACCCTAAAGACTCCATCAAAAAACTAGTAGACTTAATAAATGAATTGGGCAATGTAGCAGGATATAAAACTAACACCCAGAAAACTATGGCTTTTTTATACACCAATAATGAACTCAAAGAAAGAGAAACAAACAAACAAAACAACAATTCCATTTACCACTGTAACAAAAAAGTTAAGACACCTAGGAATAAACTTAACCAAGGAGGTAAAGGAGTTATATCCAGAAAATTACAGAATACTAAGAAAGAGATAGAGGAATACATAAACAAATGGGAGAATATAACATGTTCATGGATTGATAGAATCAACATCATTAAAATGCTCATACCACCCAAAGCAATCTATAGATTCAATGCATTCCCCACTAAAATACCAATGGCATATTTCACAGACTTAGAACAAACTCTCCAAAAAATCTTATGGAATAAAAGAAAGACCCCAAATAGCTGCAGCAATCTTGAGAAAGAAGAACAAAGTTGGAGGGATCACAATACCAGATATCAAGCTATATTACAAAGCCACTGTTCTCAAAACTGCCTGGTACTGGCACAAGAACATGCATTTAGACCAATGGAACAGAACAGAGAAACCAGAAATCAACCCAAGCCATTATGCTCAATTAATATTTGACACAGGAGGCAAGAGCATACAATGGAGTCAAGACAGTCACTTCAATAAATGGTGTTCAGAAAACTGGACAGATACATGCAAAAAAATAAAACTAGACCAGCAACTTACACCATACGCAAAAAGTAAACTCAAAATGGATGAAGGACTTAAATGTAAGATGGGAAACCATAAAAATCTTAGAAAAATCCATAGGCAGCAAAATAGCAAAGCTATCTTGTAGCAATATCTTTACCAATACAGCTCCTAGGACAATGGAAACTAAATAGAAAATAAACAAATGGGACTACATCAAAATAAAAAGCTTCTGCACAGCAAAAGAAACTATCAATAAAACAACAAGAAAACCCACTGCATGGAAACATTTTGCCAATGTTATCTCTGATAAGGGCCTAATCTCCAAAATTTATAGGGAACTCATGCAACTTAACAAAAGGAAGATAAGCAATCCAATCAAAAATGGGCAAAGGACCTAAATAGACACTTTTCAAAAGAGGACATACAGAAGGCCAAGAGACTTATGAAAACATGAGCAAAGTCACAAATCATCTGAGAGGTGCAAATCAAAATAATGAGGTACCACCTCACACCTGTCAGAATGGCTATCATCAACAAATCAACAAACAACAAGTGCTGGCCAGGATGTGGAGAAAGAGGCACCCTCATACACCGCTGGTGGGAATGCAGACTGGTGCAGCCACTGTGGAAAACAGTTTGGAGTTGCCTCAGAAAGTTAAAAATGGAACTTCCATTTGACTCAGTAATTCTATTTCTAGGGCTATATCCCAAGAAAACAGAAACACCAAGCAGAAAAGATACATGCATTCCTATGTTCATAGCAGCACAATTTACAACAGCTAAGACTTGGAAACAGCCTAAGTGCCCATCATCAGATGAGTGGATTAGAAAACTGTGGTACATCTACACAATGGAATACTATGCTGCTGTAAAAAAAAAAGGAAGGATTTCTTACCATTTGCAACAGCATGTATGGAACTGGAGAGCATTATGCTATGCAAAATGAGCCAGTCAAAGAAAGATGAATATCATATGATCTCACTCATTTGTGGAATATAATGAACAAAATAAACTGATGAACAACAATAGAACCAGAGCCATAGATGCATTGAGCATACTGTACAACCTATGAGGGAAGGCAGAGTGTGAGGGGGTAAGAGATCAATCAAAGGTCTTGTATGCATGCATATGAGCATAACCAATGGAGACAGACAGTAGGGGGGTGAGGGCATGTGCTTTGGGTGGGAGTGGCCAGGGAGAGGACAATGGGAGGGAAAGGAGACTCATGCCATACTTTAAAAAATAAAGAATTTAAATTTAAAAAAATCTAACACCAATAACAGAACAATTTAGATTTTTCCACTCAGTAAATGACCTTAAAGTTAAAAATATCTACTTTTATTTTTTAGTAATTCTTAAAGAAATTTACATGTTTTAGATAAAGAAAACCAATCAAAAGCAGCGTACTGTAGGGAAGAGAGCACAGGATTTGAGTGTGTCAGACCCAAATCCAAATTGAAGTCATGCTCTGTGTCTGTTTAGGCAAGCTGCTCTCAACCTCAATTTCCTTTTTTGCAAAATAGATCTAACAATGTCACTTCTTAGGGTTTAGGATGATATGTGCAACACCTAGAACATGAAATTTCTGTGAAAATATATTCTAATTTTTGCAAAGACTTTTTCTCCATTTACTGTTTTCAGCTTGCTGAATAGAAGCTCATTTTCCCATATGAGGATGGCCTTATGAAAATTCCGTAACTTCCTGGCTGCTCATGATTATTAAACTCAGTTCAGGACAGTGTACATCCCGTTCCACATTCCACATTCCACGTTGAATGGAACGCCTCATCCTCCTCATCGTTGGCTGTCACTGAGGGTGAAAGGCATAGTGTGGCCCTTGTCATGGCTAGCTGTTTCTCATCTCATTGCCATCCCTCTTCAGACTTGAGAGAAGAGCAATAGTGAGGCAGTAACGGTCATGTGCCACTGGGGGCGCTGCCAGGATGCAGAGCTGCTCCTGGGCTTCCCTGATACGCTGGGCACCTGTGGAAAAAGCAATCTGTGTCTGGACCGCATGGTTTTCTTGAAAAGGTATCCAGATTTCCCTGACCTGCCTCCACTGAAAACTATTGTTAAAGGGACATAAGTGTCCCCTCCTGGGCTGCCCCCATCTAGAATCCATGCCTCCAACTTCCCTTCAGTTGGAGCTACTGGAGCCACTTAGGACTCTTCCTTCCATGTCTTCAGACCCTGGGATCTGGGGTGGGCGGGGCACACTTTTCCTACTGGCGAGAGACATTCTTGCAGAACTCCCAAGTTCAGAGTCATCTTGCCTGCAAAACCAGGCAGCTTCTCTACATGCTGAGGGCAAGCACATCCATCTCCCCAGGAACTCTCACCAGGCAGTGCTTTGGGGAGCATTGAAACAGCCCTAAGTATTTGTAATATGTGACTATCCGGTGCAATGCCAGCCTCTTCCTTGTAGGTGTACCCCGTCTGCAGGGTGATTTTCTTAGTCCTACACTGCCACCATCTCTTGGCTTTAGGGCTGTGGTGATCAAGGCAAGGGGAGAATAATTGTTTTAATTTATTTTTTTACCATGAGTATTCTATTCCCTAAAAGGTGGAAGACATTTAAAAATGACCTTGTTTTTTTTTCTTTGCTCCTTGTCAGTAACCCATTATATATCCTGATTGACAAGCTATCTCGTGCTGATTGTTTCAGAAATATTTCCATCCCACTTTATAAGCCCCAAGGGGGCTGTGAGGTTCATCTGACCCACTCATCGATAGCTCTCTTTAGAATATGGGCCTTAATTGTCAATTACAGGGCAACTGGGAAAATTTCACTCCGCATCATATCACAGTAGCTATTATTATGATCAGCAGGGACAGGAGCTCCTTTGTTCATGCCAAGCCTGTAGCTCTCAGTAGCTCTCTGTTTTCTCCTTCATAGCCGTTGTATAATGTACAGTTTCTGGATGGTGGCATATTGGGACATAAATATTGTAACTTTCTTCTACATAGATTTCCAATAGGGGCTCCTTTCAAATCACTTTATGGTTTTAAAAATAGCTCCATACATTCTTCAAGATCTTGTTTCCTGCTATGAAAGAGCTATTGCCTTCCTCATGCATGCTGAGAGAAATCACATTGGAAGAGCAGAATACAGCATGTTCCCGGGGGGATGGTGGGAGCGGCCAACCAAGGCATTTGAGCAGAGTTGTGTCATTTTTCACAAATCGTGGCCCCATCTCCCTTTAGACTCCACTTCCAATATTTGCTGTGCGAATCTCAGTTTAATTAATGACCTTACAAGAACATCCAGAGACAACAAAAGTCGGTGAAAGCAGGAAGAACTCCGTTCTTATGCAGTAAACCATCATCCTTGGTTGCTGTTTAACCAGGGCCTACGCTGTCCTGAATTAAACACAACAGTAGGTATCTCTTAATTGGAGTCTTGAAAGGACGGGCAGTGGAAATGTTTGAGTAGGCCTGTGGTAAGTAAACTAAGCTGTCGCTACCGGAGGCCAACTAGAGAATCAGGGCCACTCGGAAGGGTGATGATCTCCCCGCCCCTTCAACCCAACATTTCATTAAATTGGAAACAGGGAGAAATAAATCTTCAATTAACCTTAACGGAACACCTTTCACTAATTGTTTTTACTCAGTTATATGATGTCATCTCTTCAGCTTTTTCAGGCTCCCCCAAAGCAAAACTTCACTTGTCTCAGAGAAACTCAGTGCTGACTGGATTGTGTAGGTGAGAGCGAGAAGGTGAGTTCCCAGGCCCAGCACTGGGCGGGAGGTGCAGTTTCCTCCTCTCCATAGCGCAGTCGCAAAGTCTTATTTTCTCTCTTTTCTTTCTCATGCTCTGGTTTCCTGGCTTGTGCTCAGATTTCCTGACTCTTGATTACTTTTCTGACATCTCTTTCTCTCCTCCCCTTTCCCACAGGCTGCTCAGTATTTTATTTTTTTCAGTCAGAGCTATTTCACTCTGCCCCAGAATCTTTATTTGGTATTTCACAGATGTTCCTCAAAATTGTTTCTAAGAGTGGTGAATGCTTTTGTTGGGAGGTTTTGATTTGTGCTCACTAAAGAAAAGATGACCTGGTTGTTAGGATTCTCCTTCCTCTAAAGACAGTAGGTTATAACTAATTGTAATTTCTTCCTGCTCCATGCTAATATTCAAAATAAGAGATTTATCACATCTATTTAATGAGATAAAACACGTTAGAATGCACCATTTATTTGAATTATGTGCACAAACCCAAGTTAACTGGCATCTTATTTTCTCTTTAGTCCACTGACATGTTAGCACCCCTGGTAGAGTCCATTAATAAATGTCTGGGTGATCTGGACCTTGAGCTCCATCAAGCCTGAGTGTTACCCAACTATTCATCCACACACAATACTAAGAGCAAATTCAAGTCAGATTTTAACACTGCAGACTTTTTTCATTTTTTTCTTGTAGTAAAATTTACATAACAAGATTTACAATTTAAACATTTTAAGTGTGAAGTTAAGCGGTATTAAATACATTTATAATGTAAAATCATTATCACTTTCATCTTGACAAATCTTTTCATCTTTCAAAAATAAAGTTCTATATCCATTGGAACTGCCGGGGTCCAACCCCAGCAGGTCCAGGGGTCCCCAAAGGTGTGGACGGAGTCGGCGAAGAAGGAATGACGTGGAGACAGCGTTCAGTTGATCAGCAATCTAGCCAGGATCTGTAGCCAGGATCTCCAGCCAAGTTCTGGTCTGGATCTCCAGCGAAGTTCTGGCTAGGATCTCCAGCCAGGTTCTGTGTCCATGTTCTCTTGCTAGGTTCTCCAGGATCTCCAGCCAAGTTCAGTCACCAGGTTCTAGTCAGGTTCTCTTGCCCATTTCTGTAGTCAGGTTCAGTCCAGGATCTTTTGCCATGTTCTCTCCAGCGAAGTTCTTCTGTCTCTAGTTCTGTGTGTTCTGTCTTCTTACATCTGTATTTATACCAGTTGATTCCAATCCTATCAATCTCTATTTCAAAGGTTAGGGCGTTTCTTATCTCCATTCCAGGGAGTAAAGATTATGTAGCTTAAGCATGATTGTTCGTAGTTAAAGTGATTAATTACCCGCCTGGCACTTAGCTAAGAGGTTTTATTCCCTCCCTAACTTCAGGGCAAAATCCCTACCTGGGGAAACAACCTTTTTCAGAGAGGAGACCTTGGTTAAAACACATAGTGCCAAGGTGAGCAAACATATTAAGAACAGTATGCCATATATGCCAGGTCCTTTGAAACAGCAAGGATGGACCGGCTCCCGGCATGGAACTTTTTTTATTCCTCAACCAAGCATATGTTTAGAGATGAAGGGAGAGAGAGAGAGAGAAAGAGAGGGTGGGGGAGAGAGAGAAAGCTTGTGTAATGGAACCTGCAGTCTTTTGGTTCATGTGACCATGCTCCGACCAATTGAGCTTTCTATTTTCTGTCTTTATACATTTGACTACTCTCAGTACCTCATATAACCTGAATCATACAGTATTTGTTTTTAAGAGGATTTTTTTGTAAATGGCTTATTTTACTTAAAATAATGTTCTCAAGACTCCTCCACGTTGTAACATGTAGCAGAACTTTCTTTCACTTAAGGCTAAATAATATTTCCTTGTATGTATAGACCACATTTTGCTTATCCATTCATCCATTCATGGTCAGCTTGATTGTTTCCACATTTCAGCTATTTTGAACAATGCCACTATGAACATGGGAGTACAAATACCTTTTTGAGAACTGTTTTCAATTCTTTTGGATACATGAACAAAAATAGAATTTCTGGATAATATGGTATATATTTCTTTAATTTTAAGAACTATCATTTTGTTTTCAAAAGTGAATGTACCATTTTACTTTCCAACTAACAATGTCCAAAGATTCTAAGTTTTTTTGTTTGTTTGTTTGTTTTATAGTAACCATCCCAATGAGTGTGAGGTGGTATCTCATTGTAGTTTTGATTTGCATTCCCTAAAAATTAGTGAATTGAATATCTTTTCATGTGTTTATTATACATTTGTATATCTTACTTGAAGATGTATATATTCAAATCCCTTGCCCATTTTTGAATTGAGTTGATTTTTTGTTGTTGAGTTTTAAGTGTTTTCTGAATATTCTGAATATTGCTCTGGCCTGTGTGGCTCAGTTGGTTGAGTGTAGTCCCATGTACCAGAAGGTCACCAGTTCGCTTTCGGGTCCAGGCACATGCCCAGATTGTGGGTTTGATTCCCAGTTGGGGTGTGTACAGGAGGCAACCTATTTATATTTCTCTCACATCAATGTTTCTCTCTCCCTTCTTCTCTAAAATAATTTATTAAAATATTAAATATTCTGAATATTATTATTTTAACAAACATTTTTCAAATACTTTCTCCTATTCTGAGTACCTTTTACTCTGTTAACATTGACTTTTGATGCATTATTGTAAACCATTTATAATGTCTAATTAGTCTAATTTTTATTTGGTGTTACCTATGATCTAGTCAAATACAATGTTATAAAGTTTTTTCTTATATTTTTTTTTCTCAGACTTTTATTGGTTTTGGTCTTATATTTAGTTTTCTGATCATTTGGAATTAATCTGTCTGTATGGTATTAGGTAAAGTTATAACTTTATTTTTTGTCATGTGTATATCCAGTTTTTCCAACTCCATCCTATATAATAAAAGGCTATTATGCAAATCAACCAAATGGCGGAATGACGGGTCGCTATAATGCTCACTGACCACCGGGGGCAGATGCTCAATGCAGGATCTGCCCCCTGGTGGTCAGTGCGCTCCCACAGGGGGAGCACCACTCAGCCAGAAGCTGAGCTCAGGGCTGGTGAGTGCAGCAGTGGTGGCAGGAACCTCCCCCACGTCCGCGGCAGCACTAAGAATGTCCACTGCCGGCTTATGCCCACTCCTCCCAGGGAGTGGGCCTACGCCATCAGTCAGACAACCCCCAAGGGCTCCCAGAGTACGAGAGGGTGCGGGCCAGGCTGAGGGGACCACCCCCAAGTGTATGAATTTTGTGCACCAGGCCTCTAGTTTATTAATAAGACTGTCTTTCCCTACCAAATGGTCTTGAAACCCTTGTCAAAAATTCTTTAATCATTGTTGACCTTTAACAAATAGCACATATTTCTCCAGAAAAATGGATTTATTTGGAAGAAGCAAATAATTGCAATTCAGGACATATAGTCAAATGGTGAACCAGGTGAAAGATCACAAAAATAAAGGAAAGGAGTGTTTTTTATGAACTTGGGAGGGACTGCTGTAAACAGAGTCCATTGGGAGAAACTGAAAGTGCAAAGTATAGTGACTGTTCATTGGTTGAGTCATGGCAGTCTCCCATTGGCTGAACTATTACTGGGCAAGGAAGTCTTTTCTTCTTCCTGCTGAGGGAGTCATGTAGTATCCCTTCCTGTTGGATCAGTAGTGTGTGTTAAGTGATATGTGCATGAAAGCTCTCTCTTCTAACCTCCAAACTCTATTTTAATTAAAGTTCTTTAATTAAAGTTTATTAATTTTTACACAATATATATGAAGATTTTTTTCAGAACTCTCTATTTTCTTCTAGCCTATAGATCTATCTTTAATCCAGTACCTCATTTAGACTATTATAGTAAGTTTTGAAATCAGGAAATGTGAGTTCTACAGGTTTCTTCTTTTGTTTTCTTTCTTTCTTTTTTTTTTTCCTCAAAATTTCTTTGTCTGTTTGGGGTCCCTTGAGATTCCATATAAATTTGAGGATGGGTTTTTCTATTTCTGCATAAAAGCATCATTGATATTTGATAGGGCTTTTATTGAACCTATAGATTACTTTGGCTTTGGATTGTATAGGCATTTAAAAAAATATTGTCTTCCAATTCATAAACATGGAATGTATTTCCATTTTTTTCTATCTTTTATTTATTGTCATTTTTATAGATTTATTTTAAAAATATTTTTTATTGATCTTAGAGAGAGAGAGAGAAAGGTAGAGGAAGAGAGAAAGAGAAATATTGATGTGAGCGGGGAATATCCATGGGCTGCCACCTGCATGCCCTCTACTGGGGATCCAGTCAGGAACCCAGGCATGTGCCCTGACCAGGAATTGAACCAGCAACTGCTTGGTGCAAAGGATAATGCCCAGCCAACTGAGCCACACCACCCAGGGTTGTCTTCAATTTTTTTAGCAACGTTTTATCTTTTGCATTGTATAAGTCTTTAATTTCCTTGGTTATTTCCTAAATATTTTATCTTTCGTGATGCTGTTGTAAATAAAATAGGTTTTGTAACTTTCATTTCAGATTCTTCTATGATCATAAATAGAAAGGCGACTATTTTTGGTGTGTGCATTGATTTTGTATTCTGTTATTTTCCTGGATTTATTTATTATTTTAAGTATGTATGTAATCTTTACTGCCTTCTACATAAAAGATTATAGCATCTTCAAATAGAAATCATTTTAATTTTTTCTTTCCAATTTGGATGTCTCATTTCTTTTTCTTTCCTAATTGTAAACATTTATTTATTAAAAATCTATTTTGTTTGATACTGATATATCACCTCTGCTCCTTTTTGGTCCATATTTGCTTAGAATACATTTTTACACTCTTATTTTCATTCTATTTGGGTCCATTGAACTAAAGTGATTCTGTAGTCGAAAGCATATTGTTGGATCCTGTGTTTTTATTTATTCTGCCGAACTCTAAGGTATTTTGATTGGAGACTTTAGTCTATTAACATTTACTGAAATTCCTGATAAGTAGCCTGGCCAGCGTTGCTCAGTGGTTGAGCACTGACCTGTGAACCAAGAGGTTGCAGTTTGATTTCCAGTCATGGCACATGCCCAGGTTTCGGGCTGGGTCCCCAGTGGCAGGAGGCATCCAATCCATAATCATCTCTCATCATTGATGTTTCTATATCTCTCTCTGTCTTCTCTCTGAAATCAATAGAATCATATTTTTAAATAGTACTGGTAAGTAGGGATTTACTTCAGTCATTTTGCTATTTATTTTCTATAAGTCTTATAGATTTTTTGCCTCAGTTTTTCATTTATGATTAGTTTATTTACTTTGAAATGAATTATTTTGTATTTCTTTCTTATTTTCTTTTATGTATATCCTATAGCTTTTTTTTGGTTACCAAGAGTCCTATATTTAACACTTTAAAGAAATGCACTCTAATTTGAATTTATATCAACTTAAAGGTGGTAAAATACAGGAATCTGCCCTCTAAAGTTCCATCCTCACACTCACTTCTTTCAGTTTTTGGTATCACAAAATTATATCTTTATACATTCTATGCCCACAATTTATAATTTAAAAAATGCATTAATATTTTGAATTATGTAGAAAACAAGATTTGGAATTACACACCAAAGTTACAACAATATTAGTTTTATATCAATAACAGGTGTTTATAAATGTATCATCTTAAGTTACAAAAACACACACAAAAGAAAACACAGAAAGTGCAGTTACCTAGTTACAAACCATTGGTACAATAATACTAGCTTTTATAATTGCTAATGTATTGCCTTTATAAAGATTTTTATTTCTCCACATGACTTCATGGTACGGTCTGGTGGTCTTTTCTCTTACCTGGCAAGATTCCCTTGAGCACTTCCTGAACAGTAGGTCTAGTCTAACTTGGCTAAGTCTAGGTATAACTAATTCCCTAAACTTTTGTTTCTTAAGAATGTATTAATTTCTCTTCATGCTTGAAGGACATTTTTGCTGGATGTAGAATTTTTTATTGGCAGCTTTTTTAAATCACTTTGAAAACCTTGGCCCGTTGCTTTCTAGCATCCAAAGGTTCTAAGAAGAAATCTGCCAACAATCTTTTTGAGAATTCCTGTGTACAATAGTTCACTTTTCTCTTGTTGCTTTTTACTTTTTTTTTTTACTTTATACACATATCTCTTTAGTGCTTTGAGCTTCTTTAAGTTAGTTATTTTAGTCTTTGTCCAGTATATTTGCCATCAGTTTTTTTTCAAGGAAAGTTTCTGTTGATTTATTTTTCTCTTTTGAATGGCCCATAATTTTCTTTCTTTTTGTTTGTTTGTTTGTTTTGAGATTATTTTGTTAAAAATTGGATGTAATTTAATAATGTGTTAATTCTGAAAATCAGATTTCTTCTTCCCAGGTGTTTGTTGTTTTTTGGTTACTGCTTTTTTGTTTGCTTGTTTGTTTTATGAAGATCAGCCTGATGTATGAACTTAAGTCTTCTCCAGTCTTTTCTGAGCCCATTCAAGGGCACCTGTGGTCATGTTCTAGTCTTCTTTAAATATCTGGCTCCAAAAGGGAGGAAAAGAGAATAATAAGGGGCGAGAGAGTTAAAAGAAAGGTGTTGGTCCTTTAAATCTTATGGATTTACTTGAGCCTGAGTGGGAGGGTTATACAACAATGGATGGAGGTGCAAACACATTGGCTGCCACTTCTTGCCTGCACCTCTGTGATTACAAGCAGCAATCAGTAATCAAAGTACAGATGTCTGCTATTTGTATTAAATACAGATTCCTGTATTTCCCTGTGTTCTTTTTGCCCACCTTAGCTTCTGCCTCAGGAACACCTGCATGCTGCCTGACATCTGGCTGAGTGTGGCAGATGTGCAGTTGCTACTGTGCTAAAAACTAAAATTGACAGAAATTTACCACAGTTCACTGTCTAATCTTCCTCCTGGAAGATGCAGGCTTTCAATGGGTTCCAGAATTCCAAAATTGTTATATCAGACAAAGTTCTGCCAGTGTAATTATTGTAGAGGTGGAAGGCAATCTTTTCCAATGCTTCCAACTCCACTATCTGATTTCTGAGTATTACAGAATTTTCAGACCAATTTATAGGCACGATCTTTGCTCTGAGCCTGTTTCTTTTCCATATTTTCTTGATTCCTACCCTTGCTTTATATCACTTTGCTGCTAAGATTTCATGAAATCATTTGGCTTCCTGTTTTTGGGCCCCCAAATCCCTACGACATTCAATATAGAACAACAGTGAAGTCCATGAGGAAAGAGCCCTTACCTAGAATCACAGGTCAGTCACTTGGTAACAGAGTGATCTTCACCAATTCCCCTGGCATCTCAGAGTCTCATTCTTCTCAGTGAAATCAGGCTAGCTTAGAAAGGTGTGTTGTAAAGCTAAATTTAACAAACAGTTCAATTGCTTTAGCAGCCATGGATGGGTGAGCATCATCCCATGCACCAGGAGGTCATAGGTTTGATTCCTACTCAGGGCACATGTCAAGGTTTTAGGCTCAATCCCCAGTTGGGGGTGTGCAGGAGGCAGCCGATTCTCTCTCATAGATGTTTCTCTCTCTGTGGTCCTTCTTCTCTCACTAAAATCAATAAAAACATATTTTAGAAAAATAAATTAGTAATTTGCCTTAGCAGAGTGTAAGAAACATGGCTAATTTGAAAGCATATTATTTGCAATTGTAATTTTATCAGTTTCAGTACTGTGAATAAAATATCTAACTATTTTCATTTCTGACAAGCACCTGACCTTCTTCAGCACTGGTCTGTAGGTTCATTACCTAGGCATCACCCTCCCAGAACCCCACAGAGGGTTCACCTTACTCCCTGGTGTTGTGCGTTGAAAAGTCACTTCTCAGCATACTATTAGATAAGAGCTATTAGAATCCCTTTCCCATAAAATGATCTCCAATTGTCATTATACATTAAGTATTCAATACTCTATAATCTTTAAAGCATTTATACTGCATGCTTGATAAATGTTTTAGATATATTTTCTCATTTAATGTATACAAACTATTTCAAGTTAGAGTTTTACTTCATTTTTATAGGTAAGGACATGGAATTTCAACAGCATTAACTAACATATCTACAGGTTGTATAACGAGTGCAGAAGCACACTCTTAGTAGCACCATAGACATGGTGCTTTATAGGGGTAACGAGTATAAGGCCTGAGGCCCAAGGAAGCTGGGCAGAGGCTACATTGTGCTGCTCTGAAGGGCCTTGAATGTAAACATGCTCACTTTATTAAAGAGATACATTTCATAAATATTCAAATTGCAACAATATACGTAGATAATACAAAGGAATTCTTATGAATGTAAACTAAATGTATGTGAGTCAGAGCCTGATCCATCATGTACTAGCTGGTTTGATCTTTTTTTTAAAAAAAATATGTTTTTATTGATTTTTACAGAGAGAGGAAAGGAAAGGGATAGAGAAATAGAAACATTGATGAAAGACTCATCATCTATTGGCTACCTCCTCCATGGTACCTTCTGGGGATTGAGCCCACAACCCGGGCATGTGCCCTGACCAGGAGTTAAACCAGTGATCTCTTGGTGCCTAGGTCAATTCTCAACCGCTGAGCCATACCAGCTGGATGCTGGTTTGATCTTAACACATTATTTAGACTCTCAAAGAATCAGTGCCATATCTATAAACATTGGTTAATAGTAGTTTAACAGACAAACACTAAGCATACTAGAAGCCTGGTGCACAAAATTTGTGCACTGTGTGTGTGTGGGGGGTGTGTCCCTCAGCCTAACTTGCACCTCTCCAATCTGGGACCCATAGGGATCGGGCTTAAACCAGCAGTCGGACATCTCTCTCACAATCCGGGACTGTTAGCTCCTAATCGCTCACCTGTCTACCTGCCTGATTGCCCCTAACTGCTTCTGCCTGCCAGCCTGATTGTCCCCTAACTGCTCCCCTGCCGGCCTGATTGATGCATAACTGCTCCCCTGCTGGCTTGATCGCCCCCAACTGCCCTCCCCTGCAGGCCTGATTGCGCCCAACTGCCCTCTCCTGCCAGCCTGTTTGCCCTAATTATTCTCCCCTGCTGGCCTGTTCTCCCCCAACTGCCCTCCCCTGCTGGCCTGATCACCCACAACAGCCTTCCCCTGCTGGCTATTTTGTGGGAGCCATCTTGTGATGATGTGGGGGTGGCCATCTTGTGATGACATGGGGTGACCATCTTGTGATGATGTGAGGGTGTGATGGTCACCTAGGCTTTACTGGTATAGATATTAAGAGTTCTGATGTCTGTCAGTGTCAGTTTTAACAACATTTCAAGAGTAAATATTTGATATTTTTCTTTTATTAAATACTAATGTTTTTGTTCTAAGAATTTGTTAGAAATCATCTTACTTGTCATTCCTTTTGGAAAGTATTTTCTTATCTCATGATATATGAATATGCTAATTTGAGCTCTATTTCCAAAAGAGAGCATCTTTGAGTTATACTGTATTTGAAATTCTTCTGCTCCATTAGTATATGTCAGCAGTTCTCAACCTGTGGGTCGCGACCCCTTTGCCAGTTGAGCGACCCTTTCACAGGATCGCCTAAGACCATCCTGCATATCAGATATTTACATTACGATTCATAACAATAGCAACATTACAGTTATGAAGAAGCAACAAAAATAATTTTATGGTTGGGTCACAACATGAGGAACTGTATTTAAAGGGCCAGAAGGTTGAGAACCACTGGTATATATACATGCACCAGGCACACCCAAAGTATATATAATTGCAAGCCAAGAAAGACGTGAGGGGGATCCCTGTGCCCCAAGTCCCCGCTCTCTTTTGTGCTGTGCTAGTCCATGTTCCCACACATTGATGTGGTAGTTTGGACAGAATCTAAAGCAGCCTCCTACTATTCTACAGTTAGGTTAAGTGCATTTTGTAACCCACTGGTGATCAGATCACATCAGCTACTTGATGGAGCACGAGAAGAGGGCTGGCTCTTTGAACCACTCATTCAACCAACTGTGTGTCACTCACTGACAAAGAAAGTGGAAGTGTGGGTTTGGTCCCATCTTTCACTCTCATTCTGTATTTGGTATTATATTATTTTAAGAATTTTTAACCCTCTCTTTATAATGTCAAATATTCATTTATAAATGATTTGCAAAGAATTTTTTAGCAAGTATGTCGTCATATTCTCAAGGCTGGGTCACAACCTATTTGGTCCAGTTATATTTAATATTTTGTTTCTCCCTTTTCTAAGCTTTAAAATGTCAGGAGCAGATTATACAAACTCAGTATTATTCTGGTTCAACACTTCCATGAGCTTAGCAAAATCACTGCAGCGTGTTTCTTTATTCAAATGTGCCTTACAACTGAAGCCAAGAACTTACTGTAAATTTTAATTACATTTATTGGGGTGATTTTGGTTAATAAAATTAAATAGGTTTAAATTACACAACACATCATATTACTTAAATTTATCAAATATTTGCAATACATGTTGTTTCAATCAACCCTCATATAGAACTATAAAGAGCTGTATTAAGGAAGAACACAACAATTAATAACAGATGGGTATCCTCAGTGTATTGTGGACAATGGTGTGACTCTTCACATATATTATTTTATTCATCAATTACAACAACAATGCAAAAGAGTATTGTTTTCCCTCAATTTACAGACCAAAATGTGAGTGTCAGCCATGGCCAGGTGGCTCAGTTGTTTGGAGCAAGTTCCACACACAAAAAAAGTTGCAGGTTTGATCCCAGGTCAGAGAACATACCTAGGTTGTGGGTTCCATCCCTGGTTGGGGAGCATTTGGGATGCAACTGATGAATGTTTCTCTGTCTCCTTTTGTCTCTTCCCCAAATCAATAAAAACATATCCTCTGGTGAGGATTAAAAGAACAAAAATAAAACTGAGTGTCAGATAGGACAAATTAATGAGCCATAGCCATATAGCTAAAAAAGTGTAAGAGAGGAGATTAAAATTCACAACCAAAAGAGAACTACCCTTCTTTGTTTTATACGTAATCACACTTAGGAGTCTTTAGGGTCTGTGTTCAAATCTAGATAATCTAGAATATGGTAAATATTGATAAACCCAGGTAATAAGAAATTGAACTGATATGATTTTAGAGCACATTTTAATAAAGTACCTACGGATCCACAGCTAAGCAATAATAGACACAAGATCAATATCATCTTCCTAGTTAAAATAATATTAATTCAATGTCTTTTGTTAATCGCCTTAAATTATCATTTAACATAGCTTTACCATATCAAGGTACAATGATTTTTGAAAGAATTGTCTACAAAGTTCTCAACTAAAATGGTTTGTTTTTCTTCTAGAAGACAATGTTGGAATGAGGCTTATTAATGATAAATAACAACAATAAAAAGCTAAAAGCACAGTTTTAGTGAATTATATATCCTCTTTAGAATGTGTTTATGAGAACAGATGTGTTTGGAGAGGAGCGAGTGGTCTTTTCCATTTCTGGCATGATATAAATATGTCACTCTCAACTTGTACACTTGGATTCAATTCCTGAGAAGCATTTAGTTCTTTTTTTATTGGTTTCATAAAAGCGAAAGCCTTTGATCTATGCTTGGTTTAGGTAAAAAGAATATGAAGGAAGCAGATTGTCAAGGAGAGAGTGTTGTTGCAGGAGATGATGCTTGGCAGTGAGAGAGCATCAGGAGAGGCAGGCACCATGGACAGTGAACCACACACTCAGTTCTAAGGGGTCATTTTCCATTTGTATAGAAAATTAGCATGTGGTGTTGTCATGGACTGTTTGGACTCTTCGCTGGGAGTAAGGTGGGCCAGGAAGGAATCGACTAAGCATCTTCAAGGTCTCCCTACACTGAGTGCTTTTGGAATATCCACCTCCCCTTCAGTTAGTGTTGCCTTTCAGCTGAGTCCTCTGCACCCTTTCCTTCAAGTTCTAACACTTGCCTCTGACATTTATGTGATTGTTAAAATAATGAGGTCAGAGCCAGTGTGCTGTAGTGCTCTTGACTATCCCACCTTCAAACTGTATAAGCTTGTGTAAATCAATTATCACCACATCAGTAAAACAGGCATAATGATAATGACCAGCTATTTATTAATTGACTTAGTGCATTAAAATACCTTCAAGTTTCATCCATGGCAATCGTTACATTGAACATACTTCAGATGACAACATAATGCCTCCCACAGTCCAAATGAAGGTGAAACCTGTGCTGCATGGAATCACAGAGCCAACCTCAGGCTTCATGTTAAAACTATAGTACAAGTCTAACCCTGGCCAGTGTGTTCTCTGGTTAGAGTGTTGGCCTAAGCACTGAATGGTCTCAGGTTCAATTCCCCATCAAGGACAGGAAACTTCGATCCCCGACCAGGTCAAGGTGTGTGGGAGGCAACCAACCGAGGTGTCTCTCTCACATCAATGCTTCTGTCTCTCTCTCTCTCCCCTCCTTCCCTCCCACTCTCTCTAAAAATCATTGGAAAAAATATCCTTGGGTGAGAATTAACAAAATTAAAGTGAAAACTATATTATAAGTCTAAACTGGAACTAAATAGTATCATGACATCTTCTATGTTTTTCCAGAAGGACCACACTTCATTCCCAAGAATAAATATTATATACCACCTGTCTTCATATGACTGCCATTTCTTCTACCTCCACTTCCAAGTATGACATTGAAAAAGAAGCCAATAAAGACAAGCTACCTCACTTTCCTACTTCAAACTAATAGTCTTACTTCTACGGCTTTCTTTTCTTAATCCCTATTGCAAAGCAGGAATTTTTTTCTTTTCTCCTCAGAGGTCAGTTCCTCTGCCTTTGGGGTCTGTATCTCGTTCCTTCTTGGCCTTTCTGGTTGTCCTGTTTCGCTTGAGCCATAAACATTCATCTTGCTGTTGAATAATTTCCATTAACTCATACACATGCTCTGATACCTTCTATATATAAAATGGAAAAAAAATATAAACTTCTCTTTTTTCTTAACTCTTATTTGTTTTTTTCTCTATTTCTATGCTTCAGATTCACAGAATTAGTCTCAAAAGTGGTTTATCTTCACACTAATCACTTCCTCTTAAACCCATTTCAATAGGTTTCTTTCTCCACCATCTTTATTATTCCTTTAGGCAGTATATGGAAAGGCCAGAACTATGCTAGACTCTGGAGTTATTATAGCAAACAAGAGAAACACCAATTCTCTACTGCAGTAAAAACTGCCCTTACCTTCAACAACTTCTAGAGCAGTGGTTCTCAACCGTGGCTGCACATTAGAATCACCTGGGAATCTTTTTAAAATCCTGATTTCTGGGCCTCATCTTCCAGAAATTCTGTTTCTTTGTTACTAATGTTGTGGCCCAGAAACAGAATTTCTGGAAGATGAGGCCCAGAAATCAGGATTTTAAAAAGATTCCCAGGTGATTCTAATGTGCAGCCAAGGTTGAGAACCAATGGGATAGAGGAAGACAGCATAAGAACTGCACATTTTTTCAGTAGGATGCTCTGGGGTTGGCAGATACAGAATGGTGATTACTGCTAGCCCCTTCTAGATTGTGTGAAAAAATATGGCGTTCAAATTCTCATAACTTTTTTTATAAAGCTTTAACAAAATTCTTGTATTAGAACCCATAAATACAAGAGAATTTATATGAATATATTTTGTAAACAACAACAATACAGTGATTATTATTGCAAGGGGGGTTATTTATCAAGCACCTACTCTCAGGAAACAATTATTTTCTGTTTTTCCAGGGCAACATTGTTCGGAGATAGTGGAACCACTTAGATTCAGAGAAGATGCTCTTTAGCACTATGTTACACTATATAATATTGTTATAACATATGTAATGGAATTTCTGCAAATTTAAAATGTAAGCAAAGCAACAAGAGTTTGTATATAGGTCAATTAAATATATGTATATAATGAAATAGTAAAGGAAGTACAATGTGCAACTAAAATAATGTGTCTGCATTGTGGGGATTATAGGGATTTTGTTTCTTTCTCCCATTTTTGATTAATTTAGATATGCATTTGTTTATTAAAAAAAAAAAAATTGAAACTTTCCAAGGAGTGGTAAGGAGAGGTGACCACAATCCTTGAAGACCTGACAACTCTGAATCCTGAGTCTGCAGTTGAGAAACACTCCAGTGGCTGGACTTTGTCCATTGCCAGGAGACAAGATCATCTTAAACCCTTCATCATGCCCTCTCTCGTGCCGTGTTCTTCCAGAGCACCTGCCTTCAAAGGAAGATCGATTCTGGGCCACAGGTAGCCCGACTCACACTGTCCGACATCAGAAGCCCTTCCTCCCTGCGCTGCCCCCAGCAGCCTGTCTGTTTGGAAGGCCCTGGGTGGTCTTGGACTCTTGCCAGCATTTTCTTAGCATCTCTGAGCCCTTTCAAAGCGCACTTTGCCTCCATAACCACATTAAGTCCAAATTAAGAAACTCCTTTAGGCAGAACTTTTTCAAAGAGTTAAAGCCAAAATAAAAGTTAATGAACTCCAGCAGCGGCAAAGACTTTTGGATAGATACTTTGCCCGTTTTTATTTATTGGGCTCATGCAGTTTTTATTTTCTCAATTTTCTCTTTGTAAAACTCTCTGTTCCACGAATGTATTCTAAATTAACTTTGACCTCCTGGTAACATTTTAATTACACATGTTTCAGTAGATTCTTTGTGTTCAATAACTTATTCCATATATTCATTATTCTTTTTTTTATTGCTTAAAATATTACAAAGGGTATTACATATGTGTCCATTTTATCCCCCCATTATTCTTTTAGAAATAGAATTATTTTGCCACCCCAAAGTACTCATCTTGTGCCTAGTCACACTGAGACCTGCACGTGTAGGCAGGCTGTGCCCAGGAGGCAGTGCTGGGCTGCAGGCACCAGCACACATGGGGAATGACAGGGTTGTTAGCTGTGTCTCTCCAGCACAGGGCTCACCCCAGCTGTAGGTCTGCCCTCACCATCTGAACTTCATTGCATGTGTCCATCAGGTGAAGGGATAGCAACTTTTAGGAGCTTGTGAAGATTTGGGGATTTCATAGCTCGACTATGTGGATAGTGCTGGCCCAGAATCTATAATGAGTGACTGCTCCCAGTATTAATGATAACATCTCTTTGCCATTTACTAGTCACAATCAATCATGTGACCTCTGCTCAAGAAGGTTCAAGACTGGAAGAAAATACGGCTTTCCTGCACCTTCAGTAACAATACCCTGATCCCTTCTGAAACTGAACAAGGTCAGCTCTCATGGATTAAATTCAGCCCTACTTCCCTTCCCCAGGACACTGACTCCGTGTTCACTTTTCACTCTACTCAGATGGCTCCCCACAATTTCCCCACCTTCACATATCTGACGCCTTCCCGACTTCCTGTCTCAACTCCTTTCACTCTCTCATAAAGCCTTTTTCTGACTATTACTGAAGCGTTGCTTCAGTCCTGGGCACTCTGTTTTGTGATATCATGACCTCTTTACTCTATAGGACTTGTCTCTATTTGAAATCACTTTCCCATTATTTCTTAACTTCCTTTTCTTTCCTTCAACTATTATGAAAGTTCCACAAGAGCTGTGATTTTGCTGGTCTTCTTCCCCACATTGTCTGCACCTTCAAAAGCCATGTGTTCCCTAGTGATGCTCAATCATCACTGAATGGATGTGAGTTGGATACAAATAAATGGATGAAAAAATGACAATCACGCTGGTTTAAATAAAGAAACAGCCCTGGCTGGGTGGTTCGGTGATTGTAGCATTGACATGATGCACCAGGGTTGCGTTGACCCAATGCACCAGGGTTGCAGGTTTGATCCTGGACAGGAACCAACAAATGAATGTATGAATAAGTGGAACAAGAAATCTCTCTCTCTCTCTCTCTCTCTCTCTCTCTCTCTCTCTCTCTCTCTCTCTCTCCCTATCTCTCTTTTTCCCCCTAAAATCAATAAATAAAAAAAGAGCCCTAACCAGTTTGGCTCGGTGGATAGAGCACTGGCCTGTGGACTGAAAGGTCCCAGGTTCAATTCCAGTCAAGGGCATGTGCCTTGTTTGCAGGCACATCCCCAGTAGGAGGTGTGCAGGAGGCAGCTGGTCGATGTTTCTCTTTCATCGATGTTTCTAACTCTCTATCATTCTCCCTTCCTCTCTGTAAGAATACCAATAAAATATATTGAAAGAAAGAAAGAAAGAAAGAAAGAAAGAAAGAAAGAAAGAAAGAAAGAAAGAAAGAAAGAAAGAAAGAAAGGTTGTTTTTTCTGTGTTTTGCTGTTGTTGTTGTTTTTATAGAAGTGTAGGCATAAAGAATGGCTTCCACCATAAATAATTTTTGATCTGGGCTTTGATGAATAAATGACTGGGGAAATGTGGAAGAAGAGATTTCTGGATGAAGAAAAGAGTGTGTGCACTAGGGACAGGATATGCTCTTACATGGATGCCTTATGAACTTCAAACTCTGAATGTGTCCAGAACTGCTCCTCGTTCCCTAACCCTAACCTTAGCCCTAAACCTAACCCTAACCTAACCCTAATCCTTCAGCCTCCCCTGTCTCAGTAGCTGCATGTTTGATTCTCAGGGAAGAAGCTTAGAGTCACTCTTGACATTTTTTTTCTCACAGTCATGCCCATCCAACTCTCAAGAAGTCCACTGGGCTCTACCTCAAAATACCTTCAGACACTGACCATTCCAAGCCACCTTGACTACCACTACCCCCATCACCACCGACGTTCAGCTTACTGGGGTAGCCCTCTAACAGGTTCCTGCTTCTACTCTTGCTCCCTCTATAGTCTGTTCTAAACAGGACATCCAGATTGTAGCTTTACAGTGATGCTTATCTCAGGTGTTCCATGTACCACCTCCTCTGGCCGTCCATTCACTCAGAGTGGCAGTCAAGTCTGAAGCTGCTCTTGGCATGGAGGTGCTGGCTCTCTGTTTCCCTGGGTTCTCTCTGTGCCTCACTCTGCTCATCCACATGGGCTGGCTGTGCCGTACTCACACCAGGCACACATCAAACTTAGATCTTTTCCAAACCTGAAACTTTCTTCCCTCAAAACCTGCTTGGGGACCATTCACCACTGAAGCTTTTGCTACAATTGTGTCTTCTCAAGGAGGTGACACTATTTAATCCTATCACCTGTTCCCCACTAGTCCTGGCACCCCCAGCCCTGCTCCTTCTGTTTCTCTTGGTCTAGGACACACAGGGCCTTCTATCTCACTGTGAAGTCTGTTTTTTATCTCCATTACAGGACTATGAGGACAGAGATGATCTCCATTACCTGACACAGAACAAATCCTCAAATAATTGAATGAATAAATGAATGGGAAGTGACAGTTTCATTTTGTCCACAGGCAGAGGACAAAAAGTGAGAGGTTCTGTCAGAAAGGTAGCTTGGGGTCAACCAAAAGAAGCCTTTCTTCTCCAGTGAGTGGTTTTGTGCATTACTCTCTGCATGCTGGGGAGTAATAGCATCTATATATATATAAAAGCCTAAGCAGCCGTTCAACATTCAACTGTTTGGCCATTCAACCGGTAGCTATGATGCACACTGACTACCAGGGGGCAGATGCTCAACACACAGGCATGGAAACATGGAACAGACTGATGAATCTCAGAGGGAAGAGGGGAGAGGGGAGAGCAGGAAGAGATTAACCAAAAATCATACTAGAGGCCTGGTGCATGGATTCATGAACCGTGGGTCCCTCAGCCTGGCCTGTGGGGATTGGGCTGAAACTGGCAGTCTGACATCCCCTGAGGGGTTCAGGATTTCGAGAGGGCTCAGGCCAGGCCAAGGGACCCCACTGGTATACGAATCCCTGACCGGGCCTCTAGTTTTTTTATAAATAGAAATTTGCATTGTTGATAGCCCTCTTTAAAAATTGGGGGAAATGGAAACTCTAATTAGCTTTTGGGAACACTAAAGAGCACACAAACAAAAATACCCAGTCATGTGTATTAGGCCTGAGTTACATAATTGCAAGATCTATTTTCATGAATAATTACCTAACACTTCCATACACTAAAAATAAAATATACACATTGAGAATTAAGCAAAAGATATATTGAAAATAACCAATTAGTTAGCTTTGATTAATCACACAAATGAATTAACCCCATGTTTTTATCAATTTCCACTAATATACCCCCTACAGTATATAAATAGCCTTAAATAGTTATGGGGCGCATACAATGGCTCTATGCTAATGCTACAGGAGGTCAGTGAGCAAGGCGCATGTGCGGCAGCAGCCCTTGCCTAGCTGTGGCTGGTCAGTCCTGCAGTGGGGGTCATGGGTGCTGCTCTCCAGTTTTCCACCCATGCAGGAAATGGGTGTGGTAAACAGGTAGATGGAGAGCGTTTGGGTGGTGGGCCCTTGGTCACTACTTTGGAGCATTTTTCTACTCCCCCCTTCCCTTGGCAGGACCAATGACCTTAGGTAACCACTAAAAATGCCCCCAGTTTTTCCACAGCCTTCCTTGTTGTGAGAGCCTGGCCTGTAACCCGGTCCTGTTCAATGAATCCTGAAGGGTCCTCTACTTACTGAACTTCTGGAAAAATGGGTTCTCTCTATCATTTGTAGACTTTACCTGACCCTCTGATACTACAAAGCAGTGATGGTTAAGAAAATCCCCACCTTGCCGAAACTGGTTTGGCTCAGTGAATAGAGCGTTGGCCTGCGGACTGAAAGGTCTGGGGTTCGATTCCGGTCAGGGGCATGTACCTGGGTTGCGGGCACTTCCTCAGTGGGGGATGTGCAGGAGGCAGCTGATCGATGTTTCTCTCTCATCAATGTTTCTAACTCTCTATCTCTCTCCCTTCCTCTCTGTAAAAAAATCAATAAAATATATTTAAAAAATAGTTATAAAAAGAAAATTCCCACCTTAATATTCTGGGCAACTGCTAACTGCAAAGATCTACCCTTTTCCATAAGATGTTAGATGCCTAGCAATGGCCCCTTGTTGAACTGTGACAAGGCCACACACAGGCTCTACAAATTCCCATTCTTTGCCTCATAACTGCTTAGCTGAACTATTTGTATCCAATGATGAATCTGGACATAATATTTATGTCCTTGACTTGTTCAAAGTTTCTCTCCTTCCCCCAGGTCCTGGAATTTTGCCCTTTACCCTCCACCGCCCACCCAAACCTGAGCCTGCATACCACTATTCTTTTTTTTTTTTTTCTTCTATATATATATATATATATATATATATATATATATATATATATATATATTTTATTTAAAGAGAGGGGAAGGGAGAGATAGAAACATCAATGAGATGGAGCTGGAGAGCATTATGCTAAGTGAAATAAGTCAGTCAGAGAAAGATAAATATCACATGATCTCACTCATTTGTGGATTATAATGAACAACATAAACCGATGAATAAAAACAGATCCAGAGACAGGGAAACATCAATCAGATGTTCAAACCTCAGAGGGAAGTTAGGGGAAGGTGGGATTAGGGGGAGAGATCAACCAAGAGACTTGTCTGCATGCATATAAGCATAACCAGTGGACACAGACAACAGAGGTTGAGGGTGAAGGCAGGATTGGGGTGGTGGTCGGGGGCAATAACGGGATAATCACAAATTTGTAATAACTTAATCAATAAAAAAGAAAGAAACATCAATGAGAGAGAAACATTGACCAGCTGCCTCCTGCACTCCCCCTACTGGGGATCAAGCCCCAAACTCCAGGCATGTGGCCTGACCAGGAATGGAACCAGAGTTTCTTGGTGAATGGGAAGATGCTCAACCAATGGAGCCACACCAGCTGGGCCACACCTACTCTTTAAGGCCCTTCCTGGGAACAGGCCAACCTCAGGGAGAGCATAGTCTGGGCTACAGTGCTCTCACAGCACGCATGATCATCCCACATCCCACGCCCATTCTTTGGTTCTTTCCACATTGTTTATTCCTCCTGTGAATGGAAAGCCCTTTCCGCCTGACCCTTACAGCATGGAGATCGTCTGACGCCAGGGTTCTTTCTGGAAAATGGCCCTCCTCCCCTCAGTGCGATGTCCTTTTGAACATAGTCTCCCCTTCCCTAGGTGTAGATTTGCTTTTTATTTGCCATCTCCTTCAGAAGGAAACTATGTTTTTTAACTGCATAGTGTGTTTCTACGGGAGAGCCTGGAAATTGCCTTGATCACCTTGAGCTGCGAATAAAGCTGCATCCACATGTTCTCTCGGCTTCTTGTTACATTGGATAATGGCCTCCTTATTGCTTAAGTCAGTTAGGGCCGGGCACTCTGTCACCGGCACAGGAGATCGCCCTCACCCGTAGCCGAGAACTCTAGGTTCAGTACTCCAGCTGAGGAAATCGGGATGCCCATTTGTTTCTGAAGTTGCCATAGAGACACAACAGGGATGAGGACAGAGAGTGGATTTTGATGATTTGTTGAATATCTAAAGTGAAAGCTGTAGTAAGAAGCAAAATCATTTTATGGGATTATCACTATCCCACAATAGAGTGGAACGGGTTCTAATTCCATCTTTTTTCTGGGTTCCTGACCTTTGATAGGTCAGGTCACTATACACCAGGGAGTGTTTGCTCAGCCTCTTAGTCTCCTGGCATGATGCTACTGGGATGTAGAGGCAGCAAAGACAGTCTTTATGTTCAAGGAGATTGTGGTCTATTAGGAATATGAGATTTCATAAACAAGTATTAGTAAATTGATGAAGAAACTGCATTAATAAATGTGTATGATGTATTGAGGGGAAAATTAACTCTGTGGGTCTTCATAGTAATAATGAGTCACTTGAAAAATGACTAGCAATTTGCCAGGCAGATGAGGATGAGATGGCCATTCAAAATAAAAAATGATACCTACAACTGTAACTGATTTGGCTCAGTGGATAGAGCGTAGGCCTGCAGACTGAAAGGTCCCAGGTTTAATTCCGGTCAAGGGCATGTACCTTGGTTGTGGGCACATCCCCAGTGGGGGATGTGCTGGAGGCAGCTGATCAATGTTCCTCTCTCATCAATGTTTCTAACTCTCTATCCCTCTCCCTTCCTCTCTATAAAAAAAAAAAAAAAAAAAATCAATAAAATATATTTTAAAAAAAGTGATACCTACAATTGCATAAATGTACAAGTGGGAGCAGACTGATCTGGCCAGTAGGTCTTGCTCACCATCTGTACTTCCAGGGTGCAGATGGGTGGCTGGCAGACTGGGTCCCTGGGAACTCCATTGGTTTGGTGAGTTAATCAGGCATCACCCCTTGAGGTCTGAGACTTAAAGGACCAGTGAGAATGGTGATGAGCAGACAAAATCCAGTTCTTCCACTTTATTAGCTTTGTAACATTGGGTAAGTAGTAAGTGGTCTAATCTCTCTGTGCCTCAGTTTTTACATGCGTGTAATGGGGGAAATAATAATCATTCCATAATTGGGTTGTTGTAAAGATAACTATACATGACATTTTTACAACAAAGTCTGACATAAAGTAAGTGCCATAACTGTCAGCTAATATTATGATGATCACACTTTAACCACAAGGCCTCACTCTTACCAGGGCTCCTTACTTGTTTACATATGCAGCTTTCATTTAAGATACCTTTTGAAGAACTGCTTGCACAAAATATACTTTTTAATTTGAAGAGAACTTCCATAGATCTATTCTTTCAACAATACATTGAACATTGCGTCTCTTTTGTTCCAGTGCTATGTTTTGCAATAGAATAGCAGCAAAATTACAGACACTTCTTCCCTCATGGGCTTTCCTTTGAATAGGAAATCTCACATATTCATATATATATATATATATAGCTAAATTATGCTAAATACTCTAACTAAAATAACAAAACATTAGGAAAATAATGCTGTCACTGAGCATTCAATTCCAAATAAGATTGACAGAGAAGGCCCGGATGAGCTGGTGAGCAGGTGATACCTGGGAGAAGTCTTAAAACAGGTGAGAGTGTGTCAGCAGATTGCTGGGAATAGGCCCTGCCTGTCTGAAGAGCTGAGAGGGGACTGGAGTGCAGAGAGGAATGAGCAGGGAGAGAAAAAGTCAGCGAGGGACTCATGCCCAAGGTGGGGGCTAGACTGACTGCGGTATTGTTGGCAATTTGAAGGATTCGGGCTTCCATTCTGGAAAACAAAATCAGGTTTTGAGTAGAAGAATGACAAGATATGATTCCTTTTCATCTGCCATCTAGGCTAGGAGAGGACAATTGGAGCCACAAAGGCCAAGATAAAAGTTACCCAACAGTCTATGGGAGAGGCTGTGGTGGGTCCTATAGCAGCTGAGGGGGTGAGAGATGGTAAAATTCTGCACACATTTGCCAGGGCTGTACAGGGAGAGGCTGTGACAGAGTATCCATTAAATCATTTGTAAGGATGCCTTTGGCACTCCTGTCACTGAGGGACTGTTCATCAAATTCCTGAGTATGCCTGGTCAAGAAAGGGTTACAGGAGCAGAGGCAGGATCTGGCTCCCATTCCAGGCACAGTTGCAACCAATGGCTTTCCTGTCTTTAGAAAGAGTGGTTGGTGATTCTCTTGCTTAAATGTTCCCTTCTTGCTGCTGTCATAGAATGGAATCCAACCCTGAGTAATGTGACTTAATGAGGACAGTTTAACTGTGCATACAAAAAAAAAAAAAAGCTAAATATATATTTATTTTATGCTTATTCTCAGCCATTTTGCATAATTGTATTTGAAAGGTCAATGGATGGATAAGTCATAAGCCACAACAGGTGTGACTGGAGAAACACACAGAAGGTGCATAAAATTCAGGAGAGAGAACAGATTATATAAACTTCCCATTAGAGCAGGAAGTTAGAAGGCACATTAGAAGTATATCTACGTGCAGCCAAGTAATTACTGGCAGCCTGCACCAGGATGGGAGTTGCTGGGGGTTTGAGCAGATCTCCCCCACTCCCCTCTAGCTCACTCATCTTCAAGGTGCATTGTGTAAACTCCCCTCATCAAAGAGAGAAAACTGTGGAGTGACAGTTGGAAGGGGGAGCTATAAAATCCCATCCATAGCTGAGAGGCAGTGGAGAGAATGAGCCACCTTCCCTGTGGTTAAAGCAGCTGAGCGGCAAGGCCAGCTATTTCATCCAGTTCCTGTTCAACCTGAGACATTCTGTACGTGCGACCTATTAATAGGCTGACGACACACCACTCATTGACAGGTGGGAGCAGGAGGGAACACATGGCTGTGCGTTCCCTAACAATTCAGGAGGCTGTGCCTCACCCGTAGGTGGGAAGAAACTAAGGGTCAGCACTGCGTTCAGGGACTTGCACGCATCGTTTCACATCCCTCATGGCAGCCCTGCTCCTCATACAAAGAGCTTGAGTGGTTTCCTCAGAAGTGGTGCTATTTTCTAGAATCAAAATGAACTCTGTCAATATTGAGTCTCATGTATTTTCACTACATCGTTTGTCATTTAAGTGGTAAACTGTGTTGTCCGGCATCATCCTGTGTTTTGGTAGCAAAACTGCTCCTATACCTAGGTCTTCTGTGTTTTTCATTGTAGCCTGGGTTACTAACCCACAGAATCAAAGCCTGGAGCATTCCTATTAGGATCTAGATGACCAGGTTCCAATACACCTCCATCCCTTAGGCGAGTGGTGGGGGGGGGGGGGGGGGCTTTGGCTGACTAGCTGACTTCTATTTTTGTGTTTTCTATGTAATGTATTCTAGTGCAAGCCTCAAACTCTGGAAGTGGCTGAGTATTTCTCTACATATGGAGCAAGCTCAACTTTTTCAAGGTCATCCGCTTCTTTTCCATTACATCACGTTGGTCTCCTGTATTAAATGTGCTTCAGGGAAGGCCATAAGCTGAGCATTGAAATCCAGCCTCTGTCCTCAGACCTTCTTGTTTGCCCTCACCCTCAATCTGTGGAACTTCTTTCCTCTTCTGATGCTTGTAGAATTCCTCTCCTATAAGCTCAAAAAAGGTCCAAATTATTATATGCATGAAAACTTGCCTCCATTTTGCCATGCAAAGGACAGGGCGACTTTGCTTTTACCTCTAATGTATTGGAAATCCCAGTGGTTTTCTTTTTCTGTTTTGTTTTATTTTTAAACTAGTGGCAAGGTGTATTAAATTTGTGCACAGGGAGGGGGGGTTCCCTCAGCCCAGACTGCACCCTCTCCAATTGGGGATCCCTCAGGGGATGTCCGACTGATGGTTTAAGCCCAATCCCACAGGGATCCCGGGATCTGCCTAAACTGGCAGTCAAACATCCCTTTCACAATCTGGGACTGCTGGCTCTTAACTGCTCACCTGCTTGCCTGCCTGATTGCCCCTAACCCCTCTGCCTGCCTTCCTGATACCCCCTAACCTCTCTGCCTGCATGCCTGATTGCCCCTAACTGCCTCTGCCTCAACCCCTACCACCATGGCTTTGTCCAAAAGGAAGTTGGATGTCTGGAAGATGGCCAGTTGACCTGGTCTAATTAGCATATTACCCTTTAATTAGTATAGATAGATTATATAGGATAGGATTGCTTAAATGGGGGGGAGGGAGAAAGCCTTTTTAGCAGGAGGAGATGCTCTTGGCAGACAAAAATGCATAATCCTTATATCTGGACTGATAGCCAGCCATATGCACTATACTGGCAAAGCAATCATTAAAAAATTGAACTACTTTCTTACACCTCACACCAAACAGCTGTTGCCCTTAAAACCCCTCCTCAGCCCCGCCTTAGGTTCTGCCTTCACAGTTCACCCAGACTAGGTTCTGATTGGTTGGTTTCTATGCCAGTTAGTGTCATAAGCTCTGCCTCCTAGGCAGTCATTGGCTCCTTACAGTTCACCCAGATTTGGTTCTGATTGGTTGGTTTCTATGCCAGTAAGCATCGAAAGCTCTGCCTCCTAGGCAACCATCTTGTGAGGGTGTGAGGGTTAATTTGCATATTACCTCATTATTATATAGGATAAGTTCTAATTGAGGCATAGCCAGTTTCTAAGATCAGTGAAGAATGGTTTGTGGGACTTTAAAATGTGCCACCATTTGCCATTGCTTTTATTCATGTTATTTGGTTAATTCCTAATTCTCAAGTCACCATATATATTTTAAACATGTTCTAAAAAGAAGTCCCAGGAGCTCCTAGTCCCATGGCTGAAACAGGCTTAAATGATATTTGAGTGTTAATTTGTGGACCAATCAAAGGAGTGGAATCAGCTACTAATCTGGTAGAATCCTCTCTGGAAGACCAATAGTAACAAGTAAACAAAAACCCGAGTTAGGAGTCAAGGTGCTATGGTGGGCTAAATAATGGCCCATCCATAGGTGTCTACATTCTAATATTCTGGAATCTGTGAATACACTATTTTGCACATCAAAAGGGACTTTACAGATGGAATTAAGCTAAGGATCTTGAGATGGAGAGAAAATCCTAGCTTATCTCCATCAGTCGGTGGGAGGAATCTATATATATATAAAAAGCCAGTGACCGTAACGGCCATAACGACCATAACAACTAGTAGCTAACGCCCACTGTGGCCAGCGAACAGGCCCGATCAGGGGGTAGGGCCACCGTCCCACCTCATGGCCCCTCCCCTCTGCTGGCCTGCCCCTGATCGGACTCTTCCACCCCAATCAAGAGCAGGCCCGGCCATAAACAGTTTGGCTCAGTGGATAGAGCATCGGCCTGCAGACTGAAGGGTCCCAGGTTCAATTCTGGTCAAGGGCATGTACCTTGGTTGAGGGCACATCCCCAGTAGGGAGTGCGCAAGAGGCAGCTGATCGATGTTTCTCTCTCATCAATGTTTCTAACTCTCTATCCCCCTCCCTTCCTCTCTGTAAAAAATCAATAAAATATATTTTTTAAAAAAGGAGCAGGGCCGGCTGGCCAAACACCTCCTTCATTTCCCCAGCCTGCCCTGCCCCTGATCAGCCTGCCCCACCACAATAGGCCCGCAGCCCCTCCCCCAGGTTGGCCCGCCCCTGATCACATCCCCCCACACCAATAGGAGGCAGGGCCAGCCAACCAATCTCCTGCAGCCCTTCCCCCAACCTGGCCCCACCCCAGATTGGCCCCCTACCCCCATCAGGGGCAAGGCCAACCATCCAACCACCAATGGCCCCTCCCTCAGGTCACTGGCCCTCAATTAGCACCCTCCACCCCATTTGGGGGTGGGGCCGGGCAGCCCACCACCCACAGCTCCTCCCCATGGCCAGCCTCTCCCTCAATTGGCCCCCCAACCACAATAAGGGGGTTGGGCCTGTTGGCCAATTGCCTGTGGCCTCTTCCCCCAACTGGCTGGCTTTAATCAGGTCCCGATTGGGGCGGGCCTGGGGGCCAACCTTCCACCATCTCCTTCTCCCTACAGGCCCAGGCCCAATCCACCCAGATTTGGGCCAAGCCAGCTGGACCCCACCCATGCACAAATTTGTACACTGGGCCTCTAGTGTAATCATAAGACACCATGCTGCAGGCTTTGAAGATGAAGTGTCCACAAGGTCAGAAATGTGGGCAAGCTCTGGAAACTGGAAAAGAGAAGGAATTGGATTCCCCCCTAGAGCCTCCAGATGGAATGTGGCCCTACTGACACCTTATGGTTAGGATTTCCAACTTCCAGAATTGTGAGAGAGTATATTTAGATTGTTTTAAGCCAATAAATTTGTAGCAATTTGTTACAGAAGCATAAGAAACTAATGTACAAATTGTATTCCACACTAACACATTATCAGTTAACCTCTGATAAAATAAATCTTGGGATATTGGAATATTGTGCTAGGAAATACTTCAGAAAAACAAGGCAAACATTTCCATGGCATGTGCCAGCAGGCCCAAAGCCTTTAAAAGAGTGATGCTGGCAATAATGTGCCTGTTGATGTTTCCACTCTTCCAGCATATATTGGGGGGAATACATTGGTGTTCTGTGAAGTTGTAAATAGCTGCTTGTCACTTGGGCTGTGACCCCCCCTCCCCCCCGCCTTTCTCCTTCTGAAGGTTCCGTCACAAAACAGTGATGCTTAGAGCAGCACCTTCATATGACCAGCCTTGTGTGAACTGGGATTCTTCCAAGTGTCAGCCCTCACCCAAAAACAAGGAAACCTTTCCATGGGGCAAAACCAATGCTAACAGGAAAGGAGAGAAGAACTATCAGTATCCCTTTTCTTGGGTGCAGTTTAATAGCCTCTTCCACAGGCAGCATGTGCAGCAGCTCTCCTGGTGCCCCAGGTCAAGCCCTTTGAACCCACTTCTCTGATTTTCCCCAGGCAGGTGCCCCATCAGAAGTTCCACTGTTACCATGTTCCCGGGGCTCTATACAGTCAGTAACATGGGGTGCCAAGATTCCCAGGACACACTTGCTGCATGTCCTTTCCCTTCACCATCACTACCCCATTTACATCTATTAAATACATGTGGTTAATGGCTACTGTATGTGAATTGCCAGAATCTAAGTTAGTATTTGTGGTTAGTGTTCTTTGGCCCTTCACTGGGTTAAGGGAGTTAGTAAGGAAGAGCCTCTTATCTTCATGGTTGAGATGCTCTTAGAAAGGGGGAAGTGGAGGAGAAGAAGCAGTTAGCCCTTCATGCCTCTTCTCCAACGGCAGCTACACCAACATAGAAATGAGCAATTCTATAAGAATTCAACATGGTCCAAATACTCCTGAACTTCATTATGTGCCTGTTGATGTTTCCACTCTTCCAGCTCCATAAATGCTGAAGAGCACAGGACCACCTGTGCGTATTACCTGGGCTGTGGGGAAGGGTGGGGTGTGATCACCATTGCCTGTGAGAAACATGTCTTTTTACCTTCTCCTGTACTGTTTTTGTTACACATTATGTATTGGGTGTCATTTAGACAGGCCTCATAAGAGTGAAAATCATCAGATTAACTGTGGTCATGGCAGAACCTTTGCTCAGGGACACCATAGCCTTAACGACACATGTAATGAGAGAGAAAAGGGGGCCTTTGTGTGACTGGGTTCCACTACCTCACTGTATAGTCTGGAAATCTTTTCTCCAACAATTTGGAAAGGTCATAGAGAATACTCTTGATGAAATATGAAGCATGTGACAGTTTCTTCTATCACTTTTAGAATAAACCTTTTTATGCCATCTGCTAGTACCACTAAACAAATGCTACCCCTCCTCCTTCCTACTATCAAGTTAAGGAGACTACAAATTATTGTGTTACAACCACTACTATTATGACTACTATCATTTCCACTATTTCTAAGTGAGAAGTTTTTATAAATTATATAATTTAAGTATATTAACAACACTATGAGACAGGTTTTGTTATCCTAATAAAGCCAATAAGGAAATAAAGAAAGAGAAAGTTGAAGTAATTTAGTCAAGTTTCTACAGCTGGTAAGTAGAGATGTTGGACTTTGAACTCTAGGTAAATTGTTTCCAAAGCCCATCTTCTTCCCAGAGTCTGTGGTGTATTTGAGTGTCAGAAATACCCTACCTTTAAGCTGCCCTTCTCCATCATCCTCTTCCCAATTTTGTTGAATGCTTGTCTATCTTTGGAAATATAGAAAACTAGCCATTATTACAATTTTAATGATACAATAAATTTATAATTTCAAATGATCAATTGAAGATAATTCCTTGTAAAAGAATGGAACAAAAAAGCATGAGAATGGGAGTCATGTGACCTGCAAATTGTTCCTAATTCAAATCACAAAGCAGCAACCAATTGTTCTTATTGAGAAATATCAGTATTTGGCAGCATCTGTGATCTCATTGGGGGTGGAAGCAGAATTGGGCACACAGTAATTGAAATCCCCTGGGGATGTTTTTGTTCATTTACTTTCCTACCATAACATTTGAGTAATGGTCAAATATCAAGGACGGTGTTATGGAAATTATCATGAGCAATTTAAAATCAGTCTCTAAGGCATTCTAATGTATACACTTAAGCCCTAGAAAAAATGATTCCTGAGTTATGTGACTTTTGTGATCATTTTAAGCTTTAAGACAGAGGATAAAGGCAAATATGGAATAGGCAAGAGTTTTTATTTTTTATTGTTTAAAGTATTACAAATAGTAGTACATATGTCTCCTTTTTCCCCCATTGACCACCCCCCGGCCTCCCTTATCCCCGGCACATGCCCTCACCCCACCCCTGTGTCTGTATCCATTGGTTATGCTTATATGCATGAATACAAGTCCTTCCATTGATCTCTAACCCCCCCCCCCAACTCTCCCCTGCCTTCCCTCTGTAGTTTGACAGTCTGTTCGATGCTTCTGTGTCTCTAGATCTATTTTTTTCATCAGTTTATGGTGTTTTTTTTATTCCACAAATGAGTGAGATCATGTGATATTTATCTATATCTGAATGGCTTATTTCACTTAGCCTAATGGTCTCCATTTTCATCCATGCTGTAGCAAATGGTAAGAATCGCTTCTTTTTTACAGCAGTGTAGTATTCCATTGTGTAGATGTACCACAGTTTTCTAATCTACTCATCTGCTGATGGGCATCCCAACATGTGTTTGGGAGCATGTAAATGCTGTATAAAGAGTAATAATAAAAATAAAAAGCATGTGTATTTTCCTCCAAAATCTATGACATAAATTTATGATATAGAATTCCACTTTATGAAATGTTATCTATCCATTATAGTTATTAATTTCATATAACAATATCTAAGCAAAATCTATGACATAATAAACAACAAAAGCAGGAAATACAATTTCATTTATCATTTGAATAAATTAGATTAAAATAACTTAAAAGATTACTTAATTATGACTGATTGCCACTCCTATATAATAAAAACCTGATAGGCTAAGTGTCCAGTCATCTGTTCGTCTGTTCAACCAATCAAAGTGTAATATGCTAATGATATGCTAAGGCCACTCAACCACTTGCTATGATGTGCACTGACCACCAGGGGGCAGACAATTGACCAGTCAACCAGTTGCTATGATGTGCACTGACCACCGGGGGTAGGCACTCTGACTGGCAGGTTAGCTTGCTGCTGGGGTCCAGTTGATCAGGATTGAACAAGATGGGCCAGACATGCCCTGGAGCCCTCCCACGGTCCCTCTCTCCCCGGCAGGCCAATCTCCCATGTCCCTCCCTGGCCCTGATCATACACCAATGGGGTCTCTCAGCTTGGCCTGTGCCTTCTTGCAATCCATGACCCCTCAGGGTTGTTGGAGAGTTGGTTTGGGCCTGATCGCACAGGCTAGACTGAGGGACCCCATTGATACATGAATTTGTGCACCAGGCCTCTAGTTTATTAAATATGAGCTACAAATCTATTATTGTACTTTACATTTATGATCTTATTAAATCAAAAAACAACATTTACATAATCACTATTATTTCTATATTACAATAAGAAAACTCACATGCTTAAAACTACTCAGCTATTTCTTTTGATGTTTGTTAATTTTATATCAAGTTGGTTGGTTCATGTTATCCACATATTTGGTCAAATACTATCCAAGATGTTCCTGTGAAGATATTTTTTGGAGGAATTAACATTTAAACCAGTGGTTTTTAAGTGAAACAAATTTCCCTTAATAATGTGGGTGGATCTGACTCAACCAATTGAAGTTCTTAAGAAGAGACTGCTCTCCCCTGAAAAAGAGATAATTCTGCTTTTAAGGTCCAAGTGCAACAACTCTCTAGGTCTTGCATTTGCACTTTATCCTGCAGATTTCCAACCTTCACAATCATGTCGGCCAATTCTTTCCAAGAGAATTTTCACCGCCACCTCTCTCTCTCTCTCTCTCTCTCTCTCTCTCTCTCTCTCTCTCATATTGACAAACATATGAATACTAGAGGCCTGGTGCACAAAATTTGTGCACGGGGGGCGTGGGGGGGGGGAGAAGAGGGTGAGGGCAGGTGGGGAGGTCCCTTAGCCTGACCTGCACCCTCTCCAATTTGGGAGCCCTCAGGGGATGTGCTACTGACTGCTTGGGCCCACTCCCTATGGTTCTCTACTCTCTGAGGGGCCTGCCTGCTCCACACCACAGGGATGAGTAAGCAGGCCCTGCTGGGTGCTGCTTGCGGGCCCCCTTGCCTGCTGGGCTCACGTTGCTGGGATGACGCCACCAGAGTCCTTCCCAGCCGCTATGGGCGCAGCCATCTTTGTCGTGGAGTGATGGTTAATTTGCATATTACTCTTTTATTAGATAGGATTATATCTATACATATCTATTTTATATCCATATTGATATCAATAATGTATATCTATGTAGATATATGAGCATCATGTGTGTTTATTATGTGCTGTTGAGTCAGCTCTCACTCCCGGTGACTCTATAAATGAGTGAGGCCTACAATGCCCCTCCTGAAGAATTATGCCTATGGCTTCTTCCATGGAGTCAGTCCTTCTCATATTTGGTTTTCCACTTTTCCTGCTGCTTTCTATTTTTGATAGCATTATTGTCTGTTCCAAAGAAGCCTGCCTTCTTATGTTGTGTCCAAAGTAGTAAGGCTTCAGTTTTGTCATTATTCTAGGACCCAGTATTTGTCTTTCTGGGTATTGGTAGAGCTCTCCCCACACTATATTTCAAATAAGATATTTTTCCCTTCTCACCTTTCTTCACTGTCCATCTTTTGCACCCATACATAGTAATCAGGAATACAATGGTGTGGATGATCTTAGCTTGGTTTATAATGACTCACTTTTGCTCTTGGCGCTTTTTCCTGATTCTTCCATCTTTCCCTTCTAAGTCTCAGCCTTTTCTTAATTTCTTAGTTGCAGTCTCCATTTGCATCAATGACTAAAAGAATGAAAGCAAAATCTATAAAAATTGTCTTCATTGTCTATGTTAATGTTATGTGTTTCTCTGTAGTCATGATTTTTGTCTTCTTGATGTTCAAATGCAGTCGTGTTTGGCACTTTCTTTCACTTTCATCAGAAGTCATTTAGAATCATTACCACTTTCTGCCAGTAAGACATAAATAGCTGTTATTGATAGTTGAACTTATTGATATTTCTTCCACCAACTTCACTCCCCCTTCCTCTGAGTCTGACCCAGATTTTTGTATGATATATTCTGTGTAAAGATTAAACAGTAAGATGTCTGACACCTTTGTCTATAGGAAAACCTTGAATGTCTTCATATTCTGTCCTGACAATGGCTTCCTGTCCCCAGTACAGGTTAAGTAACAGGATAATCAAGTATTGAGGCACATACATTTATTTCAGAGAAACCCCAGGACTTTTTTTTTTTTTTTTTTTTTTTTTTTTTTTTTTTTTTTTTTTTTTTTTTTTTTAATAATCAACACACTCCAAAGCTTTACTGTAGTCTATAAAACTCTGGTATCCAACAAATGTTCACAACTTCATATTACGTGTCTCTCCCTTTCCTGAATCCAGCTTGAACATCTGACATTTTTTTGCTACATACAAGGTAAAGCCTTTGTTGTATCACCTTAAGCAACACTTGCATGGGAAATTACAGCAATGGTCCTATAGTTACTGCACTACTTGACATCTACTTTTTTTGAAGACTGGGATGTATAATGAATGTTCCCACTCTGTAGGCCATTGTTTTGTTTTCCATAGTTCTTGATTTATTTTTGTTAGGATTTTGAAAAGTCAGTCTCTATGGCTTGAAGTAACTCTATTGGAATCTCATCTATCCCTGGCAATTTATTTCTTCCCAATACTTTCAGGAGAGCTCTCATTTAATTCTTTATAATGATTTTCAAAGTTATCTGTCATCTTTGTATCATGTCTGTGCAGGTTTTTAGTAGACTGCCACCACCATGCCTTTAGTTTCTCCTGGTCAGACAATGTGCTTTCTTGTAGGTCAGTCAGCATTCCTAGCCTAGGTTTGGATTTACTTTTTATATCTTGACCCTTATGGTAGAAATCTCCTGATTTTCCTTTTATTATTCTCTTCTACCTTTTTACATTGACTATTATAATAGTTACCTTTATAACTATCTGATAGCTCTTGAAAACTTGTGTGCAGAATTCTAACACTGCTTTTGTCATCTCTTGGCTGTCTTTAATGATTTTAGTATTTCTTCTGTCATATATATATATATATATATATATATATATATATATATATATATTCTTTTTTACTTCTGGCATTGTCTTCTGACATTGTTCTCTAATAATATTTCTAGATTTGGTCCACAGTTTTCCTGGTTATCAGTCAATTAATTTTAATAGTGTAAATCTGTATTTTGTGTGGAATTTAAATCCACCAGGAATGTTATTTGCAATTTATTTTAGTACTATAATCATACATATGCTACTTGTTTTATTTCTCTGGGAAACCCTGACTATCACGGATTTGGGTACTAAGAGTGGTTCTAGAGAAACATACTCTAAAGAATGAGTTTCTAAGCTGGTTCTGGTGTTTCTGGAATTGTTTTTCTAATCTGAGTAAATATAAAGTCACTGATAACTTTATTTCCAGTAGTAAAGAGAGCACTAATAGTGCATGGTGTGATGTGGCAATAGAGAAAGGAAAGATAACATTATTGGATATCCACATTCAAATACTTATAAGAAGCAAAGTTCTGTGTGTTCATATATATATATATGATACCTTTTAAAATCGTTGTCAAATTAGTAAATATGATACGATTACTTGGTAGCTCCTATATCAATGTACAAAATGGAGAAAAGAAAGGGTGCTTTCAAGGATTCTAATTCACTCTTGAAAGTATGTAAAACTGGCCTGAAAGCTTTTATGTTTGCCCTGAAAGAGACCTTTATCCACTACAGCTAGATAGCTGAAATTGCTGAGGAAATAAACCAGAAAGTCATCATGTGAGTGGCTGAATTACAATATAAATTGAATTACTAACCTCACTGCATTTCTATCCTTAAAGTGAGGGCATTGATTGGGAACACATGAAATTCAGGAAGTTGGAATGGGAACATATGGAAAGACTCCAGCCCTGTGAGTCCCTGAATTCTGATGAATCTTCTTTGCCAGTAGAAGCAGCTGTTCTCCCCCTGTCTGAGGAGATTAACCCTGCTTAGCCTGGAGAGACTGCTCTCCCCTGAAGGGTGCCTTGAATGACACCACTGAGTTTTAGCAGGACAAACTCCAGCATCTCTCTCTGCTTCTATTCCTAAAGCTAGACTCAATTCTCAGCCGACACTGAAAAATGACTCATGTAGAGGTGTGCCATACTCCAAAAAAACTAGAGTTCTCCGGCTGATGTGTCTCAGTGGTTGAGCATTGACTTATGAACCAGGAGTTCATAGTTCGATTCCCTGTCAGGGTGCATGCCTGGGTTGCTGGCATAATCCTCAGCAGGGGGGCATATAGGAGGCAGCTGATCCCTGATTCTCACTCATTGTTGTTTCTATCTCTTTCTCCATCTCCTTCCCTCTCTCTGAAATCAATAAAAACATATTACAAAAAAGAACTAGAGTTGATCCTTGAATGATACAGGGTTTAGGGGCAACCACCCACACAGTAAAATATCTGTACATAACTTAAGTCAACCATTTGCATATGCAGATTTCCAATCATGGGTCAAAAATACATTGACCTTTAAACAAAGCAGAACTAGAAAAATAATCCAAAAATTTATATGGAACAAAAAATAACCCCAAATAATCTCAGCAATATTGAGAAAGAAGACAAAAATTAGGGTGTCACAGTACCCAATATAAAATTATACTACAAGGCCATAATAATCAAAAAGTTATAGTACTGGCATAAAAACAAACATAAATCAATGGAGCAGAATAGAGAGCTTGGAAATAAACCCATGTCTGTATGATCAACCAATAATTGACAAAGGATGCAAGGACATACAATATGATAAAGACAGCCACTTCAATAAATGGTGTTGGGAAAATTGAACAGACACATGCAAAAAAAATGAAACTAGACCATCTCCTTACACCTATACAAGGATAAACTCAAAATGGATTCAAGTCTTGCCCTGGATAGTGTGACTCAGTTCGTTGAGTGTCATCCCACACCAAAAGGTTGCTGGTTTTATTCCTGATCAGGGCACATTCCTGAGTTGTGGGCTGGACCCCAGTAGGGGGTATGCAGAATGCAGCTGATTGATGCTTCTCTCTGACTTTGATGTTTTTTTCTATCTCTCCTTCTCCCTTTCTCTCTCTCTCTCTCTCTCTCTCTCTCTCTCTCTCAAATCAATTTTTTTGAAAATGGATTTAAATCTTAAATGTAAGACTCAATGTCATAAAAATCCTAGAAGAAACCATAGGCAGTGCAATCTTTGACATTTCTCTGAGCAATATGTTTTTGATATATCCCCTTGGGCAAGAGAAACAAACAAAAAATAAACAAAGGGATTACATCAAACTAAAATTTTTTGCACAGCAAAGGAAGCCATCAAGTAAATGAAAAGAAAACCTACTGTATGGCATAAGATAATTGCCAATAATACGTTTGATAAATAATTAATATACAAATTTATAAAGAACTAATACTATTCCCCAGTATTAATATTGAGGTTATTCAAAAGATTAAAAATAGACGTGTCTTATGACCCAGTCATTCCACTTCTGGGGATTTATCCAATGAAACCCAAAGCACAAATTCAAAGGAATATATTCAACTTCATGTTCACTGTAGCATTATTTATAACTAGAGACCTGGTGCATGAAATTTATACACTTAGGGGGTCCCTCAGCCTTGCCTGCACCCTCTTTCAGCCCGGGAGCCTACAGGGGATGTCCGACTGACATCTTAGGTCTGCTCCCTGCAGGGCAGTCAGACATCCATAGTGCTGCCGCAGAGGTGGGAGAGGCTCCTACACCGCTGCTGCACTCACCAGTGGTGAGCCCAGCTCAGGGCTTCTGGCTGAGAGGCACTCCCCCTGTGGGAGCACACAGACCACCAGGGGGCAGCTCCTGCATTGAGTGTCTGCCCCGTGGTAGTGTGCATCATAGCAACTGGTCTTTCTGCCATTTGTTCGATTTGCATATTAACCTTTTATTATATAGGATAGCCAAGCAATGAAAGCAACTCAGGTGTCCATCAGTAGATGAGTGGAGAAAATTGTGGTGGTAGATATATACAATGGAATACTACTCGACCATAGAAAAAGAATGAAATTTTAACATTTGCAACAGCATTGGTGGACCTAGAGTATGTTATGTTCAGTGAAATATATCAGTCAAAGAAAGACAAATATCATATGACTCTACCTATATGTGGAAACTAAAGAACAACATAAACATACATACATAAAATTGAAACATATTCATTGATACAAGAGAGACCGGTGATTGCCGGAGGGGAGGTGGGGTTGGGGCACTGGGTGAAAGAGGTGAAGAGACTAAAAATCACAAATTTGCAGTACAAACTAGTCATGAGGAAGTAAGTCAAGCATAAGAAGAATAGTTAATAGCATGTGATAACTGTGCATGGGGCCAGTTGGTGTGCTGGAAACATCAAGGGGAACACTGTGTAAAGTATAAGGTTGTGTAACCACTAAGCTGTATACCTAAAATCAATACATAATAATTTTTAGAACTTAAAAAACATAAATAAAAAAGAAATTACAAAGCTTTTCTGTTTGAGATATGTTCTGTATGTCTATGAAAAATATATATATATTCTCTGATTTCTGTCATAGAAGTTGACATCTATATAGTTATATGGACATTATTAATGTGTATCTTTAGAAGTATCTTATGTGCTTAATTTATTTAATTTATTTCTAAGTGAAATGGACTGTAAATGATGAATCAAAGTCTCCTATTAAAACGTTTCTATTTTGAATGAAGTATTTTGTCATGTTACTTATTGCTGTTGATTTTATGTTATTGTGTCACTAATATTTTACAAAATATATACTTTTATTTTAGATTTCCCATTTTAGCTTTAAGTTTATGTTTATTTTTTCATTTAATTATTTCTCTTCTGAGATAACTTTTTAATATTAAAATGGCACATGTTTCTTCCTTTTGTTTGACTTTGCAAAAAATATTTTCCATTGTTTATTTTGTTTTAAGTGTTTCTTACTTTGTCTTATATAATTTAAAGAATATTTAAAATTTAATTTTGGGATTCGAACTTTATTTTTATTTTACCTTTCAATGGCATTATTAAATCTTTTTATTTATTGATTCACAGGTAGTTTTATTCCTATACAATTATTTATTTAATGCTATTGTTTATGATCTAGAGCATGTATTTTTATTTATCTTCCACTATGCCCTCTGTGATTGCTTTGCTATTGTTTATGTCTCTTTATATATATTTTAAACTAGTTACTACATTTATAAAGGTGAGGTTATGAGTATTGTATTTGCCACGTTTTAAAAACATTTTCTGTATGTTCCCTCCATAAATATAAAAACAAAGTGTTTCTACTTCGTATGCTTATACAACTCACTTTATCTCTAAATTTTAATTATTATAGTCTCTGTGTGTGAGTGAGTGTGTGTGTGTGTGTGTGTGTGTGTGTGTGTGTTTGTGTGTGTGTTTGGATTTATGTTTTTAGGTATTCATAGTTATTTTATCTCCTTCAAGTAAGTTTTTTAAAGGTCTGCTATAAAATATAAGGAAGTGTCCTACATGGCTATGTATTTCTATAACACCAGAGTTTAGCATCTTCACATTCTGGGTTTTAGTCCTTGTTCTATAGTGAAGTGAACTCAGTGCTCAGGACTTAATTCTTCACTCATTTATCCATCCATATCTCCATTCCATACAGTTACCTACAAGGCCTCATTGGAAATTTTTACTCTGCTCTTGTAAATCCTAAATAATATGTCTACCACCATTATTCTTTTTTTAAAGTTTTTATTGATTTCAGAGAGAGGAAGAGAGTGGGAGAGAGAGATAGAAACATGAATGATGAGAGAGAATCATTTGTTGTCTAAATCCTACATGCACCCTACTGGGGATTGAATCAAACCTTGACCTCCTGGTTCATAGATCCATGCTCAACCACTAACTGGGACATACCAGCCAGTTATTGCCTTCATTCTTTTTTCATTTTAAATCTTTATTGTTGAAAATATTACAGATGTTCCCTTTTCCCCCCATTGACCTCTCACAGCCTGCCCCTGCCTTGCAGGCCTTCACCATCCTTTTGTCTGTGCCCAAAGGATATGCATACAAGCTCATTGGTTGATCTCTTCTCACCCACACACCCACTCCTGCCTTCCCTCTGAGGTTTGACAGTTTGTTCTGTGTTTCTGTTTCTGGATCATTTTTTTGTTCATCATCATCATCTTATGTTGTTCATTAGATTCCACATATGAGTGACATCATGTGATACTTATCTTTCTCTGACTATCTTATTTCACTTAGCATAACGCTCTCCAGTTCCATCCATGCTGTTGCAAATGATAAGTGTTCTTTCTTTTTTACAACTGCATAGTATTCCATTGTGTAGATGTACCACAGTTTTTTAATCCAATCATCTGCTAATGGGCACTTACACTGTTTACAAATATTAGCTCTTGTTAATTGCTCTTCTATGAGCATAGAGATACATATATTCTTTCTGATTTATTAGGATATACCCCTAGAAGTGAGATCACTGAGTCAAATGACAGTTCCATTGTTAATTTTTTGAGAAAAATCCATACTATTTTCCATAGACGCTGCACCAATCTGCATTCCCACCAGCAATGTACTAGGGTTCCCTTTTCTCCACATCCTCTCCATTTGTCCTTTGTTGATTTGTTGATGATAGCAATTCTGATAGGTGTGAGGTGGTACCTCATTGTCATTTTAATTTGCATCTCTTGGATTATTAGTGACTTTGAGCTTTTTTCATATGCCTTTTATCCTTCTCTATGTCTATTTTGGAGATGTATCTATTTAGGACCTTTGGCCACTTTTTTTAAATTGGATTGTTTATCTTCCTTTTGTTGAGTTGGGTGAGCTCCATATACATTTTGGAGATGAACCCCTTATGGGATGTATCATTGGTAAATATATTCTCCCATGCAGTGGGCTCTCTTGTTATATTGCTGATAGTTTCTTTTGCTATGAAGAAGCTTTTTATTTTGTTGTAGTCACATTTATTTTTTCCTTAGTTTCAATTGTCCTAAGAGATGTATCCTTAAACATATTGCTATGAGAGATATCTGACATTTTGCTGCCTATGGTTTCTTCTAAGATTTTTATGGTTTCAGTCTTACATCTAAACCTTTTGCCCACTTTGAGTTTATTTTTGTGAATGGTGTTAAGGTGGTGGTCTAGTTTCTTTTTTTTGACATGTATCTATACAACTTCCCAACACCATTAATTGAAGAGATTGTCTTCACTCCATTGTATGCTCTTGTCTCCTTTGTCAAAAGTTAATTGAGCATAATGGCTTTTGTCAATTTCTGGGTTCTCTGTTCTGTTCCATTGGTCTATATGTCTGTTCTTGTGCCAGTAACAGGATGTTTTGAGTACAGTGGTTTTGTAGTATAACTTGATATCTGGTGATTTGATGCCTTCAACTTTGTTCTTTCTCAAGATTGCCACAGCTATTCAGGGATTTTTGATTCCATATAAATTTTTGGAGAGTTTGTTCTAGGTCTGTGAAATATGCCATTGGTATTTTCATAGGGATTGCATTGAACCTATAGATTGCTTTGGATAGTATGGACATTTTAATTATGTTGATTCTGAAAATCCATGAACATGGTATATTCTTCCACATGTTTATATCTTCCTCTGTCTCTCTTTTCAATGTCCTTTGCTTTCCCGAGTACAGGTCTTTTACCTCCTTGGTTAGATTTATTTCTAAGTATCTTGATTTTTGTTGTTGCAATGGTAAAAGGCTTTGTTTGTTTAATTTCTCTTTTTGAGAGTTCATTATTGGTGTATAAAAATGCCATAGGTGTCTGTGTGTTAATTTTGTATCTCCTTATGATGCAAAATTCATTTATTAAATCTAGTAGTTTTTGGTGGAATCTTTAGGGTACAGTATCATGTCATCTGCAAATAATGACTGTTTTACTTCCTCCTTTCTAATTTGGATGCCTTTTCTTTCTTCTTCTTGTCTGATCACTATGGTACCACTTCTAGTACTATGTGAAACAGGATTGGTGAAAGTGGGCATCCCTGTCTTGTCCCTGTTTTGGGGGGAAATGGTTTTAGTTTTTTACAATTGAATATAATGTTGGCTATAGGTTTGCCATATAAGAGTTTTATTATGTTGAGGTATGATCTCTCTATTTCCACTTTGCTGAGGGTTTTTAATCATAAAAAGGTGTTGGATTTTGTTGAATACTTTTTCTGTATCAATTGATAAGATTGTGTTCTTTTTGCCTTACAATCTGTTAATATGCTGTATCACATTTATTGATTTGCAGATATTGTACCTGCCTTGCATCCTTGGAATAAATCCCACTTGGTCATGTTGTATGATCTTTTTAGCGTATTGCTAGATCTGATTGCTAATATTTTGTTGAGGTTTTTAGCATTTATGTTCATTAGGGACATAGGTATGTAATTCTCTTTGTTTGTAGTGTCTTTATCTGGTTTTGGGTTAGGGTAATGCTAGCCTCATAAAAAGAGTTTGGAAGTTTTCCTTCCTCTTGGAATTTTTAGAATAGTTTGAGGAAAATAGATGTTAGTTCTTCTTTGAATGTTTGGTAAAACTCCCCTCTAAAGCCATCTTCACCAGGGCTTTTATTTGCTTGAAGTTTATTATTATTATTATTATTATTATTATTATTATTATTATTATTATTTTCATCGGGAGTTATTGGCATATTTAATTTACTGATTCTTCCTGATTAAATTTTAGAAGATTGTATTTTTCTAGGAATATGTCCATTTTGTCAAGGCTGTCCAGTTTGTTGGAATAGAGTTGTTCATAGTATTTTTTTTTTAACTATGCTCTGCATTCCTGTATGGTCAGTTGTACTTCATCTCTTTTGTTTCTGGTTTTGTTTATTTGAGTCCTCTCTCTTTATTCGTGGTGAGTCTGGCTACAGGTTCATCAATCTTGTTTATCCTTTTAAAGAACCAACTCTTGGTTTTATTGATCTTTTGTATTTTTTTTGTTTTGTTTTGTTTGTTTTTTTTTTTAGTCTCTCTGGTATTTATTTCTCTTATGATATTTATTATTTTCTTCCTTCTATTTACTCTGGGTTTTTCTTATTGCACTATTTCTAATGATTTAAGTTGTAGGGTTCGATAACTTATTACAAGTTTTTTTTTGTTTTTTTTGAAGTAGGCCTGTAGCTCTACGACCTTCCCTCTCAGGATTACTTTCACTGTGTCCCATAAATTTTGTGTTGTTGTGTTTTCATTGTCAATTGTTTCCAGGATTTTTTTTTAAATTTATTCTTTGATCTATTTGGTAATCCATTCATTGTTTAAAAACATGCAATTTAGCCTACATTGTGTGTGATTGTTTTTGAGTGTTTTTGTTGTAGTTGATTTCTAACTTTGTGCCATTGTGATTTGGAAGAATGATTTCAGCCTTCTTGAATTTGTAGAGACTTAGCTTGTGTCCTAACATGTGGTTTATCTTTGAAAATATCCCATGTGCAGTTGAGAAGAATTTATATTCCGTAGCTTTGTGGTGATATGTTCTGAACATGTCAATTAGTTCTATCTGATTGAGTGAGTCATTTAGGATTGCTGTTTCCTTGTTGATTTTTTTTGTCTAGAAGATTTAACCAGTAACATTAATGGGGTATTAAAGTCCCCTACTATGTTTGTATTGCTGTTGATTTCTCCTTTGATAACTTTCAGAAGTTTTTTTTATTTATTTGGATGCTCCTGTATTGGGTGCGTATATGCTTATCAGAGTTATAGCCTCTTTATGTATTGATCCCTTTAGTATTATGTAGTGGCCTTTCTTATCTATTATTATGGCCTTCATTTTGAGGTCTATATTGTCAAATATAAGTATTGCTACCCCAGCTTTTTTTTTTTTTAATTTCCATTTGCCTGAAGAATTTTTTCCCATCCCTTCACTTTCAGTCTGTGTGCATCCTTTGTTCTAATGTGCATCTCTTGTAGACAGCATACATAAGGCTCATGTTTTCCTAACCATTCAGCTACCCTGTATTTTTATTGGAGCATTTAACCCATTTACATTTAAGGTTATTGTTAATAGGTACTTGTTTGTAGCCATTCTTATTTTTTTATGCCTGTGTACTTATCTCTCTATTTCTTCTTACAACAGTCCCTTTGCATTTCTTGCATTGTTGATTTGGAGGTAATAAACTCCTTTAGCTTTGTTTTGTCTGTGAAGATCCTGATTTCACCATCAATTTTGAATGATAGCTTTGCTGGATAGAGTATTCTTGGATTCAGTCCCTTGCTTTTCATTACTTTGTATATTTCATTCCATTCCTTTCTGGCTGGATGTGTTTCTGTTGAGAAATTATTTGATAGCCTAATGGGAGATCCCTGGTAGGTAACTTTCTGTCTCTCTTTTGCAGCCCTTAAGATATTTTCTTTGTCATTGCTGTTTGCCATTTTACTAGTAATTACAATGTGTCTTATTGTGGGTCTTTTTTGTTCATCTTGTTTGGGACTCTGTGCTTGTGTGACTTTTATCTTCCCCAAGTCAGGGAAGTTTCTGTCATTAGTTCTTCAAACATGGTTTCTATTCCTTGCTCAGCTTCTTCTCTTTCTAGCACCCTATTGTGCAGATGTTTCTTCATTTCATGTTGTCCCAAAGCTCCCTTAAGCTCTTGCTTTTTAATTTTTTTCACAATTGTTGTTCAGATCGGGTGTTTTTTTCCTACCATGTCTTCTAAGTTGTTGATTAGGTCCTCAGCTTCTTCTACTGTGAAGTCTTCCATGTTGTTCTTTATTGAAGCTATGTCATTCTTCATTTCCTCTTTATTCTTATCCATGTTGCTGTATTTCACATTCAGCTCCTTATAATTCTCCTTATAATTGAGTTGTTTGTAATTGGCATTCAGATATTTGCACATCCTTATAACCATTACTTAGAAATCTTTATCTGACAAATTATTTGCCTTTGTTTCATTTAGTTCCTTTTCAGGTGATTATTCCTTTTTCTTTCCTTTAGCGATTCTTTATTTATCTCCCCATTTTTGCCATCCCTTTGTATTTGTTTCTATGTCAGATCAAACTGCTATGCCACCCTGATTTTGGGGGTGGGCCTATGTAGTAGGTGTTTTGTGGGCCCATTGATGCAGTGTCTTGGATCTCCTGAGCTGGGTGTTCCAAGAAAGCTCCTCTACTTGAGTTATTTGGGTTCTGCTGATGTAGTTAGGTCTTGAATGTTATTATCCCATTCATGGATGGAGTCTCCTCACAGATTGTCTGACTATGTGGCTCACTCTTGTCCTTGTGGTGCAAGCTATGTAAATATGCTTGGGGTCCTGGATCCCGTGGCCATGAGGGACAGCCAGGCCAGCAGGGGGTGCAGTTGGGGGTGACCAGGCAGGCAGGGGGGCAGTGAGGGGTAATCAGGCCAGCACGCAGAGGCAGTGAGAGGTGATAAGGCTGTTGGGGGGAGCAGTTAGGGGTGACCGGCAGGCAGGCAGGCAGGTGAACAATTAGGAGCCAGCAGTCCAGGATTGTGAGAGGAATGTCCAACTGCCGGTTTAAGTCTGATCCACGGGTCTAAACCAGCAGTCGGACATCTCCCAAGAGGTCCCAGATTGGAGAGGGCGCAGGCTGGCTGAGGGGACCCCCCTGCCATGCACAAATTTCATGCACCAGGTTTCATATATATATATATATATATATATATATATATATATATAGAGAGAGAGAGAGAGAGAGAGAGAGAGAGAGAAACATGCAAATTAACCATCACTCCATCACTCCATCACTCTGCTACACCCACCAGCCAATCAGAACGACTATGAAAATTAACCCAATAAAGATGGTGGTTAATTTGCATACATAGGCACTGAGCGAAGACTAAAGGCAACTGAAGATGGCGGTAGTCACAGAGCTGGAGCGAGAAGGAGGCTTGGGTTGCTCCCAGTGACAGAGGAAGCCAAGCTTCCCGCTGGCCCTGGACTCTGCCCCAGGAGGGGCTGGGGGCCTGGGTTGCCGGGGGCGACCCAGGCTTCCAGCCCACCCTGGGCTCCTCTAGAGGAGCTGGAAAAAAAAAGGAGGGGCTATGGTGGCGCCCATAACTACAAGATGGCAGTGCCCAGTCCCCTCAGCCCTGCTACAGTCCCTGGTCCTGTCAGGCCCGCAGGGTGGTGGGGCACCGCCCTTCCCCAGTCTTGTCAGCCCCACCTGTCTGCGGTCCTATCAGTGGCCCTGCAGAGAGCAGACAGCAGGGCCCACTTGCCTGCTCGCCCAGTCACCACAGCAACCTGCAAGAAGGCCCTGCTGTTTACTCTCTGTGGGGCATGCTTGCCAGTTCGCCACACTTCCCTCAGTCCCACTGGCCCTGAGGCGTCCTCCCCGACCTGTTTCAGTGAGGCCTCTGTGAAGAGCCCACCCTCTGAGCGTGCCTGGCTCCAGGGAAGTGGACGGCACCACAGGCATCGCAGTGGGTAGCCCGGCTCCCTGTGAGCTGAGGGCTTGGGAGGACCCCACCAACAGAGGTAGCACTGCCCGGCAAGGAGGCAGTTGCAGTGGCAGCAGTCCCCTCTAAGCCGCCACCCTCACTCTCACCCTCGCCCTCCCTGCTGGCTAATCCTGGGTGTAGCCTCCTGGCCCAGAAGGTGCAGGATTGCAGGGACAGCCACCATGGTGGGCCACGTTGACATCCTCCTGGCCATGCCACATGAGTTTGCAGATCTGCACAGGCCTCCACTGAGTGCATCCTCTCCCCACCCTCATGTGTGAATGTCCCCCAGTGCGCTGTCACTCATGCCTGCCGCAGCAGTCCCGGATCATGGTGCGTGCATGTTCTACCTGCCACTCTGCTGCACTTCCCTCAGTCCCACTGACCCTAAGTCACCCTTCCCGACCTGTTTCTGCCAAGGCCTCTGTAATGATCCCACCTTCGGAACGTGCCTGGCTCTGGAGGAAGCAGATGGTACCACAGGCATGGCAGTGGGTAGCCCGGCTCTCTGTGTGCTGAGAGCCTGGGAGGACCCCACCAACAGAATTAGCACCTACCCAGCGACCACTGTCCCTGCCCGCTCCCAGCCAGGAAAGAGGAAGAGTGAGGCAGGGAGGCAGGGAGGCCTGGAGGACTGCTGAGAAAAACAAAGAGAGACAGAGACTGGGTGAGATCAGGCAGGCAGGGGAGGGCATTTAGGGGCAAGATCAGGCTGGCAGGGGAGAGCACTTGGGGGCAATCAGGCAGGCAGAGGCAGTTAGGGGAGATCAGGGAGGCAGGCAGAGAGGTTTGGGGCAATTAGGCAGGTAGCTCGAGGGGTTGGGGCAATCAGGCAGCGGCAGTTAGGGGTGATCAGGCAGGCAGGCAGGTGAGCAGTTAGGAGCCAACGGTCCCAGATTGCGAAAGGGATGTCCCTGATTGGAGAGGGTGCAGGCTCTGCTGAGGGACCCGCGCAACCCCCCCCCCCCCCCCGCCCGGTCCCCGTGCACAAATTTCGGCACCAGGCCACTAGTATGTGTGGGTGTGTGGTGTGTGTGTGTGTGTGGGTGTGAGGGTATATATATATATATATATATATCTTCATCTGTATTATTTTTCTTCCCCTTTACTACCTTCAAAATTTTGTCAAATTTTTGTTGATTCTATATTTTCATTTCACTTTTTAATATTTTGTTTTGTTTTTTAAGTTCTCCTAATGTTTTATGCCCTTCTTTTGCTTCATAATTTTCCTCAAATATTATTTGCCAGTTTTGAGTCCTCAGTTGTTTCTAAGTGATACTTCATTAAAGTTTTTATATTTTCCTTTTATTTTATAGCAATGGCAACAGGTTTTATCTACTCTATTGCAACATATTTTTCCTGCCAAATGTGTATATGTGTATGTGTAAATTGTTCTGTCTTTTTATAAATCCAGTACTTATTTTTTTTATTATTCATCTTTCCTCAGGCAAGATATTCTGAGCCACATTTACAGGTGGTACATGTGAAAATCCACAGACAAGGCCCAGCCTGATAGGTTATAGTGTCTGTATGAAGGAGCCTTCAGCAGAGCAGGTGTAGGTTCCTTCACAACTGTGTGTTGTTCACTCTGCACCTCACTCTTAACCAAAGTCTACCTCTTAAGTGTACAGCTTGTTTATACACAGCCTCCTATACTCCCACTTCCTGTCCTTATTTCTGGTGCTTAATATGTTCCATGGAAGCTTCCTCTTTCATTACCATTTTCTCGAAATTTTCTTGTAAGAATTGTTCCTCAGTGTGTCCATTGGCCTTATATTCATGTCCTCAAACTTTGTACCAGCTGAAAAGCCATGACAGTATCTTCATTTATTCCTTCTAAACATTATACACTTTTTGGTCACTAGTTTCATGAAAAAAGTAACTTTTTGATATTGCTATTTTTCTTCTCTTCTTCAGTTAATATGGCTATTTTTCAACTTTGGTTCTAATTTCTAATGAGATGATTATCTCTAGCAAATATTACATATAATTCATTCACTTTGTATTTGTATGAGTATTTAAGGTTATGTTTCCTTTATGCATTTCTTTTGCTATATCTTGGTTTTGAAATGTAGTGTTTTTAATATCATTGTTTTCTAGAAATTTTTCGATTTAGATTTCTATTTACTTTTTGACCTGGGATTTGCTTATGAGAGCCTTGCATTTTCATACATTTCAAACATTATGTTTATAAGTATAATGGAAATATTATGATACTAAGCCCATGATAAAATATACTCTGCACAGTGAAGAATGTATGAATTGGTGAATAAAGAGGCTGTGAACACCTCTGCATATTTTAAATTGGCTTCTTATGTTAGTAAATTTTAGGTGTCCTGAAACAGCGGTAGTGTAGTGCAAGCAGTCGATGACGGTGAGGAAACAAGCAGATAGATTTGAGATATGTAAAGGGATGTGATAAAATTGTTAAGACAATGTATTAAAGTGCAGCCTGAGGTAGAGAAGAAATGAGGCTGTTCCCCTGGGGTTGGGCTGAGGGAGCCACGTGGCAAAAAGCTGCTCAGGGGCAGGCGTTGCCATGAAGAGCAGGTCTGGGTAGGAAGACCAGGACAGGTAAGAGGAGTTACACTTCAAGTGCCTGAGAAACATACAAGCAGTGATGTTCTCAAGACAGTTAGATGCATGCTAGAGTAGAGTGGAAGCAGATGTTAGAGTCATTCGCATTGAGGTGGTAATGGATATATAGAAATATCTGAGGGAATAACTTTTAAACAATAAGAAGAGAGGGCTGAGAAGGGACTCCAGAGAGCTCCGGGCATTTGTGGGACAAGGACAGGAAGCACAGCCTGGAGTGCGGGCTGAGAAGGGGCCAGTGTCTCTCTGCATTAGATTGTGAGTCCCTTGATGCAGGCACAGAATTTGAAACAGGAATAGATAGAAAAGGGTTAATTTAATGAGTAAATAAGTGAGTGTATGGGAAAAACAAATTTCTAAAATCAAGGCAAGCTATAAAACCTGGTGTGCTCATTTAATCAGCATGGAAATTGAATCATGAAATATGTGATACCTTAAGCTGACACCTGCAGGGAGTACTGGCCTCTACATAGAACACATGGCTCCTTCATGGAGCCACAGCCAGCAATAAGCACATCCTCTCTGCACCTCGCTGTGCTTCCACACCCAGGCAACACGATCATGTTGACAACTAGTCATTTAACTCATCAAATGCAGGTAATAGCCCCTCAGTCAGTCAAAACAGTCAAATTAGTGTGCATATAAACAAAACCTTCTTTTGCCAAGGTTTATGACATGGAAAGGGAAGAATTAGAAAATAGAACAATAGTACCCTGTAATATGAAAGATGTGGCATCTGCCTAAAGTGAAAAAACACAGTTTATTGACTGGGAATTGCCTTTGAGGGTTTGAACAGCTTTGAAAGAAAACCAAAATATGCTAGCTTCATCCAGTGATTGAAACATATACCATATGTTTCTGTGTATAAGAGGCCCCCATGTATAAGATGCCCCCAAGTTTTCCAACCCAAAATTAAAAAATCAATATTTTAAACATTTTGCTAGTTTTCCTCTTAAGGCCTTCTTCTTCTTTTCCCCTTCTTCTTCTTCTTCTTCTTCTTCTTCTTCTTCTTCTTCTTCTTCTTCTTCTTCTTCTTCTTCTCCTTCTTCTTTTTTGTTTTTTTTTGCATCTTAAGGAGTTGTTCTTCCTGTTTTCTCCACAGTCTGGTCACACACTCAGTGGGAGGGGGTCCAAATGGTCTCTCTGCAGCTCTATTTCCATGCTCTTTTGCATAGCTGATTACATTCAGTTTGAATTTTACAGAGTAAGACGACCCCTTACTGGTATTTATCTTTTTAGTTTTTGACATCTTAATGGGCTCAGAACACTCCAGTCCCTGTTGCATCTACAGCTATCCATCTCCACCTCCAATCACAGCATCAGCTGATTTCAGTAACAATAAGGCTCAGGATTGGAGGAAGCCTGTTTGACAAGGTATGAGCAGCCACTCAACTGTGGGGCTCCCTCCTTGGCTGACTTCCATGTATAAGATGCCCCTCAATTTTCAGTCTAAAGATTTTAGAAAAAAAATAGTGTCTTATACATGGAGAAATACGGTAACTTTGGAAGCTTTTATGAGAAGGAAGTCAGGGTGGGGAGGAGAGGAATTAATAGGGAAATTGAAGTCTTTACTAGTAGATGTGTTAGCCCACAGCGAAACATAATTGTATTTTGTATAGTTAGCTTTACACTTTGCTACTATTTTATTAGATCTATGAAAATATCTTTATTTTATTGTTTAATATATTTTATTGATTTTTTACAGAGAGGAAGGGAGAGGAACAGAGTCAGAAACATTGATGAGAGAGAACATCGATGGATCAACCGCCTCCTGCACACCTCCTACTGGGAATGTGCCTGCAACCAATGTACATGCCCTTGACCAGAATCGAACCTGGGACCTTTCAGTCCACAGGCCGATGCTCTAACCACTGAGCAAAACCAGTTAGGGCACAAAAATACCTTTAATTATACTTAAAAGAAAAACCAAATATTGTTTTTTAAACAATGTGGCAAGAGTCATCTAGTCAAGATTTTAATGAATTGAATTCTTAATGCAAGTGAAAATAGAAGTTTTCCAAATATATTACATATATGACTCTCTGTTCTTACCTAGGAATTCAGTGTTCTCTTCTCTCTATTAAAGAAAGCAATCAACCTACCCATTTGACAATGCTGCCTGGTTGTTTCCTGCCTGAGGCACTGCTGCCCCTTGGAAATAGCGAATAATCCTCATAGTCTCAAACATTTAAGTGACATTTTATCATACTTTACCTAACACAATTTGTGGTATTGTTCCATTATTTTAAATTATTTTCTTGAAATTTTAGAGAGAGAAAAAACATTGATCTGCTGCCTCCTGCCTCCTGCACACCCCTTACTGTACCTGGGCAATATACCCTGACTTGGAATCCAACTGGCAAACTTTCTGTGCGAGACGGATGCCCAACCAACTAAGCTACCCCTGCCAAGCCTGTACCATGTCTTTTTTTCAAGGTTTAGTATCATGCTGTTTTTCACTAAGTCTTGATTTCCTTGAAGGTCTGCTTTCTGTGTGAACATGGGCTGTTCCGCATGTTATTTGTTGAATGAATAACTATTGCTTCCTTCCTCTCTTCCCTCACACTTCCTCCCCGCCCTCTTTTGCCAAACTCTGCTCTAAACACATGGTTCACTAAACTGCAGCCCAGTCCCTAAATTTATGACTTCTGAGGGGATTGGCTGTTCCAGATCTTGGTCAACCCACCGCAGTTTTCCAATTAAGTTTACTTCTCTCTTTCTGTCTGCCCCTTCACCCCTTCCCACTCAGAACTCTAGTCAATTAAGCAAATTTTGAAAGCAGTGCATGTTGGACTGGTTAGTTTACTGACATGGGAAATTCAATCTCAAAGTACAGTCCGAGTTTTAATTGCTAATATTAAGTAATTTAAATTTTTTTAAGGAATACCTAATTAGAGCAATTATCTTCCTTACTGATAAGTAATTATAGCATTCCAAACATGTTTACTCTAATTAAGCAAAAGTAGTTTGACTAATGACAAGGCAGGACACAGAAAATATATATACTTAGTGCCCCAGTGCACACACTCATGCACATTGAAAGGATATTAATTAGAAATTAGAAGGTGGCTGGAGGGGCAGGACTGGGAGAGATGGGCCAGACACGCCCTGGAGCCAACCTCCCATGGTCCCTCCCCAGCCAGCTGCACCTGGGGTGGCACTGTGGCTTGAAGGGCATTTGCGGAGTGAGTGGGGTCCCTCTGGCAGGTGGGGTCCCTCAGCCTGCCCTGCAGGGATTGGGCCGAAACCAGCTCTCCAACATCCCCCAAGGGGTCCTGGATTGCTAGAGAGTAGTTCTCAGATGACGCACCCCAGAATCATGCTCCCTCCTCTCTGGTTCCAGGGTGTGTCACCCAAGAACCATTGCTGCCAAGTCACCGCAGCTCAGCAGCTTCTACATTGAGCATCTGCCCCTTGGTGGTCATTGAGCATTATAGCTACCAGTCAGAGAGTCATATGGTTGCTTATATATATATATATATATATATATATATATATATATATATATATATTTATATTTATATTTATATTTATATTTATATTTATATTTATATTTATATATTAATATCAGAGAGGAAGGGAGAGGAAGAGAGAGAAACATCAATGATGGGAATCATTGATCAGCTGCCTCTTGCCTGCCTCCTACTGGGGATGGAGCCCACAACATAGGCATGTGCCCTGACCTGGAATTGAACCATGACCTCCTGGTTCATAGGTCCATGATCAACCACTGAGTCACACAGCTGGGTCTGGGGCATTCTACCTTGAAATTGCTTCCTCAGATATTCTTTTCAGGGCAAGGCATTTTTTTCACATGCTTTCAAGGAAGCTCCTGGTGATACCAGTTAACCAAACAGAAGCTGTCCAATGGAGACTCAGTGCATTCTCCACATGACAGAGACATCTTCATGGGGTGCTTCCCAACTCTTTCTTACCCATTCAAGGGGAACAAGTTATTTTGAGCGCATGGGACTAGAATCTAAGGATTTCAAGTTAAATTGATTTTAATGAAAGAAATAATAGTTCCCCCAACTATTTGACACACTAAAAGGTAACTCACACTCGATGGGGCTTCCTTGGCCCCTGGCACAATGCAGTGAGCTCCTGTGGTTGTGATTTGGGGCAGGAACTGTAGTGTCTGGTAGCAAAGACCAGCCTCTAGGAGACCCTGTCTTTGTTATATGCTCAATGACATGGCTCTCCTTTCAATTAGAACTCAAGATGGCAAAAATTTAGGGATTTTTTACAGCTATTTTTATATATTGAGCTGCTACTAAAGTTTGAAATTAGACCCTCCTATTGGCCTACCTATGCAGTATCTAGCTGCATTGCTGAGAGAACAGACAGTTAGATACTTCACATTCATTCTTTGAGCCACCCTGCCCTGGCGTCCGCACGAGAGAGCCACTGGAAAGACATTCACACTAAATCTCTTAAAGAGGCCAACCACAGGTACAGGAATCAGGTGAGTCACAGAAGATGCTATGGACAGAGCAGTCTGTACAAGCCTGTGCCACGTAGACATTCATTCTGCAGAGATGTGAGCAAGGGGATACACACCATGGCTCTGAGAGAAATGGCTTCCCTAAAGCTCTGAGGGTAGGCTCGTGATTTAGTAAGAAAGCGTATCCACATGGAAGAATAGAACTGGAAACAGGTAAAGAGAAGGACTTACTATGAGGAGAACAACTAGCAGGGAGGATAAATGGTGCAGAGGGCTGAAACCAAACTGAGCAGGAAGAAAAGCAAAACGTACAGCTTAAAAGGAAGTCCAGACCTCGGCTGTGGAGGTGTGCAAAGCCCTAATCAAGTGTTTTATTGTGATTTGACAAGTACCCACCCATGTGTTCAGTGAATATTTAAGGACTTTTCTCAGGTGCCAGTTGTTAAGGGCCATGACATACCCATAGACCGGTGTAAAGTGAAAAGCAAGAAGAGAGCCATCCCAGAAAAAAGAAGCAGGAAATATAACAGCAGCTCAGAGACCCCAGCCTGTCCTTGATTTTCAGCTTCTTCCCTGCTCAGGGCAGTTTTGAGACCCTACTTAGGGCATTTTTATGCAGATTACCTTCTGGTCATTCTCTCCCTTTTTTCTATAACCCTCATCACTATCTCAGACTGCTGGACACTTACCCCAGTGAAGGAGAAAAATGCTTGGCACTGTTGTAAGGGCTTTTAAGGCATTCACCAATCCAATTTGCCTGCGGTAAGCAACTAGTAAGTTACGTAACCAATATCTGAGCCACAGAAGTTGATTCCAGAAAATGTCTGTATTCTTGAAAACTGCACCATAGTTCCTTGTTGGTGCCTTCATTGTTGTCATGAAGTAGCCCTGATTTATCCACATGGAGTGTTCCCTGTGTCCTCTGAACTCACGGAGCAGCTCTCTAGCTCCCATCAAATACTCATCTCATTCTCATTTTACATTCGGGCTCTTAAGAATATGACCCAGGGAGGATTTCTATTTTAACAGAGAAATATCAATAAGTATTTATAATAGAATAAAGGCAGCTCCTTAATAGTCCCAGATCCCAATTTATTCTTTATTTTTTGCATAACTTTGCTATTCTTCTTGGTTATTGAAGAGAGGATTTAGGATGTCTTTCTTTGGCTAGTCTTACTTTGAAGGCAAAACTGCAGAATGCATACTTGAATACTTTATTTATTGATTTTTTATTGATGTTAGAGAGGGGGGAGTGGAGAGAGAGAGAGAGGAACATTGGTGTGAGGGAGATACACGGATCAGTTGCCATTGCCGGCAAACTAGGTATGTGGACTGATAGGGAATTGAACCGAGACTTTCTGCCACGACCTTCCAGTGCACAGGACAGCATTCCAACCGAGCCACACTGGCCAGGGCTGTTTTAATGTTTCATGGCTAAGTTATTTTAATTATCTTTCCTCATGTAGAGAGGGATTAGACAGATCTTTGAAGTTTTTCCTTAACCCTATCCCAACTTTGCTGTTGTGGTCCTCTCCTACATCCTGGCATTTGCTGACTACCTTGCAAGAACATCCACTCTAGAATATGATCCAGACTTGTCTTTTCTAAAAGGCCTACTGCTTTGTTCCCTTTGCAGAGGCAACTTTTGAGGTGTTGTTAGTATTCTAACAGAGCACATGAATTCACACTACAATATTAGTGGATGCCCACTTGCCTGATGCTCTTATAAAATTCAAAGGAAATCAGGCATCTGATGCTTTACTGTAATCAATGAATGCAAACATCTTCACTTAAAATACTCAATAATCCTTTTCATATATTCTCACTCAGAGGAACCTGCTTAAAGCTTATTAAAACTTAATAGGCTCTGTTTAAGTAGCTTCTTTGCTGTGTTTGCATAAAATAAATTTGTCATCTAAGATCTAAAGTTAGACTATTAATCTAATGTAATCAAGAGTTGAAAAACAGGATTATAAAAAGTAAACACAGGAGCATTATTGCTTAAGTATTCCTTTGCCTCATGATATGATACCCATTTGCCTAATAGAATTCTGTTCCTACATGATGTAATAAATTAGAATATAACTGGAGATATTAAAGTAAATAAAATATATAAATTGAATGGGGTGGATTTCAAGAAGCACAGAACCCAAATAAGTTGTAACCATTTCTTGTATTACTTCCAGTGACAGAAAAATAAAATTTACTTTAATGCTATTTTATCAAGGCTAAAATTTCAGCTCAACCAAACTCTGATGTCCTGAAATTTGTTAAAATATCTTAGGTGAACTAATTACTAGAATGACACTTTCCCCTATTCATTCCTTAGTTTTTCACACTATGGAATGATGATATTGGTCTGTGAGTCTCGAACCTTTTTTCCCATACTGACATTGGTAATTCCAAGTGAGATTTCCTTCAGCTAGTATGCCATTGAAGGCTACAATTTTATTGGCTTTCTGTTTCCCTTTTTTTCATTTCATATAAAAGATTTCATGAATCATCTTTTTCTATTTGATATTGGGAACTTATGAGCTCTTGGAACTAGCTTTAAATTTAAATTATATTTACGTTTTTGCTCCACAAGGGACATGCACATGTAAAAATGTTTGCCTTTTTTTATCTACTCTAAGCTGACTTACTAGGAAAATTCATAAGTGACATGTTCCTTCTCCCTTGTTAATAAAAACAAAGGAACACAACATACATAGGATAAATTATATCTTCAAAGGATTTTTACAGGTAGTATTTGGTATTTATTTTCACAATTGTGTTATGATGTAGAAAGCACCGTTACCCATTTAAAAAAAAACAAAGTATGTAACAGTAACTACTCTACAAAATCCATAGTGTTATGGGCATAAGTAGCCATGGTTGTATGTCTCCCCCACAAGCACTTATCCACATACAGACACATACTTCACAAATATACAGAATGAATAGCTAAGGAATAGAGGCTCTATATTTATGTAAGTCACAAGATGCCGGAGTCCATTCATTGTCTTCATTAGCTGAGTTTAGACAAAGACCCCCCCAAAAGCTAGTAACCTTTGAAGTTCTAGCAAAGGTCAGAACTGTGCACCACCCAGTTAATTTAGGTAATAATAGTTGAAGCATCCCCACCTTAGTTCACTTAATTCCTTAGATACTTATGTAGATCCTTGTTGATTAATGTTAATCAGATACTCCCGGAAATCTATTGATGAGCTAATCAGATACTTTGTCTATTCCTGGAAATTGTTTGCTGATCTGTGTGTCATTGAAACCTCCTTACCCTAAGGGCTACTCCAGATCAATAAAAGATTGGAGCAGCCTGAGCAGTGGAGGAAGTCCTTTGGGACTTGCAGCCTGGTCCCCCAATATTGCAAAATTATCTTGTGTCTTTTTCTCTCATTTGTTGTGTGGCTCCTCTTTCAGATACCGAATCCTACTCCACGCAGAACGTGGAGGGAGTCTTACTTGACAACAACCTCTACAATAATTTTAAAAATCAAAAGCTTCTATAGAATAAAAACATAGCAAAAGCTCAATAAATGTAATTACTCTTTTTAAAAAATATGCATATTTTTATTGATTTTAGAGAGGAAGGGAGAGTGAGAAAGAGATAAAAACATCAATGCTGAAAGAGAATCATTGATCAGTTATCGCCTACATGGCCCCACAGGGGATTAAACTTGCAATTGGGCATGTGCCTTGACTGGGAATTGAATGATGACCTCTTGGTTCACAGGTCAATGCTAAACCACTGAGCAATACTGGCTAGGGTTAAATGTAATTACTCTTATTAATTGTTCCTGCATTCTCATCTATAAATTATGATAGATCCTCACTCAATGTAGTTGTAAGAATTATAAATATAAAAGTGACTAATATGCTTAATGCCCAGTACATTCTCAGGGAATGTTAATATGTTTTTCCTTTAAGTGATTTGAAGATCTCAGACTGTTAGGAGTTCTGGATAATTCCTCTGTCAAATAAACAAGTCCCTGATATTCCATTAATCACTTAGCTTAGACTCAATTGTGCTACAGTAAAAAAAAAAAAAAGATAAAACAAAAAAACCCCCACATCTTAATGGCTTAAAACAGCAAAGATTTACTTTGTCAAAAAAAACACACCTTAAACTATAATAAAAAATGAAAAGCATTTATTTGAGGAAAGTATTGCAATCCAACAGACACAGATTCATGTAACAACTCGAACTATACTTTGGGGAAGACAAAAACAGCAGGGTTTATAAAGGAAAACACACAGAGTTTGTAACAAAAGAAACTTCTCCTATTTGGTGTCTACCTTGGTGTGATGAGCAGTTAAAAATGAATTGGTCAGGAGCTCCAAAGATGGCGGCCAACGGGACGGCAGGCTGCAAAATAGTGTGTGATTGGATAGTGTGTGAGTGAGAGAGAGAAAGGAGAGTGCATGGATGTGCAGGGAGTGTGTGTATTTTTGAGTGAGGGACAGATATATTCCACAGGAATGTTGGGGACTGGCAGACCAGGCTCCCGTGGTCGGGCAGCCTCTACTACCACTGAAATCTCTCCTGGAGTGTCTGGCTCTGCTGCAGAGACCGCCATCTTGAAGGGGAGAGAGAGAGGCTGTAATCAGAAGCCCAGCCTTACCATCAACCAGGGAGACCTTGGATACCTCCCAGGACCCTACAACCACATCACCCAGGGACCAGCTGCCTTAGCTGTGAACCCATGAACACCAAGACATCAGCCTCCCCAACCGCAGGCACTGAAAAACTTTGTCAGGGGGAGACAAAGTGATGCCAAATATGTGGACGGCCCCTGTGCCTTCTCACAGAGCAGGTAGAAGGAACAGCTGAACCTAACAACATCCACCTGGAATTGGTGAATTAAACACAGCTTGTGAGGCAATTCATGGACAGAAAGGTCAAAGGTCACCTAGAGAGAGCTCTGCCTCCTCAGATTCAGCTGGGTGTTTGTTGTTTGGGTGTTTGTTGTTTGCATTTTTTGGATTAGCTGTTGATTTTTTGGAGTTTTCTTCCCATATACATATATTTTTGCCCTTCTATTTTCTTCTCTTTCTTTTCTCTCTTACATTTTTTCCTTTTCTCAATGTCATTTTTGCACTCATTTCCCTCCCCTAATTCTCTTTTCTCTGGTGGTCACCTTTATTTGGGGTTATTGTTATCGTGAATACATTTGTGTTTGGTACTCTGTGTGTTGTGTCTTGTCGTGTTGTATTTTGTGCCTTTAAGTCAATACAGGAGGGAGAGAGCTACATAACCAGACACCCTGAGAGGAGCAAACATGGGGAGACAAGGAAATAGTCCCCATACGAAAGAAAAGGAGGAGTCACTGGAAAAGGAAGCAAATGAAATGGAGGCAGCAATATGTCAGAGAAAGAATTCAAGGCAATGGTCATAAGGACACTGAAAAGGATTGAAGACAAATTCAACAATATGTGTAAGAACCAAGAGGAAATGAAAAATGACATGGTTGCAATAAAGAACTCAATAGAAAGCATCAACAGTAGACTAGAAGAAGCAGAAGAACACATCAGTGAGCTAGAAAACAAGGTAGGAAAAAATACACAAGCAGAGCAGCAACTGAAAAACAAAACAAAACAAAACAAAAAAAACCTTAAGAGACAGGAGGAGAGCCTAAGGGAGCTATGGGACACCATGAAACAAAACAACATCTGCATAATAAGGGTGCCAGAAGGAGAGGAAACTGAACAAGAAATAGAAAACCTGTTTGAAGAAATAATGACAGAAAACTTCCCTGATATAGGGAAGAAGACAAAACTCACACAAGTCCAAGAAGCTCACAGAGTCCCAAACTTGATGAACCCAAAAAGACTGACACCAAGACACATTATAATTAAATTGGCAAACAACCATGACAAAGTAAGAATCTTAAAGGCTGCCAGAGAGAGACAGAAAGTTACCTACAAAGGATCTCCCATCAGACTATCAACTGATTTCTCAACAGAAACACATCAGAGCAGAAGGGAATTAAATAAAATATACAACATCATGCCAAGCAAGGGTCTGAACCCAAGATTACTGTACCCAGCAAAGCTATCAATTAAAGTTAAGGGTGAAATCAGGAGCTTCACAGACAAAAAATGACTAAGGGAGTTTATTACCACCAAACCAGCAATGCAAGAAATGATAAAGGGACTGCTATAAAAAAAATAGGAAGGGAAGAAGGAACACAGTCATAATGAATAATTATTGTGACAAACAAGTACCTATCAATAATAACTTTAGCCCTAGCTGGTTTGCTTCAGTGTATAGAGCATTGGCCAGTAGACTCAAGGGTCCTGGGTTAGATTCCGGTCAAGGGCACATGCCCGGGTTACAGAATCTGTCCCCAGTAGGGGCATGCAGAAGGCAGCCAATCAATGATTCCCTCTCATCATTAATGTTTTTATCTCTCCCTTCCTCTCCCTTCCTCTCTGAAATCAATAAAAAAATATATAAAAATAATAATAACTTTACATGTAAATGGATTAAATGCCCCAGTCAAAACACAGGGTAGCTGAGTGGATAAGAAAACATAACCCATATATCTGCTGTTTACAGAAGAACCATCTCAGAACAAAGGACTCCCACAGACTGATGGTGAAGGGATGGGAAAAGGTTTTCCAGGTAAATGGAAATGAAAAAAAAGCTGGGGTAGCGATACTTATATCTGACAAATTAGACCTCAAAGTGAAGGCCATAACAAGAGATAAGGAAGGCCACTTCAGAATACTAAAGGGAGCAATTAAACAAGAAGATATAACTCTGGTAAACGTATATGCGCCCAATATAGGAGCACCCAAATACATAAAAAACAAACAAACAAACAAACAAACAAACAAAAAAACCTTCTGGAGAATGTCAAGGGCGAGACTGACAGCAATACAGTCTTGGTAGGGGACTTTAATACCCCACTAACACCACAGGATAAATCCTATAAACAAAAATATCAGCAAAGAAACATCAATCCTAAATGACTCACTAGATCAGATAGAATTAACTGACATCTTCAGAATATTTCACCCCAAAGCCACAGAATATACATTCTTCTCAAGTGCATATGAGTCATTTTGAAAGATAGACCACATATTGGTACACAGGCAAAGTCTCTTCAAATTCAAGAAGATAGAAACCATATCAAGCATCTTCTAAGATCACAATGGAATCAAATTAGAAATCAGCTACAATAAAAACAATGAAATAAATCAAACACCTGGAGGCTAAATAGCATGCTATTAAATATTGATTGTGTTACCAAAGAGATCAAAGAAGAAATAAAAAACATCATGGCAACAAACGACAATGAAAACACAATAATACAAAATCTGTGGAACACAGTGTGAAAGCAGTCTTGATATGGAAGTTTATAGCTCTACAGGCCTACCTCAAAAAAAAAAACAAAAACAAAAAAATGGTAATAAGTTATCTAACCCTACAATTTGAAGACTTGGAAAGAGATTAACAAGAAAAGCCCAATGTACGCAGAAGGAAGGAAATAAAGATCAGAGCAGAAATAAACGGGGAGGCCAGGGGATTGTCAAGGCTGTGGAAAAAAAAAAAAAAAAAGGAGACATATGTAATACTCTTTGTAATACTTTAAGCACTAAAATAATAAAAAAATAAAAAATATATATTAACAATAAAAAAAGAAATAAATGACATAGAAACAAACAAACAAGCAAACAAAAAAGATGAAGAGCTGGTTCTTCGATAGGATAATCAAGATTGATGAATCTCTAGCCAGGCTCACCAAGAAGCAAAGAGAGAGGACCCAAATAAACAAAATCAGAAATGAAAGAGGTGAAGTAACAACCTATCCTACGGGAATACAAAGGATTATGAAAAAAATACTATGATCAACTCTATTCCAACAAAATGGACAATCTAGACAAAATGGACATATTCTTAGAAAATACAAACTCCCAAATCTCAATCAGGAAGAATCAAAATATCTGAATAGGCTGATAACCACCGAAGAAATTGAAGCAGTCATCAAAAATCTTCCAGCAACAAAAGCCGTGGTCTGGATGGCTTTACAGGGGAGTTCTACCAAGCATTTAAAGAAGAACTAACACCTATCCTCCTCAGACTATTCCAAACAAATGAAGAGAAAGGCACACTTCCAAGTTCTTTCTATGAAGCCAGCATTACCCTAATTCCAAAACCAGATAAAGACACCACAGAAAAAGAGAACTAAAGGCTAATATCCTTGATGAACAAAAATGCTAAAATCCTCAACAAAATTGTAGCAAATCAGATTCAGCATTACATTAGAAAGATTATACACCATGACCAAGCAGGATTTATTCTGGGGATGCAAGCATGGTACAATATCTGCAAATCAATAAATGTGATATATCACATAAACAAATTGAGAGACAAAAATCACATAATCACATAAATTGATGCAGAAAAAGCATTTGACAAAATCTCACATCCTTTCTTGATAAAAACTCTCAGCAAAGTGAGAATAGAGGGATCATACCTCAACATAATAAAAACCTTATATGACAAACCTACAGCCAACATCATACTCAATGTGCAAAACCTAAGCTCATTTCCCCTGAGAATGGGAACAAGCCAGGGATGCCCACTTTCATCACTCCTGTTTAATATAATACTGGAAGTGCTAGCCATAGTAATCAGACAAGAAGAAGAAATAAAAGGCATCCAAATTGGAAAAGAAGATGTAAAACTGTCCTTATTCACAGTTGGCATGAAACTGTACATAGAAAACACCAAAGACTCCATCAAGAAACTACTAGACCTAATAAATGAATTCAGCAATGTAGCAAGATACAAAATTAACACCCAGATATTGCCCTAGCCCATTTGGCTTGGTGGATAGAGCGTCAGCCTGAAGACTGAAGGGTCTCAGGTTTGATTCCAGTCAAGGGCATGTACCTTGATTGTGTGCACATCCCTAGTAGGGGGTGTGCAGGAGGCAGCTGATCAATGTTTCTCTCTCATCGATGTTTCTAACTCTCTATCTCTCTCCCTTCCTCTCTGTAAAAAAGCAACAAAATGTATTAAAAAACAAACAAAAAAAACAAAACAAAAAAAAACCAAAATTAACACCCAGATATCTATGGACTTTTTATACAGAAACTAGAGACCCTGTGCACGAAATTCATGCAAGGGGTCAGGGGCAGAAGAGGAGAGGTTCCCTCAGCCCAGCCTGCACCCTCTCCAATCCAGGACCCCTTGAGGGATGTCTGACTACCAGTTTAGGCACAATCCTGGGGGTTGGGTTTAAACCAGCAGTCAGGATTCCCTCTCACAATCTGGGACCACTAGCTCCTAACTGCTCAACTGCCTGCCACTTGATTGCCCCTAACTGCCCCCTCTGCTGGTCTGGTCACTCCCAACTGCCCCCCCTCTCCCCCGCTGACCTGTTTGCCCCAAACTGACACCCTGCCTGCCTGGTCACCCACAACATCCCCCTTGCCAGCCTGGTTGCCCCCAATAGCCTCCCCCACCAACCTGGCTGCCTGCACTTGACCCCTGCCAGCCTGGTCATCCCCAACAGCCCCCCTGCTGGTTTGGTCACCCCAACAGCCCCCCTGCCAGCCAGGTCGCCCCCATCTACCCCCCCCCCCCCCGCTGGCCTGGTCAACCCATGCAGCCTGCTGTTCAATCATTTGGTCATCCCTAACTAACCCCCCTGCCGGGCTTGTTGCCCCACGTAGCCTGCTGTTTGGTTGTTACTGTAACTGTGACAGAGTCCCGGACAATTTGCATGTTCCTCTATTATCAGTGTAGATAATGAACTCACAGAAAGAGAAATGAGAAAAGAAATCCCATTTACCATTGCACCAAAGAAATTAAGATACCTAGGAATAAACTTAACTAAGGAGCTAAAAGACCTATACTTGGAAAACTACAGGACATTGAAAAAAGAGATAGAGGAAGACATAAACAAATGGAAGAATATACCATGTTCATGGATTGGTAGAATCAACACATTAAAATATCCATATTACCCAAAGCAATCTACAGATTCAATGCAATCCCTATTAAAATAACAAAGGCATACTTCAAAGATCTAGAAAAAACTCTCCAAAAAATCATCTGGAATAAAAAAGACCCTGAATAACCACAGAGATCCAGAAAAAGAAGAACAAATTTGGAGGGATCACAATACCAGATATTAAGCTATATTACCAACCCATGGTTCTTAAAACTGCCTGATACTTGCCCAAGAACTGACATATAGACCAATGAAAGAGAACAGAGAATCCAGAAATTGACTCAAGACATCTTCAATTAATATTTGACAAAGGAGGCAAGAGCATACAATGGAATCAAGACAGTCTCTTCAATAAATGGTGCTGGGAGAATAGGACATATGCATGCAAAAAAATGAAACTATATCACCAACTTACACCATACACAAGAACAAACTCAAAATGGCTAAAGGACTTAAATGTAAGATGGGAGAGCATAAAAATCCTACAAGACTCCATAGGCAGCAAAAAGCAGACATATGTTGTAGCAATATCTTTACCAAAACAGCTCCTAGGACAATGGAAACTAAGGAGAAAATAAACTAATGGGACTACATCAAAATTAAAAGCTTCTGGATAGCAAAAGAAACCATAAACAAAACAAAAAGAAAGCCCACTGCATGGGAGAACACATTTGCCAACGATATTTCAGATAAGGGTTTAATCCCCCAAATTACAGAGAACTCATACAACTTAACAAAAGGAAGGTAAATAATCCAATAAAAAAATGGGCAAAGGACCTACATAGCCACTTTTTGAAAGAGGACATACATATGAAAACATGCTCAAAGTCACTAATTATCTGAGAGATGTAAATCAAAACAACAATACCATCTCACACCTGTCAGAATTGCTATCCTCAACAAATCAGCAAACAACAAGTGCTGGCAAGGATGTGGAGAAAAAGGAATCCTCGTGCACTGCTGGTGGAAATGCAGACTGGTGCAGCCACCGTGGAGAACAGTATGGAGTTTCCTCAAAAAGTTAAAAATGGAACTTCCATTTGACCCACTTCTAGGACTATATCCCAAGAAACCAGAAACACCAATCAGAAATGATATATGCACCCCAATGTTCATAGCAGCACAATTTACAATGGCTATGATTTGGAAACAACCAAGTGCCCATCAGCAGATGAGTGGATTAGAAAACTGTGGTACCTCTACACAATGGAATGCTATGCTGCTATAAAAAAGAAGGAACTTTTACCATTTGCAAGAGCATGGATAGAACTGGAGATCATTATGCTAAGCGAAATAAGCCAGTCAGAGAAAGATAAATATCACACAATCTCATTCATATGTGGGATATAATGATCAACATAATTTGATGAACAAGAATAGATCCAGAGATAAATGTTGGGGGTGGGGGTTAGAGAGCAACCAAAGGACTTGTATGGATGCATATTAGCATAACCAATGGACACAGACACTGGGGCAGTGGAGGCTAGTCCCGGGTGGGAGTGGCTGGGTGGGGAGTGGTCAAGCGGGGAAAAAGGAGACATATTCTAGCCCTGCCCTTTTGATCCTGTGGGACACGCCCACCCAAGCCCTGCAGGGAGGCTTTTGCTGGATAGCTTCAGGCAAAGGTTAGATTAGCACCTCCCTAGAGATCCAGGAGCCAGGAATCCCAGAGGTCAGAGTGGGGCCATCCAGTTTGCAGCTCCATGGAACCATAAAAGACACACTCAGTGGGCAGACTCAGTGAGCACCAAAGCCCCATTGAAGCAAGTCTTGCCCCAGAAGGGTGTCTTCAGCACAGAAGTTCTCCCACTGCATACACAGCTGATTCTCACAGTCAATTGGCCTGGAGGTCAATTCCTCCCAGTGATAACTACAACAATCAAGGCTTAACTACAACAAGACTTTGCACAAAGCCCACAAAGGGGTGCACCAAGAGTGTCCTCCTCAGGTAATTGGGGAGGCTGAACCACTGGGCCCTAGAATAAATAAAATAAATTTAAAAAGGAATTGGTCGGGTCTGGGTTGTGAGACTCTGAGAGTAAGCAAGTTCCACGGTGTATTTCTACAGTAAGCAAGAAAGTAAGATGGTTTCAATCTCATTTAGGTCCTGTTTGCAAATGAAGAATGAGAGCGGATGAACTAAATTGGCTCCTATCAAGACATACAGTGCAGATGGACTGGTTGCCATGGTGGGGAAAGTCAAGTTGAGGAGGTGGTCTCACAGCCTGATCAAATGTTCGTAAATGGTGTGCGCATAGGCCATCACTTTGTGACCCCTGGCTCCATTTCCTTTCCCTGGACAGAGTGACTCCATCCTGGCAGTATAGTGCATGAATCCTTGCTCTATCACATGTAGAGCAAGTGAGTGTAGCTGAAGCACTGTTCCTTATCTCCTGTAGCCCAGAACCAAATGTTGGGGCATGCTGGTCACAAAGCGCAGGGAGAAAAGAGAGAAGTCATGGAAATGTGCAGCTATTTTTAACATTTCTGCTCAAGGGTCAATAGCACCACTTCTACTTCATTTTAGTGGCCGAAAAGAGTCATATGACCTAGACTGACATCAAGGGGGTGGGAAAATATAATCACCATACAGACAGCAACAATCAATATTTGAAAATAGTACTCCATTACAAACTACCAAGTTTCTTTAAAAAAATTAACTGCTCCCATGATTGCAAATGTAGGCAGATCATTTGTTTACTTGTTTATTTATTCATCACTCATCAGGTGCTTATGGAAGAATTACTATGTTCCAGATACTGTGTTATATCCTGTAATTATAAAAAGAGAAAGAAAATGTGTTCTACATGTAGTGAGCAAATTTCGATAGAAAAAGAAAAATATATTTACTTTATTAGGATGATGTGCTTGTATGTGTGTGTGTGTGTGTATGTGTGTGTGTTTGGAAGATAGACATGGTATCAAATGCACATGCACACACATGTGCATACACACACACACACATACCAGTCAGTAGTGGGCATTCATGTTTAGCTTTTGAAAAAAATACAAGGAAGAGAGAACACAGCAGAACAAAGGCAAATACCCCTACAGTGCTCTTTGTGTTAAAAAAAATTCAGATATCATAGAAGCAGAGTTCACATCTTATTCTGCTCATTTCTCTGCCTCCATTCAACAACTATTCCGTGGACAAAAGAAAAGCCAGTGATCCAATACATGGATGCACAGAGTGAAGACAGAGTGTTGAAAGTACTTAATGCCTTTATTGAAAATTCTTCACCCAGTGTCTTGGAGCATCAGAGGCCATACATTCAGCACAAAGGTAAGGAGTCACTGAGGAAAAAGAAGGGGCAGTTGGGGGAACTGTCCTTGTCCCTTCCCTAAGAAGCAACCAGAAGGCTAGAGAGAGCTTCCTGCTGAGATGGGACTGTCCAGATCAAGGCCTGGTGAGTGGGACAGTAGGAGGCTCTCTGGTCCACAGAAAGTCAGCATCTGCTAATCGAGTTTGTGTGGGGAAACCATGTTGGTGAGGCAAGCCATGGTTATTGAAAGCCCCAGGTTTACTGGAAATTTTCAGGATCCATATCCAGTCTACACAATTGCAGTGGGGCCTTGACTTACAAGTTTTATTCATTCCGTGATGGAGCTCGTAACTCAAATTACTCGTATGTCAAATCAAAAAGTGAACGAGTGAGACACGTAATGCTGGGCTGACGTGGCGTTCACTGTGACATTCACTGCACCAACTAGCAGTGGGGTATCTGAAGCTGGCTTGTAACCCAAATTTAGCTCACAACTCAAAGCAAAAAATCGGCTGAGAGACGGCTCGTATCTCTAAAAACTCGTTAGTCGGGACACCGTAAGTCAAGGCCCCACTGTATATGAGTGGCCCCCAAAATAACATGCCTGCTAAAAAGGACCCCTCATTGTTAATTGGGCTCAAATTCCTAACCAGAGTCTAGCAGCCATTATTTGTAGAAGGCCCTCAGTGCATTTAAGGGAAAGCCCCAGACCTGGTAGCCAAGCCTTCTGCACTGTGCTCCTGCCCTCTGAGTAGACCTATACATGTATAAGAGAGCTGCTAGTATCAAAATTTAACCAGTAGGATTAAGACTCTACTGATCCAATAGGAGCTGTTCAGCTATATCCTCAATTGTATCATTACCAATAAATCAGAGAAGCTCTATTCCAGCTAAATAGGATGGTGCTTTTTGGACTAATCAAACTGTGAGAATTTGGAATACTCATTTGAAAGAGAGTGGACCAATCAGGAACCAGGGTCAGGCACTCTTCTTTACATGTGTCACCTTCACTTGTGACTTTAAGGGGTATGCTTTCCATTTTTATCAAAGACTGCCTTTTTTTGATACACCTACAACTACAGAGCTAAGCTGCGACGCTTGAGATAAGCGGGGACTCCTGAGCTGAGCTACAACACCTAAGCTGAGCTGGGACATCTCAGGTGAGCTAGGACACCTGAGCTGAGCTGGGAAACCTGAGCTGAGCTGGGAAACCTGGTATGAGCTACAAAATCTGAGCTGAGCTGGGACACAAGAGATGAGCTACAACTCCAAAGCTGAGCAGGGACACCTGAGTTCACTTAAGAAACCTGAGCTGAGCTGGGACACATGCGCTGAATTAAGACACTTGAGTTTAGCTAGGACACGTGAGCTGAGCTACAACACCTGAGCTGAGCTGGGACAACAGACCTGAGCTGGGACATCTTAGCTGAGCTGGAACACCTGAGTTGAGCTAGGAAACCTTAGCTGAGCTACAACACCTGAGCTGAGCTGGGAGACATTAAATGAGTTGGGACACCTGAGCTGCTAGGACTCCTAAGCTGATCTAGGACACCCGAGCTCAGCTGGGACACCTGACTGAGCTAGGATACCAGAAGTTAACTGGACACCTGAGCTGAGATAGGACACCTGAGCTGAAATAAGACACCTATGCTGAGCTAGGACACCTGAACTAAGCTGAATCACCTTTGCTGAGCTGAGACACCTGAGCTAAATTAAGACACCTGGGCTGAGCTGAGATACCTGAGCTGAAGTAAGACACCTGAGCTGAGCTGGAGCACCTGAGTTGAGTTACGAAACCTGAGCTGAGCTACAACACCTTAGCTGAGCTGGGACCCCTTAGATGAGCTGGTACACCTGAGCTGAGCTACAACATCTGAGCTGAGCTAGGACACCTGAGCTGAGTTTGGACACATGAGCTGAGCTGGGACTACTGAGCTGAGCTGGGACACCTGAGCTGAGTTTGGACACATGAGCTGAGCTGGGACTACTGAGCTGAGCTGGGACACCTGAGCTGAGTTTGGACACATGAGCTGAGCTGGGACTACTGAGCTGAGCTGGGACACATCAGCTGAGCTAGGAAACCTAAGCTGAGCTCAATCCCTGATCTGAGCTAGGACATCCAAGCTGAGCTGAGACACGTGTGCTGAAGTAAGACACCTGAATTTAGCTAGGCCATCTGAGCTGAGCTACAACATGTGAGCTGAACAGGGACACCTGAGCTGACCTGGGAAATTTGAGCTTAGCTGGGACACCTGAACTGAGGTGTGACATGTGTGCTGAAGTAAGACACCTGAGTTGAGTTAGGACACCTGAGCTGACTACAACAGCTAAGCTGAGCAGGAACATCTCAGCTGAGCTACAACACCTAAGCTGAGCTGGGACATCTCAGCTGAGCTGGGACATCTCAGCTGAGCTGGGACACCTGGGCAGAGTTGGGACACCTGAGCTGAGCTGGGACACCTTAGACGAGTTGGGACACCTGAGTTGAGCTAGGACACCAGAGCTTAGCTAGGACACCTGAACTGAGCTGAATTACCTTTGCTGAGCTGAGGTACATGAGCTGAATTGAGTTGCCTGGGCTGAGCTAGGACACTTGAGTTGAAGTAAGACACCTGAGTTGAGCTAGGACACCTGAGCTGAGAACAACTGAGCTGAGCTGGGACAACTGAGCTGGATTAAGACACCTGAGCTGAGCTGGGACACCGGAGCTGAGTTAGGACACCTGAGCTGAGCTGGGACACCGGAGCTGAGTTAGGACACCTGAGCTGAGCTGGGACACCGGAGCTGAGTTAGGACACCTGAGCTGAGCTGGGACACCGGAGCTGTGCTGCATCACCTGAGCTGAAATGTTAATACCAGCGCTGTAATACCTTGGTGCCTTGCCAAGGCTAATCCCATGGTCCTGCTGTTCCATAGAGAGGCTCTATCTCACAGCCATGCTATGTTATAGTGAACCTTTTTCACAATTGAGTTTTTGTTTGTTTGTTTGTTTTTGTATTTGTTTTTGTTGGTGGTGTTTTTCTTCTTTTTCTGATTAACATCTTCCCCCTTTACCACACCTAATATTGGTGATTATGTTGGAATCACCTGAATTGGCAGTGATGACCTTAGGTTGTCAATATTAATATTACACACCCTTGTTATGTGTGTCCCTGTAATTTAACTTTGGTAATGAGGTGCTGGGAAAATAATTGCTCTATAGAAGAAATCCAGCACCCTGCCTGGGCTACATATTGTAACATAATTGCAAACAGCCTATATGTTTGAAGACCCTTGAGGAAAGAGATGTTTTTGCATTGCAAGCAATGAGCCAATGTCCTGCATATATTAGGGACTTGGCAAGTGCTTTCTTAATGGATATATGAGTGAAAGATAGTAGCTCTTATGACAGAGATTTTTCTTGCATTCTGTTATCCTGTCACTCAAGTCTGGGAGATGTCTGTTCACTGTTATTAACTCATGTTTGGCTTACTGCTGTTAGAATGAATAAATACAATTCAATAATAACCTACAGATTATTAAAACAAGTTTCCCATTTGGTATCGAAACACCTCTAAACACTTGATACACCCTTTCAAAGGTGTCACTGTAAATTAAAGAAACAGATTATCTTATTTTAAAATGTAGTGTAATTGGTGCTTTAGTAATTGTACACTTACAGAGGCAAGAAAAAGTGTGATTCTCTTAGAAGGCTCAGGTGAAAGGTTTTGGGGATTTTCTGTTAACCCAAGGTCCAGTTGTAAAGTGAAACTAGCCAGCTGGTCAAAGTTGAGGATGGACTCTACTTTCAAGCTGTTAACAAAAATTGATTCCCTTTCATGAGAAGCAAAGACCAAGGAACATATATGTGGGTAGAGTTGGACCAAATACAGGGAATTTTACTGAATCTGTTTTCCTAAGAATAATGTATTTTCTTTAATTACTTCATAAGTAAGTGTTTGACAATTTAATCTGCGCTTTAAGGTATAGAAAGGAATAGATTCTCTAACATTGCCATTTTTTATACCATCCATAAATTTACATAGCTGCAACCTACACAGTGTAAAATGATACCTTTAAAATATTAAGAAAAAACAAACACTATCAATTCTTATTGTTTCTGAAGTGTTCTAAAGTTATAATGAAGACTCCAAATATCTGCTTTTTTGTTGTTGTATTATTTCTCAGGCAATTACATTTTTACTGCCAATTTGGAGGATTTACTTGATATAATCATTGAGTATAAGTGTAGTGCTAATTATTTAAATGAGAATGCTATGAAAAGAGTAATTTTCCTTGTTTTGTTGTAACCAGATTATTTTTAATATGCAAAATTTATTTTAAAACATTTTAATTATGCTAGGAAATTTGAATCAAGCAAGCATTCCACATATAATATTGCCTCTAGTAAGGTTGGCATTTACAATATGGTAACATTCTCTATGCTTATTTCTTAAGTATTTTGATTTTGTTAATACAAGATAAATTAGCAAATCAGGCAACGATGTTTAGGTATTTGAATTAATCAGGTGCTCAATCTTGTCTGAATATTTTAAGGAATGTTTAGCAACTGTGCTAAGTAAACTGTGTGGCAAAAATGAACATAGATTTTGCTATGAATTGCAAATATGTACAAAATTAATCTGGCTAGCTGAATAGTAATACATTATTATTTAAAGTAATTTTATTTTGATTTTCAGAACTCATTTGCAATATAAAATAGGAATTTTATTATTTCTCACTTAGAAAAGATGGCAAATAAATTTATTTTGCAAATTCATACTGCTTATGTTTCTGGGTTCATTTCAGACACTGTCTATTTAAGAAAAATAACTAACAGTTAAATGAAAAATAATGGTTTGTCATCACAGGAGGGTTTTTGGACATACTTCTTGATTGAATGACTGATAAGTTCAACATCGGATGGTGAATTAAATAATTATTGGTGTGACTGCTTATACATGTACAATTTGACTAGTTTCTTCCTGATTGTATACAACCCATGACCCCACAAATGTTGTCCTAGTATTTGGAGTTGAAGCTTCTCACAAAGTGTCAGGAGCCCACAGAAGAACCTTGTGAGGAAGCATAATCAGAGCCAGTATTCCATTTACATTTATTTATTTATTTTTATTTTAACTAGCTGTGTAAATAAACATGTCCTGGACAATCATTCAATTTTAATTTGCTTTAATATCTTCAATCTATACATATAAAAGCCTAAGCAACTGAACAACCATACAGCCGGTTTACCAGTCGACCGGTCACTATGACACACACTGACCACCAGGGGGCAGATGCTCAACACAGGGCCTGCCCCCTAGTGGTCAGTGCACTCCCACAGCCAACCTCCTGCAGCCCCTCCCTCCCGGACGGCCAGTCTCCCGTGGCCCTGCTATGCCCAGATCACCTACCAGGCCAAGGGACGCCACCTGTGCACAAATTCGTGCACCAGGCCCCTAGTTTCTTTTATAAATATTTTGTGACTATTACTGAGGTGATTTAATCCATTTAGTAAACACATTTGTAAGAAGAAATGGATTTATTCATTTCCCATTTTCGCTATTCAAAATTGTCCAAAGAACTCATTCAACTTTAGAATAGAACTATGTCTGGTCAACACCACTTGTTGAGGGGTACACACTAGGTGCATCTATTTTGAGAAAACTAGCCCAGTGTATATCAGGATAGACAGACAAAGTATGATTCTCTTCTTCCAAGCTCACACCAAAGGAGAGCAACCTATAAGCACTGTGAGAGAGAAGGTCATTTCCTATAATTGCTGTAACCTAGAACCGAGTAAGGTACTTAATATGTGGTGGGCACTTGACATCATCATTTAATAATATTTACTAATTGATTACTATGTGACAGGCTTTGTTTTAAGCACTGAGAATAGAGCAGTAAAGAAAGAAACAAGTGCTTTCTGTCCTGGGGCTGATATTCTATTAGAAAAACAGAAATCTAAAAAAGTTACACACAAGTACTTATATAATATTTTAGACAGTGATAAGCATTCTGGAAAAGATAAAGCATGGGGAAGATGATGTACGTGCTGTGTGGGGCTCCCTGTTATATGTAGGGTAGAGAAGAAAGGCCTTGTCTTTAAAGTGACATTTGAATGGGCATCTGAAGAAAGCAATTCTATCCGGGGAAAATATCTAATACATAAAAATAGCAAGTACCAAGGGTGTGCTCAGCTGGTCTCAGGAAGAATGAGGAGCTCCCTGCCGAGTGGGAGAAAGCTAGTGGAAAATGCAGAGAGCCCTCATAGGGCATCATAGAGAATTTGGTTCATCCCTTCAACCTGATTTTACATACACAAATATAAAATAATATTTAGTAATTATATGTCATGTCTAATTATTAAAAGTACTTTCCACACAGATAGTGACCCATTGGCAATCATCCACTGGGTATATGTATGGCATTGTTGTAATTAGATGATAATAAAAATGTTGAATGATTATTGGATATGCACACTGATTAGGTAGAAAGGGTCCAAGGGAGAGATGGAGGAGAGGTGGAATTGACCAGAAAATGGGGGTAAATACTAAGAGGGATTGGTCATGACTTCTCACCAGTTATCATAACAAACTAGAACAGCCCTTGGACTTTAGCGTGTCCCAGATACTACCTACCCTCATTTCATAAAGGTTTCTTATTCCATTCTCACAACAATCTTGAGGCTGTGTGTCTTTGAGAAGAGAATCCAAATGAGGATTATGAGAGAAGGAATGGCAAAAGGCACTGAAATTTTCAAAGGCCAATATTTTGGGAGTAGAGAGTAGAGCATGAGGTAATAAGTGGGAAGCCAGAGCTCCAGTACTAGATTAAGAATATGCAGGTTATGACCTGCTGAATGAGGCACAAGCCACCCATATGGGTGCGCAAGGAGCTACAACAGCTCAGAGGTCCTACTCTGGGAAAATGAAAGCCCTTAGGATTATTTTCATTGAAAGCTGAGCTGTAGCACTCTCACACAAAGAAAGTAAAGTCACAGATTTATTGCTTACATACCCCAGAAATGAGGAGGTGCAGTGAGCAAGGGGAAGGACAGTCCTCCATCCCAGCTCACAAGGAGCAGGAGATAGAGAACAGGCCACAAACACATTATTTAAAAGGTGGTTGGGGTGGAGGTCACAAAGTTTTTGCTGGCTCCATTCTAAGTGGTTATTTTAAAAGGTTCTCAGGTAAAAGCAAAGTAGAAACTTGTGGCTACAATCTTAAGCTCAGGTCTTCATGTAAGACTCCAAGTGTGAGCAGAGTTGCCTACTGCAAAATGACTAACAACGCAATGTTTTTGTGTGTTTGTGTGTGTGTGTGTGTGTGTGTGTGTGTGTGTGTGTGTGTTTGCTGTTGTTTTTTGTTTTGTTTTGTTTTTTTCTCATCACAGGACTTAGTCTCTTGCAGTAATCCAGACAATAGAAGGTTTCAGTTTCAAGAATATTTTTCTAGTAAAATGTTTGAATGTGTTGACTGTCATGAAGGAAATAAATAAAAAATAAGAGTGCTTCAAAGGATTTATTGTCTCTGATAGTGGAAATAATAAAGTTGTTATTTATTGAGAGTGGGAACAGCTTGGGATGGGCGTAGACTCAGAAGCCGTGTTTGAACTTGCTAAATTTGAGAGGAATACTAACACCCAAGTGAAGACAAGGACATTTTGTCAGGTCCACCCACAAACAGCTGAGTAACGAATGGAGGCAGAGAGGAAGGAAGCTCAAGAAGCTGAAGATGCACCAACAAAAGCAATATCAGAAAGTCTGAAATTTAAATGTAACTAAAGTAGGCAAAGCATCTTTCCCAGGGAATAATTTTAGTTCTGTGTGGGCTAAGGCTAATTAGTAATGTCAGCGTTAAATGCATGGGGTTAAATATTTCCCCAGCAGTGACATCTGGCTCCTAGCGGCTATTTGGCAGCTCCATGGTGCAGTCCAAATATGGCGGAAAGTCTGTCTTTTGGCTTGTGTTGTTTGTGCTCTTGTAATTTTTCATTAGTGCATCCTGTGTGTATTTGAAAATAAATTGTATTAATCAATATCTATTTTTAATAAAAACAACCATGAGATGTTCATATGTTTACAAAATAAAATCATATTTAATAATTATATGTCATGTGTCATGTCTAACTATTGAAAGTGTTTTCACATGGACTATTGATCAATTAACAATCATGCACTTGGAATGTACTATGCGCATGGGCTGGTTGTAGAGATTATAACCAAAATATTGCATGACTCTTGGCTATGCACACGATCAGTTAAGAAAGGTCCCAAGGAAAAGGTATCATTGACCAGAAGGTGGGCAGCAGCACAAAGAGGGCTTGGGGCAGTTACCATTTGTCAGCCATTTTAGTCATATTAACATACTACAGGCTTGGTGCATGAATTCGTGGGTCCCCAGTGGGGTCCCTCGGCCCCAGATTGCGAGAGGGCGCAAGCCAGGCCAAGGGACCCCACAGGTGCACAATTGGGGTCAGGGAGGGATGCGGGAGGTTGGCCAGCTGCAGAGAGACCGCAGGAGGGCTTGAAGGTGTGTCCAGCCCATCTCACTCAGTCCTGATTGGCTGGACCCCAGCAGCAAGCTCACCTACCAGTTGGAGCATCTTTCCCCTGGTGGTCAGTGCATGTCATAGCAACTAGTCAACTGGTCAACTGTCTGCCCCCTGGTGGTCAGTGCATGTCATAGCGAGCGGTTGAGCGGCCTTAGCATACCATTAGCATATTACACTTTGATTGGTTGAACAGCCTACCAGATGACCAGACACTTAGCATATTAGGCTTTTATTATATAGGATTAGAACTGCCTTTGTTTTCTACTCTGTTTCAGATAATATCTACCCTGATGTAATTAGGGTAATTAATGTTTCTCATTCTAATCTCATGACAATTTTGAGATATCTGTTTCTTATTCACTTGAAATTAATGTCCATAAAAGTTGCAATTTTCTAAGGTTATTGAGTTTACTGTCAGCAGTTCTGAAATCACATTTGGATAAACTGGATTAAGAGAAGCACTATATGTTTTTAGAATTCCTAAGAATAGCTCATCTTCGAATCTTTCTCAACCCAGTCCTATAATCTCTGATACTGCCTCTTTAATCTAGTAACACTTTCCACCCTCAAAGCCTAAATATTAAAATATCAAATAGTTACCGTGGTGTGCCCTTACTTTACCATGATATGAAAGATAGCAGCCTTACTCAAATGATATTACACAAGAAGTTTCCAACTTATTAACCATTGTTTTACAATTGTCAAAATGGAACACAGCTTTAATTTAATCATATGATTTTATGCGTTTTTGCTCTTGATACATGGACTGAGATGATACCTATGGGCAAAGAACAGAAAGATGTGTGACTGTGCTTATCAGAAGGAGCGAGAACTGCACTGTGTAGGAAACAATACTTGTAGGATCAGTGTGACCTCCAAATAGATGAGAGTCGTCAGGGCAGCTTTTCACATGCTCCAAGCCATGTGCTGGCGTGGTTTCCTGTGGGTGGATATGACACATGCTATGGGCTGAAATCCAATTCAATTAAAGAAATACTTATTGCCCTCCCACTTTGTATTCATCATATTGTACCATTTCCCTGATACCATTCATATATCTATTCAAAACCTAAAACTTATATGAAATAAACTGGCTTGGATATTAACTACATGTGACCAGAAAATTGACTCTTTTTATAAAAATGACCATTTCCATCTGCCAGGATCTATGCCAAATTCCTGAGCCAAGAATTGGCTGGAAAATACATTGACACCAGTGTTTACTTAATCTATAATATAAAGTAAGAATTTCTAAATCACCCCTGCCCTTTTGTGCCTCCACTGTAGCATGCACAGGTTGCTGTCACAGCCCCTGACCCAGCGTGTGCCAGAGGCAGGCTGGTGGAAGTGAGTGAGGTCCTTTAGACACAATAGGGAGGCCTTTCATGTAAAGCCTTTACAAAAATAACGAACTACAAGTCGGTCTACTTATTGTTATGAACATGCATAGTTAACTCAATGTTGTGCATTAAGTCTGAGTGCATTCACCCATGAACAATGTTACAGAATTTTTTAACTTCACAATTATGCAGGAAGCCGCAACGGTATAAACAAGGTCGGGGGTATTGCCAAAACGGAGAGTAAGGTGAGTTAGTAGGTTCTGCAGTTCTTCAGGGCACTGCACACAGGAGCCACGTTGTGTGTGGGTTTCACCTCACCCACCCCAGCAAAGCTGAGATGCACCAACACAGCTAGGAACAAAGCAGACAGGCAGGGACTGTCAACAGCAGCCAGGAAACAGGAGTCATCTTAATTCATAGTGACCTGCAGACAAGCCCCGCAGATGTGAAAACTGAAGGAAGGAAAGGGCAGCACAGGCATCATGAACCCTTGCAGACTTTACCAACATTTGCCCCATAGGCATTTATGTTCGGTGAATCCAGCGGCTTCAGTCCCTCTCGACAACTCTGTTCTCACCCACTGGGGCCTTGGAACTGCACCAGCAGCCAGGCAAGCCGATGCATCGTGCAAGTGTAAAAGGCCAGCCAGATATGGTGTCTGAACCCTGCTGTGCAAACACACGGAGCTAGCACTCCAGAAATGCCTTTGCACACTGCTAATCTGATGCTTGTCACCAGCCTCGGACAGCACACTCATCTGGGGAACACTATGCAGCCACAAAGAACATGCCAACCATCAGGGTCCCTACAGCTGCCTGTGGGCTGGTAACAGCCCTATGTTATGTCTGCGACCTACACCACCATGCTCACCTGAAGCTAGCTCCTCCAAGTGTGTGCCAGCCTCCCCTGCAGCTTGGCCTTTGACACCAGCTGCCTGACTGAGTGCATGCAGGGTGAGTCTGAGCAGTCAAAGGAGAGCACAGCAACAGCCAGGGTCTGTGCAGCGGCCAGGAGCCAGGAGCTGGCCTCCACCACGGCCCAACCACCATGTGTATGTCTGAAACCAGCCCTTTTCACTACCTAGCCACGTGCAGCTGACCCCCAGATAAGTGTGTTCACATGACCAACTCCAGCCACCACAGCTCCCTGCCCTGGTCCCAAGGCACTGGACCTGGAGGCAGTGCTGAGGCCCCAAAAGCCTTTGCACTAATTGAGAACCCCCACAGGGCCTACCAAGGAGCACACAGTTGTTAATGCTGTGCACCTCAGTCATCTGAGCCAAATGGGAATCATGGAGCATCAGGGTCACACAACGCCACCAAAACAATACAGCAAGCTCCCAGTAACTGGTCCCAAAGGAATGAAGATCCAAAAATTTCTCAACAAAAATTCAAAATGATTGTTGTAAATGTGTTCAGAAAGCTGCAAGAGAACACTCAAGTACTGAAACCACCAGTACTTGAAGCCACTAGTAGTACTGTTTTCTTCCTATACATACACACTTAAGATAAATGTTATTTTGTAAATTAGGCATATTATGAAATTAACTATAACTGTTAATAAAATAGAAAAATTACAATAATATACTATGGTAAAAGTTATTTAAATGTGTTCTCTTTCAAAATACCTTATTGTATTATGTGCACCCTTCTTTTTGTGATAATGTGAAATGTAAAATACCTCATTAAGTCAAGCACTTCTACTTTTTCACTTAAATAAAGCACTTTACAGCTTCTGTTTGGCTTGTCTGAGTTCCCAGCACACTAACTGTGTACGTTGGGCCATTATTAAATAAAACAAGGGTTACTTGTGCACAACCACTGCAGTACCACAATAGTCAGCCTGATAACAGATACAGCCACGAAGTTACTAATAAGTGGGGAGTGTCTACAGCACTGAACAGAGGGGCGATTCATATCCCAGATGATCAGAGTTGGGCAGTGTGGCATATCACTCCATCAGTTTGCAATTTAAACCTTATGAATAATTTATTTCATACTGCAGTTGACTGTAGGTAACAGAGAAAGCAAAGTCATGGTGAATGAGGGACTACTATGATTTCAACTGACATGTCTTCTAGTCCATTGATTTCTTCTGCTTGATCAGTTGAGTTACTAAAGTTCTCTAGTGCAGTCATTGTATTCTTCCATTCCAAAATTTCTGTTCAGTTGTCACTTATGTTTCCTCTCTTTGATGTACTTCTCATTTTGTTTTTGTGTTTTTTAATCCTGGTATCATTAAATTCTTCATGAGTGTTCTCTTGTAGCTTTCTGAACACATTTACTTTATTCATTATATTCCACATATAAGTGAGATCATGTGATACCTGTCTTACTCTGACTGGCTTATTTCGCTTAGCATAATACTCTTCAGATCTTCCATGTGTTCTCAAAGGGTAAAAGATCCATCTTTTTAAAGCTGCATAGCATTCCATTGTATAAATGTACCACAGCTTTTTTATCCACTAATCTACTGATGGGCACTTGGGTTGTTTCCAGATTTACCTATTGTAAATTGTGCTGCTATGAACACAGGGGTGCACGTATTCTTTCTGATTGGTGTTTTGGGATTCTTAGGTTACATTCCTAAGAGTGGGATCACTGGGTCAAATGGCATTTACATTTTTAATTTTTTTAAGAAACTCCATACTGTTTTCCATAATGGTTGCACCAGCAGTGTACTAGGATTCGCTCAACAGCAGTGTACTAGGATTCCCTCTTCTTCACATCCTCCCCAGCACTTGTCATTTGTTGATGATAGTCATTCTAGCAGGTGTGAGGTGATACCTCATTATCATTTTAATTTTCATTTCTCTGATGATTAGTGATTTTGAGCATTTTTCAGGTGTTCTTGGCCATCTGTATGCCCTCTTGGAGAAATGTCTATTTAGGTGCTTTACCCATTTTTAAATTGGATTGTTTGTCTTCCTTTTTGTTAAGTTATATTAGTCCTTTATATAACTTGAATATTAACCCCTTATCAGATGTATCATTTTGTCTTGTTGATGGTTTCTTTATAAGTGCAGAAGCTTTTTATTTTTTACATTTATTTATGTTTTCTTTATTCCCCTTGCCCTAGGAGATGTATTGGCCAACATACTTCTACGAGAGATGTCTAAGATTTTGCTGTCTATGGTTTCTTCTAAGATTTTTATGGTTTCAGTGCTTACATTTAAGACATTGCTTATTTTGAGTTTATTCTTGTGTGTGGTGTAAGTTGGTTGTCTAATTTCATTTTTTGCATGTACCTTTTCAATTTTCCCAACACCATTTATTGAAGGGACTGTCTTGACTCCATTGTATGCTCTTGCCTCTTTTGTCAAATATTAATTGAGCATAATGGCTTGGGTCAATTTCTGGGTTCTCTATTCTGTTCCATTGATCTATATGCCTGTTCTTGTGTCAGTTCTAGGCTGTTTTGATTACATTTATTATGAAAAATCTCAGCAAAGTTGGAATAGAGAGAACATATTTCAACATAATAAAGACCATATATAACATATAGTCAACTTGGAAACTTGAAGCATTTCCCATAAGACTGGGAACAAGACAGGAAAGTCTACTATTACCACTCTTATTCAAGATAGTATGGAAAGTTCTCACTACAACAATCAGATCAGAAGGTATGCAAAGCATCCAAATTGGAAAGTAAGAAATAAAATCTTCATTATTTACATGTTACATATTACTGTATATAGACAATCCTAAAAATACCACCAAAAATCTCCTACAGCTGATAAATGAATTCAGTTAAGTAGAAGGATAAAAAATGAATATTCAGAATTAGGTTGCATTTTATGCACCAATAATGAACTATCAGAAAGAAAGACTAAAAAAACAAACAAACAAAAATACTCCCAACAATCCCATTCATAGTGGAATCAAAAACAAACACCTAGGAAAAAACTTAATCAAGAAAGTAAAATACCTGTACTGGAAAATTATAAGATACATGAGATATCTAAGCTTTTGCTCCGTCTTTAATTTTTGGCATTTTTATTGTGATATGTCTGTGCGTCAGCCAGTTTGGTTCTTCTTGCCTGGGACTCTCTGTGCCTCCTGAACTTTTGTGCTTTTATCCTTCACCAGGTTAGGGAAGTTTTTGTCATTAGTTCTTCAAACATGTTCTCTATTCCTTACTTTCATCCCCATCTGATACTCTTATGATGCAAATATTTTTACCTTTCTTGCTGTCCCACAGCTCCTTCAAAATGTCCCCCTGTTTTTTCTTTTTGGCTCTCTGAGTGTTTTTTTCCTACTATGTCTTCTAATTCATTAATCTGATCCTTGGCCTCCCCTAATCTGCTGTGTATTCCTCTCAATGTGTTCTTTATTAGTGGCATGTCACTTGTCATTTCCAGCTGGTCTTTTTCAGTTACTATATCTTTTCTCATGCTGTTGAGCATCCTTGCCATCATTATTCTGAACTCTATATCTGATAAATTTCTTTTCTCCATTTCATTTATCTCTTCTGGAGAATTCTCCTATTCTTTCATTTGGGGCTTAGTTTTTTGTCTCCCTATTTTGTCTGCCTATTTAGGTTTGTGTCTGTGTACTGGCAAGATTTGCTACAAATCCCAATCTCTAGTGCAGGACAATGTCAGATGTTGTTTGTGACTCCCCCTGAGTTTCATGTTTGGAGCTAACAACAATCCACAGCTTGTGGCTTCCTATGCTGGGGCTTGCTTCTTTGGAAAGAGCCAAGATGTACACCAGGGGCTGCTTTTCCTAGTTCCTGATTCATAAGGAGATCAGGCAAAGACTCACAGCTTCCAGAGACCCAACTCTCCCTATAGTCTGATTATTAGCCAGGCTGTGGATCACAGGGTGAGAGAGTTTTCCAACAGGGTAGGGCAATTGCTCCTCCCCTCCAGGCAAATGCTGCCTGGATGGTAATGGTCTGCTTGTGAACAATATCCTCTGCTGTATGAGGGAATGACTCAGCACAGGAAACCGGGGTGACTGCTTCCTGAGCTCTAGCTCCAGGGCCCCTAACCCTGGCTTCTGCTCACACATCTACTCTGAGCTCCCTCTGCCAGATCCCAACTTGAGTGGTTGCACACACAATTTTTGTGTTGGCCCTTAAGAGTGTGCCTGCATTTCCAGATGTCTCTCCCTGGCAGATAGCAACCCTGAAGCTTTTCACAGCCAGACATTATGTGGGCATCTTTCTCAGTTCTGGTGCTCTGGGATGGGGATCCAAGCTTGGGGTTTAGACTCCAGAGTTGTCAGTAGACCACACCACAGCTGAGATATCCCTCCACTGCTACCTGTGAGAGCCTGGCCAGCACTTTCACATCTCTGTACTTCCTACCAGTCTCTATGGGGTCTCCACTTTCTGTGCTTGGTTGCCAGGATTCTCTCCCGCTAGTCTTGAGTTTATTTTCCAGGGTGCTTTTTTTGCATTTAGTTGTAATTCCAGTTTGATCCTGGGAGAGTGTCAATGTAGCTTCTACTTACTCCTCCACCATTTGGCAACCTCATCATATTTCAGTTTCAATCCTCATTTACAGTTTTATTTAAACTACTCTCCCCCAGGACATGATTTCAGATATCTCTCTTTCCCCTTCAGTATGGACAGTCATCACCGCCGATGCCACCACCTTCTAGCAGTAAATGCATTTATTACCTATCATGTGCTAGGTTTGGGTTGAGCTTTACAAGTCATGTAATCTCATTCACATGTTGACACACATTCCTCATTTTGCTGATGAGACAACAACCATAGAGATGAGCAATTTTCATAAATTTAATCTTATTTATGAAAAATATTTATTGAACACCTTCTATGTTCTCTATGAGTGAGGATACTGCCAGAAATTAGGGAGATGGGATTCTTTTCATTTTTATGGTATTCGTTTTCAGCTGTGGGAAGCAGATTCGTAAAAGGAACAATTCAGAGATCAAGATAACCTGGGACCATGGAGGAGGGCACAGTGCCTCCTTCAGCCTCTGTACTCTTCTCTAGCTTTTGGACCCCAACCTGTTTCCTTTAATCTATGTGCAGACAAAATGTTGACGAAGGGGAATTATATAAACTCTGTAGCAAGTAAAAAGTGGAAATTGTGAAGCAAAATGGGCTAAAGATATCAAGAGAAATGACATAGAAAAGTCTTCCTAATTAGACCATCTATTGAACTAGATTTTGTAAATGTTTTCTTAAAATTGTTCTCTAAAATGGAACATGATTGAGCTTCAAAATACTTCATTGTTGGGCTCTGGTCTATTTAAGTGACCTAGTGATTATTTAACTTTCTTGGCCTCAGATGCCTGAGATATATACATGGATCTGGTATTGTAAACACATTATTTCTAAATGACTTTACCTCAAAAAATTCAATGGCATAGTCTCCTGAAGTGGGAGTAGTCACAATGTTTAACCTCAACAGCTTACAAATCAATACAAATTATATGATAATAAAGTATAATTTTACATTCATAAAGCTCAGGTACTTTTTCTTGTAAAGATTACTGTCTATTGCTAATAGAAATTACTTTTGGAAGGTTTTCAGTTGCTTGCTAAGCAATTTTAAGTAAAATGCTGTGTGCATGAGATGCTTTTGTATCTTTCTCGAAGTTATAGATTGTCTCGATTCAAAAAGAGACCCCTGTCCTTATTTTCACCATCCTTATAAGCAGTTATATCTACTCTGTACTGAGCCAAATGGAATAATTGTCCTCTTTGTGTTCTTTCCTGAAAACACATGCCACCGCCCCACTTCTGGTGCTTAGAAGGAAATGAATCATATTTAACCCAAAGGGCCTTTGCCAGCTTGGAATGCTGACTGCGTTAGCCTCAGGCAGGGCTCCACTGCCCGGCAGCCTTTCGGACGGCTCCAGTCTCACCTCACTCCCGCACAGGTGTCTGAGGCCGTGCAGGTGAACCTGAGTCGCTGGCACAGGGAAGGGTATCATGAACTAGAGCTCAGCTGGTGAGGTGTCGTAAAACTCTGCCTTCCTTTGACAACTTCATCAGTTTCTATAGTTCACATTTGCTGCTGTGCAGAACTTGAGGGCTGCAGTTCAACCCAGCACCATCATTTACTCCCTCCTGGTAATAAGGCTGACGCAGGCTCAATGACTGGCTAGCTTTCCCTTCAGTGATAGAGTTTGGAATTAGCTGCTGCTGCTGTTTTGGGCATCTTGGTTAGCCCTGTAAAGAAGCACTGGGAAATGAGAAGCACCCAGGGACTTTAAATGACATATATGTGGAGGCCGAAAATGCCAGTGGCCCATAGATTTCAGTGGAGAAATGCTCCCACCCATAAATGTCTCAGCAGTGTGCTCATGTACACTGTAGGTAAGGAGAAAATGTTTAGTGTGTGTGTGTGTTACAGATTCAAAACAGATTTTTTTTTGCCATTATAAAAATCATTTAGTGTGACAAAATTTAGAAACAATCTAAAAATCCAATATCATGGCCAAAAATAACAATCCTTCAATAGCTGAAACTATTTAATTGCTATAGTAATTATATAATAATGTTGAAATGATTGTTTAATACTAAGTAAAAAATGGAAAATGCATATATTTGTTCTTTTGTTACACCTCTAAAAAGTGTCTATATACATAGTTGGGAAAAGTGTAGAAAGGAACATATTAAATTGTTGGTATGTCATGATGGGCTGATTTTTTTATTTTATTTTAATGTTGAATTACATTTGAAGTGTTGTCTACAAAGCAACATATATATCTATGGTTTTAATAAATAAGAGCATGAAATTAGATGTATGGACTGTTTGTCAGGTGCCACGGTTCTGAGCATTTGATGCTCACAGCCTTGTGAGGCAGACATTTTTCTCATTTTACAGATGAGCACACCAAGGCAAATGCACGCTGGCTCCATCGGTGGCTCAGGATCACATAAGTGAGAAGCACAGCCAAGCTCATGCTCTTTCAGTCATATCACACTTCCACAGGGCAACCATCGGAGTGAGGTCAGGAAACAGAATGCTGGCTAGCTTTGAGTGAGTGCACCTGGAGGGAAAGAAAACAAAATTTAGGATTAAAAAGGTGAAAATTCTTTTTTAAAGAGTTTGTATTTAGATAATTGATACACCTATTTTCTTTAGCATTTTAAATATGAAATTGTTTCCACTGATTTTAGTGTTGCCAACAAGCAGAATTCTAAAATCACCATTCATCTGCCAGCAATTTGTTCCTTGTCTGTCAGTAATAACTTCCATTGGTCCCCATAGACAGCACATGGTGAGGCAATGGCCTCCAGACATCAAGGAGGAGCCCACTCCCTGAGGCAGGGGGAAGGGAGACAGATGAAGAATCACAGAGTCAGTATAAAGTGAAGAAGAGGTTGGGAGTATTCTGCAGACAGAAGCAACTGCCCACGGCTAAACCAAGACAAAGGGACATAAATGTATTAGGTACAATGTCAGTAGCAGATATTAGCATTACAAATAATGGGACCAAGCCCATCATAACAAAAGAATGTCAGGTGCGTCCCATCTCTACCAGAACTAACAAGGATGCTGAAGACACAGAAAGAATTAAGGACTGCCATGCCATCCCACAAGGTCACAGGAGCCCTCCTTTCTCCAGCCAGCTGCCATATTGGGTTCAAGCAGAGAAGGGATGGAATCTATGAGCCAGAGCAAGTAGCTACAAAATACATTACCTAAAGGGATTATTTAAAACTAGAGGCCCAGTACAAGAAATTTGTGCACTGGAGGCAGGGAGTCCCTCAGCCTGACCTGCACCCTCTCACAGTCCAGGACCCCTCGCTCCTTACTGTCTGCCTGCTCACTGTTCCTTACCTCTCAGCTCACTGTTCCTTAGCGCTGCCATGGCGGGAGCCTCTTCCGCCTCCACCACTGTGCTCACCGGCCATGAGCCTGGCTTCTGGCTGAGTGGCGTGCCTGCATTGAGCATCTGCCCCCTGATGGTCAGTGCACATCATAGCGACTGGTCGTTCTGGTTGTTCCACCGTAATGGTTGCTTAGGCTTTTATTATATAGATATTGGTTTTCATAAAGTTTTAAAACAGATTAAGCTAAATAAATGTTCCTTTGTTTCAATCAGATAGAGGACCATGAAGGAACAGCACATCAGTTTTAGGAAAAATTCTGTGCATTGACTGGCAGTGCAGTTACATCATCATCTGTGCTGACACACACAAATCCCTTTCACACAGTGTGTGAGCACGTGTGTTTATACTCATATGTAGATGTGTGTGCACTTATCTCATTGACAGTACAACTCTCACCACAATGGTTTTCATCACAGGAGAGAACAGACAAATCTTTTGAACAGGAGTCTATTTGATCAACACCTAGTTCTTCATTGCCCATAAATTTTGTTGTTGTTTCACATCACACATAATTGATATTGAGCTGGTAATGTCTTTTAAATATTATTGAAATTCTAACTGCAGAATATTCTCATTTGTGCATCTCCCCCAAATTCAGTCTTTACCTAGAGTCTTTATTAACACGTTTACTATTGTAATAGCCATCTTTTCCTTCACTTTTTTTTAAAAAATATATTTTATTGATTTTTTACAGAGAGGAAGGGAGAGAGACAGAGAGTTAGAAACATCGATGAGAGAGAAACATCGATCAGCTGCCTCCCGCACATCTCCTACTGGGGATGTGCCCGCAACCCAGGTACATGCCCTTGACCAGAATCTAACCTGGGACCCTTCAGTCCGCAGGCCGACGCTCTATCCACTGAGCCAAACCGGTTTCGGCTTCCTTCACTTTTTAAACTGTGTTTCCTTTTCTGTGTGTTGAGCAGAAATGATTTTAATATGGTTATTTTTGAAGAAAATAGGTCACTTACAACCTAACTACAGGGTTCACCCCCATAATGGATACACACAATGTCTGTAGATTCTATTACATTTTGAAAATGAAATATATTTTAATAAACACTGCCTATAATGTATTCAAAGTGTGTATACCAGCTGTACCGGTTAATAATGCGGATTTTGTAATCAAAGAAAATATGATAATTTCAAAAAAACATCAATGTAATGTCCATTGCCAGCTACACATTTTCTCCATCTTTCAAGTAATTTGTGGATACTGTCCCAATAGAACTTTCCTTGTGTTTGAGGCAAATCATTCAGAGACCCAATTTTCCGCTTCTTCGTATGTTTTGAAGTGCTGCTCAGAAAGTGCATGTGCCATCAATCAGGACAAGTGGTAATCTGAAGGAGCAAGGTCTAGTGAATATGGTGGGTGGGTTAATACTTCTCAGGCAAGATCTTTTAATGTGCCTTTAACTGGTTTCGAAGTGTGTGATCGTGCATCATCATGTAGCAAACTTACTTTGCCTTGTCTTCTGGAACATTCTGGTCGTTTTAACATCAAAGCGTGGTTCAAATTGATTATTCGTTGTTAGTAGCTATCACTATTAAAGGTTTCACCTGGTTTTAGAAGCTCACAATACACCACATCTTCTTGATCCCGCCAAACACAGAGCATTGCCTTCTTTCTGAAGCAATTTGGCCTTGCAGTCCATGTTGATGATTGTCCTGGATCAACCCACGATTTTGTGCATTTGGGATTCTCAAAATAAATCCACTTTTCATCACCAGTCACAATTTGATGCAAAAAAGACTTTTTTTCATGCCTTTGAAGCAACATTTTACTGATGACTTTTTGTTTTCCATTTGTCATTTGTTCAGTTGATGTGGCACCCATTTTTCTTCCTTTAAAATCTTTTCCATTGTAAAAAATCAGAAATTGTTTGCTGAGCAAAGTTTAATGTTTCTGAAAGTTGTTTTTGAGTTTGACATGCATCTTCATCCAACAATGCTTGTAATTGTCACTCTTCAAACTTTTCGGTTGACCTGGATGTTCTTTGCTTTCCCCATCAAAATCATCACTTTTAAAGCATTTAAACCAGCGTTCACAAGTATTTTGAGATGGAGCATGTTCACCATAAGCTTCCCGAAGTGTATGATAACTTTCAGCATCACTTTTCTTCAAAATAAAGTAATGAATTAAATATTCCTGAAAATGCTCTTTTTTGGCACAATATTAAACATTTTTAAGTGTAAAAATGTCTATGATGTTAACACCTGCAGCAAATATGACATATGAAGTTTTGAAGCTTGCTGTCAATACAACAAAATAGCATACATATTAAATCGCATATATATCAACATATGTGTAACTCCATCTATTGAAAAAAATCCCCATTATTAACCTGTACACCTGGTACATTTTTGGGACACCCTATATTATCTGAAATATTTTTCTCATTATTTAAAACATAACTCTTTTAAATTCAGTAATTGCATGTATAGCTGTTTGCTTAAAATTGACTACTTATATTGTTAGGGTAAATATGAATAAGTGGTGTTCATGTGTGTGCATAAACACATGTTAACATATAGATATAAAATTATATATATTATATATATAAAAGCCTAAGCAACTGGAATGCTGGAATGACCAGAACAACTGGTCGCGATGACGTGCACTGACCACCAAGGGGTAGATGCTCAATGTAGGAGCTGCCCCCTGGCGGTCAGTGCACTCCCACAGCCAACCTCCTGAGTTTGGCCAACCTCCCTTGGTCCCTCCCCATGGCCAGTCAACCTCCCGCAGTTCATCCCTGCATCTGGCAGGCCCCAGCCAGCAGCTGGCCGCTGGCAGGAAGGCCTTGGCAGGAAGGCTCTGGCTGGCAGTCCCTAATAGGCCCTGATAGTTGGCAAGGCATAGGGACCCCACCTGTGCATGAATTTTGTGCACAGGACCTCTAGTATATAATAATGGATAACAATATCATGTTATGTAGTTCATTATGTATATAATACAGATATATACACATGTATGCATTCTATGTGAATACATCATATCTAAGCATATATATGTTTTATGTTTAGCCATGTCTTATGTTTAACTATGTGTAATTTTATAAGTGACATTAGTAATACCTATTCAAAATTATTTTTCCTAAAAACATATCCCCAATGTAAACTTCTTAAATTCCCCTCCATCTATTTAAAAAAAATTCTAATGATTATCAAAACAATTTTTTGTCCTTTAAAAAATGCTTTATTGAAATATAATTTACATACCATCAAATTTATTCACTTTATATTAAATTCAATGGTTTTTAGTATATCTACAGAGTTGTAAAACAACCACCATAATCTAATTTTAAAGTTTTTTTTTTTAAACAATAAGGAAGACTTTTTGATTCAAACAAGGCCACCAAAGTCTGGAATTTTTTTCACTTTGTTCTTTCCTTCTGCCATTTTGGCTTTTTTAAAATTAAACAAAATGTGTTCTTTGGAAAAAATGTCTATTTGGTTTTTCAATCCATTTTTTAATTGGATAGTTTGTTTTTATGGTGTTATGTTATATGAGTTCACTATATATTTTAGATACTAATCCCTTATTGAATATAGATGGCAAATACCTTCTCCCACTTAATAGGCTGTCTTTTCATTTGGTTTGATATAGTCCCAGTTATTTATTTATTTATTTTGTTTCCATTGCCTGAGAAAACATATCCACAAAAAATTAATGAGTGATGTAAAACATTTACTGCTTCTGTTTTTTTCTAAGAATTTTAAGGTTTGGGGTCCTATATTTTGATATTTAATCCATTCTGAGATTGTTCTTTTATATGGTGTCACAAAGTGATCAGGTATCATTCTTTTTATGTATTTGTCAGCATTCCCAACCTCATTTATTAGATAACATATTTACTGCATTGTGTATTCTTACTTCCTTTATCATAGATTAATTGACCAGGGGACATAGGTTTAGGTCTGAATTCTCTATTTTTTTCCATTAATCTATGGTCTGTTTTTGACCCAGCACCATGCAGTTTTGATGATGATAGCCTTGTAGTATACTTTGATATTAGGTAGTTTAATGCCTCCATCTTTGTTCTTCATTTTGAATACTACTTTGGTTAATCGGGTTCTTTTATCCTTCCTTACACATTTTAGAATTATTTTTTCTAGTTCTGTGAAAAAATGTCATTGGTATTTTGATACAAATTGCATTGAATCTATAGATCGATTTGGGTAGTGTGAACACTTTAATGATGTTAATTCTTCCTATTCATGAATAAAGTATACATTTTTAATTATTAGTATCTTTTTATTATTTTCTCAATGTTCTATAATTTGTCAAGGACAAGTCTTTTACTTTCTTGGGAAAATTTATTCCTAAACACTTTTTTAAATGCAGCAAATGAGATCGTTTTCTTAAATTCTCTTTCTGATAGTTCATTATTGGCTTATAAAAATGCAACTGAAGTCTGAATGTTTTATGTCCTAATACTTTACTGAATTTGTTTATTACTTTTAGTATTTTTAGTGAAATCTCTAAGGTTCTCTCTACATAGTCATCTCCACATAATGATAGTTTTACTTCTTTCTTTCCAGTTTGGGTGCCTTTTTTTTTTTTTTTTAAATATCATTGTCTGATTACTGTGGCAAGGCCTTCCCCTACTATTCTGAATAAGGATGGTGTTAGTGAAAATCCTTGTCTTGTTCCTGATATAAAGAAAGTTTTCACATTATTTACTATAACTCAGTTCTAGAAACAGCCCAATTGTCCATCATCCTATCTAATAAAAGAGAAACATGGTAATTAGCGTACATCCACTACTCTTCCCATTGGCTAATCAGGGCAATATGCAAATTAACTGCCAGCCAAGATGGTGGCCGGCAGCCAGGCAGCTTGAAACTAACATGAGGCTTGCTTGCTTCAGTGACGGAGGAAACCAAAGTTCCCCGCTAGCCTTGCTGGCCTCTGAGCTTGCAGTTTGAAACATAGTTACAAATATAGAAGCTAAACAAAACCCCAGAAACCTGCTTTCAGGCAGCCAGGATCTCAGAGCTGGAGTTGATACAGTGTTTTGATTATAGAACACAAACAAACCAGATACCTGCTTTCAGCAGAAGAGGCCTCAGAGCTGGAGCCAGAGCTAAAGCTGGCCCAGAATAAAAAAGAAAAGAATAAAAGGAGCAGTTGGGAGCTTCAGTCACCCGCCAGCCTGAAAACAGCCCTCAGCCCCTCACCCAGATTGGCCAGGCACCCCAGTGGGGACCCCCACCCTGAAGGGTGTGTGACCAGCTGCAAACAGCCATCATTCCCTCACCCAGGATGGCCAGACACCCCAGTGGGGTCCCCCACCCTGATCCAGGACACCCTTCAGGGCAAACCAGCCGGCCCCACCCATGCACCAGGCCTCTATCCTGTATAGTAAAAGGATAATATGCCTCCCAGCACCAGGATCAGCGGAACTGTGAGGCCTCCTGATACCGGGATCAGCATGACAGGGGGCAGCACCCAAACCCCCTGATCTCTCTGTGGCTCTGTGTGTGACAGGGTGCGGCACCCCAACTCCCCCCCCCACACACACGGGCCCTGCTCTGTGTGTGATGGGGTAGAGCCATAACCTCCCCATTGGCCCTGCCCTGAGTGTGACAGGGGGTGGCGCTGCAACCTCCCCATCAACCCTGCCTTGAGTGTGACAAGGGGCGGTGCCCCAACCCCCCAATCGGCCCTACCCTGAGTGTGACTGAGGGTGGCATTGCAACCTCCTGATCCGCCCTGCTCTGTGCATGACAGGGGGTGGCGCCCCACTCCCCAATCGGCCCTGCTCTGAGCCCGACCAGGGACTTCACCTAGGGATTGGGCCTGCCCTCTGCCACCTGGGAGCAGGCCTAAGCCAGCAGGTCATTATCTCCTGAGGGGTCCCAGACTGTGAGAGGGCACAGGCCGTGCTGAGGGACCCCCTCTCCCCCCTGAGTGCACAAAACTTTGTGCACTGGGCCTCTAGTATATAATAAAAGGCTAATATGCAAATAAACTGAATGGTAGAACAACCGAACAACCAGTCACTGTGATGTGCACTGACCACCAGGGAATGCACATGGAACATGGCAGGCGTCGGCTGCGGCGTAATGGTGGAGCAGGTGAGTGGGGTGCCAGACAAAGGCAGGGTGCTGGTCGCTGTCATCGGGGTGAGCCTCTGGTGGTTACTGAAAATTCTTTGCTTCCACACACCGTGGTGCTGCCCGGCACTCGCACCTGCTGCCTTCACTGGCCCTGCTTGCTCAGCACCATCAGGGGTGCAAGTAGCAGCTGCTGGCCCTGATTGGCCCTGATTGCCCCTGACGGCTTTGCCACCTCCCCCTGATCCTGAGGGATGATCAGGCCAGCAGCCACCATTCACACCCACTGACAGCACCAGCCCCACTTGCAGGTGCGAGTGGGACCAGCGCCAGTAGTACATGCAAGTGGCAGCAGGTGCCGGGCTACCGGCAGAGAGGGGACTGGGGCCTCGGCAGGAGGGACCAAATGAGGACAGGGAGGATGTGCTGAAACCCGCCCCTTGTGGCCCACAGTTCCTTTCAAGATGCATAAATCTGTACACTGAACCCCTACTCAGTAGATAAATGGATTAAAAATGGTGTTAGATTTACACAATGGAATAGTATGCTGTGAAAAAGAAGGCTCTCTTACCCTTGGAGACAGCATGGAGGGACCTGGAGACTATTATGCTAATCAAAATAAGTCACTCAGAGAAAAACAAGTTTCACATGATCTCACTTATATGTGGAATCTAATGAACAAAATAAACTGATGAACAAAACACACCCAGAGATATTGAAACATGCAACAAGTTGATGTATTTCAGAGGGTAGGGTGGAAAGACATTAAACACAGAACTTATATGCATATATGCATAGCCCATGGACAAACAATAGTGCAGGGAAGGCCTGGAGAGAGGGTGGAAGGGCAGTGGAGGGGATCAACAGGGGAAAAAAGAGGAACATCTATAATAGTTTCAACAACAAATATTAAAAAAGAAAAAACAAAAAAAAGTGGAGTTGGGAAAATAAAAATAAAAAAAACTTTCAGCTTTTCTCCATTGTGTGTGATGTTAGTTGTTTGTTAGTCATATATGACCTTTATTCAGTTGAGTTATGTTCCTTCTATTCTCACTTAGCGAAGAGTTTAATCATAAATGGATGGTAAATTTTGTCAAATGCTATCTGTGCATCTATTGACACAATTAAATTATCTATATCTTTTTGTTGTTTTTGTTTATGTGGTGTATCAAATTAATGATTTGGGGATATTGTACCAAATTTGTATCCAGGAATAAATCCCATTTGATCATGATGTATGACCTTTTTAAGGTGTTGTGTAATTTAGTTTGCTGATTTTGTTGAGGATTTTTGCAGCTAAGTTCATCAGAGATATTGAGCTAATATTTTCTATTTTTATAGTGTCTTTGTCTTGGTTTGCTATCAGGATAACAGTGGCACCATAAAACAATCTTGGGAGTCTTTCTCCCTCTTGATTTTTTTTTTTTTTTTTTTTTTTTTTTTTTTGGTAATACATTGAGGAAAATAGGTGTTCCAAAAAAAAAAAAAATGGTTAAAATTCAACTGTGAAGACATCCAGTCCAGAGCTTTTGCTTTTAGGGATTTTTATTTTTTTATTTATTACTACTTCAGTTTAAGTAGTTGTAATCTGTCTATTCAGATTCTCTGATTTTTCCTGATTCAGTCTTGGAAGACTGTATTTTTAGAAATTTATCAATTTCTTCCAGAGAGTATAATTTGTTGGCATATAATTATTTATAATATTTTCTTATAATACTTTATATTTCTTTGGTGTCAGTTGTCATTTTTCTTCTTTTGTTTCTGATTTTTTTCATTTGAGTCCTCCCCCTTTTTTTTCTTAATTAGTCTGGTTAAAGGTTTATTAATTTTGTTTTTCTTTTCAAAAAACCTCTTGGTTTCATTGTCCTTTTTCATAGTTTTCTTAGACTGTATTTCATTTATTTCTGCTCTGAACTTGATCATTTCCTTTCTTTTACTCACTTTGTACTTTTTGTCCTTCTTTCTCTAGTTCTTTATGTCTAATAGATGGTTTGAGATTTTTCTTGTTTCTTGAGGTAGGCTTATCATGCTATGATTTCCCTTTTAGGACTGATTTTGCTCTGCCCCAATGGATTTGTGTTGTGTTTTCATTTTCATTGTCTCAAGGTATCTTTTGACTTCTTCCTTGATTTCATTGTTAAACCATTCATTATTTAGTACCACACTATTTAGTTTACATAAACTATCCTCATTTTTTTTTTTTTTAATTCATGTTTGGTTTTGCTGTACCAATTGGGGCTTCTCTGCTACCTTGTCTTCCAGAAAACTGATTTGATCCTCTGCTTCTTCCAGTCTCTCTTTTTTTTTTTTTAAATATATTTTATTGATTTTTTACAGAGAGGAAAGGAGAGAGATAGAGAGTCAGAAACATCGATGAGAGAGAAACATCGATCAGCTGCCTCCTGCACATCTCCCACCGGGGATATGCCCACAACCCAGGTACATGCCCTTGACCGGAATCGAACCCGGGACCCTTCAGTCCGCAGGCCGACGCTCTATCCACTGAGCCAAACTGGTTTCAGCTTCTTTCAGTCTCTTGTTAATTCCTGCTAATGTATTTTTCATTTCAGTTCTTGTTTTGTTCACTTCTAAGTGTTTTTTTATTGGTTTATATCTCTTTGTTTAAGTTTGTACTGAATGTATCTATTCTTCCCCTTATTTATTGAGAATCCTTATAACTAGTGTTTTGTACTGTGCATCTGATAGATTGCTTATCTTCATTTCACTTAGGTCTTTTTCTAGAGTTCTGTTCTGCTCTTTTATTTTGGACATACTTTGTCTCTTTGTTTAGGCTGGAGTTTGCTCATATGTTTAGGTAGATTTGTTATGTCTGCCAGAGTGGCCTTATGTAGTAGGTGTCCTGTGTGGGGCTGTGGTAAAGTCTTCCTGTTTACCTGGGTCAGGTTTTCCACGGGGGTCTCTTGTGTGGGTTGTGTGTGCACTTTTGTAGTTGAGCCTTAGGATTTCTCCTACTTTGGGACCTCAGTGGGTGGGTTGACCCTGAGGCTGATGGACTCTGAGGGCTGGCCATGACTACAGCAGATGAGCTGATGTGCAGGAGCTGACCCCATAGAGAAGGATTTGTTTTAGCAGGACTCTGGTTCTTCTCAGGTGTGTCATTTTTTTGAGTTAATTGAGTGCTCTGGTGTGGTCTGAAGCCAGCCACTTGCTTTGTTGGCTTTGAAGCCCTTAGGAGAGGATCTGCCTTTTGTGCCCAGTTTGGGATCACCGGTTGGTAGTTGCAAAGTGATCTCCAATGGTTTCCCTTTTGCTAGGCTTGAAGTTGCTTGAGAAAGCCTATGTGTGAGCCAAAGCTGGAGGTCACTAGTGATGACCTCGGGGCCCTTTAATGGGCACCACAATGTGACCTGAGGTCTGCCACCACTTGTTCTGTTCACTGTGGCCTCTTCGTTGAAGCTATGTTCCAAGTCAACACTGAGGTGTCCACATGTGGGGACACCTCAGGCAAGATTCAACCGATTGCTACTGGTTCCATTCTTGTGGCCATTTAGCAAGAGGTACAGAACACCCTCTGGCCACTTTCTGCTTATCTGAGGTTTGTGGACCTTTGAGAGACTTCAGAAATTCTGCAGTGTGAACAGTGTCAGTATCCTTTTGTGGAAAAGCTGCTGGAAAAAAGTCAGAGCCAGGTGTGCAAGTTGGGTGGGATGGGGGTCTCATTTCTAGTCTCCTAAAATCTCGCTCCGAAAGGAATGCTCCTGCACTGTTCAAACCTAATTCAATAGCTATTAGATCCTTTTTATCTCTGTCACAAGTCTTAAATTCTACATTTCATGCCACAAATTACCAAGACCCTGTGTTCCAGCTGCTCAAAAACTATTATCAAGAAAGTGCTCAGTGACCTCCAAAAAACAGGTTTTTAATTATATCATCTTATAGATCAAAAGGAAAGTGACTTTTAATGACCTACAAATAAGATCAATAAGCCATCAATAATTGGATTCCAGGACCATTCTTTATCAAATTTTATGTTCTCCTTCTCACTCAAAGGGCCTGTGTATTAAAGTTGTCCATCTGCTAGTGATCTCCAGGGGATTATCTACAAGTACTACATCTGTTTAGCAATGCAGATAGTCAGCAGTTCCAGAATGGCACTCAGCTTCACAGATGCAAAGTTTGGGGTTAAAAAAATCAATCATCCATCCCCAAGGGAAGAAGTCATCTTATTGAAGCAGTCTAATTAGAGCCATCTGTCCAAACGGCATGGTGTCTAAGGACCCTGATAACATAAGAATTTCTGGGGTCCAGGGCTGCCTAGGGTTTTTGGAATTAGTTACCTGGAGGAGGTGGCTTCATCTCCTATATTCCTTGCTCCTGTATTCTTTTATCAATCTCTGTTGTTAGTGACATGACAGCACATTTGCCCTACCTCACCTTGCCTTGATCTCCCACTTTGATTATCCTCCCACCTTTTGCTCAAGACACTTTTGAAATCTAAGAGTAACATTTTTATTTGTTTCTAGTTATATTTTTTTCTATGTCTAAAGTTCAACAACAAGTAATGTTGGCAATATCCAATCCATTGTGTCAGCCACACAAACAAATTGAAACGGATTTCTGCAATTTGATTTATTTGGAATTTGTCACAAATATAATTCAGTTTTCATAGATCTCACCATTCCTTACTTTGCCACATTTCCTTGCCTAAGTATAGTCTTATATAGTCTTTGTTCCTTAAATTTTAAAAGTTTAAATATAAAACAAAATAGAAAAAATAGTATAATGAGCTCTATGTATTTATTTTCTATCATACAAAAAACTTAATTATGAACATAAAAAAATTAGTATAAAAAATTTCTGTTCTTTTATACTACCTTCTCCCTTCTGTCTTCAACAGAGTATTTAGCCTAATTTCAGGCAACATATAATTTTATCTGTAAATAGCACATATTTATAAAAAGGCAAGAAGCTTTTCATTAAAAATTACACCTGCAAACCGATTATCATACCACATGCAAAATATTAAAATAAATTAGTTGATAATATCAAATATCAACTAAGTGTTGAAATGACCACAATTCTCTTCCCCACCCCTTCCTCCTTTTTATGTCTCCTTTATTTCACACTGATCTTCACTTCACTATTTCAAATCGGAATCCAAATAAAATTGACACATAACATTTTTTGATGTCAACAAAAATCTCTTATAATCTATTGTTTCCTCCTTTTTTATTTTGCAATTTACTCTTAAAGTCTTTGTGTCCATCATTCTTGCCTTTCTTCCCTATAATAGTTCACAGCATCTTCTTATATGAAAGACATTGACAGAACTTAAATTCGTCTTATACACAGGCAAATTTCCACTGCCTCAGTGAGGAAATCAGAGTTTTATTGAGAAGGCTACTTTGCCCAAGAATGAATCTCCTAATATCTGCAAGGATGTTCCATATCTCAAAAGTAGACCTTCATTCTCTCTGATTCCAAAGGGTCTCAATTCCAAAGCAAATTGGGGAATGGGCAACAGAATCTCAAGAATAGAGGATAATGTTACTAGTACACCATCAGGGAGGTATGAAAGCTTACAAAGCTCTCCTCTTCCTGTTTTCAAATAACCTAAGTTTTTCTACTAGTATTATCCTATCTAATAAAAGAGAAACATGGTAATTACCCATACCTCTGCTACCCTTCCCATCGGCTAATCAGGGTGATATGCAAATTAACAGCCAACCAAGATGGCGGCCAGCAGCCAAGCAGCTTGAAGCGAACATGAGGTTTGCTTGCTTCAATGACTGAGGAAGCCAACGTTCCCCGTGCTGGTCTCTGAGCTTGCAGTTTGAAACATTGTTACAAATATAGAATCTAAACAAACTCCAGAAACCTGCTTTAAGCCAGCTGGGATCTCAGAGCTGGAGTTGAAACAGTGTTTCGATTATAGAACCCAAATAAACCAGACACCTGCTTTCAGCAGCCAAGGCCTCAGAGCTGGAGCCGAGTCTCCGAGCAAAAGCTGACCCAGAATAAAGAAAAAAGAAAAAAAGGAGCGGTTGGGAGCTTCAGTCACCCACCAGCCTGAAAACAGCCTTCAGCCCCTCACCCAGACTGGCTAGGCACCCCAGTGGGGACCCCCACCCTGAAGGGTGTGTGACCAGCTGCAAACAGCCATCATACCCTCATCCAGGCTGGCCAGGCACCCAAGCAGGACCCCCACCCTGATCCAGGACACCCTTCAGGGCCAACCAGCCGGCCCCAACCCGTGCACCAGGCCTCTATCCTATATACTAAAAGGGTGATATGCCTCCCAAAATCGGGATCAGTGTGACAGGGGGCAGCGCCCAAACCCCCTGATCGCCCTGTGGCTCTGTGTGTGACAGGGGGAGGGGGCCACAATCTCCCTATCCACCCTGCTCTGTTCATGACAGGGGAAGGCGCCCCAACCCCGTGATCAGCCCTGCTCTGTGCCTGATAAGGGGGAGCTCCCCACCCCCCTGATAATCCCTGTTCTGTGTGTGACAGGGTGCGGAGCCCCAAATCCCCCCCCCCCCCCAGGCCCTGCTCTGTGTGTGACGGGGTAGAGCCATAACCTTCCCATCAGCCCTGCCCTGAGTGTGACAGTGGCTGCGCCCCAATCCCCTGATCGGCCCTGCTCTGTGGGTGATAGAGGGCAGTGCCCCAACTGCCCCCCATGGGCCCTGCTCTGTGTGTGACGGGGTAGAGCCATAACCTCCCCATTGGCCCTACCCTGAGTGTGACAGGGTGCGGCGCCCCAACCCCCTGACCCGCCCTGCTCTGTGTGTGACAGGGGGTGGTGCCCCAACTCCCCTATCGGCCTTACTCTGTGCGTGACGTGGGGGAACTCCCCAACCCCCTGATGGGCCCTGCTTTGTGCGTGGCAGGGGGTGGAGCCACAACCTCTCCATCGACCCTGCCTTGAGTGTGACAGGGGGCAGTGCCCCAACCCCCCAATTGGCCCTACCCTGATCGTGACTGGGGGTGGCATCGCAACCTCCCGATCCCCCCTGCTCTGTGCATGACAGAGGGAGGCGCCCCAACTCCCCAATCTGCGCTGCTCTGAGCCCGACCAGGGGCTGCACCTAGGGATTGGGCCTGCCCTCTGCCACCTGGGAGAAGGCCTAAGCCAGCAGGTCGTTATCTCCTAAGGGTTCCCAGACTGTGAGAGGGCACAGGCCGGGCTAAGGGACTCCCCCCCCCGCCCCCGCGAGTGCACAGATTTTTGTGCACTGGGCCTCTAGTTCTATATAATAAAATGCTTAGATGCAAATTGTCCCCTGGACTGGGAGTTTGACTGTTTGCTATAATATGCAGTGACCACCAGGTGGTGGTGCAGAACATGGCAGGCGTTGGCAATGCAGTGCTGGCAGCGGGTTGCAATGGAGGCACTGCCGGCCCCAATGGGCCCTGATGAGAGCAGGACTGGAGCAAGATGGTGGAGCAGGTGAGCAAGTAGTGCCAGGCCAAGGCGGGTGCAAGCAGGGCCCAATCTCCCTACCGATAGCCCCACAGACATCGACCAGCAGTGGTGGCAGAGGGAAGGGCTGCTGCCCAGCTCCCAGATGCTGAGGGAGCTGGGAGTGGTCCCAATGACTCAGGCAGAGGGGGGCACACAGGGGCCCAGGGACCCAGGTGCTTCTCAGAGCCCAGAGGTCAACTGGGACCTCCCCCACACCCCACTTCCATGTCAGATGTTTGCGCTTTGATTACCAGCCAGGCCTAGAGACTACACCCATGTGCAATTTTCATGCACTGGGCTTCTAGTCTATATATATAAAAGCCGAAGTGACCAGCTGACCAGCCAGTAGCTATGATGTGCACTGACCACCAGGGGACAAATGCTCAATGCAGGAGCAGACACCACAGGCATGGAAACATGGAACATACTGATGAATCTCAGAGGAGGGGGTAACGGAGAAGGTGGGAAAAGATTAACCAAAGATCTTATATGCGTACTAGAGGCCTAGTGCACAGATTCGTGCACCACTGGGGTCCCTCAGCCTGGCCTGCAGGGATTGGGTTGACACCAGCTCTCTGACATTCCTAAAGGGGTCCCAGATTACAAGAGGGCACAGGCCAGGTCAAGGGACCCCACCAGTGCACGAATCTGTGCACTGGGCCTCTAGTAATTTTATAATGAGATTTTAACCTTAACAGTCTACAAATTCCCTCTGGAGAAATATACCATAAGATGTTATCTTTCATGCATATCTTATCATGAAGAAGGGTCCAAGCACTGGGTGTCTAGGTTTCCACTTTTTCTAACTACACTTTAATAACATCCACCCTGTAGAGATGAGGGCCACATCTTGTGGGGCTTGATTCTAGTCACTGGGGACCAGGATTTATTATTAAGAGAGAGAGTAAATTATTGGAAAATTTTCAGTTGTGATGTGACATGTTTGGTTTCTATTTTAAAGGGATGATCTGGATGCTCTGAAGAGAATAGATATCAGGCGGGAAGAGTAAAAGCAGGGAGATCCATGGGCAGTAATTCTAATAGTTGACTTGATTGTGAGCATTTGGGAAATTGATTGGAATCTCAGAATGAACCAAGAATGTGTCATTCTTGGAAAGAAAGCAAGTAAAGTGGCTTAATCTGTTCTTAAACATATAAAATAATACATATTTTAAAATTATTTGAAAAGAAAGACCCTGCCATTAATTTTCTGACTAAAATGGTGGATAAGATTGTCTTCTCAGATTTAAATCCCTGGGTCTGCACATGCAATATTAATTCCTCATTGAGAAATTAATTATTTTTAATGTTAAATGATCAATGCTAATAAATGTTTATGGTTTAAGAGGATATGGATGTGGAGAAGCGAATGAGGCACTCCTCTTTGTGCTTCTATCCACTAAACCCTTTCCCAGGAAGGATCCATCTACACAGGTCCTGGGGATTCACACCCCATGGAAACTCCTAAACCTTATTGTGTGGATTTTGCATTAAAATTTGTTTCCTCAGTGTTGCCTGTCCATATAAATGTTAAATTAATAAAATATTAGTTTTCCCTTAAGAGATAATAACATTGAAGCTCAAGGAGGTAAAATGTTGCTAATAAATAATGGAATGAATTTTACAGAACATCCTTTGTGTAACTATTAAAATGAGCCAACTTACAGTGTCAATGTCCCCAAGTATTTGACCCCATTATACTATTGCTCTTAACTTGACTAGTTCAAAGATAACATAAACCAAGTTGACACATTGCTTTGGTTGATATGCCATCAAGCTGTTTTATAATCTACTAGAGGCCTGGAACATGAAATTCATGTACAGAGGGATGGGGGTCCCTCAGCCCAGCCTGTACCTTCTCCAATCCAGGACCTCTCAGGGGATGTCCAACTGCCTCTTGCAATCTGGGACCATTGGCTCCTAACTGCTAGCCTGCCTGCCTGCCTGATCACCCCTAACTGCCTCTACCTTGTCCTACACTCGGGATCGAGGATTCCCTCCTCTGGCCGGTTGCAGGCACCCAGGACCCGGCTTGGATTCGTCTGGGCCAGCTTTAGTAGCAGGGGACTGTGGATGGGCGGCTTCACCTGGGCCGCAGTCTCAGGCGCCCAGGACTGCAGGATAGGTGTCTTGTCCCTCTCCTGGGCTGCAGCCACAGGCACTGGCACCTAGGACCACGGGGTGGGCAACTTGTTCCTCTCCTGGGCCAGGCCACAGTCGCAGGCACAGCTTCTGGCACCCAGGACCACGGGGTGGGCAGCTTGTCCCTCTCTTGGGCCACAGCCTGGCTGGTCCCCATTACTCTCTCCCCAGTGCTGAGTGTCTGAGCCCTTATGGCACTATGGCATGAGGGCGTGATGACCATTTGCATATTAGCTCTTTATTATATAGGATCATTTCTCCCTTTTTTATGTTGTAATTTATTCTTGAAGATGTTGAGTTTATCAACTTTGCCCTTTCCGCTTCTATGCAGTTTCATATGGTTTTGCTTATTGCATACTTCATGCTCTTTCACTCCACTTTGGTAACCTTCTGGAAGACAGGTGATGCCTTAAATGTCTTTCATTGTTACAACATCCATCATATGTGGGGATACAGGTAGTCATTGATGTTACTGTGGAGTCTTTTATAATCTAGCATAGCCTTTATTAAAATGCAAATATCTGCCCTAGCTGGTTTGGATAGAGCTTCAGCCTGTGGACTAAAAGGTTCCAGGTTTGATTCTGGTCAAGGGCATATGCCTGGGTTGTGGACTCAACCCCCATAGGAGGTGTGCAGGAGGCAGCTGATCAATGATTCTCTTTCATCATTGATGCTTCTATCTCTCTCTTTTTCTCCCTTCCTCTCTGAAATAAATATCTGTTAACATGTATATTTATTAACCTTTAGACTACAATACCTCAAAGGCAGAGAGAGTCTTTTATTTTACTTCAATCATTAGCAACCAGAATAATTACTGATTACTGGCCATAATTGATATTCTATATAGCTTTGTTCAGAATAATATGAAAAGAATTAATGTGTCATATTCTCTTAATAATCACATGGGAAGCAGTAATGAGAGCAATTTTGACAATAGGCACTAAAGTTAGACTCCCTGGGTCTAAATCTAGATTCAACATTTACATTCTATGTAAATTTGGACAACTTATAGTGCCTCAGCTCCCTCATATGTGAGAAACACAGTACTTATGCATAAGAATGTAATAATTTAATAAATTATTCCTTAGGACAATGACTGGAGTGTAATTAAATTGTAATATAAGTGGTATATGTGTTCATGACTGGCATGTAATAATTGCTATTTGGTGTTATATGGTATTTTTAGTAATTATTTGCTGAATTGAGATGCAGTGTGTGTGTGTGTGTGTGTGTGTGTGTGTGTAGTGATAATGATAGGAGGTATTTCTCGCTAGAATTCTTCAGCACAGATATGCCAGCCTGTTTCCTGGCGAGTATGACTTCTTGTTGAATGAACATGTCATTATTTTATGGTTGTTGTTTTTGCTACCTTATGAAATGTTTCCCACATCTACAGTAAGTGCTACCAAATAAAGTATTTGGAAATGAGTAAGAGTTGCAAACACACTGAAATAACAACACTGAAGAAAGGCAAAGGATACTCATTATCTTTGAGATCCCATAGGGGGGTATTGATACCCTGTGCACACTCTTTACTGAGGCCTGAAAACTACGCAGGGGGCCATCTGCAGGCTCTGTGTGCTTCTGTTTCATGGAGGCTCTTGGGCGGGATCCTGTGGCAGGAGCCAATAGAGCCGGCTGGCGGACCCAGTCCTGAGCCCACGTCCTCAACTCTGCCACAGCCTTTTCTTGATTCCATTGTGCCGAGAACTGCCTGTGCCTGGACACCAGGCCAGGAGTTGATCTGGGGGGTCTGTGTCCATTTGCCGTCAGTGCAGATGATGCTCAAGGGAGGAAGCAAGTCAGTCCTTGAAGAGCCACAGCAGACTGCAGTGCAGGTGCGAGGGCATCCATGCGCAATGAGGGACGAGGGCATAGCTGTGGTGGCGTGTGGTGGAGCAGGCCGGGAATGTAGAGCAAAGGAGTGGGGTGCAGTGGAGGCTGTGAGCACAGAAAGGGTCTGAGAACAGAATGGTCTTGCTTACTGCTGTGGCCTCAGTCCCTGGCACAGACACAGTAAACACCTTCAACATTAATTATGAATAAAGTACTGAAGGGAGATTGCACTGCCCAGTCTGTCACGTGTATAGATCTTGGCAGAGTGATACATTATTGCAGATACATCATCAAAAAGGATGGAGAAGCTGGAGAATACATGGGATCACCAGGTAGCTCTATCCTTGAAATAATCTCCAAGCCAAAGCCAATTATCTTATTGCATTATCTTTTTTTCCTGAAGGCTTAGGAATAGAATATCTATCCCAGTGGTTCTCAACCTTCCTAGTGCCGTGACCCTTTAATACAGTTCCTCATTAATACAGTTCCTGTGGTGACCTCCGATTTCATTGTTACAAATTGGACATAATTAAAGCATAGTGATTAATCACAAAAACAATATGTAATTATATATGTGTTTTCCAATGGTCTTAGGCAACCCCTGTGAAAGGGTTGTTCCATCCTCAAAGGGGTCGCGACCCACAAGTTGAGAACTGCTGATCTAGCCCCTTATTCCTGATATTCATGGAGGCTATGATTCCATGAGGAGTACAAGCCTCATACAAAGATCTGACAAAGCTGAAGAGTGAGAATCTCAGGCAGAAGGTACAGTTGTTAAAGTGCAGATGGTGGCAGTGAAGCTCAGATTATGAAGAAAAAGCTCACACATGTACATAAGACTTTATTTGTGGCCACCAGCAAGAATATTGTCCTGTCCAGCCAGTGTAGCTCAGTGGTTGAGTGTGACCTATAAACCAGGAGGTCACAGTTCAATTCCTTGTCAGGGCACATGCCTGGGTTGTGGGCTCAATCCCCAGTGTGGGGTGTGCAGGAGGCAGCTGATAAATGATTATCTCTCATCATTGATGTTTCTCTCTATTTCATCAATAAAAATATATTTTTTAAAGAAAAAGAATGTTGTCTCAACCTGAACCTCAGGGTACTCAAATGTTTCTGATCAAGTCAGAAAGTCAGAATATTGTACTGTAAGTAAATACTAGTATTTTTGTCAGTTTTCCCTGTTATGAAAAAGTACCATAGTCTAGTGTGTTATAGACAAGATAAATTTATTTCTCATAGTCCTGGAGGCTGGAAGTCTGAGTTGAGGGTGCCTGCATGGTTGAGGTCCGGAGGCCCCTTTCTGCATATTTACTTGGCAGGAACAGCAGGGAGCTCTCTATAGTCTCTCTTATAAGACATTGATCTACAGATCCCACTCCCTAATGTCATCACATTGGGGTTACCATTTCAGCACATGAATCTTGAGGAGACACTATAATTTAGTCCATGGCACTCAGCTTTGATAAAGGCCAAGTAAGTGGGAACACAATTGTGAGGTTATAGACTCATATTCTTTCCCCTTCCTTAGGGAAACCAACATCGTTTACAGTCAGGATGGAACTGAATAACACTCTGATCCAAGCGAATACACCTTGTGACCCTCCGCTTTCTCGTGAAGAAAACACAGTGCTGCAGCCTTTTTCAAATTATGAAAAAAAGAAGCATGGGTTTGGTTCACCACTTCTTCCAGGCAGAGGAGCTGAGCGGAGAGCAGCGACACTGACTGGGTGTCGGCAGGTCAGTGTTGGTGCAGCAGCACCTGTCCGAAGGGGAGGCTGCAGATTTCAACAGACCATTACCTCTTTGCTGCAGAGTTTCCTTACTGGCTCCCTCTAGAAGTTCGCAAAAATAATCTTCTTTGTAATTAACATGTTTCTGCTTTCAGAAATGACGGGCTAATGGTCTGCTGACCCCCGTGGAAGCAATCTCATTGTTGGCTTCTCTCCTTGAGCAGCAGCCAATGTAGCCCTGGGTTTCTGGTTGAAATTCTAGTGCAAAGATTCTCAAGCCACCAGCTGGAAGGCAAAACACTCAGCATCTATCCTATTGGTGCCACTCAGGAAAAGTTAATAAATATTAAAAATACATTTGCATACTTGAATATTTACAGACCAATTCAGAGAGATTATTTGATAGGAGCTGCGTTTATAAAAATAATTACATAATTTTTACTATATGACATGAACCTCACTTCTCTCCTCTCTCTCACTCACATGAAAACAGTGTGTGTGTGTGTGTGTGTGTGTGTGTGTGTGTGTGTGTGTGTGTGAAAGAGAGAGAGAGAGAGAAGAGTATCATTGACTAATCAAGTGCATCTGAGTGAGAAAAGATACCTGCCTTCTTAAAATAATAACTCAATAATTAGTCAGAGTTGAAATTAGTATATAAAATTTTTGTTTTACATAAAACTTTATATTTTTCTTAAGTTGTTTAAAGAGTAGCAGTTTGATTTTAGATAAATGTGGAAATATATATTTTTCACAACTATGTACCATGATTCTGGCAAAGTAAATGCCTCTGAGAGAAACTGCAGAATAACATCACCTTAGCACTGTGTTCTCTACTGGGAAAAGCAGGGTTATTCTTAGTTGAGAGCAATCTTTGCAGAAGGTAAAAAGAAAACAAAAATAGCAGGGGGAATTCACACTGTGGTTCATTACAAAATATAAGTCATCCTGAAATATAAATGTATGGGGAGTTTGAATAGCAAAAAGTATAACCCAGAAAGTAAGTATCTCATAGGACTGAGAAGGGGTTCAGAGATTACCCAAAATTCAGGACTGGCACTGAAAGGATGTATGAAATAATACACTTTTCAGGGGAAAGGCAGAAGAAGGGCAGTGATTTTTACTAATTCTACTGTAGTGCATTTAACAAACATCATCTCAATGAACACACACGATTGCCTTCTGCAGTGTTATTATCCATGTGTCACACACGGGAACGTGGAGTTAGGATGGGTACATTGTCCACGCCACAAAGCTACTGATGACTGTGGCCAGAATGCAATGCTAGGCTGCCATCCAAGGCTTAGTTTCAGAAAAGGGGCCTGTATTTCTCTTAAATGTATTAGACTGATAATCTGGACGGAAAGTTAAATGTTTGGAACATAGAAAACTCCTTCATATCTACACAACACTTTTCAGTTCATTCACATTATTTGTGAAGACAAAAATAATGTTTTATCCCTAGATATTAAAGAATAAACGTGAATATGTTTACCAAAATTTATATGCTCTAAATCAGTAGTTCTTGAATAAATTTATTACTCTATACTAGAATGTCTCAGGGTAGGTTATACAATGCATTTAAATAGCATTAACCTATTCATATCTGTGTACACGGGGTATAGAAAATGTTTTCAGCAAAGATAGGCATAATGGAGTTGGCAGTTATTTACTTTTTCTCTAATGAATTATTTGTTTTGATTATCTTGAAATTTTAAGAAATTGTCCTTTTGGAGAGAACTTCAGATGCTTTCTCAAACTGGCTTTTCTGGAAAGTCCTGATACTAATCCACAAAACAAAACAACAGAACCCCAGGGTGTTTTGAGAAAATGGTGCATTTCAGGTGTTCATGAATGCAGACTATCACTAACTTGGTCATCATTATTTGTTCAGACATTTCTTTCCTAACATTTTTGGAAGTGCAACCCCAAGCAAGGAAACCCTGTGCAGAATTTTAAGTGAAAAGACATGGCCCATAATAAAGGCAAAGATTAAGAGTAGAATTGGATTTAGAAGTTCAGATCCACAAGTAAATGACAAGACACAAAAACTAGAGACGGTAAACGAACTGGACCAAAACAGGGCGAGGGCAGCAACAGGGACCCTGGCAGAGTAGACCCTGCAAATAGGGTCCCATGGTTTAAAGGATAAGCCCTGCCAAGCTCACTCTGGAGCTTTAGGAAGCCTGAGTCTAATGGCGTCACAGTAGAGGTTGACCCTGAGTGGCGTTTATCATTCTCATTCCCTCACATAAATCTTTTTAAGTCTCTACTAATGATGTTTTTCTGTTTCAAAGCTGAACAACATATTGTCTGACTCTGACTCTTCTCTAAATATCGTAAATATTTAATTTCTGTCCTTCTAAATATTTTTTGAAAGCTAATTAGGTTGAGAGTCATTTTCTAACTGCGACTTTGGAAGATCAGATACATGCCTGCCCACTGTTGTGCACTTACTGCTGTGCACTTACTTGCTCCATATCAGTCAGAAGGGCAAAGAGGGTTATAAACAAAGTTATGTGCTGCTAATTGGCCTTTGGTCATGCAGATACAGCTTGGACTGCAGTTGAAAATATATTATAACAGAATAAGATATATTATCTTTTACTTTTGCAAATACTCTACTTCTGCACCAACACTCACAGGATAATATAATTGGAATGAATTCTATCTTAAAATGTTTGTAATAGTTAAGTAAATTTTTGAAATGCATAGTATGCCAATATGAAATGGAAATCCATTTACATTGTCAAGAAAATAGCTTAGTAGGCATATCTGCCAATTTTGAAATGCTTGGCATGTGAAGGAAGAAAAAAAAAAAAACAAGCACAAATAAACAAACAAAAAATACCAAATCTTTACTGGAACTATGGCATTTGGAGGTTTTAAGGTAGAAAAAAACAAGCCAACCTTTTTCCCCCTGTCTATCAGAAGCACAGCTTGTCTTTCTTTTTTCCCTACCACGTTCTATTTTATACTTTCAGACTTAAGCTCCTGGAATCTGAGAACATCTGTGCATAGGGTAAAAGGAGTGCCTTGAGAAAGCATGTGCTTATGAATCTTATCAGAGTATAAATGACCCAACTGCTTCCCCAAGAAGAAAGAATCATACAACATACAGCCAATGGTAGGCTACCAGGTTGAAGAAATTGACAGCTTTTATTCCTTATTGAAATTGATCCTCAATGTTTTTAAGATGAGAAGAAGGTGCTACACTGTAGCAAGAAGCATCTAGAGATTTAAGCTAAAGGAAGCCCGGCAGTGTATTTGAACTCTCTGCAGTAAGCATAATGAAGAAAAAGAAAGAGGTTAGAATAGTGTTAGGGTCACCGAAAGAGGAACACATGAGGCCAAAGAGGTAAAGAATTATACATTTACTAGAGGCCCAGTGCACGAATTTGTGCACAGGTGAGGTTCCTCGCCCTGGCCAGTGATTGAGGCCTATTGGTAGGCCGGTCAGCTGGTGGGAGGACCGTGGGAGGGTGGCCTGCTGGCCTCCCCATTGAGGCCCAATGGGGGGCAAGGGACTGTGAGAGGTTGGCCGACCAGCTCCCCGATCAGGGCTGATCAGGAGGGCTGGACAGGAGGGGGGCAGAGGAGACATGGGAGGCTGGCTGTGGGAGCACACTGACCATCAGGAGCCAGCTCCTGCATTGAGTGTCTGCTCCCTGGTGGTCAGTGCACGTCGTACCAGCTGGTCCACCAGTCGTTCCTGTCGTTTGGTCATAACAGTCACTTGGGCTTTTATATATATATACTAGAGGCCCGGTGCACAAAAATGTGTGCACTCAGGGGGAGGAGGGGTCCCTCAGCCTGGCCTGTGCCCTCTCGCAGTCTGGGACCCCTCAGGAGATAACCACCTGCTGGCTTAGGCCTGCTCCCGGGTGGCAGAGGGCAGGCCCAATCCCTAGGTGCAGCCCCTGGTCGGGCTCAGAGCAGGGCCGATTGGGGAGTTGGGGCGCCGCCCCCTGTCATGCACAGAGCAGGGCAGATTGGGAGGTTGCGATGCCACCCTCAGTCATGCTCAGGGTAGAGCCGATTGGGGGGTTGGGGCACCACTCCCTGTCACACTCAAGGCAGGGTCGATGGGGAGGTTGCAGTGCCACCCCCTGTCACGCACACAGCAGGGCCCATCAGGGGGTTGGGGAGCTCCCCACTGTCACTCACAGAGTAGGGCCGATAGGGGAGTTGGGGCACCACCCCTTGTCACACACAGAGCAGGGCGGATCAGGGGGTTGGGGTGCCACCACTGTCACACTCAGGGTAGGGCCAATGGGGAGGTTATGGCTCTACCCCATCACACACAGAGCAGAGCCTGTGGGGTGGGGGTTGGGGCACCTCCCTCTATCACCCACAGAGCAGGGCCGATCAGGGGGTTGGGGCGCCGCCACTCTCACACTCAGGGCAGGGCCAATGGGGAGGTTATGGCTCTACCCCGTCACACACAGAGCAAGGCCGATCAGGGGGTTGGGGCGCCTTTCCCTATCACAAACAGAGCCGCAGGGCGATCGGGGGGTTTGGGTGCTGCCCCTTGTCACACTGATCCCGATGCCAGGAGGCCTTTCGGCTCCACTGCTCCCGGTGCTGGGAGGCATATTACCCTTTTTCTATATAGGATAGAGGCCTGGTGCATGGGTAGGAGCTGGCTGGTTTGCCCTGAAGGGTGTCCTGGATCAGGGTGGGGGTCCCCACTGGGGTGCCTGGCCAGCCTGGGTGAGGGGATGATGGCTGTTTGCAGCTGGTCACACACCCTTCAGGGTGGGGGTCTCCACTGGAGTGCCTGGCCAGTCTGGGTGAGGGACTGAGGGCTGTTTTCAGGCTGGTGGGTGACTGAAGCTCCCAACCGCTCCTTTTTTTCTTTTTTTTTATTCTGGGCCAGCTTTAGCTTTGAGGCTTGGCTCCAGCTCTTAGGCCTCCGCTGCTGAAAGCAGGTTTCTGGCCTTTGTTTACCTTCTTTATTTAAAACAATGTTGCGATCCTGCTGGCTGAAGCCCAGCAGACTAAAGCAGGTTTCTGGGGTTTTGTTTAGCTCAGGGGTGGGCAAAATTTTTGACTCGAGGGCCACAATTGGTTCTTAAACTGGACCGGAGGGCCGGAACAAAAGCATGGATGGAGTGTCTGTGTGAACTAATATAAATTCAAAGTAAACATCATTACATAAAAGGGTACGGTCTTTTTTTTTTTAGTTTTATTCATTTCAAACAGGCCAGATACGGCCCACGGGCCGTAGTTTGCCCACGGCTGTTTTAGCTTCTATATTTGTAACATAGTTGCTTAGAGTTGCAGCTCAGAGGCCGGCAGTGGAAGGCAGGGAACGTTGGTTTCCTCCATCACTGAAGCAAGCAAGCCTCATGTTCGCTTTAAGCTGCCTGGCTGCCGGCTGCCATCTTGACTGGCAGTTAATTTGCATATTGCCTTGATTAGCCAATGGGAAGGGTAGCAGTCGTACACTAATTACCATGTTTCTCTTTTATTAGATAGGACTAGAGGCCTGGTACAGGGATTGGGCCTAAACCGACAGTCGGACAACCCTTTCACAATCTGAGACCACTGTCTCCTAACCCCTCACCTGCCTGCCGGCCTGATCCCCCTAACTGCTCTGCCCTGCCAGCCTGATCCCCCTAACTGCTCTCTCCTGCTGGCCTGATCACCCCTAATTGCCTCTGCCTTGGCCCTGCCACCATGGCTTTTTCTGGAAGGATGTCCAGTCTAATTAGCATATTACCCTTTTATTAGTATAGATAGAGGCTTGGTGCATGGGTCGGGCCAGTTGGTCTGCCTTGAAGGGGGTCCCAGATCAGAATGGGGGGTCCCCTTGGGGAATGTAGCTGGCCTGGGCAAGGGTCCTGGGGCAGTTTGCAGGCCAGCCACTCCCCCATAGGGTTTGGGGGGGTCTTTCCTGGGGGTGGCCAGCCTTAGCAAGGGGCTGAGGGAGGTTTGCAGACTGGCCACGCTCCCATTGGGGTAGGGGTCCCCGCTGGGGGGCATGGTTGGCCTGGTCTAAGGGCTAAGGGCCATTTGGGGGTGGTTTGCAGGCCGGCCAAGCCCCCATATTTGTCCGGAATGATGTCCTTAAGGTCTCCCGGTCTAATTAGCATATTACTCTTTTATTAGTATAGATCAGCCGTGGGCAAACTACCGCCCATGGGCCAGATCCGGCCCGTTCGGCTGTTCTATCCAGCCCACAGAGCCGAAAGAGTGGAGGGTTCTCTTGCTCTCCCCTCCACTCCTTCACCAGCAGCAGTGTTAACATGTATTAGTTCACACAGACACTCCATCCATGCTTTTGTCCCGGCCCTCCGGTCCAGTTTAAGAACCCATTGTGGCCCTCACGTCAAAAAGTTTGCCCACCCCTGGTATAGATAGACTAGAGGCTTGGTGCATGAAATGTGCACAGGGGTGGTCCCTCAGCCCAGCCTGCACCCTCTTGCAATCTGGGACCACTGGCTCCTAACTGCTCACCTGCCTACCTGCCTGATCACTCCTAACCACTCTGCCTGCCTACCTGATCACCAACGGCCACTCTGTCTGCCTGCCTGATTGCCCCTAACCCCTCTGCCTGACTGTCTGATCACCCCTAACCTCCTCTGCCTCAGCCCGCACAGCTGTGGCTTCATCCAGAAGGACGTTTGGAATGACGTCTAGAAGGTCGTTAAGCTGTCTGGTCTAATTAGCATATTATGCTTTTATTATTATAGATTGTTACATCTGCTAGCAGAAGGGCTGAGACCAAAATGGCATCAGTGGGGCAGAGCATGGAGAGTGGAATATTTATGTCACCGGTAAAGGTCAGAGTAACCAGTCGGACCAGGTGCAGAGGGGCGGGGTGTAGGAAACTGAGTGAGGTGCTTTACTGGAAGGCCCTTAATTATGTCTTGCAAAACCTATAATGAGAAAACAGGAAAACCACCAGGAGGGGTGAGAGCAACCAGCGGGGCATAATGGAGCATAAGAATATGCCTAACAAATAGAAACTTATGCATCCTGATTGTCCTCTATTGGCCCTGTGCTTTATCTAACTAATTTAATTTAAATTGTTATAAATGTAATAAATATGGTACAAACAGAAGTCACCCCAGTATGGTAGGCAGGTGAGTGAACAGAGAGGTGACATAAAAGAATAACTAAGTAAAAGAAGAAGCAGTTTGTAGTCCTACTAGGTTTGAGACTTTAGGGTCGAGTTTGCCAAACATTTTCTGTCAAGGGTGAGGTCCTACATGTCATAGCCTTAGCACCTATTCAATTTGCCATTGTTAGGATAGCTGCCATAGATAATATGTCAACAAACGATCCTGGTTGTATTCCAATAACACTTTATTTATGGAGACAAATTTGAATTGCATATACTTTTTATATATCACCAAAGATCCTTCTTTTTCCCCCAACCCTGAACACATATGAAACTACTTTGGATGTGTGGGCCATTCAGAAGCAGGCACTGGGTTGAATTTTGCCCATGGCCATAGTTTGATGATCCTTCCATTAGAATCTTATGCTTACAGCATGATCACACACCCACATGTATGTGAGGGTATGAGGATGTTCATTGCAGGCTCCTTAAGTTTTCTCTGACCTCTGTGATTTTTAAAACACACTCAAATATTCTTAAAATTTCTTTTCAATTATAGTTTACATTAAATATTAAAATACTCCATTTGAGTGATATTTCATTTTTCTTTACTATTTATTGCATTTTTGGGGTGACACTGGTTAAAAAATTACACAGGATTCAGGTGCACAATTCTATATCATCTGTGTACTGTATTGTTTGTTCGCCACCCCAAGCCAAGTCTCTACATCACCATTTATTCTCCCATACCCTTCTGCACCTCACCCCAACAGCCCTCCCCCGAGCAGTCATCACACTATTGTCCATGGCCATGAGTTCTTTCTCTTCTTTTCTTTTTTGCTCAATCCCTCCACCCTGCTGTACATAGCCTCCCACCCAGCTGGTGTCAGCCTACTCTCTATCTGTGTGTCTGTCTGTTTTGCTTGTTAGTTCATTTTGTTCAATAGATTCCACATCTAAGTGAAACCATGGTACTTGTCTTTCACTCTGGCTTATTTCACTTAATATAATGCTCTCCAGGTCCATTCATGCTGTTGCAAAGAGTAAGACTTCCTTTTTTTTTTTTTTTTTTTTTTTTTTAATGACCACATAGTAGTCCCTTGTGTAAATGTGCCACAGCTTTTTAATTCACTCAGCTACTGATAAGCAGTAGGGCTGACTCCAAATCTTGGCTATTATAAATAACACTGCAATCAACATACAGGTGCATATATATTTTTTTCAAACTAGTGTATTCAGGTTTTTACAAATAAATTTCCAGGATGGAATCAGTGGGCCATAAGGCAGTTCCATTTTTAATTTTTAGGAAACTCAATACTGTTTTCCATAATGGCTGCACCAATTACAATCCCTCCAACAGTGCACAAAGGTTCCTTTTATCCATATCCTCATCAACACTTGCTGTTTGCTGATTTATTGATGGTAGCCATTCTGAAGATATAATGTGCAAATTTAGAAACACAAACATTGGAAGATTTGGCAGATGAAATTATGGATTACTTTTCATTGAATATTTTAAAAATAAATAAAAACAGTTTTGGTTGGAATCAGTGAACAGAGAAAGGTTTATTTCCAGCAGATTAAAAAGCCAAGTGCTATTTTCTACAAAATGAAAGAGACTAACACATATATCAGATTCACGTGGCATTTTTTATATGGAAAATAACAACAACAAAGACGTCAATGAGACCAATTAATTTCTCTTTAGCTTTGTGGAAAGGCACCTAACTCATCTGTCTGTGTGCAAGCAAATGTGTTTTCCATTGTTCTGTGCCAGGATGCTATTAAACATTTCCACCCTGTCAGTTACTCTTCATTAGACTGACAAGAAAACAATACAGCACAAAAGCTAAATAAAAGTCATTTCTCTAATGAAACTGTACAATGGTGGTTCATTTACAATTTAGTGGTCCTGAAAATAAAGGGATATTTTTTGTTTTTCACCTAGTTTTTTATAAATAATTTTCTTTAGTATTAGTTATAAATATAATGAATATATCTATATAAGAATGTTTGTAGGTCTTACAGTGTCTATTCCGCCTGGTTGAATAATGGGAAGCACCCTTGTCATCTGTAATACCCTTCAAATAAAAAGATGAATAATGAGTAATCTTCAATAAAATAATAGCAAAGTGAATCAAGCAATATATAAAATATAATTATGTTGCTAACACATACCTGATAAAGAATTAATATTCAAAATATACAAGTAATTCATACAAATAACCAAACTGAAAAAGTATACTATGAATACTCTATTCTGACACACTTATCAGTAAATTATTAAGTTCCATATTCTTCCAATTCCCTTCCTTTTTCTCTGCTGTTCATTCTCTCTCACCTTCGTTTCTTCTTCCCCATCTCTTTGACAGGTCAAGTCAGCATGAGCAAGAACTCAGACTTCAGACTTATTAGCTCTCCTACATTTTCCCCTTTGACTTAACTTAAATAATTTTATTTCTCTATAGCACACCATTGCCTTACCTTTGTGCATGTATATCCAATAGCATCCTCAACAACTTCACTTTTATCATTACTAAATGCAATTTCTTCCGTTTTTCCTCTCAATTAAAGAAAAGTTGAGCTGTTATGACCAAAACTGTGGAGTCATCCTTGTTTCCAATCTTTCTCTCAAATTCTACATTAAATCTGTTAACAAATCCTGTGAGCATTAGCTTCAAAATATGCTTATAATATGAATACTTCTTACCCCTTGCACTTCTACCACTCATGTCCAAGCCATCATCCTGTCTCTTCCAAATTACTATTAAGACTTTTTCATCTTCCTAATTTTGTCCTTGACCTCATTCATTCGATGCACAATTTATCACAGTAGCCAAAGTATTTTTTATTAAAACAAAAATGAAATTACATCAGTTATTCCTCTGATCAAAAATCTACATTGCCTCCCAATCTTACCCAAAATAACATCCAAAACATTTTATGACGCCCTACAAAGCTATATAAAATCTGGTCCTATCATCTCTGTAACCTCACTTTCTAATGCTCTCTTGTTGTTCACTTTGCTCTAGTCCACTACTCTGTATTGGTTTCAATTCCTTGTCACAAGTTCCTAGTGCTTTACTAGTGTTTCCTGGGGTTACATTCCAAATAAACTACCTGCACTGGAATTCATATCCAAACAGTTAATTTAAGAGAAATTAAGCTAAGACTTTTGTTAAGAAGCAAACCTTAGGATTATCTTCTGATTGGATCATCTGTTACCGAAAGTGATCAGGATGACCTTATTGCTGCTGGTAAGATGAATGTGAACAATCCTGACATGTCATGTCATCAAAATTGCTAAGATTTTACCTGCAGTGAATTGGGGTGACATAGCAGTAGAAGCCGACTTTAGTTCATACAGAGGTTTAATGGTGGTTTTGTTGACTACTGTTAATTGTCACTGAAACTCTGAAAGAGCAAAATTATAGGCTCAGGTTAGCCAACTCTCAACTCTTGTATAAAAGTGTGAATTTAAAGATACACATTTCCTGCAACTGGATGGTAGCTTGCACTGAAAACCAAGTGCAGGACGGGATAGTTGCAGGGTTACACAAAGATAGCTGAATACACAGTCCCAAGAAGCTTCTGATGTGGGAGTCAGGACCTGCTCGGGAAGGACGGGACCCTGAGGGATGGAAATAGGGGGGAATGTGCTTGAGAACCAGAGACATCCAGCTTCTCCTGAACTCTCTGAGATGGCAGGGATAGCTCCTCTTGCTGGCTCAGGGTTAGCAGCCTTCTCGTGCCTGGAGACCCTGGAGTCCTTACCTGTGGTGCTTCCTCTCAACGTCATGCTTGCCATCATCAAAGCTTTCTACTTGCATTTTTTAATGCAATAATTGAGGTCAAGTCTCAGTATGTCTTGGTCTGAAAGCTCTATTCCTGCTATAGGAAGGACATTATTTCCTAAACTACTAAAGGAATTGGCTAATATGAATGGATAGAATTAGGAGAAGAGCTTCAGAATTACTCTAGAGTTTGCAGAAGCAGGTGGTAGGATTAATAATAGGGATTTGATTGACAGGGGGACGCTTCTGTAACTTGGATTTTGATGTCCTGACAAGTGCCAGTACACTGCAGAAATGGATCATTAAAGCTTAAAGGAAATGATAGAATATTAAAAATGAAGTGGAGATGACAGAACTGCCTGAGCAGAATATTGACAAATGGATAAAAAGTTGCAGACTTAAGCATGTTAAAATTAGTTACATAACAACAGAGAACCCCCAGCTGACCTTGTTTCCTGGGAGGCTCAGAGATTCTGTCTTCACTAGCAACGAGGAATGTGTTAGAGAAAAGGCTCCTGGAATTGCTGAGTATCTATCTCAGTGTAGGCCTCCGTAGGCCTAGGTGGAAAGTGGCAAAGTCTGCTATGGGAATAGTTTCTTTGTATCACTAAGAATGCCAGTCGATGTCACTAAACTGTTAGATACCAGGTGAATCTCATCAATGTGCTGTGCCAAAAAAGACCAAATATTAATCAAGAGACCCTGACTCACAGATCAGGCCATTACTAGAGATTCAAAAAGCAGCCATTGGTGAAAAGGCTTTACTTATGCCAACAGATCAAGAGCAGAGGAAGAGACTACTGATATCACCGGTTACAAAAGAAAATTGTGGCTGTTACTGTTTCCATATCTGAGACAGATCTCAGATCCAGGGCCCATTAATTGAAGGCCACAGCAAGCACCTCAAATAAAAATCTCCCAAATTTGACTCAAGGAAGCAACAGCTATGTGCCAGAAAAATATACACTGGGCAAAGGGATTCACATACCCACAGCCCAAATGGCAGACCATAGCAGAGGAGGGATAGTGAATTATAGGCATGTGTGTGTGTGTGTGTGTGTGTTTGCCTTAATAAAACTAAGATAAATACAAAAATTAAAATTATTTTGTCTCTATTTTGTTAACTATAAAGTTATTTCTAAGTGTCCATTAAAAGATTAGTTTAATTTTAAAGAGATGTTTAATGTCATGTAGAGATAGCTTCTGGCAAGGTTTTTCAGTTGGACTCTGTGGAAGTACCACTAATCCCCAATTAGAATTTCCTTTTTGCATCAAATTCTGACATCAGTACCATATGGGAGGGGTTCTGATTTTGGTTCTATCTATTTTCTTTTCATTTTCACTGGGAGCAATAGATCCTGGGCCCCTGGCCTGTTCATTCCTTCTGCTCCCAACCCAGTCTCCCGGGTCCTCTCACTCTCCTGTGACAGCTCACTGTGGGCTGCCTTGGGCACTGTCCGTGAGGCATTCAGGCTCCATTGGATCATTCATGGCTGAATTAGCATTTTAGGAAAGATTATTTGGGTAGAAAAGAAAATTTCAAGGGTAGAATAGAAGTAAAAGATTTTCTAGACAACCAATGACCCTTGTATATTAGGACTCAATACATATTTTATTAACCTTGTAAATCTACAGAGAAAGAGAAAATGTGCCTAATAAAATAGCACCTGGAATATAGAGTTCAAAATATCCTATCTAATAATAGACGAACATGGTAATTAACCATACCTCCGACATGCTTCCCATTGGCTAATCAGGGCAATATGCAAATTAACTGCCAACCAAGATGGTGGCTGGCAGCCAGGCAGCTGAAGCGAACAGGAGGCTTGCTTGCTTGCTCCAGTGACGGAAGAAGCCAAGGTTCCCCGCCTGCCACTGCCGGCCTCTGAGCTTGCACTCTAAGAATCAATGTTGCAATTATAGAAGCTAAACAAAACCCAGAAACCTGCTTTTGGCTGTCAGAGCTAAAGCCAGCTCTCAGCTCCAGTGACAGCCATAGAAGGTAAATAAATACCAGAATAAAAAGAAAAAAGAAAAAAAGGAGAGGTTGGGAGCTTCAGTCACCCGCCAGCCTGAAAACGGCCCTCAGCCCCTCACCCAGACTGGCCAGGCACCCCAGTGGGGACCCCCACCCTGAAGGAGGTGTGACCAGCTGCAAACAGCCATCATCCCCTCACCCAGACTGGCCAGGCAGCCCAGTGGGGACCCCCACCCTGAAGCAACAAGATGGTGGCTAATTTGCATACTGAAGGCGGGCAGCAGCAGGCAAGGGTGTCCGCTGTCCCGGGACCTGGCTCTGTGACCCTGCCGGGCAGGGGGCAGTGCTTGAGGCTGTCCGTGGTCTGGGACCCGGATCCGTGACCTGGCACATGGGGGACAATGCTTGAAGCTGTCCACAGTCTGGGACCCGGATCCATGACCTAGCAGGCGGGGGGCAGTGCTTGAGGCTGTCCACAGGACCAAGACATGGATCTGTGACCCTGACGGGCGCGGGGCAGCGCTTGAGGCTGTCTGTGGTCCCGGGACCCAGATCCATGACCTGGCGCACGGGGGGCAGTGCATGAGGCTGTCCACGGTGTCTGGACCCGGATCTGTGACCCTTCCCGGAGTGGTGGCAGCTCGCACAGGGAGGATCGGCTGGGGTTGGGCAGGGCAGGACCCCTGACTTCCACCCAGCCCCAGTCACTCTGGGCAGGTGAGCAGCGCAGAGAGCCTCTGGACAGGGGAGGCAGGCCAGCGGAGGGCGGCCTGTACTCCCCACATGGTGGTGGTGACAGCTGTGAGCGCATCAAGCGGAGCCTGCAGGCTGAGCTGAAGTAGCACCTGCAGGCCATCAGCGCCCAGGAGTGGCTGCGCAAGATCTGCCTCCTGGCCCAGAAGGTGCAGGATCGCAGGGACAGCCACCGTCACGGGCCAGACTGATGTCCTCCTGGCTCTACCAGGGGTGTTTGCAGATCTTCAAAGCCAGAGGCCGCCTGTGTGCACATCCCCCACTGGCTTGCGAACATCCCCCAACACATTGTCACCCTCGTGCGCCTGCAACAGTTGCAAACCAAGGCATGCACAAGTTCCCCCGCCTCTCCACTGCACTTCCATCAACCCAGCATGCCTAACACCCCCACAGGATGTGCACACATCCCCTCTGATGCATTCACGTCCTTTGGAGAGTGTCTGGGTGTTCTGGGTGCTGAGGGTGGGCGCCTGTGAGATGACAGTGAGAGGGCAGAGTGGTGATGCCCTGTTCCCACAGAGGCCAGTGCAGCTATGAGATCACCTCTAGGGGGTTAATGCAGGTGCTGAGGTGGGAGCAGATGCAGACAGACACACCTGGTGGGCGCTGGCGGCCCTCTCTGAGGTGCCTTTGGTCAGTGTTCAAGATCAAGAACCCAGAAGCGGAGAGGAATTCCGTCCTCTCGGTGAAACAGTGGGATAGGTGGGGTGACTGTAGAGGAGAAATATGCACTTTGAGTGCCAGCACCCATGAGCAAAGGCTGCCCTGACTGAGCCTCGCTTGCTTGGGGCCTAGCGCACTCCTGCCAGGCAGCGGGTGACAGGATGTGCTTTTCCGGATTAATGAGAGAAAACGTTGATTCTCCTGCTGCCCACGAAGGTGTAAAGTGAAGTGGGGAGACATGTGGGGAGTGAGCAAGGTTCCCTGTCTGGGGGTTCCAAATCTGCTGTTGGTTTCTTTCACCGCTGACTAGAGATATACAGGGTGTCTCCCCAAAATGTATACACACTTTGAATACCTACTAATTCCAATGGTTTTAAGCATAAGAAAGAAACAAAAATGAAGCTGTTATCTGTTAAAAGTGTGGGCACAAAGAGGTAGTTGGACATTCCCTGAGGGATCTCAGATTGGAGAGGGTGAGGGCCAGACTGAGGGGCCCCTTTCCCCCCCCTACCCTAGTGCATGAATTTCGTGCACTGGGCTACTAGTCCTATATAATAAAGAGGTAATATGCAAATCAACCATCACTCCAACATACAAGATGGCCACCCCTATGTGGTCAAAGATGGCCGGCAGGGGAGGGCAGTTGTGGGCGGCCAGGCCAGCAGAGAGAGCAATTAGGGGCAACTAGGCTGGCAGGGGAGGGCAATTGGGGGCCATGAGGCCAGCAGGGGAGGGTAGTTGGGGTCCATAAGGCTGGCAGGAGGGGTCAGTTGGGAGTGATCAGGCCAGCAAAGGGGGACAGTTGGGTGTGTGAAGGCTGGCGGGTAGAGCAGTTGGGAGCAGGCAGGCTAGCAGTCAGAAGCATTTAGGGGCAATCAGGCAGGCAGGCAGGCAAGGGGTTGGGACCAGCTATCCCAGATTGTGAGAGGAATCCCAGATTGGAGAGGGTGCAGGGCAGGCTGAAGGACACCCCCCATGCATGAATTTCATGCACCGGGCCACTAGTTTTGAAATAAACTTTTAAAGCATCCAAACCATCGAGTCATTATTTCTTATGAAAACTGGAGCACATGTATGCTAATAAAAGGGTAATATGCTAATTAGAGCAGATGTCTTCCAGATGTCCTTCCAGACAGAGCTGCAGTACCTGCAAGGGACAAAGGCAGGCAGTCATGGCAGCAGCTGCGAGGCCCAGGGCTCAGGCAGTCATGGGCTCAGTCAGCTGTGAGCCCTGGAAGCTGTGAGGCCTGGGGCTCAGGCCTCATAGCCGTGGCAGCAGGCAGTGGCAGCAGCAGCGGGGTGATGGGGGTGGCACCTTTCCCTGATTGACCTAGTTGCCTCCTGCAGAAGGGAGCAGAGGCAGCAGCAGTGAGGGGGTAATGAGAGTGGCGCCTTCCCCAGATCAGCTGCTCACCTCCCACAGATGTCCCATCAGTAGGACATCCCCTGAGGGATCCCTGACTATGAGAGGGGGAAGGCCGTGCTGAGGGACCCCCCTCCAGTGCATGAATTTTCATGCACCAGGCCTCTAGTCTATACTAATAAAAGAGTAATATGCTAATTAGGGTGGACGTCTTCCGGATGACCTTCCAGACATCCTTCTGGACAAAGACACAGCTGCTGTGAAGGGCCCAGACTCAGGCAGGCAGGAGAGGCTGCGAAAGGCTGAGGTGCAGCTGTGAAGGCCTGAGGTGCGGCTGCGAAGGGCCCAGGCTCATTCATCCACAAGCGGCTGTGTAGGACCCAAGCTCAGGCCTGCAGTGGCAGCAGCATCAGGGTAATGAGGGGGGTTAATGGGGCTGGTGCCTTCCCCTGATCCACCAAGTAGCCTCCCACAGAGGGAGACCAGACTGTGGCTTAGGCCAGGAGCCGAAGCAGAGGCAGTTAGGGGTGATTAGGTCAGTGAGGGAGCAAGTTAGGAGCAATCAGGCCAGCAAGGGAGCAAATTAAGATCAATCAGGCTGGCAGGGGTACATGATACGGTAGATCAGGCCTGCCGGGGGGCAAGGTAGGGGTGATCAGGCTGGCAGGCAGAAGGATTAGGGACAATTAGACAGGCAGGCAGAGGTGGTTAGGGGCAAACAGGCAGGCAGGCAGGCAAGTGGTTAGGAGCCAGCAGTCCTGGATTCCAAGAGGAATGTCTGACTGCCGGTTTAGGCCTGATCCCTGTGAATCAGGCCTAAACCAACAGTATGACATCCCCCAAGGGGTCCCAGATTGGAGAAGGTGCAGGCCGTGCTGAGGGACTCCTCCCACTCCATGCAGGAATTTCATGCATCGAGCCTCTAGTCTATAATAACAAAAGCATAATATGCTAATTAAACCAGACAGCCGAACAACCTTCCAGATGTCCTTCTAGATCAGTGGTTCTCAACCTTGGCTGCACATTAGAATCACCTGGGGAATCTTTTTAAAATCCTGATACCTGGGCCTCATCCTCCGGAAATTCTGTTTCTTTGTTACTAATGTTGTGGCCCCACCCCATAACAAAGAAACAGAATTTCTGGAGAATGGGGCCCAGGTATCAGGATTTTAAAAAGATTCCCAGGTGATTCTAATGTGCCAACGTTGAGAACCACTGTTCTAGACGAAGCCACAGCAGCAGAGACCAATGCAGAGGCGGCTAGGGGAGATCAGGCAGGCAGACAGAGTGGTTAGAGGAGATCAGGCAGGCAGACAGAGTGGTTATGGGAGATCAGGCAGGCAGACAGAGTGGTTAGAGGAGATCAGGCAGGCAGACAGAGTGGTTAGAGGAGATCAGGCAGGCAGACAGAGTGGTTAGAGGAGATCAGGCAGGCAGGCGAGTGGTTAGAGGAGATCAGGCAGGCAGACAGAGTGGTTACAGGAGATCAGGCAGGCAGACAGAGTGGTTAGAGGAGATCAGGCAGGCAGGCGAGTGGTTAGAGGAGATCAGGCAGGCAGGCGAGTGGTTAGGGGCGATTGGGCAGGCAGACAGGCGAGCGGTTAGGAGCCAGTGGTCCTGGATTTTGAGAGGGATGTTCGACTGCTGTGGGATCAGGCCTAAACCTGCAGTCAGACATCCCCTGAGGGGTCCTTGATTAAGAGAGGGTGCAAGCTGGGTGAGGGAACCTCCTCCATACATAAATTTCATGCACCAGTCCTCTAGTTTATTCATAAGAAGAAAAGTATGAAACACAAATCACAAGTGGATTAATAATTTAAATTCAGTCCACACTAAAAGAAAATGTAATAGCAATTTTAGAAATTAAATTAGTCACTTAATTGCAATTTTAAAGACTGAAAAACTATAGTGTGGGAAGCTAGGCATTAACTAGAATACATTTCAAATGGTTTTTGTTTATTTATATTTTTGTTAAAGGTCATGGGCTCCTTGGTGAACCTGATGAGAACTATGGCGCCCTCTCTAGGAAAATGTCGGTACTCATCAAATGGTTTTTATATGATTAGTTAGAATGGGCCAATTTCAGGGCTGGCTGTTAACTGTTGTAATCATTTAAATTTATTATTTTTCCTCATGTCCCTAATATTCATCGTTATTCTTCTCATGATCAAAAAATCTATTGTAGCCCTGGCCAATTTTTCTCAGTGGTTAGCATGTCAGCCCTTGGACTGAAGGGTGTCAGTTTTGATTCTAGTCAAAGGCATGTACCTCACTCAGTTGCAGGCTTGGAGCCTGGTGCCATTCATGGTGCCTACAGGAGGCAATCAATAGATGTGTCTCTCTCACATCGATGTTTTTCTCTCTCTGTCTCCCCACCTCCCTTCCACTTTCTCTAAAAATCAATGGAAAAAATATCTTTAGGTAAGAATTAATACAAAAAACATCTATAGTATTTCTGTTTATCAAAGAGTATGTAAAATATTATTTCTTTTACTGTCTCTGGTTCCTGTATATATCTTCTGGCAGTATATTGAGGAAGAAGTATCTCTGCATTTCAAGTTTAATAATCTGAATTCTATGGTGTTATTATATACAGAAATTAAAATTACTTGCCTTTCCCCTGTGCCTCAGTAGCCTAGTTTTTCTAGTGAGGGCAAGGACGAGAAAACCAGATCCACTGAGGCAATACTGTCTCAGCCATCCATTCCCAAGAATCACCCTATGCTCCTTGATTCTCTTCTGTCCTTCACATTCAGTCAACTTGAGTTCTTTCAGAAAATGAAATGAGGGGAAATGATTAATACATGACTGACTGAATTAATCATTTATTTATTCAGGAAATACTTGTTGTTTATGCCAACATTTTTTACACCCACTTTTTGTTTCCATAATGATTGATAGCATCCTATTTAAATAATCTTCCTTTAATTTTGATAAAATCTATTAACTTTCAAACAATATCCCTGAATATAATATATCTTATACGGACACCTAAATTACACAATTTCATCATATTTATCTTGCGATACACTTCATTATGGCTGTGCTCAAAACAACTTTCTAATAGTTCTCTATTGTCTAATACAGAAATATGGAGTCATTTGCTTGACCTTGAGTGTTCTCCAAGACCACACCAATATAACCTTTTGGGCTTTTTTTCCAAATACTCTCGCAAGGCAAGATATGTCTCCAAAGTAGGTTAATAGACTTCCTCTGTCCAAAATAACATTTGAGGTCTCATGGGCAGCTTGGACATGACTTAGACAGAGGAAATAAATATAGAAGATGCTATCTACTCTTAAAGAGAGTGCCCAACATCGAAAGACCTAATCCTTAGAAAAATATTGATTCCTATCTATGCTGAGTAATAGAGAGTTAAAGAAAAATGTGCCAAAGATGGATGTTAGGAATCGAGCTAAACCCCTGCTGTGAATGGATACAAGAACAGTGTTTGAGCTAGATTTGAGCTGTCATGTCTAGAGGGAGCTATAAAACAAGAGAAATTCAGATGCTTGAGTTTGGGAACTGATAGGTAATCACCTTTTATAGTGATTATTAATAATTAGGCACACTATAGTTCTCACTAAATATAGATTAATTAATACATGCATGTCTTAATTAGTGCTTCTTGTCAATTGCCTTAGGTATCAGGTTATCCCTTCAGCCTATCCAGAAGCCACATGTGAATGGCTGGGTGTTTGGGAAATTGTCAGTCTGGAGACATCAGGCAATTCTAGGTGGGAGAGTGAGGGTATCTACTGCCTAAGGACTGTAAACAGTGCCTGAAAGTTAGATAATTCTATGATTTTAGTGCAATCTGCAGTCAAATATGATTCACAATAAAGGGGAAGATTTGTCAATAACATGTAAATGTAATAGAAGGATTTAAGAAGCCATCTTTGATCACATGTCCAACACCAGGCAGGACAGAGAAACGATGACATAACAATGTAATAAGTTAGTAATCAAGCCTTGTTCATATATATTTCAAGACTACTTTCCTCTCCCTGCTCAAAGTTTAGGCCCAGCCAGCACATATTTCATGACATTTCTTGTGAGAAAATCTGCCGCCAGAAGGAGGATGTCAGGCCGGCAGGGACATACGCAAAAGTATCTACCATTGCAAATAGGACATGGTTAGCGTTTTAGGAATAGTTTCATTTATCTGGGTCTGTTCATATTATTTCCTGGATTTAATTCTGGATCTGCAAGTTTCACTTAAAGACACAGGACACCTCCTGGCAAGTCAGAGTCCCTGGGATTCACAGAAGCCTCTCAGCAACCCGCTCCTGCCTCCCCCTGCCCCTCTCCTCCCTGTGCCTCTCATACCACAGCTCCAAAGGAGAAATATCTCTGTTTCCCACCACCCCTGCCTTATTTCATACAATATTAAAGATGACAACTGCTCATTAGGTCCAATTTAAAGAGGCTTCTTTCTAAGGTGAGTAATGAGCAGTGAAAAGAAAATAAATCTTTAGTGCACGTCACCTCAGGAGGGTCTGAAAAGAATAATATAGCCATTTCAGATGGGAATCTTAGCTGGGCCGGGGCTGCTGCTGCACCGGTGCAGGATGGCCAGCTTAGCTTTCTATTGTGCAACACTCTGTTAGCAAAATCCTATAGGACCTGGGTAAAAATCCGAGATGTTAATCCTCTGTTAGTTATACAGTCTCGGTATGCATTTTGCGGTTTGTTTTATTAAAGGTAAGGTTCTTGAATTGCTCTCTCTAAGGGGCTTGTTACATTTTAATGCTGGGCTAAGACTTATTACTACTGCCTTCAGATGTTTTGTCTCATCAGAAATGGGAAGCAAGCAATTTTACACCCAAAGAGAAGCTGGGGCTACTTCAAAGCACTGGCAAATCTAAATATCAAAGCTACCACCATGTGGAGTACTATCCTCACATCTCAGAGAGGAGTCCATCACAGAAAACATTAACCTTACCTTTCTGTAGAGTTTTTGCTGAATTTTGTGACTTGAGGAAATTACTATTGAAAACATGCCTGGGTTTTTTGGGGTGAATGTAGGTTTAGGCTGGCATAATATAGATTATTCTGCTGGAGCAGGAATGAGCTTACATAGAGATTGCTAAATTACATGTCACTTTACTTTTGTTCCTCAGGGTTTCTCTGCCCTGTGCTACATACAGGGCCAGATGTAACTTTTGTTCACTATATTCTAATTATAAGTGATATTGGAAAATGTGAACGGAAGCTAAGATTGAGGGAAAGATCCTGTTGCTGGTGGCTGTGGAAATTGAAAAAAGACATGTGATCAGACAAGAATGGCCAGGGACAGAGATATTATCATTCCATTAAAACATCTCATGGGCCAAAACCGGTTTGGCTCAGTGGATAGAGCGTCGGTCTGTGGACTGAGGGGTCCCAGGTTCGATTCCGGTCAAGGGCATGTACCTTGGTTGCGGGCATATCCCCAGTGGGAGATGTGCAGGAGGCAGCTGATCGATGTTTCTCTCTCATCAATGTTTCTGATTCTCTATCTCTCTCCCTTCCTCTCTGTAAAAAAATCAATAAAATATATTTAAAAAAACAACAACAAAAAAAAAAACATCTCATGGGTCAGTATAGCTGGGGAAAGAAATCTACAGATTCAGTGTAATCCTAAAAAAAATTCTGGCAAAATTTTACACAGGATGGGGAAATTGACAGTTGGCACTGTGGTAACACAGGTTTGAATGGCACAGTTCCACTTATATGGAGATTTTTTAAATAAATATCCAATTGACCTTTTGTAAATTTGCAGATTTAACCAACTGCAGATGATAAACAGTATCTTCAACCCATAGCTGGTAGTCCACGGATGCAGAGCCAACTCTATGCATTTTTCTATACCATCTATATATATAAAAGCCTAAGCGACCGTTCAACTGTTTGACCATTCGACCAGTAGCTATGACACACAGTGACCACCAGGGGGCAGACGCTCAATGCACAGGCATGGAAACATGGAACAGACTGATGAATCTCAGAGGGAAGGGGAGAGGGGGGAGGACAGAGGGTGTAAAGAGATTAACAAAAGTTATTATATTCATACTAGAGGCCCAGTGCACGGATTCGTGCACTGGTGGGGTCCCTTGGCCTGGCCTGCGGGGACTGGGCTGAAACCAGTAGTCTGACATGCCTAGTGGGGCCCCTGATTGTGGTGCAGGCCAGCCTGAGGGGCCTCTGGTTTAATGTAAGGGACTTAAGCATCCATGGACTTTGGTATCTGCAAGGATCCTGAAATGAATCTCTGGTAGATATGAAGGGACTGCTGTAGTTAATTGATTTTGACTGTGTGGGGTTGGCATCCTTAACCTCCAAGTTGTTAAAAAAAATATCAAAATTAGAGTAATTAAGATGGAATGGAATAAGTGAAAGAATAGACACAAAACCACTAATTCAAAACAACACATGCATCCCTATGTCCATTGTGTCATTATTTAAAATAGCCAGATATGTAAGCAACTTAGGTGTTCATCGATATATGAATGGATAAGGAAGATGTGGTACATATATACAATGGAATATTTCACAGCAATAAAAAATGAAATCTTACAATTTGTGACAACCTGAATTGACCTAGAGGCTATTAAGTGAAATAAGTCAGAGTAAAATACATAATGTATGATTTCACTTTTATGTTTAATGTAAAAAAGCGAAGCAAATGAACAAACAAAACTAAGCTAAAGCAGACTTATTGAAAGAGAGATCAAGCTGATGGTTGCCAGAGGGGAGAGAGGAAGGGACATGGGTGAAAAAGGCGAAGGGGACTATAGCCAATAATATTGTGATGATGTCACACAATGACAAACTGTTACCAGACTAGTGTGATGATCATGTCATAGCAATATAAACATGTTGAATTACTATATTGCATACCTGAAACTAATATAATATTGTATGCCAAATATATTTTTTAAAAGAATAGATGCAAATACCAATGAAACAGATTAGAGAGTCCAGAAATATGTCCACATTAATAGAGTCTATTTATTTTTGACAAAAATGCAAAAGTAATTCAATAAAAATAATAGTCTATTTAACAAATGATGCTGGAAAAATAAGACATTATTTAAGAAAAAATACTTCAACCTATTCCTTATGTTTTATATAAAATTAACTCAAAATAAATTATAAACATACTAGAGGCCCGGTGCACGAAACCATGCATGGGTAGGGTCCCTAGGCCTGGCCGGCAATCAGAGCCGATTGGGGTCTTCCGGCTACCGACTGGGGCCTTCCTTCATTCTGTGCTGCCCCCTGGTGATCAGCACATGTCATAGCGAGCAAACTCCCACTCAGTCAATCTCCCGATGGGGCAATTTGCATATTAGCCTTTTATTATATAGGATATAAAAGCTATAAAATTTCTAGAAAAAGAAGAGGATGAAACATCTGTAATTAGATTTAAGCAAAATTTCTTGTATATAACTCCAAAGCATGATCCATATGAGTTTTTAATAATAATAAGTTTGGCTTTTTACAAATGTTCTTTTTTAAATTCTCAACTGTGGATATTTTTTTCCATTGATTTTTAGAGAGAGAAAAGGAGGAAGGAAGAGAGAAAAACATTCATGTGAGATACACAATGATTGGTTGCTTTCTGCATGTGCCCTTACTGGGCTACGGATTGAACCTGCAGCCCAGGTACATTGAACAGAAATCAAACCCATGACCTTACTGTGTGCAGGCCCACACTCTAACCACTGGGAAACATTGGCCAGTGTGCTTTTACAATTTTATATTTGCCAAGCTAACAACTGTTTTCTGAAAACAAATAGACAAGCAACAGACTGGGAGAAAATATTTGCAAATGACAATTACCAAAGGATGCATATGCAAAATATATAGAGGACTTTTAAAAACCCAACAATAGTATTAAAATTTAAAAATAGGCAAAACACTTCAACAGACACTTTACCAAAGAAGATAAATACAAGGCAAACAAATGCACGAATGATGCTCAACACTATTAAGAAAATGCAAATTAAAACCACAATGAGATTACACTAGTCACACATGAGAGTAGCTGAAATTACCCTTACCACATACATAGATCTGACATCACACAGTATTGATAAGCATGCAGAGAACTGTAGTCTCATACATTGCTGGTAAGATTGAAAAATTGAGCAACCACTTTGTTAAAAAAAAATTGCAGTTTTGTATAAAAGTAAAGATGTATTGACCACATGATCCAGCAACCTCCCTCCAAGTATTTATAGAAGATAAACAAAAAATGTTTGTATGTCATTTATATGAAATTCTGGCAAAGACAATCTAATAGGAATGGAGAACAAATCAGTGGTTGTCCAGATCTGGGGGTGGAGAGCATCTGACCACAGATACAGCATGAAGGAATTATTTGAAGTGAGGAACTCACCTTGCTTGTGGTGGTGAATATATGATGCTGTGAAAATACGTTGAGCTGCCTACCACAAGAGCTATATTTGCGCTATATAAATTAAATAATAAAACAAATAATGGGTTGGTTTGGGGAAAACCAATGTCAATTTTAGTTTGTTTTAACTATGAATGCCTATAATTATGACATTTGGATTAACCGATGGTCCTTCGGACAAAGTGTTATTAAAAGTTTATATGGTCCCTGAAATTGCTGAGAGCAAAGAAAGGGTAAAAAACAAAGCAAAACAAAACACACACACACACACACACACACACACACACACACACACACACAATGAGATTGATATATGTTGACCACTAGTATCACAAGGTTCTTTTCTTGTTAACATATAATTTACCTTCACAACTATCACTACTCTCATTTGATGGATAATTAAATTGATGCTTGTCTAGAAGGGAAAAAAAGAAAATTTTTGAAGACTTCCTCCTTCTATACACAAAATCCATTGCACTAAGCCGGGCCTACAGGTCAAGGGCATGACAATGAAGAATACATAAACAGACACTAAACACAATTTTGCTTAAAATTTAACACTTTTCTTTATTTTCCAATGATGACTCCAAACATTCTTGAGGACAGGATGGAGAAACACTGGCTGGCTGATAATACAAATACATGGAGATATAGATATCAAAACAGCCACACCCAAGGAGTGTTTCACTTGTTAGTAGGAAGGAGTGCCCTGATGATATGACAACTTGAGTGAAGGCATATTGAATGTGCTTATCAAATTCATACATAATGCAGAGGCTCACCAAAGCCTTAGATGTTGGATGATATATTCAAAATATCCCCCGAGGCTAGGGATACAGGTACAAGTAAACACCTATATGTGCATGCACATGTGTGTGACTGTGTGTGGGCAGCAGTTGTGATCTAGTGGATAATAGCAGCAATCCTGTTGGACACGAGGAATTACTAGTGAGATAGAGAATTTCAGTTTTCTCATCTGTTAAATAATTAACTCAATTAATATTTGCTCAGAGTGTACCACACATGCCAGATACCATCTTCAGGGCTAGAGTTACAGTGGAGAATAAAAAGTGAAGATGAGGTGATCTGCCATTTTGCACTATTGTCAGGATTCAGGACCCCCCTGGTTATGATAAGTGTTCAGCCATTGACGAGCGTGCCAGTCAGTGACAGAGGGAACAAGTTAAGGTAAATATACATGTTGTATCCTGATGACTTTCAGAAACTTCATAAAAAGCTGTTGTTTTGCCAAGACAGACTTAAACAACTTGACTGGTCTAGGTTGTTACTTCAAAGATCACTTTGGGCATTTTAGTGAAAACCCATTAAAATGTCTTGTTCTGATCAGTGATTCATTCTAACTGCATTGCATGCCTGGAAAATTTGATATTTTAAGCTGTTAGGAACTGACATAAAATAAGGGCATTTCTAAAAAGGGTCTGTTGGGTTGTCAGGTCTCTTTAGAAAGTTGTGTTCTATGGTGTGGGAAAGAGCCTTACCAATGACCAGCAGCAGCTGAGCACCAAAGCAAGGTCCTCTGGAAAGTTGGCACAGCCAGACACACAGCCAGCATAGGGGCCACACAGGGGTAACTAGAATCCTATATTTGGCCAGACTAAGAAGTCACAAAAGCTTAGTTACCAGTGGACCATGCTCAAATACTGGCCAGAACAGAATAACTTACAAAGGTAAGTAAGAAAGATGAGTGCAGCCCATCTAGAAAGGATAAGAAGGGCTCATATTTGCCTACCTCCAATTAAAAAGGTAGACAAAGAACCACTTTTTGAGGAGGAAAAGGCAAATTGAAATTCTACTTTTGTACTTTTTACACAAGGGGAACAATGTGATTCCGCATTGTTTCTATGCAATGTCAAGTTGCTCCTCTTGGCCTGTTTGCTAGCTAGACATCAATCAGGTGACATTTCAGGGTGTTTGCCTCTCATTAATATTTATTTTCAACTAGAGGTCTGGTGCACCAGTGGGGTCTCTCGGCCTGGCTTGCGGGGATCAGACAAAACCGGTTCTCCAACATCCCCCAAGAGGTCCCAGATTGTGAGAGGGCAGTTCTCAGGTGATGCACCCCGGAATCGGGCTCCCTCCTCTTTGGTTCCAGGTGCGTCACCTGAGAACCGCAGCTGCTAAGTCACCCCAGCTCTGCAGCTCCTGCGTTGGGCATCTGCCCTCCGATGTTTAGTGTGTGTCATAGCTACTGGACAAACAGCTGAACGGTCAGATGGTCACTCAGGCTTTATATACATAGACTAGAGGCCCAATGCATGAACATTCATGCAAGAGTAGGCCTTCCTTCCCCTGGATGCTGGCACCAGCTTCCCTCTGGCACCTGGGACCTGGGCTTCCCTCCTCTGGCTGCTGACAGGCACCTGGGACCTGGGCTGGCTTCCCTCGGGCCACCCGCAGGCACCCGGGACTGGGCTGGCTTCCCTCCAGCCCTGGCTTCGTCAGGAAGGATGTCCAGAATGATGTCCTGAAGATGCCCAGTCTAATTAGCATATCACCCTTTTATTAATTATAGATGTGCCTAGGGAAATGTTACCATATTTATCTTAGAATCACAAAATCAGCCCATTTATTCTAGCTAGGATTAAATAAGAATGAGGCGATTCAGCCAGATATTCTTATTCTGCTATAACTGTCTCACTACATCTAGTTTGGCTTGCAGATACTATTCTCATACATCTAGACCCACAGCCTGAGCACACTTGAACCACATCTTGGAAAAGTCTCTGAGTCACCATCACTAGCTATGAATGTTAGACCTGTTTTTCCATTTATCAGAAATTCACTGAGTAGCTACCATTTGATAAACACTGCAAATCCCTACTTGTTGAGATTATATCACTGCTTCTTTCAAACTAATCATTCATTAATGGAAGAGAAAGAGAAATCTACAAATAATTACAATTACTCTGGTAAATTTTAAATTTTATGGTAAATTTTATCTCTGACTAGATCAGGGGTGGGCAAACTTTTTGACTCGAGGGCCACAATGGGTTCTTAAACTGGACCGGAGGGCCGGAACAAAAGCATGGATGGAGTGTTTGTGTGAACTAATATAAATCCAAAGTAAACATCATTACATAAAAGGGTACCGTCTTTTTTTTTTTTTTTTTAGTTTTATTCATTTCAAACGGGCCAGATCCGGCCCGCGGGCCATAGTTTGCCCACGACTGGACTAGATAATGGCAGTTGGGAGTTATCAGAGGACCTCGGAGATTGAGCTTAGAATAAAAACTCCAAGAACAAGTTTATCTTACTGAAAACCAAAATTAACTTTGGATGAAAAGAGAATGAAAACCACTTATGTGAGCAAAAAGGAGCTGCAGCCACTGCAGCCAGGAGACACAGATTAAGGCAACAACCTAAATTGTTTTCTACAAAGGAGAGGCCGCTTTCTTTATAATCCTCACCCAAGAATACGTTTTTATAGAGTTTTGAGGGAGAAGAACTATAATTCTATCCCTGAGGATGGTATCTGCCATGTGTGGTATACCTGGATCAAACCGGATACATAGGTATGTGCCCTGACTGAGAATCGAACCCACAACTTTTTGGTGTACAGGATGACATTCCAACAACCTGAGCCACCTGGCCAGGGCAAGGCCACCTGTTATAGCTCAAGTTCCCACCTGGTTCCCAGGTAGGTCTATTTTATGTAAATGAGGTACTAATTGTGCCCTTCTAACTGCACAGGGTAGGTCTCAGTCCATTGGTAGAAAGATGAAATCTGAGGTTCCCTACAGTGGGGTAATTAATGGGACATAGTGTGGGAAGCTGATGGGATGGTTTCACTAAGCTTCACTAAGGAACCTAATCTTGACGGCAAGAATGGATTTCAGTGAAACAGGGCTCTCCCTGTTTTCCAGGTCTGGTTGGATTACAGAGACTCTAGCCCAGAGATAGGTGCTGATCAGTGGGGAACATTCTGCAGGACATCTGCTGCTAGGAGGGGTACCAAAAAGTGACATCTGATACCAGGGAAGGACTACCCCTAATCAATCTCTGTATGGGGACAATTCAAAGCAACAAGCCCATGATTGACTATGGAAAAGAGTTTTTACCTGAATTGCCATATTTGTACAAGGTTTCAAGAGTCAGATATGTTGAAAAGTTAGGACGTTATCTAGAATTGGTCATAAAAATAGAATAATTATAACATAAGTGATTGAATCATACCAATTTTTGTGATTTTAGTAATTCTGCAGAGTAGACTTAGCTCTTAAATCAGAGGCCTTACAAGCCTGGGGCAGGTAAGCCTGTTGGCACATGTTTCACATAAGGTGTAGTCTGGCTTTTGTGGGCTGGTAGGAAGCTTCTGGGATGCTGGCTTAAAGGAGTTAAAAAGAGTTCTCTAGGAGAATGGGCTCACATTCTTGGAAGGCTTTTCACATTTGTAAGTAAAAGTCAATTGCACTTGAAGTCATCAGAATCTCTGAGAGGAAAGTTCTGGGGCTTATAAACCACATCTGGCCCTTTTGCAGGAGCAAACTTTCCAGTCCTTCCCACTCATGCCCCTACAGTCTCCAAAACTACCTGCCCCACACATTCCTCTTAACTAGCCTGTTGTATGTGCTCTTCCAGGATTCCATAGGGGAAGTCATCTGTGGAATTGCTGCCTCACTGTTTCCACTTCCAGCGGAAGGGACCCCAGTCAAATTTAATGTAAACATTTCTTTGTTGTAGCCTTGTAGATATATCCACCTCTTTTCTGGAAGCAGGCTGTTTTTATAAGCAAAGTTGATCCCTTGAAATAGGATTTTACAGGCTTCCAAAGGATTCTGATCTAAAATGCATTTCTAATTGACCTATCAAAACTTCTGCATTAGAAAGACAAATTAACCAAGGGCCTCCCACGTTTTGGTCATTACTGTATCATTCTCACAATTTTTGGCACTCAGACCAATTTTTACTTAATATGTTTCCCTTGTATTTTTATTTATTTATTCAAATACATTTATTTATTTGAAAAGAAATTTATCATTACTAGTAAATAAAAATAAAGAGTATAATAAGACAAGGATGATAAACATTTTCCCAAATGAATATATGGAAAACATAACAATTAAAATAAATTATATCCATCTATGAGAATTGCTAAATCATTTATAAACACTGAGCTAAAACACAGCACTACTAGTATTTAATCCCATACAGTGTGCTAATGATTAGGGGAACAATAATAAATAGGCATAATTCCTATTGTCAGGGAATTCAGAATATAGTAAGGGGGAGAGACATAGATACATCATTGTAACTTGCTGTCAGCATTTCTGTGATGTAGATAAGCCCAGAGTATTTTATAGACACAAAAGAAAAGCACTCACCACTCAAGCCTGTGTCAGAGCAGAACTTGCCAGGGCTGGTGATGTCAGAGCCACATGCTCAGGAAGGTAGATGCAGAGGCAATGGCCAGATGACAAAGGAAGAGTCTTCCAGGCAGAGGGACAACGTGAATAGTCCAGATTCCAGAAAAAAGCATGGATGAGTGGAAGTTAGCATTTATGTCATGGAAGTTAACAGTGAAATCAAGGAATGATGGGGAGGAGTCGAGGTTAGATGCTAGTCAGGCAGCTTGCACTTCATTTTGTCAGTAAAGGGTGAGAGGGATGGATTCTCCCTGTGATGCGGGAAGTTTGTAAGAGAGTTAGATTTGCAGTCCCACAAGTAGTACCACTTTCTGAAGGAACACCAAGGGGAGAGGGAAATGGAAAGAAATGGAGAGAAGCGACAATATGTGGAGGCCTTCAGAGAAGAAGAATCAAAGAGCAGAGCATCACATTGTCAGGGATGATAGGACCTCCTGCTTCAGACCCCCTGCTCCAAGAGTACAGTGTACCCTGGGCTGCATGTTGAGGTCAAGAGGATTCGTAGCACCAATTTTATGTGTTCCTGGATAGCGGGCCTGATGTTTGGCCTTCTTGAGATTGAGCCTATTTCTCTACTAGCTAATCCTTCTGAGAGACTCCTGTAATATTTCTTAATGTCTCTAGGCAAGAATTTCTTCCAGGGCCAGAATTATGTCTTTGTACTCTTCCTTATGATCTGGGGTAAGTCCCTTTCTTTTCAAAGGCTTAATTTTCTCATCTCTAAAATGGCTCTTATATCGCTGAAACCGGTTTGGCTCAGTGGATAGAGTGTCGGCCTGCGGACTGAAGGGTCCCAGGTTCGATTCTGGTCAGGGGCATGTACCTTGGTTGCGGACACATCCCCGGTAGGAGATGTGCAGGAGGCAGCTGATCAGTTTCTCTCTCATTGATATTTCTAACTCTCTATCTCTCTCCCTTCCTCTCTGTAAAAATCAATAAAATATATTTTTTAAAAAATAAAATAAAATAAAATAAAATAAAATGGCTCTTATAAAAGTCACCTTGAATGGTTGCTTTGATGATCATTAGATACAAAGCATATGAAAATACCTGGCTCTGTGATATATGCTCACTGCATGTAATCAGCCTTTGATAGCTTTCTATTGCATTTGCTGTATAATAGTAACCAGTGGAAATCCTATATAATAAAGAGCCAACGTGCTAATTAGACCGAACAGCAGAATGACCGTCTGGACCACCTTCCGGGAGAGGCTGTGAGGGGCTGCGAGGGCTGAGTCCCTTGCACGAATGTCATGCATCGCGACTCTAGTGTTTGATGATGATGGTGACTTCAGAAAGGACTGATTGGTCAGCACATGTTTTTGTAGATTGGAATGAGATAAGGAAAGCAATCTAAATGAGCTCCAGAGTTTTATTTTGATGACAGTGTCAAATAATTTTGTGTTTGGACCTTCATTATATTTGAAGTTATTATAGACTGTTTTATGCTCTAATTCAATAAACTGACAAAGGGAAACCCAGTCTAAGAGTATGGTTGATTCTCCATTAACCCTAATACCGGCCATAATTACTCCAGAGTTGACACTATTCATCTCTTAGTCAGCACTCCTATTATAAGGCCTGGGCCAGGAAACACGTAACAAGATTCTCACTTACTTTTAACCCATTGCAGAAGAATCCAAAAGCTGCACTGACCACTAAGCCTGCATCCCTGTGGTTTTGGAAGACACATCCTCACACTGATTTGGAGGGAAAATGAACAGCTTGTGAAGAGCTTATATCTAAGATAGTTCACATACCTTTGCAGTGCCTACTTTATAGCAATTTGAGTGTAAAATCAGATGAAGGGAAGGACTCACGAATGGAATGGAGTGCAAAGTAAAATCTGTTCCTCAAAAATCCTGGATTCCTCACAGTAGTGATGTTGATCTTACATTTATAAAACTTATCAGAGGTGTCAGTAATAGTGCTAAGTGCTTTGCATACATAATTTCAGTTAATATTTCCAGAAAACTTATGATATATAGAGTTAGTGTCCTTTTTAGAGATTAAACAAACTAGGCAGAGACAAGTTAAATAAATTGCCTAAGACTACACTGCCAGTTAAGAAGCAAACTGAATATCCACTTTCTGGTCTACCTATAGCCCATATACAGGGAGGTGCCACATCCTCTTTAAAATATTAGATATTTTTCTAATGTGAAACTCACAGGAAGACGTGGAAATCAGGTAAGTGAATATACGTGAAGATTTAAAAAATCCAAATTGCTTACCATGAGAACCACAGCGAACGCATGTCTATCACACCCACAGCATCCATCCTACAAAGGACACGTCAAATTAACACATGTGCATGAAGTGGGCCTGTGTGTTTGACGTAGACTGGTTCTATTAGAAATTGACAAGAGGAGAAAGTAGTTGGGGGACAGGTGTGGCTTCTGACTTATGTCATATCCAGTTGCCATGGCCTGTATGTGGATTACCCATTTCCCAAATTTAGGAGGTTGGAAATGCTTCCAGCCCCACCCCACCCACAGCCTGAACAGGATGGCATCTTCTGTCCATGATTCCTGCAGAGTGTCTGAACTTTCTTCTCACCCTCCAGAGGTCCCTGGAAATCTTTCCAGATGTCCCTAGAGATATTATTTTTCCTTTTTTTTGAGAAATAAAACAATAACTTAATAACTTTAGAAGACATCTTATCTGACCTTTTTGATTTAAATATATTTTTGAAATATATTTAAATCAAAAGGAACAATTGATATTTCCCCCTTTTCCAGCACACAAAAACTCACTGTGGTCTGTGCCTTTCAGAGGCAGCTCACCTGCTCTCACGGTTATTGCACTTCTGGAATGAAATTTCCAGGCAGACAAATACCCACTAGCAAGGAAAGATATGTTTAGGGAGTCTTGAAATTTATGAAACTTTGTGCACCTGCTTTAAGAAAATACAGGGTGACAAAAATAAAATTAGTTCCATGGAGACCTAGAGGTGCCAATCCTCTAATGGATTCTGTTGGAAAGGGAGACAATTGCCTTTCCCAACTCTGGAGACATTTTTTAAAAGGAGGATGAAATAGAAGTTATTTACAAATTAAACATTTTTGTAAAGGTTTCATAACTTTTATTTCCAGCCCCTGTTGTTATCATCATAGGCCTAGGTCTAGATGTGAACTGGACAGGGATAGAGCAGAAACACCAATATGAGATTCTGAAAATATGCTGTGATCATACTTGTTAACGTAAAAAAAAACAAAACATTGAAACCTGTAAAGAATTTTTTGTGAGTTTATTTGAGCCAAACTGCCGACATATGCCAGGAAGCAGAACTTCAACGAATTGAGGTAGTGTTCCCGAGAATGGCGGGGTTACATTTGTATTTATACATTTGCAATCAAAGGAGGGACGTAGGTGGGTTACATGAAATTCATTGGTGATAGATTAAGGAGGAGGGATAAAGCAAAGCAGGGAAACCCCTGGGATTGGATAAAAAGTAAAATGATGGACACATACTTAGGTGGGTGCAGGATCAATTAACATGATAATGAAGGGATTTGTAATATCTGTCTTGGCACCCAGCACATTTGGTTGTGCCCCAGGGGCTCCAGAAAAAAAGGAAGTTACAAGTTATCCAGACATTTCAAGGTTATGTTATCTTAGAGGCAAAAAGGCAGATGGGCTCAGTAAGGATCAAAGTTGACCTTGTCAGTGAAGATACTGGCCTAGGACATAACTGCCCACCATAATTGCTTTTAGTTAAAGTTTAATTTCAGACCATCCTTTGTGGTTACTTTAGGTCTCTGAGTTTGGAAGACTGCCATGCAGGCCTCCCCCGAACTTGTCAGGTCAGCATGTGGCCCCTTTCGTCCACATATTTATCTAAACTGTACTTACATCAAACTAGTTATGCCTGATAATCTTGTTCTTATGAAAGGATATAAAACTCAAGATGTTAATCAAATATATCTAGCACTTGATACTAACTAAACTTCTTGTATTTGAGTGTGTCTCTAAGATCAGTTCTGGCCAATTATTTGTGATCAAAATTGATGAATATCACTTCTGAACATGAGCACTTACTAGGACAACAGTGTATGATCTTCCCCAGAGCTCCCTTTCCCTTTGTAAAGCTTACCGATGCCAGCAGAACGCGGCTGCGTTATGTGAGGTGTGTGGGCTAAAACAAAAATTAATGCTTTCCCTCCAATCTTCTAGGTTCTTCTGGCTGTGTCAATAACCACATTTTCAGAGACAGATTAACAGGGGAAAATCAAATGTTTTAATTCATGTGCATTGGGGAATTCACATGGCCATAATAAATCCATAACAATTCCAAAGAGAATGAGGAAACATATACCAGTAAGACATTAGGAACAAAGGAGAAAGAGAGGAGAGTGGAGTCAAGTTTTCAGGCGTAAGAATGAGTGATTTACAGGTAGTTGTGGGAGAATAGACAGGAAAACAGAAGTCAGGAAAACTCTTGCTAGGCAGCTCAGGAACAATGGGGCACAGTGGGTGTGGAGCTAAGAGGCACCTGCCTGAAGCCCTCCTGTTTACCACACTTAATTCAAATTAGGGAATACCCTCATCCTAAGATTTCCCTCCTGACCTGACGCAGCTGTCTCTGTCGGAATCTCTTGGGCAGGGAAGGAGGGGAGCGTCAAAGGTTCTTTCTGAGTCTTCTTTCTGAATAAACAACTAAAATCAGTATCCCAAAACGCAGCTTCAGGGTGACAGAATTTTTGTCCTTCGACATGAAAAGGTTAATAAGAGGTAGAGAAATACATTAATCCAGCAAAATTGTATTACATTCCTATTCTGTGCCAAGTATCTTATAAAATCTTTCCCTGAAGACAAGAATAATTAATAAGTTTAGCAGATGTGAAGTTGGCAGTACTTGGGGGCAATTTTGATAGTGACAAGGAAGATATGGTCTCACCTTTTTTCTTCTCCTCTGGATGGAGTTGGGCTGAGCATGCCATGTGTTTCTGGAGAACTTTGGGTTAGGGCAGTGGTCAGCAAACTGTGGTTCTTGAGCCACATGCGGCTCTTTGGCCCTTGAGTGTGGCTCTTCCACAAAATACCGACTTCTGCGCATGGGCCACGAAGTTTCAATTGCACTGTACATACACACCCGCACATGGTATTTTGTGGAAGAGCCACAGTGAAGGGGCCAAAGAGCAGCATGTGGCTCAAGAGCCACAGTTTGCTGACCACTGGGTTAGGGTAAATGAGAGGACCCTCGGTGTGCCAGGTAAACAAGGGTAAAAGGGCATATTTACTGAGCTCCTATCGGCGAATTGCACAGGTGGGATCCCTCCTTTGCTCTTAGGAGTGGGGTATCCTTTTCCCCATCAGGAGCTGGGGGGCTGGTTTCTGCGATATCTGGAGAAAAAGAATATTCTGACTTGCACAGAAGAGTGAGTGCTTTTATTCACATGAAGTTACACCCGTTGGTTTCCAAAGTCTCATTTTCCTGGAAAAGGTGCAGGTCGGGGTGCGGCAGAGCTAGAAGCCAGCGTCCGGAGTTTCCTTTCCTGATGCAGCTGGGTCCCCTGTAGCAGCAGGCTAGTTGTGTCCATCAGTCCACTGTGTGGGGTCCACATGGCTGTGGGCCACATGGCCGAGTGCAGGGGGGCGTGCCCTCTGCAATAGAAGAGCCAGAAGTGCAAGAGGCCTCAGAAAGGGAATTCCCTTTGTTCAGGAGTCTAAATATCAAATTTTTCTACCCTTGCAGTGGCCATGCCTACACGCCCACTCTAGCCAATGCCCTGGTCCCGAGTATGACTGACAAGCACCTTCCCATGTCACCCAGACCTTGCCAGGCATGTGTCTATTGTCTAGTCCAGTGGCAGGCAAACTGCGGCTCGTAAGCCACATGCGGCTCTTTGGCCCCTTGAGTGTGGCTCTTCCACAAAATACTGACTTCTGCGCATGGGCCATGAAGTTTCAATCACACTGTACATGCGTGCCTGCATGTGGTATTTTGTGGAAGAGCCACAGTCAAGGGGCCAAAGAGCCGCATGCGGCTCACAAGCCTTAGTTTGCCAACCACTGGTCTAGTCCCTTCCCCCAGTGATCTTCGGGGAACAGACCTGCAGGGGTGTTAAACTGCAGCTTCCTGGCACAGCTGTAAAAATGGCATGCCTATTACCTAGTCTTCCTTTATTTCTTTCCTGTTAATTAATAACCAGATTATTACAATGGTATCGGCTCTAGGCTTTCATAGAGAGAAGTTAAAAAGACTGAGTTTGGTTTATGGCTCAGCCATGCCTACCAGATTAAGACAATGCATAGGAATTTAGGATTTTAGACTTTCATTTGATTAAGTATCTTCAGCTTTGCATCTTTTAGAACTACAACCTAAAGGAGTTCTGGTCCAGGGAAGGAAACTGAATTATGGCCCAAAACAGGGGGTATTTGGAGTAGCAGTGAAGCAGAATAGACAGGAAAATTTTGGGCAAGTAGCACAGGGGAACTGAGACAGATAGCTGATTGAAACTGCACCCTGACTCACCTGCCTACTTCTCCCTCACACAATCACCCCCTTAATCATTAAGCCCTCAGCACAATGAGGTTCTGATCATATCAAGGAATCTTAGGAACCAAACCTAGGGTCCCTGGACCACAGAGACAGAGTTTTGGTCAAACTAGAGATAACATCTAGGTCTCAGTTGTGTTTCAGCTCCAGGAACAGAAAAGCAGCAAAACCAGATGAAGCTTCCCTATGGCATGGGAACTAGCACTTACCAACCAGTGGAGACCATGGCACAGAAAGGACACACCTGGAAAGCTGAAGAATATGCTATTGAGATCCTCCCCTGAGACCTCCCTTAAAATCCTGCTTTTAGAAAACAGATAAGGGATATGGAAGATGGCGGCGGTATAGGCAGACGCGTCCCAGGTCGTGTCCCTGAGCAAATGGAGTGAGCAGCTGAAACTAGTAACATCCACCCCGAATTGGCGAAATTCCTCAGCTGGCGAGACAGTTTACAGCCGGGAAGAGCAGAACTCCCCTGGAAAGGTAAAAAAACCAGGGATTTGGGCAGGAAAGTTTGCCAGACCTCTGAGCCCAGAGAGTCGGAGGGAGACCGCGTGGCAGACAGCCGCGTCCTTGGGACAGGCACAGCCCCTAACAGGGGAAAGGAGAACCGCGGGATTCCTGGCGCTGCCGGGGGAATTGAGAGCTGGGTCTGTGATCACAGAGGACTGAGCCTAAAGGGGGCAGCCTGAAGAGCTGACCAGACCATGCAGTCCCGGTAAGAGAAGAAGCTTACAGAAACCAAGCCTTCCCCGTTTCCGCGGCCGGCGTTTGTTTGTTTGTTTTCACTGAACCCTGTTCATGGGACATTTCGGATACAGACACTCACCTGTGCTGAAGAGAGGGAGAGTGTGCGGAGGAGTGGAATCTGGGGAGAGACTGAGGAGAGAAGGGGGGCCGGGAGAGGTGGCAGCGAATTGAGTGCTGAGACACCCCTGAGCGCACGTCTGAGGCAGCCATTCTCTCCGGAGAGTGAGACTCCTCCCCCCAGCCCCCAGGCAAGGAGCACAGCCACACCCAGATTCCACCCTGTAGGAGATCAAGGATTAAAATAACCTGATCAGTCCCTGGGAGTTAACAGGGTCTGGCCTATAGAGGGATTTTCAATCCCAGCAACAACACAGCACTGGTAACTCTTACGCAGCCAGCTCTGGGCAGTGAACTTCCACTGGACAGAGAGGCCCTGTAGCCTCAGAGGCCAACCCCAGAACACTGCCACCCAGAGGCTGACCCACAAACTGACTCTTTGCTAAACACAAAATAAGGCAGTCTGGGAAACAAATGCGGCTTGCTTTAAAATAAGGACTGTGGTTTACAACACAGAGGAACAGTGTATCGCAGGGAAACTCAACACTCTCCTGAATACCTGGCAGGTCTAAGGCGAGCCACACTGAAGAATAGAAGAACCGAAGGACCTTCACTACTGCAATATTTTTTTTTTTTCTTTTTTCACCTTTTAACTAATAAAACAATTTTTTTTTTTTTTTTTTTTTTTTTTTTTCTTTTCCTCTTCTTCTTTTTTTTTTTTTTTCTTCTTTTTTCCATCACCTGATTTTACCCTTTTAATTACTACCTTCTTATTTTTAACCAGTATTATTACTGCTACCATTTTGCCATTTTTTTTAAAGTGCCATTTTATTTTCTCTTTATTTTATTTTGGGATTAGTGTTCTCCATTCTATTTTCATCGTTATATTATTGGTTGTTTCTAGTTTGCATTTATCTCCAGGGAGCTGTTGCTGGAATTTGTTGGGATTAATGGCTGTTCTATAGGAGCATTCTCCTCATATAAAAAGTCTCTTCCCCTCTTCCACTTCATTCTCTCTTTTCGCTCTTTTTTTTTCTTTTCCTTTCTTTTCTCGCTTTTACTTTCCCCCCTCCTTTTTCCCACTTTCATTTTTGCACTCCTTTTTTTGGTCCCTAATTTTCTTTTCTTTTTCTCTTTTCTCTTTTTCTCTTCGTTCTTCCTTATCCCCTAATTCTCTTAATTCAGGTGGTCACCTTTATTTGGGGTTATTAATATCGTGAATATATTTGTGTATAGTGCCTGGTACGTGGTGCCTTGTTGTGTTGTATTTTGTGCCTTTAAATCAACACAGCAGATCCAAGCAACAGCAACCTCCTGAGCACCACACCCTCTGCTGAGGAACAGCAGCTGTACGTGAAACCTCGCCCCACCAGCCAGAAGAGCCACCACAGCTGTGAACAGCACCCACCAGAGGAGTTGCTGCCAACTGAAGAGCAGCTGCTACCGCAACCGCCCGAAGAGGAACCGCAGACCAAGGAGTCACTGCCACCAAGGGAGCAGCCACTGAACGACTCAACGTCTAGATATGTCAGTGAGATCAAACATGGGTAGACAAAGAAACCCCCAAAGGAAAGAGAAGGAGGACTCTCCAGAAAAGCAGCTAAGTAATACAGAGGCATGCAACATGACAGAAAAAGAATTCAGAATAAGGGTCCTAGAGTGCATAAACCGGATGGAGGAAAAAATCGACAACCTCAGCAAGAAGCAAGAAGAAACAGATGAAAAAATCGATAACATATGGAAGAAGCTAGAAGAAACAGATGAAAAAATCGATAACATATGGAAGAAGCTAGAAGAAACAGATGAAAAAATCAACAACTTAAGTAAGACCCAAGAAGATATGAAGAGTGATATAGCTGCAATGAAAAACTCCATTGAAAGTATCAACAGTAGACTAGGAGAAGCGGAGGACCGAATTAGTGATTTAGAAGACAAGGAAGCAAAACACACCCAAAATGTACTGCAATTGGAGAAAAAAATGAAAAGACAGGAGGAGAGCCTAAGGGAGCTTTGGGACAACATGAAACGAAACAACATACGAATAATAGGGGTACCAGAACAACAGAAGGATGAACAAGGATTAGAAAACCTATTAGAAGAAATAATATCAGAAAACTTCCCTGAGGTGGGGAAGAAAAAAGTCACACAAGCCCAGAGAGTCCCAAACAAGGTGAACCCAAAAAGACCCACACCAAGACACATCATAATTACCATGGCAAATGTTCAGGACAAAGAGAGAATCTTACAGGCTGCAAGAGAGAGACGGAAAGTTACATACAAGGGATCTCCCATTAGATTGTCAAATGATTTCTCAACAGAAACACATCAGGCCAGAAAAGAATGGACGGAAATTTACAAAGTGATGCAAAGCAAAGGACTGAATCCAAGAATACTCTATCCAGCAAGGCTATCATTCAAACTTGAAGGGGAAATAAGAAGCTTCACAGACAAAAAAAGGCTAAGGGAGTTTATCACCACCAAGCCAGCAATGCAAGGAATGCTAAAGGGACTGGTATAAAAATAAGAAATAAAAAGCTCAGAAAGAAAACAGCCACACAAAAACAGAAATGCCTACAAACAACTACCTTTCAATAATAACTTTAAACGTAAACGGACTAAATGCTCCAAACAAAAGACATCGAGTGGCTGAATGGATAAAAAAACATGACCCATACATCTGCTGTCTACAAGAAACCCACCTCATTAGAAGGGACTCACACAGACTGAAAGTGAAAGGATGGAAAAATATCTTTCAGGCAAATGGAAAGGAAAAGAAAGCTGGGGTAGCAATACTTATATCGGACAAAATAGACCTCAAAGTGAAGGCCATAACAAGAGATAAGGAAGGCCACTTCATAATACTAAAGGGATCAATACAACAAGAAGATATAATCCTGGTAAACATATATGCACCCAATGCAGGAGCACCCAAATTCATAAAAAAACTCCTGGAAGATATCAAAGGAGACATCGACAACAATACAATCATAGTAGGGGACTTTAATACACCACTGACAGCACTGGATAAGTCCTCTAGACAAATAATCAGCAAAGATACAGCAATCCTAAATGACTCACTAGATCAGATGGACTTAATAGACATCTTCAGAACACTTCACCCGAAAGCCAGGGAATATACATTCTACTCAAATGCTCATAGGACATATTCAAAAATAGACCATATATTGGGTCACAAGCAAAGTATCCCCAAATTCAAGAAAATTGAAATCATAAAAAGCGTCTTCGCAGACCACGATGGCATAATATTAGAAATAAACTACAATAAAAACAACCCAAAATACTCAAACAACTGGAAGCTGAATAGCATGCTATTAAATATTGATTGGGTTACCAATGAAATCAAAGAAGAAATTCGAAACATCCTGGAAACTAATGACAATGAAAACACAACAATCCAAAACCTATGGGACACAATGAAAGCAGTCCTGAGAGGGAAGTTTATAGCCCTACAGGCCTATCTCAACAAACAAGACAAAATGGTAGTAAATCATCTAACTCTACAACTCAAAGAATTAGAAAGAGAGCAACAAGAAAACCCCAGAGTGAGCAGAAGGAAGGAGATAATAAAGATTAGAGCAGAAATAAATGACATAGAGACCAAAAAAACAATACAGAAAATCAATGAAACCAAGAGCTGGTTCTTTGAAAGGATAAACAAGATTGACAAACCTCTAGCCAGACTCACCAAGAAGCAAAGAGAGAGGACCCAAATAAATAAAATCAGAAACGATAGAGGCGAAATAACAACAGACCCCACAGAAATACAAATGATTGTTAAAAAATACTATGGACAGCTCTACTCCAACAAACTAGACAACCTGGAGGAAATGGACAAATTCCTAGAAAAATACAACATTCCAAAACTCAATCAGGAAGAATCTAAAAATCTCAACAGGCCAATAACTATGGAAGAAATTGAAGCAGTCATCAAAAAGCTTCCAGCAAACAAAAGCCCAGGACCAGACGGCTTCACAGGGGAGTTTTACCAAACATTCAAGGAAGAACTAAAACCTATCCTCCTCAGACTACTACAAAAAATTCAAGAGGAAGGAACACTTCCAAGCTCATTCTATGAAGCCAGCATCACCCTAATACCAAAACCAGGTAAAGACAACACAATGAAAGAGAATTACAGGCCAATATCCCTCATGAACATAGATGCCAAAATCCTCAACAAAATCTTAGCAAATCGGATCCAGCAGTACATCAGAAAGATCATACACCATGACCAAGTAGGATTTATCCCAGGGATGCAAGGATGGTACAATATCCGCAAATCAATAAACGTGATACATCACATAAACAAATTGAAAGAAAAAAACCACATGGTCATATCAATTGATGCAGAAAAAGCATTTGACAAAATTCAACACCCATTTTTGATAAAAGCTCTCAGCAACGTGGGAGTAGAAGGATCATACCTCAACATAATAAAAGCCATATATGACAGGCCCACAGCCAACATCATACTCAATGGACAAAAACTAACACCATTTCCCCTAAGAACAGGAACAAGACAGGGATGCCCCCTCTCACCACTCCTGTTCAACATAGTACTGGAAGTGTTAGCCATTGCAATTCGGCAAGAAGAAGAAATAAAAGGCATCCAAATTGGAAAAGAGGAAGTAAAACTGTCCTTATTTGCAGATGACATGATATTATACATACAAAACCCTAGAGACTCCATCAAAAAGCTACTGGACTTAATACATGAATTTGGCAATGTAGCAGGATACAAAATTAACCCCAAGAAATCCGAGGCATTTCTATACACCAATAGTGAACTTTCAGAAAGAGAGATTATAAAAACAATCCCGTTTACCATCGCACCAAAAAAATTAAGCTACCTAGGAATAAACTTAACTAAAGAGGTAAAAGACCTCTACTCAGAAAACTACAGGACGTTGAAAAAAGATATAGAGGAAGACATAAACAGATGGAAGAACATACCGTGTTCATGGATTGGTAGAATCAACATCATTAAAATGTCCATACTACCCAAAGCAATCTATAAATTCAACGCACTTCCCATTAAAATACCAATGGCATACTTCAGAGATCTAGAACGAACTCTCCAAAAATTCATCTGGAATAAAAAAAGACCTCGAATAGCTGCAGCAATCCTGAAAAAGACCAAAGTAGGTGGGATCTCAATACCAGATATCAAGATGTATTACAAAGCCACTGTTCTCAAAACTGCCTGGTACTGGCACAAGAATAGGCATATAGATCAATGGAATAGAATAGAGAGCCCAGAAATCGGCCCGAACCAATATGCTCAATTAATATTTGACAAAGGAGGCAAGAACATACAATGGAGCCAAGATAGTCTCTTCAATAAATGGTGCTGGGAAAATTGGACAGATATATGCAAGAAAATGAAACTAGACCACCAACTTACACCATACACAAAAATAAACTCAAAATGGATAAAGGACTTAAATGTACGACAGGAAACTATAAAAATTCTAGAAGAATCCAAAGGCAACAAAATCTCAGACATATGCCGAAGCAATTTCTTCACTGATACAGCTCCTAGGGCACTTGAAACTAAAGAGAAAATGAACAAATGGGACTACATCAAAATAAAAAGCTTCTGCACAGCAAAAGAAACCATCAACAAAACAACGAGAAAACCCACTGTGTGGGAAAACATATTTGCCAATGTCATATCCGATAAGGGCCTAATCTCCAAAATTTATAGGGAACTCATACAACTTAACAAAAGGAAGATAAACAATCCAATCAAAAAATGGGCAAAGGACCTAAATAGACACCTTTCAAAAGAGGACATTCAGAAAGCCAAGAGACATATGAAAACATGCTCAAAGTCACTAATCATCCGAGAGATGCAAATCAAAACAACAATGAGGTACCATCTCACACCTGTCAGACTGGCTATCATCAACAAATCAACAAACGACAAGTGCTGGAGAGGATGTGGAGAAAAAGGAACACTTGTGCACTGCTGGTGGGAATGCAGACTGGTGCAGCCACTATGGAAGACAGTATGGAGTTTCCTTAAAAAACTGAAAATGGAACTCCCATTTGACCCTGTGATCCCACTTCTAGGAATATATCCCAAGAAACCAGAAACACCAATCAGAAAGGATATATGCACCCCTATGTTCATAGCAGCACAATTCACCATAGCTAAGATCTGGAAACAGCCTAAGTGCCCATCAGTAGATGAATGGATTAGAAAACTGTGGTACATCTACACGATGGAATACTATGCTGCTCTAAAAAGGAAGGAACTCTTACCATTTGCAACGTCATGGATGGAACTGGAGAGCATTATGCTAAGTGAAATAAGCCAGTCAATGAAGGAAAAATACCACATGATCTCACTCATTCATGGATAATAGAGACCATTATAAACTTTTGAACAATAATAGATACAGAGGCAGAGCTGCCTCAAACAGATTGTCAAACTGCAGCAGGAAGGCCGGGGAGGGTTGCGGGGCAGGAGGTAGGGGGGTAAGAGATCAACTAAAGGACTTGTATGCATGCATAGAAGCATAACCAGTGGACATAAGACATTGGGGGATAGGGGAGGCTAGGGGACTGTCTAGGGCGGGGGGATAAAATGGACACATATGTAATACCCTTTGTAATACTTTAAGCAATAAAAAAAAAAAAAAAAAAAAAAAAAAAAGAAAAGAACATTTAAAATATTTATTTTTAATTCATTTAAAAATAATAAATCCATTATAGGATGTTAAAAAAAAAAAAAAAAAAAAAAAAAAAAAAAAAAAAAAAAAAAAAAAAAAAAAAACAGATAAAACCCTTTAAGGCAAAGGACACATTGCATGCTCGCTCTCTCATGCCCAGGCCTTTCCCCTTCTTTCCTTAGGTGCCTATGCTTTGCTTCCTTTCTCCTAAGCTCTAAGGACCCTTGGTGTGCATGCATACTTGTTCTCTGAGTGCACACAGCCATCTGGGCTCCCTTCGCTGCCTCTGTGACTTTCCTCTCACAAGGCCAAGGCAGCCATTTCAGCAGCGCGGTCTCTTCTTTCTTTAGTGTACTTGCATCTCACTCCCTAATGAACTTTATCTTGAACTAGAGTTCTTGGCTCTGAATTCTTCCTTAGCCCAACTCAAGAACTGAGGTTGCCAACCAAGAGCCCACATCATCAGTATTTTCTGGGAAAGGGTCTATAGTTCTGATATGACAAATGTTTTATATAAAGCCAAGGTGATTTTTTCTGGCAATTTTCTTTTTTTTTTTTTTTAAGAAATTCACATTTTATTTACATCAAAATAAACTGTACAAAATTGACTTTCTTGTAAAGCTTACTGATGATAGCAATATTTTCTGTATTATTCCTAGATAAACCACAAAGCAGATTTTTGTAGGTTGTCTAGGTTTTGCTTATAAATCAAGATGAGGCAGTAGATATGATCATGGAAAAAGACAGAATAAAACAGACCAATCTGTTGTCAGTATCCATGGCCTCTGATCCTGTCTTGACCATGAAACAGAAGTGTTCGACATATACTTGCTAAAAAGCTTATAAAGATATAGCCTCAACAAAGGAATGTCAACAGCAACACCCAGATGTGGGTGGGACAACGGTAGGTTCTTCCTTCAATGTTTAACAGTAACTTCTTTAAGATCATTGAATAAAGACAAAATCTACACTGAAATCCTTGTTTGGCAAGCTCATGTTTCTTTCACTATCTGGTAATTTAACTGTCCATTACAGATTTTTAATAGTATACTTAAAACTCCTGCTATTCAAAGGTTAGTCATGAGCTTCGTTGTAAAGTTTTATTAAACATATTCCTCCCACACCTTCTCAAAATTCATTTCTTTGAAAAACTGATAACTCAATACCCAACAACTGGATCCACAGTGATAATAAATGCTATATCTACAATGACTTTAGCAGAGACCACGCAGAAGTGCAATGTGGCACATCCAACGCCACCCTCTGGAACAACGGTTAGTCCTCCAAGCAGGAGAGTTCACACAGGGGCCATTTAAACATGTATAACCAATGGCTAATGTACTCAAGATAGCGAGTGACTAAATGGCCCACATATACCTAATAGCTTTTCTATGTTTTCAAATTTCTTAGATTTTTTTCAATATCTTATCTAATAAAGTGTGAACATGCAAATTGACCAAAATGCTATAATGGTCAAGATGGCTGTGCCCACAGTGGAGGCAGGGATTCCTTAACACAAGGTGGCTGCACCCACACTGGAGGCCAAGTTCCCATAAGGAGCCTTAATGAGCAATCAGCAGGGACCTGAGGCTGCGTGGCACTGTGCGGGGGCAGGAGACCTGAGGCTGTGCCCCCCCAGTGGAGCTTGAGAGGGGGCCTCAGGCCACACACCCCCACCCAGCAGAGCTTGACGGGGGACCTCAGGCTGCGTCCCCTGCCTGGCTGAGCTTGATGGGGGACCTCAGGCCACGCCCCCCACCTGGCAGGGTTTGAAGGGAGACCTCACCAACACAGGCAGGTGCTCTTCCCCCGCTATGTCGTCAGTGGTAATCAACTTCCCTGAGCGTTCCTTCCCAAATGCGGCTCTCACAGATCTCCAGCGCCTGCTTCTGCTTGGGCTTTTGAAAAGAACAGTGTGTTGGCTGTTGTCTCAAAGTGCTTTCTCAGAACCTCTTCCTCAGGATTTATCCGGCACTCCAACAGTGCCTGCCTGAAAGTTATCAGGAGCAAAGAGGCCTTCTGGGATTTCATCAGCTTCATGTCCATCCAGAGGTATGTTTTGTTTTCCCATAAGAATCAAAATTTCAAATAAAGATTTTAAGTATTCTTTGTTTTCCTTCTCTTCAAGGGTTCAAGGTAAAATGTCTTCATTCTGTTCTTCACCCTCTTCTGCACTGGAGTTCTGAACATTGCTGTTGTTGATTTCTTTATGTTTTTGTTCCTGTTCAGAAGTTTCGTCAATTTTTTTTCTGGTTCAGTGTCCTGATTTCATCTTCACTAAAATTTTTTATTTGTTTTCTGTGTCTACTATGTGGATTGTTCACATGACTGGTAAGACCAAATATTGTTAGTAGTGCATTATCTGGAAGAGCTGTCCTATAAGGACTCTCCCAATGACTTTACAAGTATCTGCTAAATAAGTTTGAGAAATAAATAACCCAATCATTTTTTTAGTTTTCTGGTGCCTCTGAAAAATGTATAGTTCTACAGATCATAGAGGTCTCAAAGTGTTTGGCACATAATCAAAAATGTTTATTTAATTGATCAGGTGTTTTATCTTCTAAGTCTGCTCTCCTACAATTTTCCACCCACTTCTGGCATCTGGCCAGATCCCTCAGGAACCTGAACAAGACCAAATCCGACTGTGTGTTCTACCGTGTGCAGTTGGGGGGCCTCGCAGAAGTTCAGCATTGTCGCCCACCTGCCCACGAGCCTGCCCAGCGCTCCCCTTCCTGCCTCCTCCTGGCAGCCCTCCTGCTCTTCTGGGCTGGGAGGGGAGCCCGGCTGGCCAGCTGGCTCATCAAAGCCAGCAGATCTCATAAATCTTTTGCCTTTTATGGCAATTTTCAAAGCCCCTAAATGAAATAATGTAACTTTATTCTGTGGCAAACTTTATTTTTTTTTTTTAATGTACACTGTCCTTTTGGTTTGCTAATAACAAGAAATGAGTCCTCTCCCTTTAAATCCATTCTTTGAGTTAACTATTCTATTCATCAGGATGTACGTTTCCACATGATTACAATGCCAGCCACACCAAAGCCCTCTAAACTGTTCACTCATCATATCTGGGGGACACTGTCTGGAAAATTATTTCTATTGCAACACCCTGAATAAAGCACCCAATTCCCTGCAGTGTGGGTCCGGCAGAACTGTGTAAAGTGTGACAGAGTCTAAGAGATGTAACTTCCTAGTACTCTTGAAAAAGAATGCTTAAAAATAAAAACATGATCAGGCCAGGGGGTCTGGTAAGAATGTGGGGGAGGCGGTCTTTCAGAATAGCTGAGTGACTCAGGAAGGTTCTGCTAATTATAATGAAGTTACTACACCTTTTACACAACACAGAATTGTATTAGAGTTCAATTAATTAAGAGAAATGAAGCAGATATTCTGTATATCTTTCAAATATAACAATGATTTTAGGTTCTCTTACTGACACATAAAATAATTACTTGAATACATAAAAATTATCTAGAATTATGCATGAACATGAGAAAAAAATTGTATTAGCTTTTTTTTTTAAAATTATTACTGTATAACAAATTACCAAAATGTTAGCAGCTTAAATAAGACCTCTGTGATCTGTTTCTGTAGGTCAGTCCAGGTGGGCTCCACTGGCCTCTGTTCGGCTTAAACACAGCAGGAATCAGGCGTGCGCAGGCTGAGCACTCTTTGGAGAGCTGGGGGGTCCATTTCCCAGCGGCAGCCGGCTGCTGACAGCTGCATTGCTTTGTGTTTGTAGGACCGAGATCCTCACTTTCTTGCTGAAAGGGTCACTCTCTGCTCCTGGAGGACACCTGCATCGTCCCCTCCACGTTTAAAGCAGCAATGACACTGAGTTCTTGTGATTCTATTTTCTCTGACTTCACCTTCTGCTGCTGCCTTCTGTCTTTTAAACGGCTTATGTAACTGTTAGGTCTGATCAAATGATTGAGTCCACACCCCCTCACCTGGAACTGACCTTTAGGCCACTTCAGAAGGGACGTTCCCTTTCACTTAGACCACATTCCACTTGCTAAGACCATCATCTTCCCCCTCTGGATCTTTCCAGGATCAGACCTTCCCAGAGAATTATCCGCTCAGAAAAAGCCCACCTAGAGTTCTTTAAAACCTCTGACTCCCCATCCCTAGGAGCTGGTGCCATTTGGGGCTCAGCCCACCCGGTTTTCCAGGTGACCTAATAAATCCATAATTCGTCATCCCTTTGGGCCTCATATGTTCCTCTTTCAGTGATGCTAACAGTGACTAGCTCAGGTTTACCTGCCTAATCTACAAATTTTTAAGATAACTGATTTGAGTCTTAATTACAGCTTCGAAGTTCCCTCACGGCAATGCCTAGATTTTTTTGTTGAATAACAGGACAGGGGCAGGGAATGGTAATTCTTAAAATTCTGCCTACCTCATAGTTGTGAAGGGACTAAAATTCTGCCACTCTGAAGCTGCCCTTTTGGTGTATTGATTTTAAGCTCTGTATTAAGAAGCAGAAGTCAGAAAGAAACTTGACCCTCCCCCTTCCTGCCTAGGAGATTCTGACAGAAAACTGCTTCAGGAAGGAGATCTAAGGCCATTGCCTTGGCCTCATAGAATGAAGTGTGGTAGATAGAGGGCTTCAGGCAGGTGCCTGCCACCCAGATAGCACCTGTGTCCCACTGTTTCTGAGTTACCTGGCAAGGATTTCCCTGCCATACGTGTCCTGCTCTTCCTCAGCCACCTGTAAACAGTCCACCCTCACCCGTGAAGCACCACTGCCTTCTCATTTGTCAAAAAATGTCTCATTACCCCATGTTGCCTCACCGCCTTTGGAATGTTCATGCCTATGTGAGTGCCCTATGCACATGTATTAAACTTTGGCTTTCTCCTGTTCATCTGCCTCTTTTAATTTAATAACTAGAGGCCTAGTGCATGAATTCGTGCACGAGTGGGTTCTCTCAGCCTGGCCTACAATCAGGGCCAATGGGGACCATCTCACCCAGTCCCAATTGAGGCTGGTCAGGCGGGGGATGGACCTCGAGTGATTGGCCACCCATGGGAGGGTGGCTGTGGGAGCGCACTGACCACCAGGAAGCAGATCCTGCATTAAGCGTCTGCCCCCTGGTAGTAAGTGCACATCATAGCTATCAGCTGGTCATCCGGTTATAAGGGTCACTTAGGCTTTTATATATAGACTAGAGGCCCGCTGCAGGAAGATTCCTGCAAGAAGAGGGCTTACTATGGCTGGAGCAAAGCAGAGAAGGGAGCAAAACCCACTGAGGTGGGCTTCGCTCCCGCCCCCAGCAACTCCAGCTGGGTGGGTTTGCCCTACCCGCCCCCAGCAGCTGCAGCTGGGTGGGTTTGCCCTACCCGCCCCCAGCCGCTGCTGCTGGGTTTGCCCAACTCGCTCCCAGACGCTCCATCCTGGTGGGTTTGCCCAGCCCGCCCCCAGTCGATCTTGGTGGGTTTGCCCAACCCACCCCCAGCCGCTGCTGCCTGGTTTCCTCTCCCACTCCCAGCCACTGTGGCTGGGTTTCCTCGCCTCCTGCCTCTGCAGCCTTGGCTCCTTGTGTCCGCGGCCTCTACTTTGCTCCCTTCTATAGCCCTTGGCTTCCATGTTGTCTTCAGTCTTTGCTCAGAGCCAGTATATGCAAATTAACCGCCATCTTGTTTGACAGTTAATTTGCATATTGCCCTGATTAGCCTATGGGAAGGGTAGCGGAGGTACAGGTAATTACCATGTTTCTCTATTATTATATAGGACTAGAGGCCAGGTGCATGAAAATTTGTGCACTGGCGGGGGGGGGGGTATCCCTCAGCCCTACTTGTGCCCTCTCACAGTCTGGGACCCCTTGGGGAGATAATGACCTGCTGGCTTAGGCCTGCTCCCAGGTGGCAGAGGGCAGGCCCAATCCCTAGGTGCCTGCCCTGCAGCCCCTGGTCGGGCTCAGAGCAGGGCTGATTGGGGAGTTTGGGGCACCGGCCCCTGTCATGCACAGAGCAGGGCGGATCAGGAGGTTGCAATGCCACCCTCAGTCATGCTCAGGGTAGGGCCAATTGGGAGGTTGGGGCGCCGCCCTCTGTCACACTCAAGGCAGGGTCGATGGGGAGGTTGCGGCGCCACCCCCTGTCATGCACAGAGCAGGGCCGATCAGGGAGTTGTGGCGCCACCCCTGTCACATACAGAGCCGGCTGATCAGAGTGTTGGGGTGCTGCCCCATGTCACGCACAGAGCAGGGCCCATCATGGGGGGTTGGGTAGCTCCCCCCTGTCACCCACAGAGCAGGGCTGATCAGGGGGTTGGGGAGATCCCCCTGCCATGTACAGAGCAGGGTGGATCAGGAAGTTGCAACGCCACCCTAAGTCACGCTCAGGGTAGGGACAATCAGGGGGTTGAGGCACTCCACCCTGTCACATTCAAGGCAGGGCCGATGGGGAGGTTGAGGCTCCACCCCGTCACACACAGAGCAGGGCCCATGGGGGGGTTGGGGCGCCACACACTGTCACACACAGAGCAGGGTCGATCAGGGGTTTGGGGAGCTCCCCCCTATCAGGCACAGAGCAGGGCCGATCAGGGGGTTGGGGTGCCTTCCTCTGTCATGAACAGAGCAGGATGGATAGGGAGGTTGTGACCCCCCACTCTGTCACACATAGAGCTGCAGGGCGATCAGGGGGTTTGGACGCTGCCCCCTGTCACGCTGCTCCAGGGGCCAGGAGGCCTCGCGGCTCCACTGATCCCAGTGCTGGGAGACCTCGCAGCTCTGCTTGACACCGGGGCAGTGAGGCCGCGCTGCTTAGCAGATCCCGGGTTCGGGAGGCCTTGTGGCTCCACTGATCACAGGCCGGGAGGCCTCGCTGCTCAGCTGATCCTGGTGCTGGGAGGCATATTACCCTTTTACTATATAGGGTAGAGGCCTGGTGCACAGGTGGGGGCCGGCTGGTTTGCCCTGAGGGGTGTCCTGGATAAGGGTGGGGGTCCCGCTTGCGTGCCTGGCCAGCCTGGATGAGGGGATGATGGCTGTTTGTAGCTCATCACACCCCTTCAGGGTGGGGTCCCCACTGGGGTGCCTGGCCAGTCTGGGTGAGGGGCTGAGGGCCGTTTTCAGGCTGGCGGGTGACTGAAGCTCCCAACCTCTCTTTTATTTCTTTTTTTTTTTTTATTCTGGGATTTATTTACCTTTTATGGCCGTCACTGGAGCTGAGAGCTGTCTTTAGCTCTAAGGCTTGGCTCCAGCTCTGAGACCTCGGCTGCTGAAAGCAGGTTTCTGGGCTTTGTTTACTTTCTGTATTTGAAACTTCGTTGCAACTCCAGCTCTGAGATCCAGGCTGACTGAAAGCAGGTTTCTGGGGTTTTATTTAGCTTCTATATTTGTAACAATGTTTCTTAGAGAGCAGCTGAGAGGCCAGCAGTGGCAGGCGGGGAACCTGGCTTCCTCCGTCACTGGAGCAAGCAAGCCTCCCTGTTCGGGTCAGCTGCCTGGCTGCCAGCCGCCATCTTGGTTGGCAGTTAATTTGCATATCTCGCTGATTAGTCAGTGGGAAGGGTAGTGAAGTTACAGCTAATTACCATGTTTCTCTTTTATTAGATAGGATTAGCCCATCCAGAGGAACTTAGAAGCCACTAAAGCATATGTGGTATTGTTTTTTATTCCCCTTAGTTGCATTTTCAAAGTCCTAAAACATTTTCAAATTGAGCATGTTGAAGTGGTACTAACCTATCTATATCCCTACTCTCATAATTTGTCTATCTCTCTGTTGATTGCACTCTGATTCATGAATCTGAGAAGCCACTTGGAAAAGGGAGCTTTTTTTTTTTTAAATAACATCCCAACTCCTATTCCAACAATACACACATGTACCTCTTTAGTTCTAAAGTAACTCAGAATATTGACTTTTACTTCTCTAGTGAGGAAAAATTTGCCACAAAACTCATTAACCAAAAAAATCAACAACAAAATAAAACAGTAGAGGACTGTTCGGCCTTGAATTTGTGATTATAACTAATTTTTATGGAGAAGCAGGCATTAATGCTTGCAACATGCTCTAGAACAACTGTGGGCAAACTACGGCCCATGGGCCGGATCCGGCCAGTTTGAAATGAATAAAACTAAAAAGAAAAAAAAAAAGACCATACCCTTTTATGTAATGATGTTTACTTTGAATTTATATTAGTTCACACAAACACTCCATCCATGCTTTTGTTCTGGCCTTCCGGTCCAGTTTAAGAATCAATTGTGGCCCTCGAGTGAAAAAGTTTGCCCACCCCTGCTCTAGAACCATTACCGCCAGCCCAGTTTGAACACTCAGAATCAGCTCTGAGTCGTGTTAGTTTTGTGGTACTCCTTTGTCATCAAGCCTGTGTCAGATGGCCAGAACCATTCTACACACTGTTCTTCGTAAGTGCTGACTGCTTTGTGTTCTTACCAATTCATTCAGTTGTTATCACTGTAATTAACTAGTTTATCAATAGTAATAGGAAGAAAGCTAAGGGGGGCAGACATTATAGGCATGGCCATCTGGGAACCAGGAAACCAAGGTCCATTCCATCCAGATCACTGCGGAAGGGATTGAACAAAGCGGGGATGGGCATATGCACAGTGAAGTTGGGGTGATGTAGGGAAAGTGCTTGTCTGTCAGTCTAGCCTGGGAAGAAGATCATTGGCTAGGGGGTTGCACTCCAATGCAAGCCTGCAGAAACTTGGAAATATGTAACCCCTAGTCAAAGAGATCCCACTTTTGTTCTGCCCTTGCTTCCCTCTTGCCTGCTTATGTCCTTAATCTCTCTTGCTCCAGGACCTTCACTCCCCTGACATGTGGCCTTAAGCAGCTGCATGGCCAGGCCATGCAGAACCCACATGCAAAATGGACTGCAACTGGGAACACAAGCTAAGCCGGTCAGATGCTGGACCAGACTGTGCTTTAATATGGAGCGGAGACTCTGGGCAGCGGCCTTGGCTCTAGCCCTGCTGAAGATAAGGCTGGGCTTCTTCCATTGCAAGACCGGGAAATGGGACATTGGGGAGCCAGGGGTTTAATTCCACATAAATAAGTAACTCCATCCTCCCGTGCACATCTCAGGAAGGTCCTTTCCTTGTGACATTGCAAGAACTCCACTTCCACAGGTGGGGACGCAGAGGACACCCCGCCAGTAACAGAGTCCGCTGATGCTCAGATGTCAGAGTCTGTGAACAAATGGCTTCTGTCTCTGTCTCCCCAGTCTGCCAAGAAGCAGGCAGTCAAATCAAGGGCAGCTGGTTCTCCGGAGTAACTTCTCATGCTGATGAGTGTGAAGTGCCCCCTGGAGACGCCTGGCTTATAATTCCAGGTCTCGGTGGGGGAATAGCTTACTGGCATCTGCTAGCAAACAGAGACCTTCCTAAGTGCTTCTCTGCTCTGTGCTAACCAGAAAACACTTTGCTCCTTTTCTGTTCATCTCCATCTCGGTGTGGACAAAAAGGGGCCACATACTAAATCTGACAAGCTCAGGGAGGCCTATGTGGCAGCCCTACATACCCAGACACCTATGGTAACCACAAAGGATGTCTGAAACTAAAACTTTTTAACTAAAAGCAGTTCATGGCATCCCGAACCAGCTTGGCTCAGTGGATAGAGTGTCGGCCTGCGGACTGAAAGGTCCCAGATTTGGTTCTAGTCAAGGGCATGTACCTTGGTTGCCGGCACATCCTCAGTAGGGAGTGTGCAGGAGGCAGCTGATCAGTGTTTTTCTCTCATCAATATTTCTAACTCTTTATCCCTCTCCCCTCCTGTCTGTAAAAAAATCAATAAAATATATTTTAAAAAATAATAAATAAATAAATAAATAAATAAGTAAAAGCAAGCAGTTCATGGCAGGTAGAATGTCCTAGGTTAGAATCTTCCCTGACAAAGGTCAATATTCTCCTTAACTGAGCCTGTCTATTGTCTTTGTGCAGCTAGGACAACATAGCTGATAAATATGCCTTTGCACAAACAAAGTAATTTCCCTTTTTCTAGACCCCTCAAAGCATGGACAAGGGACATTGCACCAGAGTGAAAAGCACAAATCCCCTCATTGTCATTGTTATCGTGTTAATAGCTGTTAGCTATCCTGTATCCACTTTTGTAAAAGAAGTATGTGTCAATCATTTCACTTTTCATCCAATCCCAGGGGTTTCCCCACTTTGCTTTCTCCCACCTCACTAATCTATCACCAATGGATTTGAAGTAGCCCACTTATGCCTTCTATTTTGATTTTAATGAATAAAGCAGGGTGCAGAACTACCATTTTTCCAGAGCATTTTCTCAATCAGCTGAGGTTTTGCTACTCAGCAATTGTCTTCAATTTGGTTCAAATCCTATATCATAAAACGGGTAATATGCAAATTGATCTTAATGGCAGAATGGCTGGGAACGATCGGTCACTATGACACACCCTGACCACCAAGGGGCAGACACTCAATGCAGAAGCTGCCCCCTGGTGGTCAGTGCACTTCCACAGGGGGAACTCCACTCAGCCACAAGCCAGCTGACTGCTGCGAGCACAGTGACTGTAGTGGGAGCCTCTCCCGCCTCCTTGGCAGCACTAAGGATGTCTGATTGTGGCTTAGGCCCACTCCCTGCAGACATCTCCCAAGGGCTCCTGGACTGCCAGAGGGATGTCTGACTGCCAGCTTAGGCTCGATCCCCCCTGGGGAGCAGGCCTAAGCTGGCAGGTGGACATCCCCCAAGGAGTCCTGGGCTGTGAGGGCACAGGCCAGGCTTAAGGACCCACCCTCTGAGTGCATGAATTTTTGTGCACCGGGCCTCTAATCTATACTAATAAAAGCCTACGTGGCCCTCACACCCTCACGTCATCACAAGATGGCCACCACAAGATGGCTGACCCTACATCATCACAAGATGGCCGTCACAAGATGGCCACCACCAGATGGCTGGCAGTTGGGGGTGAGCAGGCCATCAGGGGAGGGAAGTTGGGGATGATCAGCCCAGCAGGGGAGTGCAGTTGGGGGTGACCAGGCCTACAGGGGAGGGCAGTTGGGGGCAATCGGGCTGGCAGGGGAGGGCGGTTGGGGGCAATTGTGCAGGCAGAGGAGGGCAGTTGGGGGTGACCAGGCCGGCAGGAGTGCAGTTAGGGGGCGATGAGGCTGGCAGGCTGAAATGGTTAGGGGCAATTAGGCAGGCAGGCAGGTGAGTGGTTAAGAGCCAGCAGTCCTGGGTTGTGAGAGGGATATCAGGATCAGGCCTAAACTGTTAATGAGACATCCCCTGAGGGGTCCCAGACTGGAGAGGGTGCAGGCTGGGCTGAGGGACATCCCCTCAGTGCACGAATTTCATGCACCAGGCCTCTAGTAAACTCATAAAAATCCTCTACATGTCTGACTGTTTCTTACATTGACATCAGGATGTGGTTTATGTATGTCTGCTACCTGGAAAGTTCCTTCTTCCTTTTTACTTATTTGGAAGGTTAGGAAGTCTTGATTTAATTTATTTAATATATTCAACCCTATTTAGATTACTCATTACTCCTTGTGTGGCTTTTGATAATTTGCATCTTCCAAGGAATTAGTCCATTTCATTTGTTATCAAATTTGTGGGCATTTGTTGTCCGTAGTTCTTAGTATTCTTTTATTATTTTTTATTATTATTTTAATGAACATGGGCTCAGTTTTGATGACCCTTCTCATTTCTGATATTGGTAATCGGTATCTTTTCTCTGTTTTCATGGTGCCAAACAATAAATATAGACTTAATTAAGGAGAGATTGCATTGAAAAGATTGCTATAGGAGGATACAGCAAATGCAGGATTTACGAGCCTCTGAAAATCAAACAGGGAAAAAGCTTTCCATTTTTTAGGGAACAGTAAGTAGGAATAGTGGCCACTTTTGAGGGGGAATTGAGTGAGAATGAACAGAAAGAATCATTATGGTGGCTGACAGGCAATGTTTCTTTCTGATTGTGATCAGTTGATTCTCAGGCTGAGGTGTTAAGGAGGATTTTCAGTGTGTTGCTATTTGCTCAGACCTGGGACAGACCAATGCTCAGGAGCCTTTGGGGAAAGAGAAACCTGGCTAAAGATTGCCCAGCCAATATCGGTCGAGTGGCAGTGTAGTCAATTGTCAGCACCTGGTCATTACTCAGCCTAACTAGGTGTGTTTTTGTTGTTGTTGTTTTTGTTTGTTTGTTTGTTTGTTTAAATATATTTTATTGATTTTTTTTACAGAGAGGAAGGGAGAGGGATAGAGAGTCAGAAACATTGATGAGACAGCTGCCTCTTGCACACCCCCTACTGGAGATGTGCCCGCAACCCAGGTACATGCCCTTGACTGGAATAAAACCTGGGACCCTTCAGTCTGCAGGCCGATGCTCTATCCACTGAGCCAAACCGGTCAGGGCCTGAATAGGTTTTTATCAGTTTCACTGATTATTTCAAAGAATGACCTTTTTGTTCATTGATTCTCTATTGTTTTTCTGTTTTCAAATTATTCATTTTGCTTTCATTTTTGATATTCTTTATTTTTTCTTTCCTTAAGCTTAAATTGCTTTTCTTTCTCTATTTTCTTGGGTAAAGGTTTATATTATTGTAATATATTATCATTTTCTTCTCTAATGCTATATATTTCATCTGAATATTAATTTTGCTGCATCCATGTGTTTTGATAAGTTGCATTTAAATTTTTATTTGCTGCAAAATGTTTTTCTCATAATTTTTCTTGAGACTTCTTTTACTTATATGTTACTTAAAAGTGGATATTTAATCAATAATATTGAGGATTTTGCAACTATATTTCTGCTATTTTTTGTTAAATTCCATTGTGTTTTTATAAATTACTTTAAATTATTTATATTTTTAAAAGTTTTTAGATATTGTTTTATAACCTAGAATGACATCTATCATGCTAATGTTTTATTTGAGGTGGAGAACAATGTGTATTCTGCTGTTGAGAAAGAAAATATTCTAATGATATCTATTAGATTAAGTGGATTAAGAGCGATATTCAGGTCAACAATATCTTTAATGATTTTCTGCCTACTTGAACTACAAGGTACTGATAGTGTCCAACTGATAGTCACTAACTATAATATTGGTTCTGTCTACCTCTCCTTGAAGGTCTGTCAGGTTTTGTCTCATGAATACATGAGATGCTCTATTAGGGACATACATGTTTAAGTTTTTTATGTCTTCTTGGAAAAGTGACAACTCTTCATTCCTGATAATTTTCCTTGTTATGGTGTCTATTTTCTGTGAAATTGGTATCACTATTCCAGTTTTCTTTGGCTTAGTGCTAACACAGTGTATCTTTTTCTTTCCCTTTACTTTTAACCTGAATCTTCTGTTAAAAATGTAAGTTTCTTGTAGATAATATATAGGTCTTTTTTTTTCTGTTTTATTTTGCATTTAGTCTCACATTTTTTGTCTTTAATCAGTGTATTTATTCTGTATTTTTAGAACTTTCTCATTGTAGTAGGCAAAATAATGTCCCGCCAAAATACTCATACCCTAATTTCTGGAACCTGTGAATATGTAGCATTTCATGACAAAAAGGACCTTGTAGATGTGATTAAACTTGAGATGGGAAGATTATTCTGGTTTTTCTGGTGGACCCAATCTAATTCACCATGAAAATGGAATACAGACAAATAGGTCAGAGTGATGTAATTGGAGAAGGGCTCAATCTGCCATGGGTGACCTTAAAGGTGAAAGAAGGGGTCCATGAGCTAAGGAATGTGAGCTCTCTTGAGAAATTTGGAAAGACAAGGACCTGGAGCCTACCAGAAGCCTACAGAAAGGAACGCAGTCTAGCCACCTTAATGTCAGCACAGTAAGACTGTCTCAGAATTCTAACCAGTAGAACTGCAAGATGATAATATTTTTTGTTTAATACTCTAATCTGGTTGTAATTTACTATAGTGGCAATAGAAAACTAATAGACTCACATTTCAGGATCAAATTCAGCCTAAATTTATCTCATATATGTAGCACTTATACATGAGTCTGGCCTTGGCTTCAGTTCCTCTAGTGCTAAAATACCCTCTTTACCTTTCTTACCTGTTCTTTGTCTCATGCATATTAGTTTTTGTATATGAAGCAGAGTTAGTATATGTCTGTACTGTTGCAGATACATCAATATTTGTTCTTAAACTTTTTCATGTTTTATATATTACCTAGACAGATATTGGACATATGAAAGAATAAGGCCAATTTGACTGGGGGTGGAGAGGCAATGCACTGATGTTACATATCATGGATTCTAATTCCGTTACTCACCATGACACTCATCCCTGGGTTCCTCATCTGTAAAATGAGAATAAAAGTAGCTGTTCCAGGAATCTTTGGAAGGCAGCAGCAAGTAAATTTTTGCCCTGAGTCATGTTTAGGTATTAGATATTCTCAGTATTCAATTTTCTTGGGAGAAACAACCAATGAGATAATTATGAGCATAAAAGTTGCACTTCTGTTGCTCTACTTAAAAAATCACATTCATTGTCCTAGCATCCTAACTGTTTGGCGCAGTGAATAGAGTGTGAGTCTGTGAACCAAAGGGTCCCGGGTTTGATTCCGGTCAAGGGCACTCTGGGAATCGCCCCAGAGGCACCTGGTAGTCAAGGACAATTAAAGCATAGAGGCCTTGTTGTCAATACACCAGCCTGCCCAAGGCCAGGCTAGGCTACATACCATACACAGCTGCATGGCCACAGTGATCTCACGGTACACTGTGCCCTTCTCTAACCCAATATGGTTGATGTAACTATTGGCAGGAAACCTTCTTCGTCTTTGGAATAATACATGTTACTGACCAGTTAGTGTGAGAAGCAGAGGTGGTAGGCACAGAGAATGTAGCCTTTATATGTGCAGCGGAGAGGAGAGCTCAGACGGAGCTGGGAGCTGCTGCTGAGATGTAAGAGGCTGAGAGCGCATAGAGAGCTCAGAAGTAGTTACTGTATGAGGCTACAGAGACCAGCCATGTGCTGGGCAGGGGAGACTGGAGCAGCTGCTGAGCCAGAAAGGCTAGAGAAGCTGCTGAGGCAGAGCTTAGGTGCCGCTATGATATGAGATGGTGAGTCTAGGGGGCAGCGTGCCACTGCTCAGATAATAGCTGTGGGTATAGAGACCGCTACCACTCTGTGGGAAAGATGTACATGTTAACGAGCCCGTGTATGGTTGCCTGCCTGTATGGACTTAGCGGTAAATAACTGTCTTGTCTGATGGCTATATGCTCACTGGCTTCTGAAATAAAGACTCATTCTTATATACCCACAACCTCTCATGGCTTCTTCCTGGTGTCCTAGGAGGAACAGCCCTAGGCAGGGGGCTCAGACCTGACACCTGTAAGTAATGAGCAGAGGGTAAATGAGGAACTTGGATTAAATTCCCAACAGCTAGTACAGTGGGCAGGGTTCAAGAAGGAACCCTCCCTGGCGTAGTCGGGGAGAATTTAGAGAGAATATGTGGACTCAGAGCAGCAGAGCTGAGCAGTGCTCCTGCTGTGTCTCTGACAGGCACGGGCCTCAGTTGGGTTGCAGGCTCCTCCTTGGCCCTGGGCCCTGGTCAGGGTGCTGCATCCATAAAACCATGGCAACCAATCAATGTGTTTCTCTCATATTGGTATTTCTCTCTGTTTTTCCCTCTCTCTTCCACTCTCTCTAAAAATCAATGGAAAAATATCCTCGGGTGAGGATTAAAAAAAAAATTGCATTGGGAGACTATTTTATTTGAAAACTCTAAGAACAGATGCATAAAGAGGACTCAGAAGGGAGCTTAAAAATCACCAGTATATCTTATCTTCAAAAATGATCATTTCCTTTATTTATAGATAGATTATAGATATAGATGTATGGAGATATAGTTATACATAAATAAATAAATATATATATATATATATATATATGTGTGTGTGTGTGTGTGTGTATTATATACATATATATAATGTAAATATATATAGATAAGTATATATGGCTTAAATGTCATTTCCTGTATATATAATATATATCTTACATTCATGATCATATACATCTAATAAATATATCAAACACATTTTATATTTTTAATTATAAAAAAAATTATAAATAAGCCTGCTTTTAATTTTCAAATGCTATGTAGTTGAATAAAAGTGATTACTTTGTCTGTATTTTACTTTTCCTTTTGCTAGGTCATGTTGGAAGGTAATTCTCCATTAGTCTATCCCAGGGATCTTCAAACTACGGCCTGCAGGCTACATGCAAATACAAATATTATATTTGTTCCTGTTTTGTTTTTTTACTTCAAAATAAGATATGTGCAATGTGCACAGGAATTTGTTCATAGTTTTTTTTAAACTATATTCCGGCCCTCCAACGGTCTGAGGGACAGTGAACTGGCCCCCTGTTTAAAAAGTTTGAGGACCCCTGGTCTATCATGTTTCTGCACATTTGGTGAACAGGGGCACTGAAGTCTTTTGAAAAGAATATTTAAAGGACTATCTTTTCAAGGATATTTATAATCAAAAAAAGAATTGGAAGATAGAGATTGCATCTTCCTCTAAAGCAGAGAGTAGCCGTCATTACTATCCAGTCTAATAAATGTAATGTTTCCCTCCAAGGGAAATGTGCAGGTGTGCGTACAGTCCATTATAAGGTATGTGGTTTCCTAAAACCCGGGGTTCCGCTCCTGTAGCAATACTTTGCATATGTAGGTATCTCTTGGCCCTCTTTCTGTCATTCTATGAGAAATAAGGCTTTGGAAAACTCAGCAAAAAGGATGATATTCTGGCCACTGTTATTTCTTTGAATAATAAAGTGTCCTTTGACTCTTTTCAGAATCCATGGTTTTCTGCCAGCATCCATAAAACCATGGCAGGTTAACTTGTTAGTTTGCCGGTAAAGTTATACCCACGACAATTCTTGACAGAATTAAAAAATAGTACATGTTATGGAGAAGAACTTCATGTCAACCAAGTAAGTCAATTATATGTATGCTCATTTTCAAGAAAAAGTCCAGAAACCTGATTCTCATACATAGGCAGAAGTAGCGTAGTGCAATGGGTCTAGTATTGGGCTTCAGGTTCAGACCCTGGCACTTAAGCTTCTCCTCTATCTCCATTTGTGAACTGAACAAATTTACTTTTGTTTAATATGTTTCTCATATCCTAACTCATTTATTATTAACAAATGCAAAATGCAGTCAGTTTGAAATTGCATGCTTTTTTATAAAAAAGCTTCTATTTTCTGATTTCTCTTAGTTGATATACATAATTAGGCAATTTCAGTGTTGTCTCATATTCTGATAGTAGAGGTATAGAGGCTATAGGGTGTGGAGAGAACTACATACAATCCTTGGTTCATAATTTCAAGTATACTTCAGATCTTACTGGAAACATTTTCATGTTTGAGGGTATTTCCTATGTGTCAGAAGAATGCACTAGAGGAAGAAACTTCATCTTTAAGGACAAATGAGGAGCAGAGGTCACACTGGCCTGCATGTATCTCTTGACAAGAAACCTATTATATGTCATGGGGAATAAATTGAAGTGATTTAAATATCACAGTTGGAGAAAACATTCTGTTTACTATTTTGATCTGAACTGAAGGGTTGTATTTTACCACTCTCAAAGTGGCAGGAATACTACTATTATCAAAGTTTTTTTTGTGTGTGTGTGTTTTTTTTTTTTTTAAGTTCTGTTTTGAGCGTGGTAGTACTTATACTACTGGGTATAATTTGCCCCCAAACCCTTGACCTATACATTTAAACTATATAAAATTTATTGCATGCAAATTATTTCTCATAAATTAAAAAACATTTCTAAATTAGTACCTGGAGGAAGGTCTGTATATTTTCCAGGAGACTTTAGGTTCCCAGGGGATCTCTGCTTTTAATTGGGTTATTCAAATTTCAGGGACACCATGCAATCTCTCATAAAAAGCGATGGTAATGTAATGTTTTTAAATGTAAATATGTTTTTCAGGTTTTATTTTCTGAAAAATAGTTTTACTTAGGAGAAAAAGAAAGGGTGTATGAAGGGATTAAGACTATGAATAAATGTAAGAATAAAAGCAAGGCAGACCCTCAAGAGAAAGTGAAGACTTGGATAACTTAAAAATTACTTCCAGCCGAAACCGGTTTAGCTCAGTGGATAGAGCGTCGGCCTGCGGACTGAAAGGTCCCAGGTTCGATTCCGGTCAAGGGCACGTACCTGGGTTGCGGGCATATCCCCAGTAGGAGATGGGCAGGAGGCAGCTGATCGATGTTTCTCTCTCATCGATGTTTCTAACTCTCTATCTCTCTCTCCCTTCCTCTCTGTAAAATATCAATAAAATATATTAAAAAAAAATTACTTCCAATTGCAACCTTGATTTAATCTCTCACTTTACATTTTTTTCTTGTGACTAAAACACACAAACAGGACACAAAAACTTTTTTTTTATTTCTCAGTGCACTACTGTAATAAAGACAGTTCTGTTCTTTTATAACCCAGGTAAAGGAAGAAATGTAATTCATTGGCTTTGTTTCACTAATTATTTAAAATAAATTGAGGCAGCTGTGATGGACTTTCAAATCTTCCAATATATATCAAATCTTCAAAATGATTCAAGCTTGAATTGGCATTGGAAATAATATCCAGTAAAAATACTGTCCTAGATTCACTGGTCCCACAATAAGATATGTGAATATTTAACTGATTATTAGGTCTAGAATTATATATAATTTGTCACCATCATTATAATCATTTATGTTTTTAGCATAGTGCTTGACACAATATAGGAAAAAGTATTGTTCTTTCTGCTAATCTTCCATAGCCACAATGAAAATTATGGACTATAATATTCTATTAGAATTCAGTTCATTAAGTTGAGTGACTGCACTCTCCTAGTCAGTTTATGATGACATAGGAAAAGGCTGATAAGAGATTCAAAGAGTTCACCCTATGGTTTTGAAGCAAGAAAAATTCATCCTAAGATAAAAGATTCTGTAAGAAACATAGAGATTGATATTGGCAGCTTGACTTATGTGGGAGCTGGAAGAGTTGTCATTTTGGGCCCAGATGATTATCCTATAAAGCACTTACCATGCATCGGGTGCTATCTAATTAGGCTAACACATCTCTAATCTTGGCCAGTACAGAAATGATTTAAACTCAATGGCCTGCATAGTTATGAATAACCCCCTATACTATCGAAACTGTTTTGACTGTATGGTTATACATCAAACCATAAAGTTAAGTTTGACTCATATAGTGCCACCATCAAGTTGAAGAAAGATGTAAAGAATTTGCCTTTGTTACATCCCATAGGTCCAAACAGTATTTTGAACAACATTTCCTGCACATTAACATCTGTTGGCATTTATTCTTTTTATGGTAACTTATGCAGCATTGTTTTAAACAAAGAATCCCACATCATATTTAAGGAGGACAATGGAAGTCCTGGAAAGTATTAGAGAATACAGAGAGAGAAAAAAGTAGTGGGAAAGAGCTTGTTTTCTATAGACATATTACTTGGGTTCAAATTCTCAATCTTGCAGATATTGAATCAACCTTGCATTCCTGAAACAAATCTCAACTGATCATGGCATATGCTCTTTTTAAAGTATGCCTGGATCTGGTTTGCTAATATTTTATTGAGGATTTTAGCATCTATGTTCATCAGGGAAATTGGCCTATAATTTTATTTCTTTGTAGTGTGTTTATCTGATTATGGAATTAGGAAAATGCTGGCCTCAAAAAAAAAAAAATGAGCTTGGGAGTCATCTCTCTTCTTGAATTATTTTTGGAATAGTTTGGGAAGAATAAGTTGTTAGTTATCTCTGAATTTGGTAAAATCCACCTATGAAATCATACGGTCCAGGACTTTTGCTTGTTGGGAGCTTTTTTGATTACTGATTCCATTTTGCTAGTGGTAATCAGTCCATTCCGATTCTCTGGTTCTCCCTTATTAAGTTAAAAGATCGTATGTTTCTAGGAACTTATCCATCTCTCCCATATTGCCCAATTTGTTAGAATTGTAATATTTGTTTATAGTTGCAGCTGTTTGTAATATTTTCTATAATTCTTGGTGTTTCTATGATGTCAGGTATACCTTTCTTTCTTTTTCCTGATTTTATTTACTTGGGTCGTCTCTGTTTTCTTGATGAGTCTGATTAAAGGTTTGTCAACCTTGTTTATCTTTTCAAATAACCAACTCTTGGTTTCATTGATGTATTGCTTTTCTGGAATCTATTTTGTTTATTTCTGCTGTAGTTTTACAATTTCTTTCATTTTACTCACTTTTGGCTTCTGTTGTCCTTTTTCAATTTCTTAAATATAAAATTGGATTATTTATTTGAGATTTTTATTGCTTCTTGAGATAGGCATGAAATGCTATGAATTTGACTCATATGATTGATTTTGCTGTATCCCATAGATCTTGGGTTGTTGTATTCTCATTAGCATTTGTTTTAAGGTATAATGATACACCACATAAAATGAAGGATAAAAACTACATGATAATATCAATAAATGCAGGAATGGCATTTGATAAAACCCAACACCCATTTAAATAAAAAATATCTCAGCAAAGTAGAAATAGAGGGAACATAACTCAACATAATAGAGGCCATATATGACAAACACACAGCCAATATCAAACTCAATGGGCAGAAGCTATAAGCATTTTCTTAAGATCAGGAACAAGACAGGGATGTCTGCTTTCACTCCCCTTTTCAACATAGTACTGGAAGTCTTAGCCTCTATAATCAGACAAGAATAAAAAGAAACAAAAGGCATCCAATTTGGCCAAAGCCGGTTTGGCTCAGTGGATAGAGCGTCGGCCTGCAGACTGAAAGGTCCCAGGTTCGATTCTGGTCAAGGGCATGTACCAGGGTTGCTGGCACATCCCCAGTAGGAGATGTGCAGGAGGCAGCTGATTGATGTTTCTCTCTCATCAATGTTTCTAACTCTCTATCTCTCTCCCTTCCTCTCTGTAAAAAAATCAATAAAATATATTTTAAAAAAAGGCATCCAATTTGGAAAGCATAAAGTAAAACTATATTTGCTGATGACATGATTCTTAAGGTTCTCTATAAGATTCCACCAAAAAATAAAAATAAAAAAAAACCTATTGGAACTGATAAATTAATTCAGTAAAGTAGCAGGATACAAAATAAATATCCAGAAATCAATTGCATTTTTATACAACAATAATGAACTATCAGAAAGGGAAACTAAGAAAACAATCTTATTCATAATTGAATCAAAAAGAAGAAAATACCTAGGAATAAATTTAACCAAGAATGTAAAGGACCCGTACTCAGAAATTCATAAGACACTGAAGAAAGAAATTGAAAAAGATACAAATAAGTGAAAGCATATACTGTGTTCATGGGTAGGAAGAATTAAAATGTCCATACTTGCCGTAGACCAATTCCAGCATGCCATAATTTCAAGAGTTTCATCAAAAGGTTGATGAAACTTGGGGACTCAACAGGGTTGAGTCATACATGTAGTCACCTGTTGGGAATGGCTAAAGGCATTTCCTCAAACCTGAATAGGAAACTGACTGTGGCTGCCAAACAGCTAAAGGCATCTTAATCTACATGTTATTGCCTCCTACTGGCCAAACACCTGAACAGCCTTAGGCTAATTCCCCCATTCTGACAATGCTTCTGTACCCTTTGAAGTGTATTATCTCCACCTTGCTAAGGGCAATTGTGTTAATAAAAGCAAGGGTCCAAGACAAGGTCCTCTGACCCCCCCCTGCCCCCCATGCCTTTCAAAATTATAACTTGTCTCCAGACTCTTTATTAGTCTCTGGATTTCTATGTCATCTGAGCATAGCCTTTTCCAGATTCCTGAACCCTTCTTGATGCTGGGACAAGAACCCCAGCACATACTACCCAAATAAATCTACAAATTAAATACAATTTCTATCAAGATACCATGACATAATTCACAGAACTAGAACAAATATTCCAAAAAAACCCAACCAACTAACAAACAAAAAAATCAAAGAAGAACAACAGTGATCTTAAGAAAGAAGAACAAAGTTGGAGAAATCATGCTACCTGATATCAAGTTATATTACAAGGCCATGATAATCAAAACAACATTGTGCTGGCATAGAAATAGACATGGAGATCAATGGCACAGAATAGAGAGCCCAAAAATAAAGCCACATCTTTATAGTCAATTAATAATAATTTTTACAAAGAAAGCAAAAAATGCAGTGGGCTAAAGATAGTCTATTCAGGCTCTGGCCAGTGTGGTTCAGTTTGTTGGAACATCATGCCATATACCGAATGGTTGAAGGTTTGATTCACAGTCAGGGCACATGCCTAGTTTTCGGGTCCAATCTCAGGGGAAGCCTATGGAAAGGCAACCAATTGATGTTTCTTTATCACAATGATCTCTCTCTCTCTCGATCTTTCCCTCCCTTTTTCTCTTTCTAAAATCAATAAGCATGTTCTCAATTAAGGATTATAAATACATAAATAAATAAGAAAAAAATATAGTCTATTCAATAAATAGTTTGGGAAAATTGGAAAGATATGTGCACAAAATGAAACTATATCAGTTTCTTACACCACGCACAAGAGTAAACTAAAATAGATCAAATACTTAAATGTTAGACTCTAAACCATAAAAGTCTGAAAAGAAAACATAAGCAGTAAAATCTTGGACTTTTCTTGTAGCAATTTTTTTTTTCCTGATAAATTACCTTGGGCAAGGGAAACAAAACAAACAAAACAAACAAACAAACAAACAAATAAAAATAAACAAATGGGAGAGCATCAAACAAAAATATTTTGCACAGAAAAGGAAACCACCAACAAAATGAAAAGACAACCTACTGTATGGGAGAACATACCTATCAATGATACACCTGATAAGGGGTTTGTTATAAGGAGAAAGTACCCGCGAGACAGGAAACCACGGCAAACCAAGAATTTGGTGAAACAGATCCTCTCCCTTGCCAATCTGGAGAGGGAGTTTCTTTATTAACAGATTCGAATCCGGGCTGCCGCCGCGGCAGGACGATCGCAGGAAGCAGCAGCGAGCGGTTACAGTTACAGCTTTTTATACACAACTCAAAATAGGGGTGGGGGTAACGAGGACAAAGAGGGTTCACACATCGGCCAGGGGCTTCCTGGGACATTTGTTATTACCTGATAAGACATCCTGCTCGTTAGGTCAGTTTGACCTGCCAGCCAAGACCCCGGGCCAGATGGCCAGACTATAAATTTTCTCACTCAGGAGGGAGTAAAAGGGGGAACAAAGAAATTCCAAAGGGGTCTGTGCTGTGTCCTAACGGCATGGGAGTTTATCACTCCTGCCTGGTACTCTCACATCCAGCTTATCCTAACAATTAATCAGAGCCTAACTCCCTCAGCCGGTTCTCAGTGTCCGGGGCTATAAATCCCTGGTGACTGCTTCGAGTTCTGCACTTCCCCGTGCAGGGCTGGTAATTTTCTACTGCCATACAGGGTTAATATCCAAAATTTATACAGAACTTATAAAAATCAACACCTAAATAACAAACAACTCAATTAAAAAATGGGCAAAGGTTCTGAGTAGATACCTCCAAAGAGAACATACAGATAGTCAATAGCCATAGGAAAAGATGCTCAATGTCACTAATCATCAGAGAAATGCAAATTTAAACCACAGTGAGCTATCACCTCACACCTGGAAGAATAATTATCAGCAATAAATCAAAAAACAAGTGTTGGCAAGGATGTGAAGAAAAGGGAACTCTAGTGCACTGTTATTGGGAATGAAGATTGGTGCAGCCACTGTGGAAAGCAGTATAGAGCTACCTCAAAAAAAAATGGAACTTTCTTATGACCCAGTGATTCTACTTCTGGGAATTTATATGAAGAAAACGGAAACAAAAATTCAAAAGAATACATATGCACTCTTGTATTTATTGCATCACTTTACAATAGCCAAGATTTGGAAGCAACTCAAGCATCCATCAGTAGATGAGTAAATAGAAAAGGTAAGTCCACAGATGGCTGGCTGGTGTGTCTCAGTTGTTTGGAGCATGATACCATATACCAAAAGGCGACAAGTTTGCTTCCTGGTGAGGATACATACCCAGGTTGGGGGATCAAACTCTGTTCAGGGCACTTACAGGAGTCAAGCAATCAATGTTTCTCTCTCACATTGATCTTTCTTTCTTTTTTTCTTTCTTCCTTTCTCTTTCTTTCTTTCTTTCTTTCTTTCTTTCTTTCTTTCTTTCTTTCTTCTCTCCCTCCTCTCTCCTCTCTCTAAAATAAATAAAAATCTGTGGTACATTTACACTAGGGAATGGTACTCTGTGAAGAAGAAGAAGAAGGAGAAGAAGGAGAAGAAGAAGAAGAAGAAGAAGAAGAAGAAGAAGAAGAAGAAGAAGAAGAAGAAGAAGAAATCTTACCCTTTGGTATGGCATGGATGTACCTGGAGATCATTATGTTAAGTAAAATGAGCCAGTCAGAGAAAGACAAGTACCATATGATTTCACTCATATGTGGAACCTTATGAACAAAATGAACTAATGAGAAAATAAAGACAGACCCATAGATAGAGAGCAGGCTGACAGCTGTCGGGGGGGCTGGGGTATGGTGGGGAGGCTGGGGGGTGGTGGGGTGTCTGGGGAAGGTGGAGCAATGGAGCAAAAATGAAAAAAAAAGGTAAAGAGCTCATGGACATGGACAACAATGTGGTGAGTGCTGGCGGGGGGAGGTGAGCAGGGGAGATGAAGGAGGGTATAAGATGGGTAAATGGTGGTGGATGGAGTGTGGGAAACTGTTTATTGCCTTCACTATCTGATAAGCTTAGACAGAGAACCCCCCCTCCCCCCAAAAAAAAGACTGGGTGCCTTTGAATCCCTAGCAAAGCTTGGAGCTAGGCGCCACCTCTGTTTGTCCAGACAGTGGTAGCTGAAACTACTCCCCCATTTATTATTATGTAAATCCTTGCTGATGGGCTAGTCTGCTTGTTACTAGGGTGTCACCTGCCTAAGGGCTATGCTATGGGTGCATCCCAGATCAATAAAAGCTTGGTGAGGCCTGAGCAAGGAAAAAAGTCCTTCGGGACTTGCCGCCTGGTCCCCCAATATTGCAAAATTATCTCGTGTTTTTTTCTCTCATTTGTTGTGTGGCTCCTCTTTCAGATACCGAACCCTACTCCACGCAGAACGTGGAGGGAATCTTACTCGACAATGGAGACTTGACTTGGGGTGGTAAACACACAATACAGTGTACAGATGATATGTTGTAGAGTTTTGCACCTGAAATCTGTATAATGTCACCCCAATAAACAATAACCTATAATCAGTTTTTAGTCTTACAAGGTCTTAACTCAGACTTATAAGCTGAACTACCTCTTATAATATGTGTACCCTGGAAAACCTATTTCAACTCTCTGTGCCTTAATTTCCCCATCTGCAAAAGCATATGACTATGATGCTACATAGAGGGTTATTGTGTGGAATAAAAATATTAACATGTGTAAATATTTTTAGAACTGTGCTTTGTATACAGTGTAGTTAACATTTAATTCTTTTTATCATTATTACAATATTTTAGTCTTCTGGAAAATTGAAATTGTTCATTGAAAATCTAGCTATATTGTGAACTGAAAATCTAACTAACAGCTACCACTGTTTTGGAAGATGCTACCTTCTAGCACAATAGCACTGGGTAAGCAGCCTATATATAGCACAAATAGTTAGATAGGCCCATGAAGTAAGCAATGGAATTAAGGGTCCAGGGAAAGATATCTCTCTACTACTTCTATTAACCTATTCTCAAATTTATTTTCCCAAGTCTTTGTGCATCTGTACTTTTTAGATAGATGTTTTATTAACCCAAGGGAAGAATGCTTCCTCCACTCGCCTCAATAAATTATACTACTCAGCTCAGAAGCTGAACTTGTCACAAGGCTATTTCAGGATTCTTACAACATTCAGAGAAGCAAGTACAAAGAGAGCCTATGGGGAACCCAGTCTAAATACACACGGGCAAGTGTACTGCCTTAGACATCTTTTATTGTTAAAAACAGCAATAAGCACTACTCATTGTTTATAGGCAGAACACTTACCTCTTAAAAAGCTTTGTTCCACCTGAACCACAAATATGCACCAGCCGAGGCACTGTCTAAAGGCGAGGACAAGCATCACACCATCTCACTCATATGTGGAACCTAATGAACAAAATAAACTATGAACCAAATTGATCCAGACACACAGAAGCATGGAACAGACTGCAGAATCTCAGAGGGAATGTGGGGGAGGGTGGGTGGGTGGGAAGAGATCAACCAAAGAACGTGTATGCAACATGCATAACCCATGGACACAGACAACAGGCTGGTGAAGGCCTGGGGTGGGGGCAGGCAGGCTAGAAGGGGTCAATGGGGAGAAAAGGGGGACATATCTTTCAACAATAAAGATTTTAAAATAAAAAAAATCCAGTTATGAAAAATAAAAATAAATAAAGGAAAGATACATAGATAGCAGCATCGCAAGCATCATAACAAGTTACAAAGGGCTTAAGTATTTGTCAGAAATGTAATATATGTAAATATAGCTGTATTTATTATACATACTCATAACATATGCACATATAGATTTGTTCTCTATCATTAGTATACATATACTACTGATAGCAAAGTTGAAAGAATCAAAAGGGGGAATAGAAACATCAACAATCAGCACAGTTAAACACTTCATACTTATCTCTTTTTATTACTTTACTCACACCTTTATCTCATTTCTTATAATGAATGGCTAATGAAAAGAAAAGTAATTCAGCACTGTATGACTTTACACAGGAACTGTCATTAAATGCTAACCCACCGCACAAAACATGGAACCCCCAGGCCTATAGTGGGGATTTCTTTAAGTTTCCTGAACCCAGTGACAACTAACAATTTTTATCAAACAGAAAAAAAAATGAATGGGTTGCATTATTGTTCCCCTGGCTGACATGCTCATCAATTGATACATTTTCTCCATGTGATGCATTGACTCAAACCAGAATGTAGCAACTAAAATACCTACACTTATGAGTCTCAGAGTAGGTCCAGCTGCTCCGGGGGATTATTCCGTGGTCTGACCAGGGGAATTACCAATGAGATGGCAACAGGCCCACCTTCCCAGAGAGTGATATTTATTGAGGATACGGAACCACATATTTATTTTTCAAAATTACCAAATGAAATCTTTGTTCCTCAAAGAGACCTTCAATATTTAAACCAAGTTTAAGGAAACTGTTGGCAGCAGTAATTGGCTGAAGAAGTTCTCCCTCCACACCTACACTGGGGCTGGGTGTCCCCTTCCCTTCTGATGTATCCTGGGGAAAGGCTTGGCCACACTGACCTCCAATTTCAGGCCAAAGATTGGGTCTTGCTTGGGACACAAACAGGTCGGCAGGAGGTCTGGGAGCCTCCAGTGCTGCACCAATGCTGCCTTCCGTTTTGTCGTTGATATAAATTACAGTCAGAGGGAACATAGCTGACCTCGTATGTGCTCAAGTCCACTTTTTTAAATATATACTTTTATGGTTTCTTAGTCTGTTTGGTTGCAATAAATTTCAACAATTTAATCCTTCTGCTTGTATTAATGTAGCTCCCAGATTCTGTGGCACTTCCACTATAGGTCACAGTAAACGGCGACGTAGCTTCCCGAACTGTGAGAAAGTGCAGAATATTTCCGAGTAGCTCCCTGCCTCCTAATCAGGTTCCTGAATATTCTTCTTCTTTTCTTTCTAATTACATTCTTCTAATCAAAGAAACCACTTTGCCCGCTTCCTGGAACAGAGCTCTGTGTCCATGAACTGCGGGTGACCAGGGGGTCCATCGCGGAGGGCCTCCGAAGTCGCCACGCTGAACCTGAGCGCTGCAGCCAGCGTCACTGTCGATGGCGCCAGGTGCACCAGGACCTGCTGCAGGTGTTCAAATGCTGTTTGGATAACGCATTTGGTTTCTCGGATGTCTTCCAGCCAATCACACACAGCTCGCCCTGACACACCACCAGCACGCATACCTGCACACTTCAGTCCTTCTGTTGGACACTTTCGGGAGCTCAAACTGTCAGCGGTGGTGAAGGGGTCTCTGCACTCCCATTCTTGTCTTGCTTGTAGGAATGAGTTCAGACAAGAGACAACAAATACCAGCAAACGTTGGCGAGGATTTATTTGTGGGAAAGAAATGCAGTCACATAGAACCTGAGTGGGCAACTCAGGGGGCCGCGACCGATATTTTTTGAGTTTAGAAGGTTTTATACCCTTAGGCTGGAGCACCCCTAGGTACTCTCAAAAAAAATATATATCTTTAAATTATAAGGTTCCTTCATCTAGGTCAGTGGTTCTCAGCCTTCTGGCCCTTTAGATACAGTTCCTCACCTTGTGACCCAACCATAAAATTATTTTTGTTGCTACTTCATAACTGTAATGTTGCTACTGTTATGAATCGTAATGTAAATACCTGATATGCAGGATGGTCTTACGTGACCCCTGTGAAAGGGTCGTTCGACCGCCAAAGGGGTCACGACCCACAGGTTGAGAACCGCTGATCCAGGTGCTACGCCACAGGTTAGACCACATCCTGGAGGCTCTGAATCTTTCCTGCTCACACAGGGGCCTGCCACCTCCATTGTCTTTCTTCATTTTGTCATGTCTCACCTATGTTCCCTCCGAGCCCCTGCTGCCTCTCCCAGCTCATGTCTACCTAGCTGCCTAGCCCCGTGGTCAGCAAACTGCGGCTCGCGAGCCACATGCGGCTCTTCGGCCCCTTGAGTGTGGCTCTTCCTAAGCCTTAGGAGTAACCTAATTAAGTTAATAACAATGTACCTACCTATATAGTTTAAGTTTAAAAAATTTGGCTCTCAAAAGAAATTTCAATCGTTGTACTGTTGATATTTGGCTCTGTTGACTAATGAGTTTGCCGACCACTGGCATCTAACAGAACTCCACTGACATCCTTCTGAATATGCTGCACGCTTTTGATGTAGCCAGCTCTGAGGAGATTTTCCTACCTCTCTTTAAGTTTGCCAGGGATGAGAGTATGCTTCCAATGCTTCATGGAACAGTTTTGCCTATAAAAAAGCGTTTGAAGTCTACTTAGCAGAGAGTGCCATTCTCTCCTAGTACCAGAATCATGCTCTGTTTCTACTTCTCAAAATAGAAAATGGTCTGATGCCATGGTCTGCTGAAGGGCCTGGTCACACCAGTGTCTTAATCCTTTGAAAAGGTATTTTTAACAGCATTGCAGTAATTCGTGCTGCATATGGTTCCCAGATTCTCTTTGGTTGAAGAGAGAAGAGCATGCCCTGGGATGCTTGCTTCCTTGTCTTGCTTTGGGAGCTTACATTAACCCACAGGTTTATAGAGTAAAGTATCTTTCTTGAACAATATTGGCAAAAGCCATAAACCTACATAATCAAAAAGCAGAGCAAAACACACAAAAAAAGATAAAATTCAAAGTAATTCCACATCAAGACACATCATATTAAATCTATGAAAAAAAAAGACTGAGAAAAATCTTAAATGCAGTGAGAGAAACCTTGCCTACAAACAAAAATCAGTTCCCATCTCAGTAGATTTCTCAACAACCATACAGACGAGAAGGGAGTAGCAGAACACTTTTAAAGTTATGAAAAAATATGTGTCAATTCAGAATCTTATGCCCATGGAAAATATCCTTTATGAATACTAGTAAAGGAAAAAAACAAACAAACAAACAAAAAAACAGGTAAAGAAAAACTAGGAAATTTTTGCCAGCTGAACTTCTCTAAAAATGACTAAAACATGTTCTCCAGACAGAAAGCAAAGGATTTTCAAAAAGGGACATATTGAACATTAAGAAAGAAGTCAGAATGCAGCAAGCAAATATGTGAGCAAATGCAATAGACATTTCTTCCCCTATTGGTTTTCTAAATTATGTTTGCCTGTCAGAGCAAATATCACAGTACTGTCTGAGGGGCTTCTAAAGTATGTGGGTAAAATAATTGTAAATGATGGAGGTAGAATAAAAAATGTAAAATGAGAACAAGTTTTTATAGTGTAGTTAAACTGTAAAAAGATACCAGTGTAAAAAAAAAAGATACTATGACAGGTTACGTATATGTTCTGTAATAGTTGGAGCAAGAACTAAATAAGACATACAAAGAGACATACTCAAAAACACTACTGAAAAACAAAAGTCATTTTCTAAAAAGTCTTCAAGTAACCCTCAGTAAGGCAAGAAAAGTAAATGGAGATCTACATAACAAAGGGAACAAAAATATAAAATAAATTGAATGTTTAAGATTATTGTATACTAATAATTATATTAAATGAAAATGACAAAATTCACCATTAAAAAACAGCTTTGTAGTTTAAAAAACATGACCCAAATACATTTTGTCTATAATATATCACATCAAATATATACTAGCGATAGGGGCCTGCAGGCTGGGGCAGCTCCTGAGTTGAGTGTCTGCCCCCTGGTGGTCAGTGTTTTTCATAGTTACTGGTTGTTCTGCCATTCAGTCGATTTGCATATTACCCTTTTATTATCTTATCTAATAAAGAGGGAATTTTCAAATTGACTATCACACTGTAACGGTCCAGATGGCTGCACCCACGGCAGAGGCAGGGATTCCATAACACAAGATGGCTGCACCCACAGTGGAGGCCAAATTCCCATAATGAGCCTTAATGAGCAAGCAGCAGGGACCTGAGACTACATGGCGCTGGGCCGGGGCAGGGGACCAGAGGCTGCACCCTCAGCCTGGTGTGGCTTAAGAGGGGACCTCAGGCCATGCCCCCCACACAACAGTGCCTGACAGGGCACCTCAGGCCACACCCCCCACCCTGGCACCAGGCCAGGGGACCTACGGCCACATCCCACACCCCGACACCAGGCCGTGGGACCTAAGGCTGCACCCCCCGCCTGGCGGGGCTTGACAGGGGACCTCAGGCTGCACACCTCACCCAGGTGCTTGATGGAGAACTTCAAGGTGTGCCCCCTCCCTGGCCCAGGCTAGGGAACCTGAGGCTGCACCCCCGACCCAACAGGGCTTGATGGGGACCTCAGGCCATCCCCCTGCCCCAGCACCAGGCCAAGTGACCTGAGGCCATGCCCCCCACCTGGAGGGGCTTGATGGGGGTGGGGCTGGCTGGGTCTGGGTCTTGTGCGATTTCGAGACACATGTGGGTGGGTGGGGACTTGACTCTGGTTCCTGTGGTGCACCCCAGACTCTGACAGGAGGAAGATTTTCATATACATTTTACTTTTCTTTATACATTTTCATTATACATTTTCTTTCATCTCTGACACTTCTATTATAGAGAAAGGGCAAATAGCAATATTAAAATATTTCCTCTAATTAATTCCCTTTTAATGTGCATGGATTGTGTGCACTGGGTATAGTATAATTGTTAATACACCAAGGCATAGCAATTCTAAATGTGTATGAACCAAACAATGAAGTTGCAAAATATGTGAAGCAAACTGATAGTACTGAAAGGAGGAAAAGGTAAATACACAGTTGTATTTGAAGAAAGCATGACATTTCCCTCTCCGTAAATGACAATACAGTTAGAAAGAAAATCAGAAAGGATATAAAATAACTCAACAACACCAGCAAACAACAGAATCTAATTGACAATTATAGAGACTTTACCCAACAACAGTGGAATACACATGTTTAAGTACTCATGAAACATATAGCAAAATAAATTATATCCTAAGTTATAAAACAAGCTGCAAGAATTTAAAAAATGAAATTATATAAACTTCATTTTACCACAATCAAATCAAATTTTAAATCAATAGCATAAAGATAAAAGAAAAAGCTGAAATCATGTGGAAAATAGAAAACCACTTTTAAATACTCCATGCATCTAACAGAAAGTTTCAAAGAAAAAATTATTTATAAATGAACGAACATGAAAATGAGACATTAAAAATCGCAGGACATAGGCAAGTAGTGTAATGACAGAAGCTTATTGCACTAAATGTACACTTCATGGAAGAGAAAAAGTATTCTGTCCATCTGAACTGCAGTCCAAGAATGTGGAAAAGAGCAGAGCAAAATAAACTAAAAGCAAGCAGAAGGAAGAAAATAATACAAAGAATATAAATCACTGAAATTGAAAATATATTAGAGAAAAACAGTGAAACAAAGAGCTGCTTGAAAATTGATGAATCTCTAGCAAGATTTAGAGAAAGTGAAAATTACTAATACTGTAGATGAAATATAGATATCTAGTAATATCTATAATTAGAGGCCTGGTGCATGAAATTAGGTCCCTCAGCCTGACCTGCACTCTCTCCAATCTGGGACCCCTTGGAGGATATCTGACTGGCCGTTATGGGATTGGGCCTAAACTGGCAGTCAGACATCCCTCTCGCAATCCAGGACTGCTGGTTCCTCACCGCTCACATGCCTGCCTGCCTGATCACTCCTAACTGCTTCTGTCTGACTGCCTGATCACCCCTAACCCCTCTGCCTGCCTGCCTGATCACCCCTAACCACCTCTGCTTGCCTGCCTGATCATCCCTAACCACCTCTGCCTGCCTGCCTGATTGTCCCTAACCCATCTGCCTGCCTGCCTGATTGCCCCTAACCACTCTCCTCTGCCAGCCAACCTAATGGCCCCTAACCGCTCTCCCCTGCTGGCCTATCGCCCCTAACCACCTCTGCCTCAGCCCCTGCCACCGTGGCTTTGTCCGGAAGGATGTCCGGAAGATGACTGGTCTATCAAGGCTAATTAGTGTATTACCCTTTTATTAGTATAGATAATAAAAGTACAATATGCTAATTAGACCGGACAGCTGAACAACCTTCTGGATGTCATTCCAGACGTCCTTCCAGATGAAGCAGTGGTGTCGGGGGCCAAGGCAGATGTGGTTAAGAGTGATCAGGTAGGCAGGCAAATGGTTAGGGGCAATCAGGCAGGTAGGCAACGTGGTTAGGGACAATCAAACAGGCAGGCAGAGTAGTTAGGAGCGATCAGGCAGGTAGGCAAGTGTTTGGGGGTGATCAGGTAGACAGGTGAGTGGTTATAGGTGATCAGGCAGGCGAGAAGTTCAGGGAAATCAGGCAGGTAGACGAGCGGTTAGGGGACATCAGGCAGGTAGGTGGAGTAATTACCCTGTTGTAAAAAAAAAAAATAGGCATTCTTACCATTTGCAACAGCATGGATGGAACTGGAGAGCATTATGCTAAGCGAAATAAGTCAGTCAAAGAAAGATAAATATCACATGATCTCATTCATTTGTGGACTATAATGAACAACATAAACTGATGACCAAAATAGAACCAGAGTCATAGAAGCATCAAACAGACGGTCCAACCTATGAGGGAAGGTGGGGATTGAGGGGGAAATGTATCAACCAAAGGACTTGCGTGCATGCATATGAGATAACCAATGGACACAGACAGTAGCGGGTGAGGGCATGTGCTGGGGGGGCAGACGGGGAGAGGTCATGCTCGCTTTGAGAGTACATATGAGTGTTCCACTGCCCTCTTTAGTAAAGAAGAATTCTGGCCCTAACAGGTTTGGCTCAGTGGATAGAGCATCGGCCTGCGGACTCAAGGGTCCCTGGTTTGATTCCGGTCAAGAGCATGTACCTTGGTTGCAGGCACATACCCAGTAGGGAGTGTGCAGGAAACAGCTGATCGATGTTTCTCTCTCATCGATGTTTCTAACTCTCTATCCCTCTCCTTTCCTCTCTGTAAAAAATCAATAAAGTATATTTTTAAAAAAGACGCATTCTGTGCAGTCTACCCAGCACTCCCCCACTCGGTGCCCGTCCAACAGGCCTGCATGCACATGCTCACTAGAGACATGCCTAAGAAAATCTGCAACAACAAGATGTCAGAGCCCACACGAGCAACTATGCAAATGGCTATCAGCAGTGGAATGAATAAATTGTGGTATATTTCCACCACAGAATACATACAACTGTGAGAAATTAGCACCACAGTTATAAAGAATAATGTGGATGCATTACACAGACATAATAGTGCACAGTCAGGACAAAAATAAGGTATTATTTGGAGATGAATTTTGCCTCCTCTCAAGTCATATCTCCAGACCCCAGAATGTAACTGTATTGGAAATAGGGTCTTTAAGGAGGTAATTAAGTTAAAACAAGGCCAGTAGTGTGATCGCTAATAGAAATATGGCTGGTGTTTGTCTAAGAAGAGGAGGGTCTGACAAGACACACACACAGGGAAGACCATGTGAAGACGCAGGGGGAAGAGGACATCTGTGAGCCAAAGAGAGAATCTTCAAAATAAGCCAACATGCCAGCACCTGAACCTTGAACTTCTAGCCTCCAGAATAGTGAGAAATTAAATTACTTTTTGTGAACCCACCCAGTGGGTGGTAGTTCACTACAACAGCCCTGACAAACTAATATAGGTATATACTACATGTCCACATTTTTGTAAACTGCAAAAGTTGATTAAATTACATCATTTTGCTATTAGAATAGTGACTCCTCTTTGAGAAAATAACAGGGAGGGAACATGAGAAGTCTTCTGGCATGATAAGCATGTTCTATTCCTGAGCTCCTTTTGTTAGATAAATAAGTATGTTTAATTGGTGGTAATCTATCAAGCTGTGTAACAGTACTTACAAGATGTGCACTTTTCAATATACATTATGTTTCAGGTTTTTAAAAATAATATGAATTAAAGAATATTAAAATTGACCTCTAGTAAGATACATCATCCACAGCCCTTAAGTAAGATGTGACTTTGCATTCTCTCCCATTAAAAGAAGGTTGGTGGTGCTGATATCACTAGGTATAGGGATGGAAAGAAGGGTGTGCGTGTGGTCGGTGAAGGGTGTGGAGGAATATGTGTCTGGGCAGCCAAGGTGAAACGTGCCCGGCTGGCTGAAGAGGTTGACTGATTTATTCTCCTTTCCCGGTGGAAAGTACCTGAACAGCGCCATGGTTGACAGTTCCTACTGTTCTCTGCAGAGCTGCTGAGTCAGGACTCAAGGAGATAACCACATGTTTGCTTCTTTTTTCACACCCAGGACACTTGGAATCTTTTATGGAGGCTGCAAACGTCAAGTGGTTGTTGATCAGTGGAATAGACACGCTGTGGCGACAGCACAGCGAATGAGCTCCTGGGCTGAGATTCCAGGACAGGCCCTGCTTCCTCCATCCCCAAGGCGTGACTGCTCAGGTCTTCCGAGGAGTCCATGAACCAGTCCCTTCCAGTAAGTCGGCTCTCACTGAATCAAGGCAGAACCTCTCCTTTGACACAAACTACTATAACCTTATACACACGGTGCAAAGTGGTTTTGAGACCGAAATAAATGTGTATAAATGTCCTGATGAAGTCCTGAGCCCAGAGCTTGTGTTATGTCTGGTATGTCTATATTTATGACAAAACTCAGCTCTTCCATTTTTTGTGTGTGTGTTACAAAAAAATAAGACAATACAGAGCACAGCGGATTTCTAGGCACTAAAAGTATTCTGTATAACACTATAATAGTGGATATATGTCATTATGGATGCATTAAAACCCATTTAATGTACAGCACCAAGACTAAACCCTAATGTCAACTATGGACTTTAGATGATAATTATGTGTCCATGTAGGATCATTTATTGTAACAAATAGACCTCTCTAGTGCATTTCGGGAGTCTATGTGTGTGAGGAGAGTTTATATATTGTAACTTATTTGCAATGAACCTAAAACTGATTTAAAATCTCAGGTCTATTTACAGAGAAAAAATAATGTAGTATCAAAAAAAGCCATTAAACTCTCCTGCTTATTCTTCTCTTATTATAAGTATGTGGTACTGATTTCACAGATTTTATGTGAACATAATAAGTCAATAAAAAGGAAGTATTTAAGCATTTATAATGTAAAAAGGTTTGGGGTTCTATTATTGTCATTTAATGTTTTGTTACTTGATATAGTTTTTCTTGTACTTTTTTGTATACAAAAATATTTTATGCTTCTAAAATTATATAATATGTAATATATAATTGCATAATTATATAATATATTGTTTTGTAATAAAACAATATTATTATTAAGAATTAATTAATGATATATAAATTATAGTTATTTAAATATAATCACATTTAATATAAATTATTTCAAATTTATATTACATACATTAAAATTAATATAAATTATAATTAATATAAATTATAATTAATATAAATTATTTTACTTAAAAAATAAAATTCTCTTTAAATTATCTAGTAATATAGTTAATTCTAGAATAAGTATACCAATTGATTTATGATATTAAAGTATTGTAAGATTAGTTAAGACTAATTTTATCACTAACATTAATACAATAATATTTAAGAAATATTTCTTGCTCACATTATGCTAGCTCTGTGGTAAAGCAAACAATACAATAAAAATAATACATTTCTTAAAAACTCAAGTGAAAAATTCTATAACTGAAATACATACAATATATTAGGTGAGCCCTGAGTAGAGGGAAATATATATGTCTGGGAGAAGAGACTGCATTTATATTAACTCTAGATGAATTCATCTGCTTGGGGAACAAGCTGACTAAAGACTTTCCAGGCAGACAGACCGAGGGTACATGCCCTTGACTGAAAATCAAACTCGCAGCCTTTTGGTCAATGGGCCTATCTTCTAACCCAGTGGTTCTCCACCTTCCTAACACCACGACCCTTTAATATAGTTCCTCATGTTGCGGTGACCCCCAATTTCATTGTTACAAATTGAACATAATTAAAGCATAGTGATTAATCACAAAAACAATATGCAATTATATATGTGTTTTCCGATGGTCTTAGGCGACCCCTGTGAAAGGGTCGTTCGACCCCCAAAGGGTTCACAACCCACAAGCTGAGAACCAATGAAAACCAGCCAGGGCAAATATTTGTAGATTTTAAAAGAAATTAATACACTGTGAGCATCACATAAATACAAAGGATTGTAAAAAAAAATACTATAATAACTATGTGCCACCAAGATAGACAACCTTGACAAAATGGGAAAATTCCTAGAAACATGCAATCTTCCAAAACTAAATTAGGAAGAATCAAAGCCGAAACCGGTTTGGCTCAGTGGATAGAGCGTCGGCCTGCGGACTGAAAGGTCCCAGGTTCAATTCCGGTCAAGGGCATGTACCTGGGTGGCGGGCACGTACCTGGGTGGCGGGCACATCCCCAGTAGGAGATGTGCAGGAGGCAGCTGATTGATGTTTCTCTCTCATCGATGTTTCTAACTCTCTATCTCTCTCCCTTCCTCTCTAAAAAATCAATAAAATATATTAAAAAAAAAATCAGGTTGCGTTGGTGGTATAGTGGTGAGCATAGCTGCCTTCCAAAAAACTGAAATAGACAGATTAAAACTAATAAAATTGAATCAGTATTTTAAAAACTTCCATCAAACAAAAGTCCTGGACCGGATGGCTTTACATGAGAATTTTAGCAATCATTCAAAGAACTAACACCCACTCTACTCAAACTATTACAAAATATTAAAGAGAGCGGAAGCCTTCCAATGTCTTTTTTATGATGCTAGCATTATCCTTTATCCAAACCCAGATAAAGACACTATTAAAAAAGAATATCATAGGCCAATATACCTGATGAACATAGATCCTAAATTCCTCAATGAAATACTTGCAAAATGGTTGCAGCAATACATTAAAAGCTAAGCCCATTTATTCTAATAAATACTTTTTCTTCCTCTGTGATTTTTTAAATAAATGTTTTCTTATAGTTTTTTTTTTAAGTAAAAAGATCATACACCATGATCATGTGGGATTTATTCCAGGGATGCAAGATTGTACAATATTTGCAAATCAAGAAATGTGATATATCACATACACAAAATGAAAATAAAAACCACATATCATATTAATAGATGCAGAAAAAGCATCAATAAAACCTAGCACCCATTTATGATAAAAATTATCAGCAATGTGGGAATAGAGGGATCATACCTCAACATAATAAATGCCAAATATGAAAAGGCTGCAGCCCATATCATACTCAATGGGCAAAAACTAAAAGTGTTTCCCTTAAGAACAGGAATGGACAAGGATGTCATCCCTCACCTCTCTTATTCAACTGGAAGAAGAATAAAGAAAAGGCATCCAAATGGGAAAGGAGGAAGTAAAACTGTCGTTATTCACAGATGACATGATATTGTACGTAGAAAACCTAAAGAGTCCACCAGAAACTGCTAGTAATAAATGAATTTGGCAAAGTTGCAGGATAAAAAAATTAATGTTCAAAATCACTGGCATTTTTATACACCAATAATAAACTATCAGAAAGAGAAACTAAGAAACAGTCCCATTTACTATTGCAATAAAAAAAAAGAATGTACCTAGGAATAAATTTAACCAAGGAGGTAAAACACCTGTACTCAGAAAACTATAGGATAGTAAACAAAATAATTGTGGAAAATACAAATAAGTGGAAGCATATACCATGCTCATGGAATTGAAGAATTAACATTATTAAAATATCCATACTACCTAAAGAAATCTATTGATTCAACAAAATTTTTATTAGAATATCAATGGCATATTTCACAGATCTAGTACAAATATTCCAAACATTTATATAAAAGCTAAAAAGATCCCAAATAGCCTCAACAATCTTGAAAAAGAACAAAGTTAGAGGTATCACAATATTTTATATCAAACTATACAACTCTATTGTAATCAAAAGAGCCTGGTGCTGGCTTATGAATAAGCATATAGATCAATGGAAGTGAATAGAGGGCCCAGAAATAAACCCATGTCTCTAAGGTCAGTATCTTGACAAGGAGACAAGAGCATACAACAGAGTAATCTTCATTAGTACAAATTCTTATGGTTGGTTGTTTTTGTTTTTTGTTTTGTAACTTTTTCTCTCAACATACCGAAATGAAAAATTTGAATTTAAATTTACATAATAAACATTTGTGCATTTTCTTATCATCTTGGTCTGTTTATAATACCAAGGTGTGCATATAGTGTGACACACATGGATTTTAATGGATAACCTCTCTCTGTATTTGTGTGCCTACTGATTTGTTTTTTAAAAAATCTAATGCGAGGGAGACAAAATGGCAGCCCAATAGGTGGATGTGTCCTGTGCCTACTCAAGGAGCAGATAGAAGAAAGAACTAAATCAAATAACAACCACCCAGAATTGGTGAATTCAACACAACTGGTGAGGCAATCTGTGGACGGAAAGGACAGAGGACGCCTGGAGAATGGTAGGATTGGGGATCTGGGCTGGAGAGAGAGACGCCCAAATAACTGGGATGAGAGGGTCAGAAGGAACCTGCACTGCACCAGGTCTGCATCCCTTGGGGCCATGCATAACACTGGGTTGCGGGAGGGGTGCACAGGGCTGCTGGCAGCCACGGAATATAGACCTAAGTCCACAGCCACGAGACGCTGTGCCAGAAAGGCAGCCTGAAGAACACAGAAAACCTAAACTGCGGTTCTGGGGGAGAGACACTCGCGGTGGCATGGCTGTTTTGCCTTCATGTTTCCTCTGCTTTTACTCGCTAAACCCAGTTCACAGGACCTTTCAATTAAAAACACTCACTGAGGCTGCGGTGCATTTTTGTGGAGGCTGCGGAGAGGCTGTGGAGAGGGGTAGGGCAGGGAGAGGGGACCGGGAGTTCCACACTGGACATCGGGGTCCCTTCAGCCCTAAACAGCCATTTTTCTCCAGAAGAGCCAGCCCCTCCCAGCACCCGCAGGCAACTAGTGCAGCTACACCCAGCCTCCAGCTCTGCAGAGGAAAGGAAGAAATCTGAATGGTCCCAGGGACTGGGTTTAGGGGCCATTTGGTTCCAGAAAATAATATAGCAACACCCCAACCCCCAAATAGCCCGTGTCAGAAATAGACTCTTGTGTAAATACCACTGAAAGCAGGCAGACAAACAAAGCCGGCAGAGTGGTTCCGCCTGCCTCACACCGAGGCTGTGGAGACAGACAGAGCAGCGGTGGATCGCGGAAACCTGAACATGGTGCTGACTATCTGACAGGAAACAGAGACATGGCAGACAGAACAGTAGAGAGGGGTCCTAGGCCCGCCCCCATAGGACATCAAAACTTAGCTGAAGCAATGACCCTTCACTTTTTTATTTTTTATCTTTTACTTAAGAAAGAAATTTTTTTCTTTCTTTTATTTTTTCCTCTTTATTTTTTTAACCTTTTATTTTTTTGGATTATTTTTCTTCATTCTATTTTTATTTTTTTATCATTAGTTTACTTTATCTTATTTTTTCTTTTTTGCCACCCCTTTCTTCCTCTCCTCTCCCCTTTTCATCCTGTTTCTCTTCTCCTATTCCCCCTTTAGTTTTTCTCTCTCCTTTCTTTTTACCCCTTGTTAAAAATTGATCCTCTTTATCTGCTTTATTGATGCATTATTATTATCGTAGTCTCTGTTGGCGTACTCATATATCTCTGCTGCAAGTACATGCACCCTTCTCTTTTCTCTTTCTTTGCTAGCCAATTTTTATGCTTTTGTTTTTCCTCTCCTCTCTTGCTCTCTTCTTCTCCTAATTGCTTAATTAGTTTCACTCACTAAACTCAAGCCTATCTGCTTTCTTGTCTATTCTTCTTTTTCAAAAAAATAGATGAATCCTATATAATAAAAGCCTAGTGACCAAACAGCTGAATAACCAGAATGACCAGTCAACCAGCAAGTAGCTATGAAGTGCACTGACCCAGAACTTGCTGCCTGTACCCTGACAGGCCAGAATCTGGTTCACCTGCACCCCAGACCCTGACAAAAGAGAGGAGGGAGCCCAACACCCACACCCCGGACCCTGACAGGAGAGAGGAGAGAGCCTCATTCCTAACAGAATAGGCCATTGGTTAACTTGCTGCCCATGTCCTGACAGCCCAGAATCCCATTCCCCAGCACCCCGGACCCTGAGAGGAGGAAGGAAGGAATATGTCTGAAAACGAACAATTGGCACAATGTCACCTCTGCAGCTGAAAGAAAGAGGTGTCATCAACAGAATATGTCTGAAGACCAACTATTGGCACAATATACCTCTGCAGCCGAAAGAAGCAGCGTCATTGACAGGATATGTCTGAAGAACAGTCTTCGACAAGTACTACCAATCCTGGTAGGAACTGCCTTCACAGCGAAAATGGAGTAAATGAGGGTGCAATTATAGTTGTGGTGCAATGACTGTTACATGTCAGTTTTGTCCATCACTAAATTTCTCAGATGAAAAACCATCTGATGGAAAGTTTATTCGATGTTGTAGCAAAGGTAAGGTTTGTCCAAATGATAAACATTTTCCAGAATACCGACATATTTAAAAAAATAATGATAAACGAAGATTCTGACAGTAAAAATTTCATGGAAAATATTGTTCAATAAATAGTTCTTTTGCTTTTGCTTCTATAGATGAAAATATTGCATCACCAGCAGGATATGAGCCATACTGTTTTAGAATACACGGACAAGTTTATCACCGTAATGGAACTTTACATCCTTCGGATGGTGATTCTCAGAAGTTTGCTCAGCTCTATACTTTAGATATGGCTGAAGTGACAAGTAAAGGATTAGCAATGCCAGCAAACCAGGGCTGCTCAGAAAGACTTATGATCAACATCAACAACCTCATGCATGAAATAAACAAATTAACAAAATCATACAAGATGCTAATGAGGTAGAAAAGGAAGCCCAATCTGAAGCAGCAGCAAAAGGTATTCTTCCCACAAAAGTAACAATGGCGATTAAATATGATAGTAACAGTCATCTGGGTAGGTATAATTCTCCCCGTGTAACTGAAGTTGCTGTCATATTCAGAAACAAAGATGGAGAACCTCCTTTTGAAAGGATTTGCTCATTCATTGTAAACCAGATCCTAATTATCCAAGTGCCACTAAAACAAAACAAACCAATATCCTGTTTCCTACATTAGATGCAATGACATATCCTATTCTTTTTCCACATGCTGAAAAAGGCTGGGGAATGAATATTGCATTAAGACTCAGAGACAACAGTGTAATCAACAATAATACTAGACAAAATGTAAGGACACAAGTCACACAAATGCAACATTATGGATTTCATCTCTCTGTGCAGGACACGTTTAATCACATTTTAAATGCAGGAAAATTAACTCAACAGTATGTTGCTTATTCATATTCAAAAATGGAAGCCAATTGGATAAATTACATTAAAGCAAATCAATCTAAGTTGAGAGTTGAAAAATATAGTGGTTTGATGAATTATATCACATCTAGATCTGAAAATGAAAATGTGCCGATTGGTAAAATAATAATACTTCCGTCGTCTTTTGAGGGTAGTTTTAGAAATATGCAGCAGCAATATCAGGATGCTATGGCAATTGCAACGAAGTATGGCAAGCCCGATTTATTCATAACCATGACGTACAACCAAAAATGGGCAGATATTACAAACAATTTACAACGCTGGCAAAAAGTTGAAAACAGACCTGACTTGTAGCCAGAGTTTTTAATATTAAGCTGAATGCTCTTTTAAATGATATATGTAAATTCCATTTATTTGGCAAAGTTACAGCTAGAATTCATGTAACCGAATTTCAGGAACGCAGACTGCCTCATGCTCACATATTATTGATATTAGATAGTGAATCCAAATTATGAACGGAAGATGACATTGACCATATAGTTAAGGCAGAAATTCCAGATAAAGACTAGTGTCCTCGACTTTTTCAAATTGTAAAATCAAATATGGTACATGGATCACATGGAATACAAAATCCAAATAGTCCATGTATAGAAAGTGGAAAATATTCAAAAGGATATCTGAAAGAATTTCAAAATGGGACCATTGGAAATATTGATGGCTATCCCAAATACAAATGAAGATCTGGTAATACAATGTCTATTGGAAATAAAGTTGTAGATAATACTTGGGTTGTCCCTTATAACCTGTATTTGTGCCTTAAATATATCTGTCATATAAATGTTGAAGTCTGTGCATCTATTCAAAGTGTCAAATATTTATTTAAATAAGTCTATACGGGGCACGATTGTGTAAATATTCAAATTTCTTTTTTTTAAAATATATTTTATTGATTTTTTACAGAGAGGAAGGGAGAGAGATAGAGAGTCAGAGACATCGATGAGAGAGAAACATCGATCAGCCGCCTCCTGCACATCCCCCACTGGGGATGTGCCCGCAACCCAGGTACATGCCCTTGACCGGAATCGAACCTGGGACCTTTCAGTCCGCAGGCCGACGCTCTATCCACTGAGCCAAACCGGTTTCGGCAATATTCAAATTTCTGAAAAAAATATTATCAATCATGACAAAGTACAGGACTTCATTGACTCAAGGTATGTGAGCGCTCCTGTGGCTGTTTGGAGACTTTTTGCATTGCGAAAGCATGACCAATCTCATGAATCACAAGATTAGTTATTCGTTTTCCAAATGATCAGAATTTGTGTTTTCATACCGATGAGTTTGCTGAAGTTATGGATAAGGCTAGAAGGCATAACTCAACTTTTATGGCTTTGTTTTTATTGAATAGAGAAGATTCTGATGCACATAATTAGTGTTATTGGGAGATTCCACAACATTATGTAGCCTTTCAGACTATAACTTCCACCATCGAGGATCAAACTGTACACCCCAAATGCTTTTGCTTGAATGATCCAGGCGGTAGTGGAAAAACATATCTGTATAAAGTTGTAATACATTATATTAGAGGTCGTGGTGGTACTCTTTTACCCACAGCATCTACAGGAATTGCTGCAAATTTACTTCTCGATGGAAGAACCTTTCATTCCCAATATAAATCACCAAATCCATTAAATAAAACTTCAATTTCTAGATTTGATATAAAGAGTGACGTTGCAAAAACCATTAAAAAGGCCCAATTTCTCATTATTGATGGATGCACCATGGCATCCAGTCATGCTATAAATGCCATAGACAGATTACTAAGAGAAATTATGAATTTGAATGTTGCATTTGGTGGGAAGTTCACCTTCTCAGAGGGGATTTTCGACAATGTCTCAGTGTTGTGCCGTATGCAATGCGATCAGCCATAGTACAAACAAGCTTCAAGTACTGTAGTTTTTGGGGATGTTTTAAAGAGTTGTTTCTTAAAACAATATGAAATCAAAGGATTCTGCTTATAGTGGATGGTTAGTAAAACTTGGAGATGGCAAACTTGATGGCAGTTTTCATTTAGGAATGGATATTATTGAAGTCTCCTGTGAAATGATTTGTAATGAATCTATTATTGAAACTACCTTGGAAATAGTATATCTATACATAATATTAAAAATGTCTAAATGTGTGATTCTTTGTCCAAAATATGAGCACATTCATAAATTAAATGAAGAAATTTTGGATATACTTGATGGAGATTTTCATACCTATTTGAGTGATGATTCCATTGATTCAAAAGAGGATGCCAAAAAGGAAAAATTTCCCATTGAATTTTTTAATAGTATACTCCTTCAGGAATGCCATGTCATAAATTAAAATTGCAAGTGGGTGCAGTCATCATGTTACTGAGAAATCTTAATAGTAAATGGGGTCTTTGTAACGGTACTAAACTTATTATCAAAAGATTGTGACCTAACACAATTGAAGCTGAAGTATTAACAGGATCTGTGGAAAGAGAGGTTGTTCTGATCCCAAGAATTAATTTGTCCCCATCTGACACTGCCCTCCCATTTAAATTAATTCGAAGACAGTTTCCCATGATTCAGCATTTGTGATGACTATTAATAAATCACAAGGACAAACTCTAGACAAAGTAGGAATTTTCCTACTTGAACCCGTTTTCAGACATGGTCAGTTCTATGCTGCTTTCTCTCGAGTTCAAAGAACATGTGACATTAAAGTTAAAGTTGTAAAGACTTCATCACAAGGAAAATTAGTCAAGCACTCTGAAAGTGTTTTTACTCTTAATGTGGTATATAGGGAGATATTAGAATAAGTTTAATCAATTTTTTTAGTCATTGTTTGTATCAATGTTGTTTTTTATCATGTTTTTGTTGTTTTTATATCATGTTTTTGTTGTTTTTATATCACATCTTTGTTGTTATATCATGTTGTTATTGTTTATTTATTAATAAATTTATATATTATTTTCATATACATTTTCCTATTTTTTTCATCTCTGACACTTCTATTATAGAGAAATGGCAAATAGCAATATTAAAATATTTGTTCTAATTAAATCCTTTCAATGTGCAAGAATTTGTGCACTGGGCCACTAGTATATACTAGTAGATAGATAGATTTAAAAAATTATCTTTTTATTTTGTAATTAATTGATTATTTATTTTTTACTTTTCATCTTATCCACTCAGTCTCTCTCTACCTCCTCTACAATGAACCATGTCCATGACCCTATTCATTAATTTTTTTTTTACCTTACTTTCTGGAAATAAGAATTGTCTCTACAAATTCTGCCCCCCCCCCTTTTTTGGGGCCATTTGTTGTTTGCATTTTTTAGTTTATTTGTTTGTTTTGTGGAGTATTCTCCCCATATATTTATATTTTTCCCTTTTTTTCTTTTCTTGTGTAGCCTTTTTCCTTTTTTCAATATCATTTTTGTTCTCTTTTCTCTCTCCTAATTCTCCTTTCTCTGGTGGTCACTTTTATTGGGGTTATCCATATTGTGAATACCTTCATGTTTGGTTCCCTCTGTGTCATGTCTTGTTGAGTTGTATTTTGTGCTGTTCGGTCAATATGGTAGAGAGTGAGCCACATAACCACACACCCTGAGAGGTGACTCCATCCATGAATGGGACAATAATACTCAAGACCGAACTACACCTAAAGAACCAAAATATACCAAGTAGGGGGTATCCCTAGAATGCCCAGCCCAGAAGACCTGAGAGATTGCACCACTGAGTGCCTAAGAAATTCTATATAATTAAAGGCTAATAATATACAAATAGACTAAATGATGGAATGACTGGTTGCAATGACATGCACTGACTACCAGGGGGCAGACACTCAATGAAGGAGCTGCTCCTGGTGGTCAGGGAACTCCCACAGGGGAATTGCCACTCAACCAGAAGCCCTGAGCTGGCCTCATGGATGGCTAGTGCAGCAGCAGTGGTCAGAGTCTCTCCCGCCTCCTCAGCAGCACTAAGGATGTCCTACTGCTAACTTAGGCCCACAGGGAGCAGGCCTAAGCCATCAGTCAGACATCCCCAAGCACTCCAAGACTGTGAAATGGTGCAGGCCTGGCTGAGGGACCCCCTGACCCACGAATGCATGCATTTCATGCACTGGGCCTCTAGTCTACTACATAAGACAAACTCAAAAACATTCAGGTAACAAAGAAGTTTGATGTGATACATAGTAACAACCACAAAGGAACAGCAAAACTGGGAGGACAAAGAAACAGCACCATCCTATATAATAAAGAAGTGATATGCAAATTGACCTTCACGCCATTGCACAAGATGGCCGCCCCCATGTGGTCAAAGATGTCCACCACAAGATGCCCAGCAGGAGAGGGCAGATTGGGGCAATCAGGCCTGCAGAAAGGGCAGTTAGGGGCAACCAGGCCCGCAGGGGAGGGCAGGTGGGGGTGACCAGGCTGGCAGGGGAGGGCAGTTAAGGGCAATCAGGCTGGCAGGGGAGCGCGGTTAGGGGCAATTGGGCAGGCAGGGGAAGTTAGGCATTAATCATGCTGGCAGGGAAGTGGTTAGGGGCTGATCAGGCTGGCAGGCAGGTGAGCAGTTGGGAGCCAGGAGTCCCGAATTGTGAGAGGGATGATAAACTGCCGGTTTAGGCCCAGGGATAGAGCCTAAACCAGCAGTAGGACATCCCCCGAGGCATCCCAGATTGTAGAGGGTGCAGGCTGGGCTGAGGGACAAATCCCCCCCCCCCATTGCACAAATTTCATTCACCAGAACTCTAGTATAAAAGAAAAGGAGGAATCACCAGAAAAGGAAGTAAATGAAGGGGAGGCAAGCAATTATTGAGAGAACAAATTCAGAGCAATGGTCAAAGGATGCTGGAAAGGATGGATGACAAATTCAACAATGTACAAGAATCGAGAGGAAATGAAGAAAAACCAGGAGTAAATAAAGAATGATGTAACTGCAGTAAAGAACACAATGGAAAATATTAACCGTAGACTCAAAGAAGTTGAGGACTGCCTCAGAAACCTAGAAGACAAGGTAGAAAAAAATGCCCAAGCAAAGCAGCAACTGGAAAAACAAAACAATACAAAACAAACAAACAAAAAACTTAAAAAGCCACAGGAGAGCCTAACTGCACTTTGGGACAACATGAAATGAAACAACATCAATGTAATAGGGGTGCCAAAAGGAGATGAGACTGAGCAAGGATTAGAAAACCTGTTTGATTAAATAATGGCAGAAAACTTACCTGATATTGGAAAGAAAAAAACTCACACAAGTCCAAGAAGCACCTGGAGTTCCAAACAAGATTAAACCCAAAAAACTTACACCAAGACACATCATAATTAAATTGGGAAATACCAACAACAAAGTAAGAACCTTAAAGGCTGCCAGAGAGAGACAGAAAGTTACCTATAAGGGATCTCCTATTCAAGTGGTTCTCAACCTTCTGGCCCTTTAAATACAGTTCCTCATGTTGTGACCCAACCATAAGGTTGTTTTCGTTGTTACTTCATAACTGTAATGTTGCTACTGTTATGAATCATAATGTAAATATCTGATATGCAAGATGTCTTAGGCGACCCCTGTGAAAGGGTTGTTCGACCACCAAAGGGGTCACGACCCTCAGGTTGAGAACCACTGTTTAGACCAGCAGTGGGCAAACTAAGGCCTGCGGGCTGGATCCGGCCCGTTTGAAATGAATAAAACTAAAAAAAAAAAAAAAAAAAAAAAAAAAAAAAAAAAAAAAAAAAAAAAAAAGACCGTACCCTTTTATGTAATGATGTTTACTTTGAATTTATATTAGTTCACACAAACACTCCATCCATGCTTTTGTTTCGGCCCTCCAGTCCAGTTTAAGAACCCATTGTGGCCCTCCAGTCAAAAAGTTTGCCCACCCCTGGTTTAGACTATCAACTGATTTCTCAACAGAAACACATCAGGCCAGAAGGGAATGGAATGAAATATAAAAAGTGATGCAAAACAAGGGACTGAATATAAGATTATATACTAAGCAAGGCAAAGGGTCTTTACAGATAAAAAGGGCTAAGAGAGTTTATTACCACCAAGCCAGCAATACAAGAAATGCTAAAGGGACTGCTGCAAAAATAAGAAATAGGAAGGGAAGAAGGAACACAGCATAAATAATAAAAATGGTGACAAGGAAGTACCTATCAATAATAACCTTAAACGTAAATGGATTAAATGCTCCACTCAAAAGACATAGAGTAGCTGGAGGGATTTCTACTATCTATGAGAAACTCATCTCAGAATGAAGGACTCACACTGACTAATAATGAAGGGATGGAAAAATATTTTTCAGGCAAATGGAAATGAAATAAAGCTGAGGTAGCTATACTTATATCTGACAAATTAGACCTCAAATTTAAGGCCATAACAAGAGATAAGGAAGGCCACTTCATAATACTAAAGGGAGCAATTCAACAAGAAAATATAACTATGGTAAACATATATACACCCAATACCGGAGCACCCAAATACATAAAAAAACTTTGGAAGATATCAAGGGAGAAACCAACAGCAATACAATCATAGTAGGGAACTTTAATACCCCACTAACACCACTGGATAAATCCTCTACACAAAAAGTCTGCAAAAAAATCAAACCTAAATGACTCACTAGATCAGATGTTCTTGATTGACATCTTCAGAACATTTCACCCCAAAGCTACAGAATATACATTCTTCGCAAGTGCACATGGGACATTTTCAAAGATAGAACACATATTGGGACACAGGCAATTCTCTTCAAATTCAAGAAGATCAAAATCATATCAAGCATATTCTCAAATCGCAATGGCATAAAATTAGAAATCAACTACAATAAAAACAATCACAAAAAGTCAAACACTTGAAGGTCAAATAGCGTGCTATTAAACAATGATTGAATTACCAAAGAGATCAAAGAAGAAATAAAAAGCATCCTGCTAACAAATGACAATGAAAACACAACAATCCACAATCTATGTGACACAGTAAAAGCATCCCTGAGAGGGAATTTCAATGCTCTACAGACCTACCTCAAAAAACAAGAAAAAAAAATGGTAATAAATTATCTAAATCTACAATTTAAAGAATTAGAAAAAGAAGGACAAGAAAAGCACAGAGTAAACAGAAGGAAGGAAATAATAAAGATTAGAGTGGAATTAAATGACATCGAGACCAAGAAAACAATACAAAAGATCCATAAAACGAAGAGCTGGTTCTTTGAAAAGATATACATGCTTGATAAACCTCTAGCCATTCTCACCAAGAAACAAAGAGAGAGGACTGAAATAAACAAAATCAGAAATGAAAGAGGTAAACTAATAACAGACCACACAGAAATACAAAGGATTGCAAAAAAAAAAAAATTTTTAAAAAATACTATGAACAAGTCTACTTCAACAAAGCAGAAAACCTTGACAAAATGGACATAATCTTAGAAAAATGCAAGCTCCCAAAACTCAATCAGGAAGAATAAAAAAACAAAAACTCCTGAATAGGCCAATTACTACCAAATGAATTGAACCAGTAATCAAAAATCTTTAGCAAATAAATACAGACTCCCATGTGGGGAGAGGGAAAGAGTCCCACAGAACAGACTCCCACATGGGGAGGGGGAAAGGGTCCCACTGAGTTCCTTTTCCCTATGGCTTATAAAGGCTGCAGATCCTGGTGCCTTGATATACCCTCTGATTGGTCACTATTCCCTTGACTGGTTACTATAGTTGCTCCTGAGCTTAAAGGCCTTAAGCTCCTTTCTTATTGTTTTCCTATTCCCTTTGGGCTTTCTTCTTCTTCTCCTGGATGAAGAGCTTCCTTCCCTTTATTTTGTAAATATAGACCTTCTGCTGTTCCCAGCTCCCTCATTCTATGGAAATATGCCTTCTGCTACTCTACAGCCCTGTGCTGCTTCCATGGTCCTCTTAATTTCTAAAATTTCCTAAAACCTGTCTTTTTCACCCCCCAAAATTTCTGTTTCAATAATAATGTCATCATTCCGGGCAATGCTGGGCTATTCACTATATAACTAAAGGCTTTGAAACTATTCAGCACAGCATATTTCTTTACCAGGAATATAACCTGGTCTGGACGGCTTTACAGGGGAGTTCTACCAAGCATTCAAAGAAGAATTAAAACCTATCCTCCTGAGACTATCCCAAAAAAATTCAAGAGGAAGGAACACTTCCAATCTCTTTCTATGAAGGCAGCATTACTCTAATTCCAAAACTAGATAAGGACACCACAGAAAAAGAGAACTGTAGGCCAATATCCCTGATGAACATATATGATAAAATATTCAACAAAATTCTAGCAAATTGGGTCCAGCATTAATTAGAAAAATCATGCTCCATGACCAAGTGGAATTTATTGCAGGTATGCAAGGATGGTACAATATCCACAAATTAATAAATACAATACATCACATAAACAAATTGAGAGATAAAAATCACATAATCATATCAATCAATGCAGAAAAAGCATTTGACAAAATCCAACACCCTTTCTTGATAGGAACTCTCAACAAAGTGAGAATAGAAGGATCATACCTCAATATAATAAAAGCCTTATATGACAAACCTACAGTTAACATCATACTCAATGGGCAAAAACTAAAACCATTACCCCTAAGAGCAGGAACAAGACAGGGATGCCCACTTTCACCACTACTATTCGACATAGTAATGGAAGTGCCAGCCATAGAGATCAGAAAGAGGAAGAAATAAAAGGCATCCAAATTGGAAAAGGAGAAGTAAAACTGACATTATTTGCAAATTACATGATATTGTACATAGAAAAGCCTAAAAACTCCATCAAATGGAGCAGGATACAAAATTAACACCCAGAAATCTATGGCTTTTTTATTCACCAATAATTAACTCACAGAAAAATAAATTAGAAAAAGAATCCCATTTACATTGAAACAACAAAATTAACATACCTAGGAATAAACTAAGGACGTTAAAGACCTGTATTCAGAACACTACAGGACATTGACAAGAGAGATAGAGGAAGCCATAAATAAATGGCAGAACATACCTTATTCATGGATTGGTAGAATAAACATCTTTAAAATGTCCATACTGCCCTAACCAGTTTGGCTCAGTGGATAGAGCATCAGGCTGTGGACTGAAAGGTCCCATGTTCGATTCCGGTCAAGGGCATGTACCTTGGTTGCGGTCACATCCCCAGTAGGAGGTGTGCAGGAGGCAGCTGATCGATGTTTCTCTCTCATCAATGTTTCTAACTATCTCCCTTCCTCTCTGTGAAAAATCAATAAAATATATTTTGATAAAAAAATAAAATGTCCATACTACCCAAAGCAATTTATAGGTTCAATGTGATCCCTGTTAAAATACCAAGGGCATATTTCACAGACTTAGAACAAACTCTCCAAAAATTCATCTGGGATAAAAAAGACCCCGAATAACCACAACAGTCCTGAGAAAGAAGACCAAAGTTGGAGGGATCACAATACCAGATATCAAGCTATATTACAAAGCCACAATTCTCAAAACTGCCTGGTACTGGCACAAGAACAGGCATATAGACCAATGGAACAGATCAGAGAACCCAGAAATTGACCCAAGACATTATGCTCAATTAATATTTGACAAAGGAGGCAAGACCATACAATGGTGTCAAGACAGTCTCTTCAATAAATGGTGTTGGGAAAATCGATCAGATATATGCAAAACAAAAATGAAACTAGATCACCAACTTACACCATAAACAAAAATAAAATCAAAATGGATAAAGGACTTAAATGTAAGATGGGAAATGTTAAAAATCTTAGAAGACTCCATAGACAGCAGAATATCAGATATCTGTTATAGCAATATTCTTACTGATACAGCTTCTATGGCAATGAAAACTAAGGAGAAAATAAACAAATGAGACTACATCAAAATAAAAAGCTGCTGCACAGCAAAAGAAACCATCAACAAAGCAACAAGAAAACCCACTGCATGGAGAACATATTTGCCAACGTTATCACCAATAAAGGTTTAATCTCCAACATTTACAGGGAACTCATACAACTTAACAAAAGGAAGATAAACAACCCAATCAAAAAATGTGCAACGGACCTAAAGAGACACTTTTTGAAAGAGCACATACAGAAGTCTGAGAGACATATGAAAACATGCTCAAAGTCACTAATCATCCGAGAGATGCAAATCAAAACAATAATACAGTACCATCTCACACCTCTCAGACTGGCTACCATCAACAAATCAACAAACGACAAGTGCTGGAGAGGATGTGGAGAAAAAGGAACCCTTGTGCACTGCTGGTGGGAATGCAGACTGGTGCAACCACTGTGTAGAACAGTATGGAGTTTCTTCAAAAAACTAAAAATGGAACTCCCGTTTGATCCAGTGATCCCACTTCTAGGAATATATCCCAAGAAAACTGAAACACTAATCAGAAAGGATGTATGCTCCCCTATGTTCATAGCAGCACAATTTACAATAGCTAAGATTTGGAAACAGCCTAAGTGCCCATCAGCAGATGAGTGGATTAAAAAACAATGGTACATCTACACAATGAAATACTACGCTGCTATAAAAAAGGAACTTTTATCATTTTCAACAGCATGGATGGGCCTGGAGAGCATTATGCTAAGTGAAATAAGCCAATAAGAGAAAGATAAATATCACATGATCTCACTTATATGTGGGATATAGTGAACAACATAAACTGATGAACAAAATTAGATCCAGACACAAAGAGACACTTAACAGACTGCCCAACTTCTCTTCTGAGGGAAGGTAGGGGAGTGTGTGTGGGGTGGGTAAGAGGTCAACCAAGGGTCTTGTATGCATGCACATAAGCATAACCAATGGACAGGATCTCTGGGGTGGTGGGGGCTTGTTCTGGGGGTGGGAGTGGCTGAGGAGGGGTCATGGGGAAAAAGAAGACATATGTAATGCTTTAAACAATAAAAAAGGAAAAAATAATCTAATACAATGCACGTTGCTTATATATTTTAAATACCTTTAATTACATTGTATTGCATTCATTATGCAAAAGGAAAGTTAGAGGCAACAATCAAATGAATGTTGATACTTTCAAATGAATGTTTAATACTTTTAAAAATGTTTTAGTCTTTACATATATTAGTGGTTCTCAACCTTCCTAATGCCACGACCCTTTAATACAGTTCCTCATGTTGCGGTGACCACCAACCATAAAATTATTTTCGTTGCTACGTCATAACTGTAATTTTGCTACTGTTATGAATCGTAATGTAAATATATGATATGCAGGATGTATTTTCATTATTAAAAATTGAACATAATTAAAGCATAGTGATTAATCAAAAAAACAATATGTAGCCCTGACCAGTTTTGCTCAGTGGCTAGACCATCGGCCTGTGGACTGAAGAGTCCCAGGTTCGATTCTGATCAAGGTCATGTACCTTGCTTACGGGCACATCCCCAGCGTGGGGTGTGCAGAAGGCAGCTGATCGATGTTTCTCTCTCATCAATGTTTCTAACTATCTCCCTTCCTCTCTGTGAAAAATCAATAAAATATATATTTAAAAAAACAATATGTAATTATATATGTGTTTTCCGATGGTCTTAGGCGACCTCTGTGAAAGGGTCGTTCGACCCTCAAAGGGGTCACGACCCACAGGTTGAGAACCGCTGACATATATGCTTTGCTGTTTTGCACCTCAGTTTTTCCCTTTACCGTATTCCACAGTGCATGGAGAATGAGAGACACCGGACACGCTGTATTAGATCATAAACTCCAATCACTGGAAGCTTCTCATAATTTCCTAATTGCAGGGGAAGATGTTTTGTAGGTCATGTAATTATGGTTTAATGTGGTATTCTTCACATTTCTATATTTGGGATTAACATTTCCAATTGCCTGCCATTCTGTCCTGAAAATGAAATGTAAATCTAATTGGAGGCTAATATGGGTTTATCACTGTTGCTATGATAGCTATTTACACTCATGCATTGCAGGTACACATAGCTGTTTAGAATTTAAGCCTTTCCGGCAGGACTTAGTATCAGCAGAGAGATAGTCTAAAGGGTAGAACGAGGAATAGGTCAAATACTCAGCTTGCTTCAGGGCCTCAAATTGTGCCTGTGACATAAGAAGGATGTGTCATATGTAATGCCATGTTTGATGTTAGAGAGTTAAAAAATGCTTATGGAGTGCAAATACGATAATAGCTCCCCAACACAATGCTATCAGACTGTTATAAATGGTATCCTTAAGAAAATTGACTTTTTAAAATATATTTTATTGATTGTTTTACAGAGAGGAAGGGAGAGGGACAGAGAGTTAGAAACAACAATGAGAGAAACATTGATCAGCCGCCTCCTGCACACTCCCCAATGAGTATGTGCCTGCAATCAAGGTACATGCCTTTGACCAGAATCGAACCTGGGACCCTTCAGTCCACAGGCCGACGCTCTATCCACTGAGCCAAACTGGTTAGGGCAAATATTGACTTTTCTTGAGGAGACTCTGAGCTTGAAGTTAAGCAACCATATGATTATTGTTGTTAATAAACTCATTGGTTGATGTATTCCAAATATTTCCTTAATAATTCATTGTAGTTCTGTTATTAACAGATAAAAGCTTTTCTGAAGATTCTATTTTCAAATTTTTTCTAAATAAGGTTATGAATTTTTGAAACTCTAATTCAAAGGTGAAAAATGTAGGCACATAATTTAACTAGATATTAATTGGTTCCTTCTTTAAACCCAGTTGCTTAATTGATTTGTTGTTTTTTTATTTTGGTGTTCTGCTTTGTCTCATGATTTATTTTGATTCCTTTACCTGCTTTGAGTTTTATTTTTGGAAAAAGAAGAAGACGATTATGACCTTTTCAAAATAAAATGCAAAACAAAAAGTGAAGAGAGAGAATATCAAAACTTATATTCCTTGTCCCTCTGGACTATGTACCCTGGCAAAGGAAGAATTCTGAATTCCAAATGTCCATATCAGTACTTTGTTCCATGGCAAAATTGCTGATTAAAATATCTCTTTTTCTATATGGTAGTGGTTAATTTTATTTTTTATAATATTTCAAGTATTTTTATATTTGTTACCTCTACTGCTCCAATATCATTTCTGTGCAATGGGTAGAGAAAAAGCTGTTGTCTCCATTAGATATATGGAGACACTGAAGAACAATGAGGCAAAGTCAGCCAGAGCTTACCACTCTGTCTGAGGAGAAAGCTCTAGAGGCCATGTGTGGGCCCACCTTGTTGACCCCTGGGTGCCAGCAGGTAGCAGAGCCTGAGACATGGCTGCTATATCCTAAGTAAGACTTGCCACTTCTTGTCTTTTTGATGAGAGTCACTTAACAAATGTATCTTGAAATCTTGTGGTTCTGATTTGCATTTCCCTAATAGTTTGTGAAGTTGCACTTCTTTTATGTGTATTATGACTACCTTTATGTCTTCTTTGGAAAAATGCTATGCAGATCCACTGCCTTTATTGTTGATGTTTAATACTCAGCTGAGGATACTGTTTCCATTGATATTAATTTTTTTTAGAGAAAGTGGGAAAGAAGGATGTAGGGGATAGAGAGAGAGAAAATTGATGTGAGAGACACATACATTGGTTGCCTTCCACATGTGCCCCAACGGGGCCAGGGATCTAACCTGCAACCCAGGTACTTGCCTTTGACTGGGAATCGAACCCACAATCCTTTGGTGCTTGGATCAATTCTCTAACCACTGAGCACACTGGCCAGGGCCCCACTCCCCATTTTCTTTACTCAGGATTTTTTTGGTTGTTGCTATTGTTGATGTTGAGATATAGGAGTTCTTTCTATATTTTACATATTAACTCCTTATTGAATGTGTGATTTGCAAAGATTTGTTCCCATTTGGTAGGTTGCCATTTCATTTTGTTAATAGTTTCTTTGCTGTGAAGCAATTTTGTTGGTTTGATGTTGTCGCATTTGTTTATTTGTTTATTTTTTCCCCTTTGCGTTGGAGTCAAATCCACAAAACATCACTAAGACTGATGTCAAGGAGCTTATTGTCTGTTTTCATTGTGGCATTATTCATAACTAGAGGCCCATTGCACGAAGATTCGAGCAATAGGCCTTCCTTCCCCTGGCTGTTGATGCCAGTTTTCCTCAGCACAAGGGAAACAGGCCTTTGGTCTGGCCGCAGCAAGGCTTGGCTTCTCCGCTGCAGCCTGTTTAGTCTTCAGTCTTCAGTCTTCACTCCTCACTCCAGCTGGAGCCTTCAGTCTTTGCTTTGTGCCTGCATATACAAATTAACCACCATCTTTGTTGGGTTAATTTGCATAGTTGCTCTGATTGGCTGGTGGGTGTCGTGGAGTGACACCAATTTGCATGTTTCTCTTTTATTAATGAAGATAGCCAAGAAATGGAAGCAACCTCAATGTCCATTGACAGAGAAGTGAATAAAGACAATGTCATATATATATATACACACTAGAGGCCCAGTGCATGAAATTCGTGCATGGGGAGGTTCCCTCAACCCAGCATGCATGCTCTCACAATTCAAGACCCCCTCGGGGGATGTCCAACTGCCAGTTTAGGCCTTCCCACAGGGATTGGCAGTCGAACATCACTCTTGCAATCCAGGACTGCTGACTCCTAATTCCTCTGCCTGCCTGCCTGATCATCCCTAACCACTCACCTGCCTGCCTGATTGCCCCTAACCCCTCTGCCTGCCTGCCCGATAGCCTTAACCACATCTGCCTCGGCCCCTGCCACTGAAGCTTTGTCTGGAAGGACAAATATATATTATTATAGATACTAGAGGCCCGGTGCACAAAAATTTGTGCACTCAGGGGGGAGGAGGGGCCCATCAGCCCGGCCTGTGCCCTCTCACAGTCTGGGACCCCTCGGGAGATAACGACTTGCTGGCTTAGGTCTGCTCCCGGGTGGCAGAGGGCAGGCCCAATCCCTAGGTGCAGCCCCTGGTCGGGCTCAGAGCAGGGCCGATTGGGGAGTTGGGGCACCGCTCCCTGTCATGCACAGAGCAGGGAGTATCGGGAGGTTGTGATGCCACCCTCAGTCATGCTCAAGGTAGGGCCAATTGGGGGGTTGGGGCACCGCCCCCTATCACATTCAAGGCAGAGTCCATGGGGAGGTTGTGGCACCACACCCTGTCACGCACAGAGCAGGGACAATCAGGGGGTTGTGGGACTGCCCCCTGTCACGCGCAGAGCAGGGCCCATCAGGGGGGTTGGGGCTCTGTACCCTGTCACGCACAGAGCAGGGCCCATCAGGGAGTTGAGGAGCTCTCCCCATGTCACTCACAGAGTAGGGCCGATAGGGGAGTTGTGGCACCGCCCCCTGTCACACACAGAGCAGGGTGGATCAGGGGGTTGGGGTGCCGCCCTCTATCACCCACAGAGCAGGGTGGATCAGGGGGTTGGGGCACCGCCACTGTCACACTCAGGACAGGGCCGATAGGGAGGTTATGGCTCTACCCCATCACACACAAAGCAGGGCCGATCAGGGGGTTGGGGCACCACACCCTGTCACACACAGAGCCGCAGGGCGATCATGGGGTTGGGGAGCTCCCCCATATCAGGCACAGAGCATGGCTGATCAGGGGGTTGGGGCACCTTCCCCTGTCACGAACAGAACAGGGCGATAGGGAGGTTGTGGCCCCGCCCCCCGTCACACACAGAGCCACAGGGCGATCAGGGGGTTTGGGTGCTGCCCCCTGTCACACTGATCCCAGTGCCGGGAGGCCTCTCGGCTCCGCTGATCCTGGTGCTGGGAGGCATATTACCTTTTTACTATATAGGATAGAGGCCTGGTGCACGGGTTGGGGCCGGCTGGTTTGCCTTGAAGGGTGTCCTGGATCAGGGTGGGGGTCCCCACTGGGGTGCCTGGCCATTTTGGGTGAGGGGATGATGGCTGTTTGCAGCTGGTCACACACCCTTCAAGGGGGGGCGTCCCCACTGGGGTGCCTGGCCAGTCGGGGTGAGGGGCTGAGGGCTGTTTTCAGGCTGGCGAGTGACTGAAGCTCCCAACCGCTCCTTTTTTTCTTTTTTTTTTATTCTGGGTCAGCTTTAGCTTTGAGGCTTGGCTCCAGCTCTTAGGCCTCTGCTGCTGAAAGCAGTTTTCTGGCCTTTGTTTACCTTCTGTATTTGAAACAATGTTGCAATCCTGCTGGCTGAAGCCCGGCCGACTAAAGCAGGTTTCTGGGGTTTTGTTTAGCTATATTTGTAACATAGTTGCTTAGAGTTGCAGCTCAGAGGCCTGCAGCGGCAGTCGGGGAACATTGGTTTCCTCTGCCACTGCAGCAAGAAAGCCTCATGTTAGTTTCAAACTCCCTGGCTGCCAGCCACTATCTTGGCTGGCAGTTAATTTGCATATTGCCCTGATTAGCCAATGGGAAGGGTAGCGGTCGTACACCAATTACCATGTTTCTCTTTTAATAGATAGGATTATGTATATATTATATTAATATACATAATACTAGAGGCCCGATGCATGAAATTTGTGCAAGGGACTCGGCTCCCACAGCCCCTTGTAGCCTCTGCCAGCCCTTTCAACCCCAGCTTCATCTGTAAGGTCATCCAGAAGGTTCTCTAGACAGTCATTCTGCTGTTCAGTCTAATTAGCATATTAGCTCTTTATTATATAGGATATAAATGGATAAAAATGATGTGATATATATGTTATAATAATATTATATATTATACTAGAAGCCCATTGCAGGAGGATTCCTGCAAGAATAGGGCTTCCTCAGGCCAATTGCACTTCCAAGCCCTGCCACCCAGGGCCGCACATGCGGGTCCCACCTGCCCAGGGCCGCACATGGGGTCCCGCCCGCCCAGGGTCACAAACGGGGGTTCCGCCCACCTAGGGTCACACACAGGGGTCCCACCCCCACAGGGCTGCACACAGGGGTCCTGGCTGGGGGCGGGGCTTATGCGGTGTGTTTGCGCCACCAAGCCCCACCTCCCAGGGCCGCACACGAAGGTCCCGGCTGGTGGCGGGGCTTAGGCAGTATATGGGGGCCCAGATGGCAGCTCGTGCTGGTCCGCCCTGCCTGCAGTATGCAAATTAGCAGCCATCTTTGTTGGCAGTTAATTTGCATATCACACTGATTAGCCCATGGGAAGCATAGCAAAGGTACGGTCAATTACCATGTTGTCTATTATTAGATAGGACTAGTATATATCATTCTATTATATATTATGTATAATAGTACTCTTATACATACTATATATATTTTATGTATTCTGTATAAATATATATACATATATATGTATATAAATCAAGTACTACTCAGCTATAAAAAATGCTGAGATCCTGCCATTTGCAATATATATGGATGGACCTTGAGTGTTTTATACTAAGTTAAATAAGTCATACAGAAAAAGACAAATAAATAATTTTCCCATATGTGAAATATAAAATTAAAATAAATTAACAAACAAAACAAAATAAAATAACTGACAAAGTCAGACAACAGATCAGTTGTTAACAGAAGGAGGGGTGCAGGGAATGTGGAACGGATAAAGGGTTGGGACCTAGACTTGTGGTGATGAGCATGAGGTAGTACATTCAAATGTTGAATTATAATGTTGTACACCTGGAACTTAGATAATGTTACAAACCAATGCTACCTTGGTAAAAACAAATGTAATAAAAGAATAAGAAAAATGCATGGTGCTAGCAATTCCACTCCTCAGTATTCATGCAAAGGAACTGAAAATGTATGTCCACACAAATACCTGCATGGGATGCTTATTGAAGCTTTATTCTTGATTGCCAAATGTTGAAAGCAATCAAAACACCCTCTGTAATAGTGTCAACAATAAAAACAAAATTTTAAAAAGAAGTCCATTTGTTGGTGAGTGGATTAATTGTGATATGTCCAGACAATGGAATATTACTCAAAGACATGAGCTATCCATCCATGAAAAGACATGCAGGGAACTTATATGCATATTGCTATGTGAGAGAAGCCGGTCTGAAGAGGCTATATACTGTATGATCCCAAATATATGATTCTGGAAAAGGCAAAACTATGGAGACGGTCAAATAATCAGTGATTGCCAAGGTTGGTGGTGAGGAAGGTATAAATACGCAGAGCACAGAGAACTGTTAGGGAGGCGAGGTTACTGGAATGACACTATAATGGTGAATAGGTGCCATTATCCATTTTTCAAACCCATAGAATGTGCAAACAACAAGATTGAACCCTAATGTAAACTATGGACTCTGGGTGATAATGACGTGTCAAGCTCATGGATTTTAACAAATGACCCACCGGGTGCAGGATGTGTATGGTGGTGGAGGCCGCATTTACTTGCATGCATATGGGTAATCTCTACACCTTCCTCTCAGCTTTTCTGTGAACCTAAACCTACTCTAGATAATAAATCCATTTCATCTTTTAATGTACGATGAGAGAATGCCGAAGCTTCAAGGGTTTTCACTTACGTGACCTATCTCAATGGTGATGATTAATCGTTCAATCCAGATGAGTTTAAGTAATGTATTCATCTTCTTTCAAATTCACTTTGTTAAGCAAAAGAGATGATGTACATCAAATCTCAGACTTCTAAACCATGCCATGATGCATTTGTATTTTAAAGCTATACATGAATCATTTGCATACATGTTCGTATATGTATACGTACATATATGTAGCACATTTAAGAAATTCATATATATATATATATGAATATATATATATATATATACAGCATTTAATTTTTTAATATATTTTTATTGATTTCAGAGAGGAAGGGAGAGGGAGAGAGAGAGATAGAAACATCAATGGTAAGAAAGGATCACTGATCTGCTGCCTCCTGCACAATCCCTACTGGGGATCCAGCCTGCAAACTGGGCATGTACCCTGACCAAAAATTGAACCATGACCTCCTGGTTCATAGGTTGACACTCAACCATTGATCCACGCTGGCTGGGCTGTATAAAACATTTAAAAGCTTAATGATCTAAAGAAAGGATGGAGAGTAGCAGTGTAGTCAGAGATGTACTAATCACATGATATATATAAAACACTATGCTAGACAGTGGAAATAGACACCAGCCTTGGCAATCACTGATTATTTGACTGAAAGACATATCGGAGGAAGTCTTGCTTTCTAAATGCTCAAAATCTCATTGGAGAAACAACACAATGTGAAAAACTTGTAGTCAGCAGTGAGAATGGGCTACAGCAGCAACAGGAAAAGGTTCAGTATTTCCAGGTTCTCCAGAGACAATATTTCAGAAACCTTGGGGAAATGCTGTCTACATGATTTACAATAATACATTTTAGCAATCCTTTCCTCTGTCTAGGAATCCACTTCTCCTACAGAACCAGTGATCTCATTGCGATCTTGTTTTTCTTACAACGTGCCATTTCCTTATCAGATTACTTAGAGTGTGTCAGTCGCTTTGCTGGTTCTGCATGGGTCTCAGTTGCGAATGACAGTGTCACCGCTATTATTGCAGCTGTTTGCAGAATGCCAGGAAGCTGTCAAACCCAGCAGTCAGACAATTTGCAGCAAGCAGCAAGTGAAACCTACTCATCAGTGATTAAAGGCACTTCATAAGTGGTATTTACCAAGGAATGAAATGCTGTCAGGCTGAGCCATCTTCTGCGTTTGCACCTGGGATCACGCTAGAGACAGTTGTTGCTGATGAACAAGTAGGGGAACCCCTGCCTCTGGATGGGAAGAGAAGCCTTGGAGGAGGAGCCTGCCGCTTGGAGGCAGGGTCATCCCATCACATGGTGGTGATTTGTGTGATTTTAGACTCATTACAGACATTGTTTTGTTTATTTCAGTGGCATCCATAAAGAAAATATTAATAATAGTAAAAAAAAAACCAGGGAAATATAAAATACATCTATGCCCACAGCCAGCACTTTTTCAGCAGGGACTCACCCACTTGGATACATTTCTCCCCTGTTGACAAGTCGCCCACTTCATTAAGAAGAATGTTAGATGTGTTCAGTGAGCTTTGCTTTCAATATGCTCCTTAACAGTAGAAGGTCAGGGTCCCAAAAGATAATAGAATTCATTTCTCAGTTTTACCATTTGGAGAAATCAAGGCCTTATAAGTCAGTTGTCCATGATCACATCGAGTTTAATAAAATTGAAAGGTTATTTGGTGTCAAGCTGATGACCTCCACAAAACAAGATTTTGATAGAAAATTAATTATGCACAGACAAGTTAGAAAAGAAATGCTTGGAAGACATGTTTACACATGACTCAATGAGACTCAATGAGACAGGTTCAAATTACATGTACTTTAAAAAATAAGCTTTGTTTAGGTCCAGTTTTTATACAATAAAATCAGGCAATTGACCATGTGCTGTCGGTGACTTTGAACAAATATGCATCATCACAAACATGATATAGAATATATTCAAAAACCCCTAAACTTCTCCATCCTCATCCACATGATTCCCCTTCTCCACACACCCTGTCCCCTGACACCCACCTTTCTATTTCTCTCACTATCAATTTGCCTTTTCTAGAATCTCATATAAGTGGACTGGCTTTGTGTCTGCCTTCATTCATTCAGAATAACATTTCTGTGATTTATGTTGTAAATATATTGTTGCATGCACCAGTATTTCTGAATGTACTCTAAACACTAAAGTTCATTCTCCTTGTCAGAGCTTGTCAATAGTAGAAAGTCCACAATGCTGAGGGGCCCACAAGGAAATCATGAATACTTTCTGAGGGGGCGTGCTATGCCACGTCTCATTAGATTCTCTAATAATACTTCTGTTTTATTAGTGAAATGAAAACAGAAGCTCACCAGGTGTTCAGGAATGTTAAGAATCTCCACAGCTAACCAGGATGCTGACAGTAGGGGGAAAATTGTTCTTCAGTAGGAAACTATGCAGAGTCCGGGGCCCGCTTTCCAGGTTATCAGACTGTCCAGTTGTTTCTTACAGTGTTGTAAGTTGTAAATAACAGATGGCAAAGCAAATACTTCTTGTCTATCGATTGCCAATTCTCTTAACTGCCAGTTCAATTTGCTTCCCTCCTGTCCATGTAAGAGGACAAATCTGTCTCCCATTTGCACATTCATTTTACTATTTCTCATCTATAGACATGTCTGTTCTTAAGATTATCTTTTGTATTGTCATAATATCTACCAATTTTCTCATGAATGAAGTAAAATATTTAACACATGTTCACTTTTATACATGTATGAAAATCATGACCTTAGTTATGCTTTATTTGAATATTATACATTTTTCTTTTAAACACATTTTTATTGATTTTTTTAAAAGAGAGAGGAAATGAGAAAGAGAGGTAGAAACATCAATGGAAGAGAAACATCAATGGCTGCCCCCTGCCTGTCCCAAACGGGGAGTTGAGCCCACAACTGAGGCATGGCCCAGTCAGGGAATTGAACTGGAGGCCTCTTAGTTCATAGGATGATGCTCAACCACTTAGCCACACTCTTTGGGCTTGAATATGATCTTTTAACAGAAAGTAATTAAGTTCAGGAATTTGACCATAAGTTCTGTGCTTTGCACTGCACCATGATTAGCTCCTACATTTTCATAATATTTCTGTCATTATCAATTCCCTTAACACATAAAAAGCATCTTTACATTTTGAACTCTCTTTTATCAAGGAAGTAACAACTTCCCAGGATAAATTTACCTTTTCTACAACAGTCCTACCTTGGGAATGGCATATGTGACCAGACTTCACTGAGTTGTAGCCTTAGCAGGAAGCCTGTAACCAGAAGACGATAAGGTCTGTCAAAGTATCTCCCATAAGACACGGATCCAAGGCCTCGGTAAATCCTGACTCTTCTAGCTGCCAACATGTTAGGGAGCATATTAATGGTAATATTTGCTGAAGGAATCAAGAGAAAAATGAACATGCAACTTTTTGTGCTTCATTATCCATATAGGTGAAATTTGTACTTTCTACCCATAGGGTACGCCTGATTAGAATAGACCAAAAGTCTAAGTTTTGTCTATCTCTTGAAACTATAAATAAATTCTAAGTGTTTGAAGGAATCTTGATATCATCAGGGTTAATCTCCATCTGGTATCTCAATCCCATCTATAAAAGCTTTTGGGGATAATTGCTCCTGCTCTACTTAAACACTTTAATAAGTTCAACAGTACCTGAGAAGCCCAATCTATACTCAGGCTTTACCTTGGATTTATAATATTTTGAGCTGGGCAGTGTTCTCAACATATAAATATCCACTGATTCTTACAACTGTTAGATGCTGCTATCCCATTTTACAGAGCTAGAAATCAAGGCCTAGGAGGTAACTTGAACAAAGACCCAAATGCCTCTTTTAAATGTCTACATTGGAATTCAAATACAGCATTTCAGGGCTTCATACTACTTACCCTCCTCTTTTTAAGATGACTTATCCCTTGAAACAATCTAACAGCTCAATTTCTATCCTCTGAGGATAATAGGTTGAGTTTGTGGTATGTAGTAAGAGTCTGTATTCCTGTCTCTTTGAGTCATGACATTAAGGGTGGTAGCACATAACCCTCCTGCAGGAAATTCTCCAAACATGAGAAGAGGATTCCCGTTCTGATGATGTATGTCACATGTCCAACAGAGGAAGTACAGTGTGTGGGGAAACAGATTCTGTGATTGTGAGAGAAAGAATTATTCACACATTCGCTGTCACCTGACATATTGGTGTTTCTAATTTATATTCTGTAAATATACCCCTAATCTCAAAGAGGCTTGCTTCTGGCAGTGACCTAAGTTTCTTATCATTGGAAGCTGGAAGATGACAGCTAGATTTATACATCTCTTCTTTTTCAGGTGAAAAATGTGGCTTCATTGGACTCTGACTAGACTCTTTCTGCTTTTCTGCAGACTATGTCCATGGTCATTTTGTTTTCAATTTAGTCTTCTTCCTATGAAATTCCACACCTAATACATAATCTAATCTCTGGAAAGATATTTTAAATACATGAAAGAATAAATTACTTATAGTGACTTAGCCTATATTGTATTTAACTTTGGTTAATTCAAATCTTATGATGAATTATTTTCTCCTTTATTTCCTATGTGGGATAAATCATTGTTTACTCCTCATTTTGAAACTTTGGAACATCAGAGACTAGACAACGTATTTCTAATTTTTCAAATATCCCTTTTTGTCCAATTTTACTTAAAGTGGCATCTCTTATTTTTCTGAATTTTTTAATTAGGATTTATTTATGTCATTTATTTAGCCAATAGCAACATGTTCTTTTGTGACATTAAAAAAAAAATGCCCATAAGCTGACAGAAGTAGTATATGACCAAAGACAAAGTAATAGAGTCAGGGATCTATAAGAACAGACAAATCAGGACTTCAAAATAAGCTTTTATATCATACAAGAGGCCCGGCACATGAAATTCGTGCATTTGGAAGGGGGGGGGGGAGGCATCCCTCAGCCTGGACTGCACCTTCTTGCAGTCCAAGAGCTCTCAGGAGATGTCCAACTGATGGTTTAGGCCCAGGGAGTGGACCTAAGCCATCAGTCAGACATCCTTAGCACTGCCAGGAAGGCGGGAGAGGCTCCCATCACTGCTGGTGTGTTAGCCAGCCATGAGCCTGGCTTCTGGCTTAGTGGTGCTCCTACAGTGGGAGCACACTGACCACCAGGGGACAACTCCTGCTTTGAGCATCTGCTCCCTGGTGTTCAGTGCATGTCATAGGAAACGGTCATTCTGCTGTTTGGTCAATTTGCATATTAGCCTTTGATTATATAGGATAATGCATTATTATTGGCAAGGCCTCTAATTCAAAATTTTTAGGTAATTAAAGGAAGGAGCAGAATTTTCACTTGAGCCTGAAGCTAAAATTGCCCTTAGCTCAAAAATCTATGTAACAATGAGACACATCTTGGTGAGGCTCATTCTGAACCCCCACACTGTTCTATTATGTGTATAACTATTGGGAAGCATCTTATCTCTTTAGTGAAAGGAAACTTTTGTTATGTTACAATGACTAACTTTATCTCATGAGTTGTGTTTTGGCTTTAAGCCTGTATCCAATATTTGTGCAGCAACTTCAGCTCTTCTGTTCAATATTTACCTGGCACATCTTTTATTTTATGTTCTCTAAATCTTTCTAGATTTTTATGTATTAGACTAGAGGCACGGTGCACAAAAATTTGTGCACTTGGCTGGGGGGGGGGTCCCTCAGCCTGGCCTGTGCCCTCTTACAGTCTGGGACCCCTTGGGGAATGACCACCTGCTGGTTTAGGCATGCTCCCTGGGGAATTGGGCCTAAGGTGGCAATCAGACATTCCTCTGGCAGCCTGAGAGCCCTTGGGGAATGTCCACTTGCCAGCAGGGAGCAGACCTAAGCTGCAGTCAGACATCCTTAGTGCTGCTGAGGAAGCGGGAGAGGCTCCCACCACCACCACTGTACTGGCAGCCATCAGCCTGGCTTGTGGCTGAGCAGAGCTCCCCCTGTGGGAGCACACTGACCACAAGGGGGCAGCTACTGCATTGAGCGTCTGCCCCCTGGTGGTCAGTGTGTGTCATAGTGACCAGTCATTCCCAGTCGTTCTGCTGTTAGGGTAAGTTTGCATATTATCCTTTTATTATATAGGATAGAGGCCTAGTGCACGGGTGGGGACCAGCTGGTTTGCCCTGAAGGGTGTCCCGGATCAGGGTGGGGGTCCCCACTTGGGTGCCTGGCCAGCCTGGTTGAGGGGCTGATGGCTGTTTTCAGGCTGGCCACACCCCTTTTAGGGTGGGGGGTACCCACTGGGGTGCCTGACCAGTCTGGGTGAGGGGCTAAGGGCCTTTTTCAGGCTGGCCAAGACCCCTGGTGACGGAAGCTCTCAGCTTCTCCTATTTTTTTTTTTTTATTCTGGGATTTATTTACCTTCTACAATTAAAACTTTGTAGCCTGGAGTGGAGCTCAGAGCCAGCCAGGATTGTCCTCCTGCTCGCTCCAGCTTCGTGGCCCAGGCCGGCTGAAAGCAGGTATCTGGGGTTTATTTATCTTCTATAATTGAAACTTCGATGCCTTGAGCAGAGGCCAGAGCCGGTCAGGGCAGACAGGAAGCTGGCTTCCTCCATCATTGGGGCAATCAAGCCTCCTCCTTGCTCCAGCTCCGTGGCTGCCGGTCTCCATCTTGGTTGGGTTAATTTGCATATAGTCACTCTGATTGGCTTGTGGGCATGCCTTAAGGTGTAGCGAAGGTTTTGTCAATTTGCATGTTTGTCTTTTGTTAATGTAGATAGGAATAGCCCATGGACACAGACAATAGTCTGGCAAAGGCCTGGAAGGGGTGGGTGCAGGGTGGAGAAGATCAATGGGGAAAAAAAAAAAAAACTAAAACAAAGGGACATCTGTAATACTTTCATAAATAAAGATACATTTTATTTTTTTTTTTTTAATTAAATCTTTATTGTTCAGATTATTACATTTGTTCCTCTTTTTTTTCCCCCCATAACTCCCCTCCTCCCAGTTCCCGCCCCACCCTCCGCCCTCACTCCCCACCCACTGTCCTCATCCATAGGTGCACGATTTTTGTCCAGTCTCTTCCCGAATCTCCCACACCCCTTTCCCCCCCAGGAATAGTCAGTCCATTCCCTTTCTATGTCCCTGATTCTATTATAATCACCAGTTCATTCTGTTCATCAGATTATTTATTCACTTGATTCTTAGATTCACTTGTTGATAGATGCATATTTGTTGTTCATAATTTGTATCTTTATCTTTTACTTCCTCTTCCTCTTCTTAAAGGATACCTTTCAGCATTTCATATAATCCTGGTTTGGTGGTGATGAACTCCTTTAGCTTTTCCTTATCTGTGAAGCTCTTTATCTGACCTTCAATTCTGAATGATAGCTTTGCTGGATAAAGTAATCTTGGTTGTAGGTTCTTGCTATTCATCACTTTGAATATTTCTTGCCACTCCCTTCTGGCCTGCAAAGTTTCTGTTGAGAAATCAGCTGACAGTCGTATGGGTATTCCCTTGTAGGTAACTGAGTTTCTTTCTCTTGCTGTTTTTAAGATTCTCTCTTTATCTTTTGCTCTTGGCATTTTAATGATGATGTGTCTTGGTGTGGTCCTCTTTGGATTCCTTTTGTTTGGGGTTCTCTGCGCTTCTTGGACCTGTAAGTCCATTTCTTTCACCAGGTGGGGGAAGTTTTCTGTCATTATTTCTTCAAATAGGTTTTCAATATCTTGCTCTCTCTCATCTTCTGGCACCCCTATAATTCTGATGTTGGTATGCTTGAAGCTGTCCCAGAGGCTCCTTACACTATCCTCGCATTTTTGGATTCTTTTTTCATTTTGCTTTTCCGGTTGGGTGTTTTTTGCTTCCTCGCATTTCAAATCATTGACTTGATTCTTGCGCTCCTCTGGTCTGCTGTCGGGAGTCTGTATAATATTCGTTATTTCAGTCCGTGTATGCTTAATTTCTAGTTGGTTCCCCAATATAAGATCGAGGGTCTTATTAGTTTTCTTGTAGATCTCATTAAGTTTATCGGCGGCTTCTAAACAGTTCTTGAGAGACCTTAAAAGTGTGGTTCTGAACTCTATATCTTCCACTGACAATTTTGTCCTGTTTCTTTGTCTCCGCATTTTGTTATGCTTCCTTGGTGCACCCCCTAGTGGTCTTTGTTCGCAGTCTTATAGTTAAATCTTGATTGTTGTAGCTAATTCCAGGGAGGGTTTGACCTCCAGGCCAAGTGGCTATGAGAATCAGCTGTGTCAGCAGTGAGAGAACTTCTGTCCTCTAGGGAGGTGCTAATCTGGCGTTTGCCTGAGGCTATCCGGCAAATGCCTGTGTGCAGGGCTTGGGCGGGGCGGGTCGCACAGGATCAACAGGGTGGGCCGGAGAGAGCAGTTATGGCGGCTCTCAGTCCTGTCCCCAGGGGCTCTGCCTCTCTGAGTCCCAGCACCCGCTGCAAAGCTTGGAGAGAAAGCTGCACTCGCTCTGACCGAAGCCAGACAGTCCCGCTTCTCCCGTTTGAGTCTGGGTCCCTAAAGACTCGCCCGGATCTGGAACTCAGAGTCTGCAACTCCCTCCCGATTGAAAACGCCAACCGCGCCCTCCGCCGCCAGCCCGCTCCGCGCACTCCGCACCTCAGAATTTGACTTCAGCACTGCGCCTCCTCTGAGTGTCCGTATACGTTTCTCTTTCCTCCTAGTTGTAGGACTTCCACTCAGCCAGCGTTCCTGTGGTTGTGTCGATACATTTTATATAAAGAAAAATATCTTAGTTGAAAAGAGTTTTATGTGAAATAATATAAGTAGTTGCTCTACACTGTACATTATATTCTCAACTCTTCTCAAAGAGATATTAATTGGCCCTATGTCACTTAATATTAATTTACCCTGTGTTCAATGACTGCAGGACCAACTTCCACCACACCCACCCAGCACTGACTGCCATGGGGCTGCGATCAGACCCTGCTTTTCTCTCCTGTCTGCTCCAGGCTGAGGGTTTGGTCTCCGTGAAATCCAGGTCAGTCTTTGCATTGGGCAAGTGGAATCGCTGAGGCCTATGTGAGAGTCGCCAAGGCTGGGAGGTTATCTCAGAACAGTTAAAAACACGTTCATGAAGGGTTGCTTTGGGTTCTCATCAAAAAGCCCACGCGTGTCTGGGCTACACAACAAGGTTGCTTTAACAGGGATGCCTCCATCGGCAAGCCCACCTCATCCAGGAGTGGGTGGGAGGTTGAAAGTGGCCGTGGGTAGGTGAGGCCGGTGCCTGGCAACTTGGCAGGTACCAGGTGGATGGGCTGTCTGGGCCCCAAGCGCGAGGAGACAGGCCCTGACGTCACCACCGAGCGGAGGATTTGACAGCAGGGCAGCGGCTTCAGAGCTTGTTGCTATGTTGTTTTATTTATGTCTCCTTTTCCCTTTAAACCTCTCCAGGTTGTGTTTGTCTGAGAGAGGAGTAGCCTTTGCACCTCCTAGGTGGAGAGCAGGCCTTAGATCTGGGTTCACACGCAGAGTCCTGTTTAGAAACACGTGTGGGTCTTGCATTATTTGTGCTATTACCCATAAAGAGAGTTTTAGATTCTGGTAGGTAAATATGTTTCCTGCTTATCCAGGAGGGCAGGAGCCCAGCGCAGCCACAGGCACAGCCATAGTCCTTCACTCCTTCACAGGCCTCTGACCAAGGGGGCGATGCAGGCGTTTCCCACAGGGAGGGGCACGGGGAGCAGGTGAGCCAGTCTTGCTTTCCCAGACCTTCTGTCACGGTCTGACCTTCCTGCTCCGGGTCTGTAGCGTCTTCCTTTTGAGGCGGATTCAGACATCTGGGGGACATGATGTTTATTACTCGCTGTTTTCTGTGTGGGGGATCAGCAGGGGGGTGTTCCTCAATCAAGCTTCCTTCGGCATTGTGGTGGTGGTGGTGGTGGGGAGAAACAGCATGAAGGTGCAAACACAACCTGTGAGGGCTCCTCGCTGAGCGCCTTCTGTATACCTTCTGTATACCTGGTGGGCATCTCCCCTCAGAAGGGGTGCTCTCTGTGTCTGCGACCAGCAGATGTGTGTGTGTGAGTGGGAGGAAGATCAGGCTGGTTGGCTGACACAGTGCCCTCATAGCTACAGTGTCAGCAGGTGGGGCAGAGCACCTGGGACCCTGGATTCCCTCTGGGGTTTGCAGAACTGCCCCCTCCCTTTGTTCTCCCATTCTCAGTGGAGGTGGCTATTGGCAGAAGGCAGGACAGATGGATCCATTATCAGACCTACCGCCCGACCTCCAGGGAGGTTTCCTGACCCCTCTGCATCCCCTGCTCATCTGAAGCCCCTAAAATAGTCAAGGTGCCCAGTGCTCAGAGGTTCCCTTGAGCTCGTGGAAGTGGGCCCTTGGTCATCAGTTTTTATTTTTTTACTATATTTCTTCTGAGCGCAGCAATCACACTTCATCTGGAGCAGAGCAGGCTCAAGTGACCTTGTGGAGCGTCTAGGGAGGAGAAGCAGACGCAGTGCCCAAAGCCAGGTTCCAAGAGGCCAGCAGCGCTGTTGGGATCATGCCCACAGTGCTGGTCTGTTTGTGCCTGGCCTGTCCTCTTGAGATTGAACCCAGAAGACTACTAAGGAAGCCAGTGTCTAGTTCCTCCTCCTCCTCCACCGATTGACTGGAGTCTGAGGGCTGGGAGGAGGGACCAAAAGTCTGCCTTCAGCTGCTCACCAGTCACCGCTGCCACTGATTGATCAGGCCTGCTCCCTCAGCTCCCTAGCCTGGCGTGGTCAAGCCTTCAGTCTTTGTGGACGTTTCCACCCTGGCACTTTATTATATAGACTAGAGGCACGGTGCACAAAAATTTGTGTACTGGGGAGGGTGGTCCTCAGCCTGGCCTGTGCCCTCTTACAGTCTGGGACCCCTCGGGGGATGACCACCTGCTGGCTTAGGCCTGCTCCCCAGGGGATCAGGCCTAAGCTGGCAATCAGACATCCCTCTGGCAGCCTGAGAGCCCTTGGGGAACGTCCACTTGCTAGCGGGGAGCAGGCCTAAGCTGCAGTCGGACATTCTTAGCGCTGCTGAGGAGGCGAGAGAGGCTCCCACCACCACCACTGTACTGGCAGCCATCAGCCTGGCTTGTGGCTGAGCAGAGCTCCCCCAGTGGGAGTGCACTGACCACCAGGGGGCAGCTCCTACATTGAGCGTCTGCCCGCTGGTGGTCAGTGTGTGTCATAGTGACCAGTCATTCCCCGTCGTTCTGCTGTTAGGGTCAATTTGCATATTACCCTTTTATTATATAGGATAGAGGCCTGGTGCATGGGTGGGTGCCAGCTGGTTTGCCCTGAAGGGTGTCCCGGATCAGGGTGGGGGGTCCTGCTGGGGTGTCTGGCCAGTCTGGGTGAGGGGATGATGGCTGTTTTCAGGCTGGCCATGGCCCCCAGACACCCAAACTTCCAGTGGAAGCTGGCTGGAAGCAGGTATCTGGGATTTGTTTATCTTCTATAATGGAAACTTTGTTGCCTTGAATGGAGGACACAACTGGCCAGGCAGGTGGGAAGCTTGGCTTCCTCTATAGCCGGGGCAACCAAACCTCCTGCTTGCTCCAGCTCCGTGGCTGCCAGCCACCATCTTGGTTGGGTTAATTTGCATATAGTCGCTCTGATTAGCTGATGGATGTGGCTTTGGCATAGTGGAGGTGTGGTTAATTCGTGTGTTTCTCTTTTATTAGATTAGACTAGAGGCCTGGTGCACAAAATTTATGCACAGGGGTTCCCCTCCCCTCAGCCCAGCCTGCACCCTCTCCAATCCAGGACCCCTCGGGAGATGTCTAACTGGCAGTCAGCCGTTCCTCACAATCTGGGACCACTGGATCCTAACTGCCTACTTGCCTGGTTGCCCCCAACTGCCCCCACATGTGCCTCGTTGCCCCTAATTGTCACCACCCCCCCGCCAGCCTGGTCTCCCCCAACTGCCCCCCCTGCAGGCCTGGTCACCCCACACAGCCTGCTGCTCCGTCATTTGGTTGTTCCTCACTGACCCCTGCAGGCCTGGTCACCCCACACAGCCTGATGCTCTGTCATTTGGTTGTTCCTCACTGACCCCTGCCGGCCTGGTCGCCCCACACAGCCTGCTGCTCCGTCATTTGGTTGTTCCTCACTGACCCCTGCCGGCCTGGTCGCCCCACACAGCCTGATGCTCTGTCATTTGGTTGTTCCTCACTGACCCCTGCCGGCCTGGTCGCCCCACACAGCCTGCTGCTCCGTCATTTGGTTGTTCCTCACTGACCCCTGCAGGCCTGGTCTCCCCACACAGCCTGCTGCTCCGTCATTTGGTTGTTCCTCACTGACCCCTGCCGGCCTGGTCGCCCCACACAGCCTGATGCTCTGTCATTTGGTTGTTCCTCACTGACCCCTGCCGGCCTGGTCGCCCCACACAGCCTGTTCGGTCATTGGTTCAGTTGCCATGGTCGCTTAGGCTTTTATTATTGTAGATAGTGATAGTCTCCTATAACTTGCTTTACTTAAACATTTTCTTTGTTATTTGAACTTACTTATATTTTTCTCTTTTTTGGAAATATTTTTCAAGCTTCAGAAGATTGCCACTATGATTTAGATTGGAATTGCAACAAATAAGCCAATCATGAGAAGTCTTTTTTTAAAATGGAAATCCTATATTTCTTTTAGTCATAAATCAGTATGGTCATTTTGGTCACATATTAAAATATCCCTCTTCAATCCTCACTTCAGCACCTTTTGGCTTCATGCTTCTTCAACATCAAGCTTCTTAAGGAGTTGACTGTATTTGCTACTTTTATTTCCTCACCTTTTGTGCCATGGTGACATGTATCCTGATTTATTGGAAATAACACCTTTTCAGGCCTATTGTGTAGTCGTCTGACCAGCTGGTTTAACATTCATCCTAGACTTACTTTTAAACTAGTGATAGATAGTTTGTAATAGCATAAGCCAGGATAGGTTTGATGGATCTCCACCTCATGTTTCCACCTCTGTGCTGGTAGTGCTCAACACTGCATGAAGACATGCAGCATGGATGCAGCTACCTTAAAACACAGTTCAAGCTGCAAGGGCCCAGTGAGTTCCAGGGTTTCAAAAGAAAGTCCCAAGGTCAAGAGCACTGACCACTACTTTGCTGAGGTAAGGACTGGGAGCCACAGAGGAAATGAATTCCAACCCAACTGCCCTGACCTCCTCCTCTCCATCCACTGCACATTTTACCACCTGCCATTCCTCGCAGGGGCCAGTCCATAGTCCTATCCTATATAATAATAGAGGGATATGCTAATTAGCCTGGACACCTTAAAAGTCACCACTGGTCAGGCGCAGGCCTGGAGCGGCCCCCAGAAGTGGTCACCAGTGGAGGTGCGTGCAGGCCTGTGGCGCCGCTGGGCCTGGAGGTTGCCTGGCCCGGGAGCAGCCTCTGGCCAAAGCAGCCACCAGTGGAGGTATGCACAGGCCCACCGCGCCTCCTGGCCCTGAGGCAGCCAGGCCAAAAGAGTCACTGGTGACTTTAATTAAATTCAATAGTTAAAATCACTAGGCTCTGTGAGAGCTGACATACTCAAACACTCGGGACCCTCAATCATACAAATCAATAGGAAACAATTGCATAATGCTTTGACCTAATTGTACACACTTTAGTATCGTTTAAAAATTATTCTACATTTTTTAAGTAAATTCAGGAGCTGACTGAGGAGATCCGATGCTGAGAAGCCTGCTGCCGGCTCTGCTATCTTGAGTTTGTGGTTTCCAAGGGAACAGCCAGAAGGGTTGATAAAACCTCTGCAAAGAGCTCAGCAGGTGCCTATCTAAACTGGGGCAAGGGGCTGCTTGGTTTAAATCCAGCCATTCCGCAGTGAATGACCCCAACCCGCCCTGAATCAGGCAGGTTCCTGTGGAGCGCAATCTCTGCCCAATACAAAGGGGCCCCAGTTTCCTCCCTGTGGATCTCATTCGAATTAGCTCAGAGCAGCGGGGAAGGAAGGGAAAAGGCATCACATGGGGCAGCTCTGGCAAGCAAGCAGAAGGAAACCATGTCTGGCAGACACTCCCCTGCCACCCCCTTCAACGTGTAAGAAGAATCAAATTAACCAATGCAAACACCTCTCCCCCACCGTGGAGAGATCCAGGACTGAAGGGCGTCCTGCCCAGGCATTGTGTACCTGCTTCCCACGCCCTTCCTCCAAATGGAGAGGTTAGGGGTTTAAGGCAGCCGTGGGCAAACTAAGGCCCGCGGGCCGGATCCGGCCCATTTGAAATGAATAAAACTAAAAAAAAAAAAAAAAAAAAAAAAGACCGTACCCTTTTATGTAATGATGTTTACTTTGAATTTATATTAGTTCATGCAAACACTCCATCCATGCTTTTGTTCCGGCCCTCAGGTCCAGTTTAAGAGCCCATTGTGGCCCTCGAGTCAAAAAGTTTGCCCACCCCTGCTCTAGCCACTGAGCCAAATCAGCTAGTACAAGCAATCCAATTCTTAAAGACTTGATTTTTGTCGTAACCAAGTGGATTTGAATCATATCAAACCAATATACATTTTTAATGAAATGTCTCTTCATTTCTACTAATGCAATTCTACCTTAAAGCTTATGTTGTATAATCTATACTAATAAAAGGGAAATATGCTAATTAGTCCTTCCACACAAAGCCACGGTGGCAGGGGCCTAGGCAGTGGCAGTTAGGGGCAGCCAGGCCAGCAGGAGTGGGCAGTTAGGGGCAATCAGGCCAGCAGGCAAGTGAATAGTTAGGAGCCAGTGGTCCTGGATTGTGAGAGGGGTGTCCAACTGATGGTTTAGGCCCTGTGTGATTGGGCCTAAGCCGTCAGTCAAACATCCCCCGATGGGTCTCAGATTGGAGAGGGTGCAGGCAGGGCTGAGGGACCCCCCTCCTCCCATGCACAGATTTCGTGCACCAGGCCTCTAGTAATAAAATAATAAAATAAATAAAATAAAATAAAATAAAATAAAATAAAATACAATACAATAAAATAAAATGAAAGATGTAGTAAGCAAAGCAATATTGTAGTGTCATAAGGACAAACATATTTACCAAAGGAACAGAATACAAATTCTTTAAATCAAGAATTTTTTGTATGGCCAAAGATCTGCCACATGGGTGACAAATATACACAATGGAGAAGGTATATGCCTGCTCCCGCCTCCACTGGTGGCCACTTCCACCAGGGGCCGCTCCCAGGCCAGGCAGTGTGGCTTGCCTGCTCTAGACCCCCAGCCAGGTGGCCTCTGGACTGGGTGGCACCGCAGGCCCATGTGTGCCCCCTCCAGTGGCCACTTCCACCAGGGGTCAATCCCGGTCTGCACCTGACAGGTTGTGACTATTACGCGACTGACTGATCATGACTGCTAAGATATCTGGGCTAATTAGCATATCCTATTATTATACAGGATTATATCACATTTATCCTCTCTATAGCCTCTTCCACCTCCACCCCCCCACCATAATCACCACACTGGTGTCCATGCCCATGAGTTCTCTCTCTCCTTTTTTTTTCTGAACTTCTGCACCCTGCCACTCATCTCTCAGCTGTAGCCTGCTCTCTATCTATGATTCAGCCTCTATTTTATTGACTGTTTAATCTCTTCATTAAATTCTACATCTGAGTGAAATCATATGGTACTTGTCCTTCTCTGACTGGCTTGTTTCATTTCGCATAATGCTTTTTCATGTCCATCCATGCTGTAGCAAATAGTAAAATTTTCTTCCTTTTTATGGCACAGGAGTATTCCATTGTGTAAATGTACCATAGCTTTTTTATCCACTCGTGCTGATGAACACTTAAAAATTTTAACTTTTATTTCTGCTTCTGAATAAAGCAACAAATTCAGTTATTGGCCTTAATTTGCATATCACTTTGGGTAGTATGAACATTTCAATAATATTACATATTCCAATAAATGGACTCAGAATATTTTTCAATTTATTTTCCAGGTTTACTGCTCACTTCCTAGAGTTCCTTGGACTCACAGGACTCACAGTGGTCAATGCCACTCCTTATGTCCATTATCAAGATCTAGCCATATTGTAGCGAAGCTTCTCAGAGACCAGGGTTGATAAAGCGGGCTCCTATGAGGATTGTCTTAAAATAAAATAAAAAAAAATAGAATGTTATTTATACCTGTGAGAGATTTGATTGGAAAATTGAAAACACTGTATCAACACTAACTCACCTCACCACCATCCTTTATCCCAATACCTGTGATGGATGACACGCTAATATTACTATCGAAGTATCATAAGCCCATTATGCTTTTATCATTACTGCCAATCCGCTGGCTTATTTTGTTACCCATCATCATCACCCTCATTGTCATTATCTTTATCAGTCATCATTATCACGTTTTGAATAGTCTTAAGTCCTAGACATTTTATTGGGAGCATCACACACATTTTACCAAATCCTCACAACCAAAGTATAAATACATATGGTACTTATTACCTGCATTTCACATAAAATGACATTCAATTGAGAGATTAAAGTGATTTCTCTCTTTTCTCAAGTATACTGCAGAACACTTTGTTTATTCTGAACTGGGACAAATTTTATCCCATCTACATCTTTAGTCGGATAAGATCTTGAGACCTATTTCTTCACCTGTAAAATGCGAATGATAAAACCTATTCTATATGTGTGTTGCCAGAATTGAATAAGGGGAAGAAAAAATAGATCTATTATAAGACATAACTCAAGCTTCATTTTGTCTGATCATAATGGCACTGGGAATTCATGTGATAATACAAACATTTCTTCAAAACTCTCATTTAGTGCTTATTACATAGGGTTCTAACATGTGTTTCTCTTCTTTCTTTGGTCCTTTTCCACAGTATGGTGCCCATCTATCTGGGGTTTCTGCTTGAGCTTAATATTATTGTTTCACATAACAACCTCTTATGGCTGCACCACTCTTTCTGTTGGATGCCTATAGGAACAGGAATCTCATTCTTATAAGCACTATTTACATTTAATGGAAAGACATTGATCCACTAGTTTGTTCAAAGCAAAACAGAGCAAAATATAACACACACACACACACATACACAAACACAAACACACAACTCAATGAATGACCCTGAAAAACAACTATACCTACATTAGAATCATGTCAGTGGAGGTAAATGCAGTAAAAACCAGGAGGCACCTCCTCTTCTGGCAATAACTTCTTAGATAAAATGGGATTATCACCTTTGGAAAAGTTTCCCATACCAGCATGGAGACGAACTTCATGTCTTTCACTTACAGTGCAGACTTGATTTTTCACGCTGCTTAACTGGTTTTGAAAGGAACTAAGGGTGAGAGACTGGGATTTCTCAACAGCAAGGTGATTGTATCGAGATGCAGTCTTGGCTAAGCTGGAAGCTGTTATAATAAAGCTGGAAGCTGTTATTATAGTCAAATATTAGTTATGCTTAGATATTATGTTTAAATATTATTGCTTTCATGACCTGAATTTCTAAGTAGAAATATTTTTAAAACATTACATATTTTATATACCACCAGATTCATTTCAACCCCAATTGCATCTTTATTAGTATCATTTTTTAAACTCTCCAGTGATCTAACTGTTCAAATCTTAACACTTCTAGCCCATTTTTGAATTTTCGATGCATATAGTGCACTTTGTTTTCTATCATACTAAAAAGAATTTCTTTCTTCATTCTCAGATTTTTAGCTCCAACTGCTGATTTCTTTTCACAATTGAAAGGAGCTGTAAATAAATGCCAGCCCTCCCAACTTGGGCAATGGCGTAGAAAGGTTCAAAAGTCTTACATTCACATGAAAGAAGCAGTTCCAGTCTTGAGACACAGCTGGAAATGGAAATATGGTGGGTCCCTAGAGAATAGCCATACCCAGTGTGAGATCCCATAGGTTCTGGGCATTTGAAAGGGACTCCATATGCTCTACTGAGATGCGGGACAGATGCCGAAAGCCCACAAGATCCATGAGTGCTGTTGAGTGGAGCTGCCTATGTTGTGATATCTGGCTCTGTCTGGGGGCCAGTGTACACAATAACTGTGTGAGCCCTGAATTTGCTTATGAAGAACATATACTGGGTATTCAAAGCTGCACAAATAGCAGTGATGATATATTTTAGGAACATGTGTACAGGCTGACTTTGTAAATTTTAAAAGTAAGATTTAAATGGAAAACATACTAATGTTAATGTTAGGTCTACCATATGAAATGCACTTTTGATATATTGCCTTTGTTTCCACAATAGCTCATTGTCAAGCCTCATTTCTCCTCTAGAAGTTTATTTTCATTCACTTAAAGGGCTAATTCATCAGATGTGCTATCAGACCTCCACCAGCAAAGGTGTGTTATTCTCTACTACCAGATGCTTCAGATATTTCAGTAATTCCCCTTTATTCACAAAATACTTCAGCATCTCATTTTCTGTATTCTTATCTATAACTAACATCAACATTATTCTTTTATGACTACACCATCCATGCAATTTCATCTAGTACTTTTACTTCTCAGGTGTTCAACTTCCTCAAGTCTACGTTTCCACCTCCAAAACTGAATTCCATTATCTTGTTTTCTGAATATTGGACTCCGTATTTAATTCTCACTTATGATTTTATCTCAAGCCCAACAAAGTTTCAGTCACACTGAAACCTCCAGTGGACGATCAGCTGCTTCTTTACGGTTTCCATCCATCTCCTTTGTGTTATCATTTTTCTTCTAACTCAACTTACGTTCAATAGTCTGACATTTAAGTTGCTTCTTTACATAGATGCTCAGCTGCCTTGGCTAGTTCTCCATTTGTCACATAGACCTGCTGAAAATCATTAAATGCAGCACTTTGACTAATGCACTTTTACACAAATTTAGTTTAGTGGTTGAATGAGATGGTGTATGATTGAACGAAGTTTATGATAACACATTTCAACTGTGTTATCATTTAGCACTGTGCAATGATGGATGTCTCATTTTTTTCCTAGCTCTATCCAATTACAATGGCCTGAGATGACTATTTCATACACTCTTGTTTCTTTTCATAATTTAAATACACCTTCCCCTTTCCCAGTCTCAGCTGATGCTTCACTCTTAGTTCACTGGAGAAACAGAAGCCATCAGATAAGTATGTGTCACCTTCCCAGTGTCAATCATATCAGCCAGTATAGACACACACACACACACACACACACACACACACACACACACACACACACTTTCTGCTGTAATGGAGGTACTATCTCTGTATCTATCAAAGGCCAAAAATTTCATGTGTGCACTGGACTCCACTGAGTATTGCCTACTTGGAAATATTCTTCTAAAAGTAGTCTCACACTTGCCTGCATTACTCATGTTTCCCTCTTGCTTTCCAATCTGTATTGGGAAATGTTATTTCTGGGGTTGTAGAATTTACCTTAAAATATATCTCTTGGTTTAAAAAAGTCCCTTCTGAAAATCATGTGTATGATATACCAGGGATAATTGTATATTTCTGAGTTTCATAAGCTATTAAGACAAATCCCCAGGCACCAATAATGAAGAGAGATGGGAAATCATACTGACATGTGGACTCCACAGGTGTGGGCATTAAAGACACCCGCTAATCTCATTAATGTGTACATACAGAGTTTGAATGGGCTCGCTTGGAAAAGAAAAACAAAATGTCTCTCACTTTAAATATTTATTATCTATTTTAAATATGCATTTATCTTAAATTAGTATGCATAAGTGATTTTAAAATTAAAACTATATTAAAGGTCAAAAAGGAAGATAAGACATTCATACAACTCAACAAAAGGAAGACAAATAAACCGATTAAAAGACAGGCACAGAACCCGAATAGACACTTCTCCAAAAAGGACATACTGATGGCAAGAGACATATGACAAAATGCTCAAAGTCACTGATCATCAGAGAGATGCAAATTAAAACTACAATGAGATATCACCTCACACCTGTCAGAATGACTACCATCAACAAATCAACAAAACAAAAAAGCAAGTGCTGGCCAGGATGTGGAGAAAAAGGAACATTAACACACTGCTGGTGGGAATGCAGATTGGTGCAGCCATTATGGAAAGCAGTATGGAGTTTCCTCAAACAACTAAAAATGGAACTCCCATTTGACCCAACAATCTCACTTCTGGGAATATATCTTAGGAATCCTGAAACACCAATAAGAAAAAGTATATGCACCCCTTTGTTCATAGCTGCACAGTTTGCAATAGCTAAGATCTGGAAACAGCCCAAATGCCCATCAGTAGATGAGTGAAGATCCTGTAATACATATGTACAGTGGAATATTATGCAGCTGTAGAAATAGTAGAAATAAGGATTTCTTACCTTTTGCAACAACATGGTTGGACCTGGAAAGTATTATGATGAGCAAAATAAGCCAGTCAGAGAAAGACAATTATCACATGATTTCACTTTTAAGTGGAATCTAATGAACATAATAAATTGACAGACAAAAAAGGTCCAGAGACATGGAAGCATGAGACAGACTGACCTATCTAGGGGGGGGGGGAGTTGGAATAGATAAACCAAGTAACTCATATGAATATATGCATAATCAATGAGCACAGACAATAGTGTAGTGAAGGCCTGGAGTGGTTTTATTTGCCAAACTGGGTGGAACACTATGCCCTCTCAAGTCTCACACACACGGTAGACCTGACCTCATATGCATCCAAATTTAATCTAATCTCAACTCAACAAATTAATTTCAAATGCTCAGGATTGATACCATTGAAACACCTGCCGGCGTGCATTGTGACAGTACCTCACAATGTCCTGATTTTAAAAATAAGTGTACAATTTAATGTCATGAAGTAAAAAAGGGAAAATATGAGCATGAATTTTAGTTAGTAGGAAGAATATCTAAAAGAAATACAGGTGTTTGATGATGTATCTGCTCAAAATGATTAGAAAAGCAAAAGCAAAAGTTGTAAATATGAACCAGATATAAGGTACAGTTTAACACGAAAAGGGAAAATGTTAAAAATTTAACAGTACATGATTATAATTTTTACAATGGCAATTGGATGGTGAAACAGCAGTTGAAAAGAAATAAGATTTTGTAAAAAAGATGGTGTATCTAAAGAAATTACCTAATTTTTAACAAAGAGAAGAAATAAAAGGAGGTAAAAAGTTATAGCTGAAATTTTGGGATGAGACTAATACAGATCATAATATTAGGGGGGAAAGGCTGAGCAAAATTAAAAGAAAACAATGACTTGAAATGTTTCAGATTTAAAGAAGAAAAGTAATTCTCATGTTTAGAAATGATAAAATATCTGTAAGATGTCAGGGACAAGCTCCTCAGCCTGAGACTTGACCCTTCTGTGTGCAGGAAACTGAAAGAACACACGGGTACAAGCAGGCAAGTGGGGGTATGCTTTATTGCAAACAAAACAGCCTACATCAGGCTGGTCAGTGGCAACTTATATACAAGCTCAAACAAAGGGGCTTTATGCCAAATAGTGACCTCAGTATTTGGGCGACAGACAGGCACACCTGCACAGTGTATAGCTTGCTGCATCCTTGCTTTTGCATCTGGGTATAGCAAATTAGCCTTGAATAGCCTGATTAGGATTCCCATGCTCAGAGTGGCCTTGAACATTCAGTGTACTCTGGAGAGGGCCCCCACATAAGAAAAAACTAAACCCACACCTACATTGTTGTGAAAAGAAAAATGAGAGAATACAATTTTAAATCAGCCCAAGGGAAAACATAGATTATCTATTAAGGTATAGAACTTAAACTAACAGTCCCTTTTCCATCAACATAAATAGAAGCCACAAGCCACAAAAATAATAAATTCCTTCAGCATACTGAGAAAAATAGTAATCAAGCCAAAGTTGACTAACCAACTAAACAAAACTTTAAAGAACTAAATGAATTAATCACACACACATACACCTGTAAAATTACCATCAAAAGTTCCTTTCTAAAGGAATTTCCTACATGCTTCAAAAAAAGGAAATATCAGATAAAAGTATCATATTTACCTAATAATATATCGCTTTGGCCCTAATTGTTGGCATAGTTTTGCTGTGTGCATGCTCCTACTTTAGAATATCTTCTCGCTTCAGAACTGTATGGGCTCTAGAGCAGTTGTTTTGGGTTGAAACATGGAGGGATCTCAGGGGAATTGCATTGTGTCTGGAAGCAGCCACCTCATTCACATGTCACTGCTGGACTGAGCCACACAGTGGCACCTATGGGAGGCGATGAGATGCGGGGGCTGGACCACCACTTCCGGGTACAGCTCACTTACATGGACGTGGAGGTCGGGCTTGGATGGGTAGCTCTCTTGCTCCATCATTGCTGCTCAACAGGATCATTTCTCAAGGTGTCTTTCCTACAGTGCTCTTTTTGCTCAAATGCAACTCATACATCATTAATCAAATTATTTATTAATAATTTCATAACATTGTGACCACAATTAATTTGTTTTACACCTGGAAAGGACTTCAGTGACTGTGCATCTTTTTTTTTTTTTCATTGACCTGTTTTATTTATGTATGTATATTTTTTGTTAAAATTTTTAATGTTGACACTATTGAGATGTCCCCCATTTTCCCCTCCTTCTCCCACCTGCCCTTACCTTGGCCTTCACCACAGTCTTTTCCATGGGGTATGCATATATGTTCTTTAGCTAATTCCTTCACCTTCTTTATCCACTCTTCCCTCCCCTCCCCTCTGAGACTTGTCAGTCTTTTCTAGGCATCCATGACTCTGGTCCTATTTATCCAATAGCTTATTTTGTTCACTAGATTCAGTGAGATGATATGGTATCTGTCTCTCTCAGACTGGGTATATATCTTAGCATAATACTCTCCAGGTCCATCCATGCTGTCGCAAATGATAAGAGATCCTTCTTTTTTACAGCCACATAGTATTCTATTGTGTAGATGTACCACAGCTTTTCTTATCCATCCATCTGCTGGTGGTCACTTGGGCTATTTCCAGATCTTGGCTTCATTGATCTGTTCATCTCTCTTTTACTGAGGCCCTACTAAAGACCAGGGGTTAAGTATAGCATGGCGAGCAGACAGCAGAGGCGCATGCCCTAAGAGGCATACGACCAGAGTATAAGATTTGAGTTAGACAAATAAACATGCATATTAAATATACCTCTAACTCTTACTCTATTTCTATTTTGACAGAAATTTTATTTTAGCAGCATTATACAAGTACACTGATGAAATGCACTGTTAATAAAAACCTGATGAAACTCATTGCCTCATGCATCCCTTCCCCACCCTACAATTCCATACTGCTTCTCTCATATACATTTTCCTAGTGCCCCACCTACATTTCTCAAGATATTTTATCACAGTCTATGAGCAAATTATTCATTTATTGATATTATTCATTTAAGTAAATAGTCTTCATTGATAATATACTATTGTTATGTATCCTTGTCCAATTTTTACTTTTCCTAGTATAAATAACTTCTCATGTTTTCTTTTAGTTCTTCCTATGAAATCAAAGGGTAAAGAAAGAAAAGTAATTTATTAAAGTCCAGACAAATGTAAAGAAATTAACAAGAAATCCAGGCCCAGATTTTCTACTGTGAGGTCATGCTCCGCCTCCTCTGTCACTGCTGAAGGCTTGGAGATCATTGGTGCAGTGGTGAATAAACAGATGGAGCTTTTCACCTGAGTCTGCTGTGGCCTGACACCTGTGATGGTGGCACCTGGCTGAAGGCCAGTTCTTTGGCAGGCTTCCCTCAGAAGCTCCAAGGATGAAGTTTTGTTCACAGTCTAGTAATCACGAGTATATTCAATTATGCATACTCTATATAATAAAGAGGTAGTATGCAAATTGACCACCACGCCCTTGAACAAGATGGCTGCTCCCATGTGCTCAAATATGGCCAGCCCTAGATGGTCACAAGATGGCCAGCAGGAGAGGACAGTTAGGGGAGACCAGGCCAGCAAGGGAGGGCAGTTAGGGGTGAGCAGGCTGGCAGGGGAGGGCAGTTGGGAGTGATCGGGCCAGCAAGGATGTAGTTAGGCATCAATCAGGCTGGCAGGGGAGTGGTTAGGGGTCAATCAGGCTGGCAGGCAGGCGAGAGGTTGGGAGCCAGCAGTCCCAGATTGTGAGAGGGATGTCAGACATCCCCCAGGGGGTCCCAGTCAGACATCCTCCGAGGGGCCCCAGATTGGAGAGGGTGCAGGCTGGGCTGAGGGACACCCCCCTCCAGTGCAAGAATTTTGTGGACAGGGCCTCTTGTCTTAAATAATTAATGAGTATGTAGAAAAACTGAAACTAGAAAATGATACTACCTGTTCATGTTCGTGATGTAAAATTATGTAAAAACAGGTAAGTTCAAATTCGACCTAAAATTCTTAGAGAAATAAAAATGCAACTGAGAATATTAAACAAATTGTGTGGTGGAATTTGAATATATGTGAGGCAAAGCTTCGTGCTAACCAGTGACAATAGTCAGCATCCCTTAATTCTCCATCTTTTATGTACCAGGTGTTGTGATAGATACACATATACATGTGTAATCTTTTAATCTCTTCACTTGAATATATACAGTTAGTCCCTTTCACAGATGAGGAAAATTAGATACAAAGTTAAATAAACTTCCCAACGCATGATAATTGATGAAAGGGTCAAGCAAACCTGCCAAATACCAGACCTGCTCAATTCTACTGCCATTTCCTCGTCCTCATCCAGCATATGGAGCGAGGAAAGGCTTCATGAGGCTACAGGGAACTGAGGCAAAATGGTTTTGCACGTTTGCAATGTACAAGACACTGGCTTTACAGGAGCTTTGCAAGACAGAGGAAATGGGAAGCTCTAGTCATTTACTAAGGTCGTGGGGGAAAGCAAGTTCCACAGCAATATGAAGTTATGGTGTAAAGAGAGGCACCAGGCACCTTGTGATTTATGGTTAATTAATTGTTACATTTTAAAATTATTTTTATAAATGATAGTTCAAATAAAAACAGATAAAGATGCCATGCTCCATTGGTGCATAAAGAACCTTTCCTAATTCTGAATACAAAGCTACTCAATGCCAAATGCAGTGCATTAAGTAAACCGCTAGAGAGCACGCAGTAATGTTCTGTTTCATTCTTCTTTAACAGGAATGGGAATGCTTATTGCCAGAAGAGTTGGCTGTGAATTCAGAGTCCTTTTACCCCTTTCTTTCTTCCTTCCTCCCTTCCTTCCTTCCTCCCTCCCTCCCTTCCTTCCTTCCTTCCTTCCTTCCTTCCTTCCTTCCTTCCTTCCTTCCTTCTTCCTTCCTTCCTCCCTCCCTCCCTCCCTCCCTCCCTCCCTCCCTCCCTCCCTTCCTTCCTTCCTCCCTCCCTCCCTCCCTTCCTTCCTTCCTTCCTTCCTTCCTTCCTTCCTTCCTTCTTCCTTCCTTCCTTCCTTCCTTCCTTCCTTCCTTCCTTCCTTCCTTCCTTCCTCCTTCCTTCCTCCTTCCTTCCTTCCTTCCTTCCCTCCTTCCTTCCTTCCTTCCTTCCTTCCTTCCTTCCTTCCTTCCTTCCTCCCTTCCTCCCCTCCTTCCTTCCTTACTCCCTTCCTCCTTTCCTCCCTCCCTTCTTTCTTCCTTCCTTCCTTTCTTCCTTCCCTTCTTCCTTTTTTTCTTTTCCCCATCACCATTTATCCCCCTATACCCTCTTCCACCTCCACCCACCCTTCTCCCCCAGTAATCACCACACTGCTGTCCATGTCTGAGTTCTTTCTCTTTTTTTTGTTCAATTCCCCCACCTCCCCAACCTCCCTCCACCCCCCACCCCTTCCTACAAGAGCTATCTGCCTGCTCTTGTTTTGTTTCCATAATCTTGGTGCATCAGCAGCACAACTTCTAAAGTTTTCTAAATAGCGTCTTCTGTTTTCAACAAGTGTGTTTATAAACCTCCTGCTCCAATATCCCAATTAGCTTCCATAGTCCTGATATTTATGCCGAATGCAGTGCATTAAGTAAACCCTGCAGAACCTCACTCCACATATTCTCCATTGCTTTTCCCACTCTGTATTTGCTTTGCTTTGTTCTAAACTAAACCCATTGCTCTGCAATTCCCTCTTTTATTCTATGCTCTCCATGCACTCAGGCCAGGGGCATTCCTTGCATAACTACCCTTCTTTGCAGAAGCTCTTCTTGCATCCTTTTCTGGCCTCTGTTGGTTGCCTTCTTGAGATATATCAAAACCCACATGGCCAATGTCTGTTTCTTGTGCCTGAAGGGTGGCAGGTAGGATATTTCTGTCATTCATTCTTGTTCCTCTAGGTATTGTTACAAGCAGCAGGACAGCTGTGGGACTAACACCAAAGATGTGATGTCTGCCCGTGCTTCCCTAGTGCAGCAGCTGGCTCTGCTCTGCCTGTGGGGGTTGGGGGGACACCTGTGTGGGTCTGGGATCTCTGTGTCCCTCCACTGTCCTAACACCTGGAACCATCTGGAGAACCAAGTGAGTGCCAGTGAGTTAGGAAACTTGGACACAAACCAAATCAAGCAATTTATGTAAAAGAAAGATCAAACTTTTTCAATGTTCTCTCCTTTAGAAAGTAATGAAAAATTACTGACTTGGAGTCAAATAAAGTTAACTTAAAATTACTACTCTATGCTTTAAAATCTCTGTTGCCTTAGAATTAATTAACTTATTTAATCTTACTCTCCTTACCTATGAAATGTAAGAGAACAACATGTGTATAAAGCTTCCAACTTTACGTGCTTTACATTTAATATTCTATTTCTCTACATTCAGTTCCCTCACACAGCAGTACTCCAGGCCAACCCTGGCCTGGGAAAACCCAGTGCTTATATTTTTTAGCAAATAATTTATATACATTTCCCTCCCTCCTCTTCCCTTTAGTGGGGCTGTGCTCAGTGACTGCTTTGCGAAGAGAACACTTTGGGAAAGGAGACTTTGCTGCGAGGAAACCTGACAAGCCAGTGAAAGGTCACCTTGGGAGCATGTTCTTTTATTTAATGTGTTGAAAATGGCACTTCACTTCTGTGACCTTATGCCCGATGCCTAGAACCCCCGTTTAACTCTGAGGAAAACAGCAAACTGACCCAAATTGAGGAACTGTCCATACAGCTTACCTCAAAGCTGTGAAAGTCGTCAAAAACAAAGTCTGAAAAACTGCCACTGTTTAGAGGAGCTTACACCTGGCATTCTGGATGGAATCCAGGATCAGAAAAAGGGCAGCATGCAAACACTACAGAAATGCAAGCAAGTGAAAACTTTAGTGGGTCATAAGGTTCCAACATGTTCCTTAGTTGTCACATAAATGCTATGGGAATATATGATATTAATAATGAGGGGAACAGCCCTAGCCAGTTTGGCTCAGTGGATAAAGCATTGGACTGGGGACTAAAGGTTTCCAGGTTCAATTCCAGTCAAGGGCACATGCCCAGGTTGCAAGCTCAACCCCCAGTGTGGGTTGTGCTGGAGGCAGCTGATCAATGATTATCTCTCATCATTGATGTTCCCATCGCTCTCTCCCTTTCTCTTCCTTTCTGAAGTCAATAAAAACATTTTTTAAATGATAATAATGAGTGATGTTGCACATGATATCTATAGAAATACTCTGTGATATTCTGTCCATCTACTGTATTTATCCAAACTTATTATAAAATAAAAGTTTATTTTAAAAAATCAAACGCATAGGAGTTCGAAGAGAAAGTGCTACATAGCTTGTTCCCATTTCCTTCTGTTACCATGACTGCCCTCCCTAAACATCAGAACAGAAAAGCACAATCTTAGAAATTGATTCTATACAGACAATCAATTTTCTGTAAAGACCTGTTGTTTAAAGTTCTTTTAAAATTTAAACATCTTTTTAGAAGGTGAAATACTAACTTTTTTAATTAAAACTGACTTTGCATAGACATAGTCTATAATTTCCTTTGGGAAAATAAGGTCTAGAATTACTTTGTGAACACTCTCAGTTGAATTTGAGTTCTGCTTTATTAGCCTGTTCTTAGAGGATGGGCTAGCTGCAGTCATGGAATCACACCTACATGTAATTTGTACTTGATGAATTTATATGCATCAAATTTTGTAACAAAGAAAATTAAACCTGGGAAATTTTGCCAAAGCAAATGTGTGTAGCATCTGAATAATAGAGGTTAAGAAAAGTTCTCTGAGCCCAATGAAACCTGACCAAAGGATTTGGGGGGGGGGGGAATGAAGAATTATTTATCTAATTTGCCCAAGGGGCTAGGATTTACTCGATGGCTTTGTAAGAGAAAATTGGCTGAATTATAGAGTAAAATTTACTTTCTTCACTAAGTCTACATCTGGACCACAGAGGAAAACAATTTAATCATCTCTGAGTCACAGCATTTATGGACCAAGATTCAGTTTATTTCCATTCAGACATCTGAGCAGATAAGATGCTAGGAGTCAGAAATGCCTGGATTAAAATCAAACTCCAGCCCTGGCCAATAGCTCATTTGGTTAGAGCTGTGGTCAGCAAACTGTGGCTTGCGAGCCACATGTGGCTCTTTGGCCCCTTGATTGTGGCTCTTCCTAAGGCTTAGGAGCACCCTAATTAGGTTAATAACAATGTACCTACCCATATAGTTTAAGTTTAAAAAATTTGGCTCTCAAAAGAAATTTCAATCGTTGTACTGTTGATATTTGGCTCTGTTGACTAATGAGTTTGCCGACTACTGGGTTAGAGTGATGTACTGATACACCAAGGTTGCAGGTTCGATCCCCACTCAGGGCACATACAGAAATTAACCAATAAATACATAAAAAAGTGGAACAACAAACCTCTCTATCTCTGTCTTAAATCAATAAAAATAAAATTGAAAGTCAAACTCTAACATCCACATTACAATGGCAATTTATCTAAATGAAAAACCTCATTTTCTTATCTTACAATATATATAATAGTAACTGCTTAATGCACTAGGCACCTGGTAATTGTGGGACAAAAATTAATTTCCTTCCTTTTTGCACTTTGTACTAATCCTCCTTGCAATCTTTCTAAAGCAACAATAGCAACAACAAGTGGGAATCCATTCATCACTCCTCAAAGAAAGGCCAGTTCTTCCACAGTGTATGTACCCATTTTTAATTATTCTGCCAAAGTTCCTATCAACAAGATACATATTTACCAAACCTGAATGTTGTTTGTATTGTGTTTATGGGAGCTATCGTCTCTTTGAACTTCAGTTGAAAATAACACTCTGAAAAAACTACTAGAACTGATAAGTAAACTTAGTAAAGTAGCAGGCTACAAAATAAATACCCAGAAATAATTTATTTTATACACCAATAATGAACTAAGAGAAGGGAAACTAAGAAAAATTCACATTTACACTGGTATTAAAAAATGGAATGACTAGAAATAAATTTAACTAAGGAGGATAAAGACTTCTACTTGGAAAACTGTTAAGACACTGAAGAAAGAAACCAAAGGAGATACAATTAAATGGAAGCATATACAATACTCATGAATAGGAAGAATTAACATTGTTAAAATGTACTTATTACCCAAAGCAATCTATCAACTCAATACAATTCCTATCAAAATACCAATAGTGCATTTCACATATATAGAACAAATAATTCAAAACTTTATATAGAACCACAAAGACCCCAAAAGCCACAGCAATTTTGAGAAATAACAAAGTTGAAAAAAATCATGCTACCTGATATTAAGCTATACCAAAAATCCATATTAATCAAAAGAGCATGGTATTGGCATAAAACAGACATATAGATCAATGAAACAGAATAGAAAACCCCTAAATAAACCTACATCTATATGCTCAGTTAATATTTGATAAAGGAGGCAAGAACATACAATGGAGCAAAGACAATATATTCAATAAATGGTGTTGGGCAGAAACATACAGAAAAAATGAAACTACACCACCTTCTTACACAATCCTATATAATAAATATGCAAATTAACCGAACAGCCGAATGACCGGTGGAACAAGCATTCGCTATGACGTGCACTGACCACCAGGGGGCAGACACTCAACACAGGAGCTGCCCCCAGCCCGCAGGCCAGCCAAGATGGATGACAGCAGGGGCCCCCCAATCAACCCGCCAGTCACCTCACAGATTGGCCCTGATCACCTGCGAGGCCTAGGGACCCTTCCCATGCATTAATTTCATGCACCGGGCCTCTAGTATACAAGAATAAAGTCATAATGGGTTAAACATTTAAATGTAAACTCAAAAACCATAAGTCATAGAAGAAAACATAGGCAGTAAATCTAGGAAATTTCACTGAGCTCAATTTTTTTTCTGATATAACTCATAGGCAAGGGGGGAAAAAAGAGAGAAAAATGAACAAATAGGACTGCATCAAACTAAAAAGTTTTTCACAGCAAAGGAAACCTACAACAAAGTGAAAAGGCAACACACTGAATGGGAGAACATAATTGTCAATGATACATCTAATAAGGGGTTAATATCCAAAGTTTATAAATAACTTATACAAAAATGAGCAAAGGACCTGAATAGGCACTTCTCCAAAGAGCACATATAGAGGCCAATAGACATATGAAACATGCTCAGTGTCACTAATCATCAGAGATGCAAATTAAAACCACAATGAGATATCATCTCACAGCTGTCAGAATGATGACCACCAGTAAATAAAAAAAACAGTTTTAGAGAGGATGTGGGTAAAAGGGAACCTCTCTGCACTGTTTGTGGGAATGCAGAGTGGTGCCGCCACTACGGGAAATAGTATGGAAGGTCCTCAAGAAATTGAAAATGGAACTTCCTTATGACCCCTTCATTTCACTTCTGTGTGTTTATCTAAATAAATCAAAAACTCTATTTACAAAGAATATATGCTTCCTTATTATTTACAATATCCAAGTGTTGGAAGCCACCCTAGTGTCCCTCAGTAGGCTAGTAGATAAATAAGTGGTGGCAAAATGTATATGCACTTTAACAGCTGATCTCTATTACGCTTTGAAAATTAAATGTATTTTAATAAATATGGCTTTTATAATTATTCCAAGTGTGTATACATTTTTGGGAGCACCCTATATTTACAACTTAATATTACCCGGTCATAAAAAAGAACGAATCTAAGCTTTTGTGACAATAAGGATGGATCCAGAGGGAAGGTAATACATTAAGTGAAATACATCAGTCAGAGAAAGACATGTACCATGATTTCATTTGTGCATGGAATCTAATGGACGATATGAAAGAACAAACAAAACGGAAACAGACTCAAAGATATAGAACACAGACTGATGGTTGCCAGAAAGTAGGGGGGTTGCAGAATAGGCAAAAATGTTAAAGGAATTGAGAAGTACAGATTGGTAGTTACAAAATAGTCTATATAAAATACAGCATAGGAAATATAGTCAATAATATTTACTAACTACGTATGATGCTAGGTGGGTACTGAAGAATCAGAAGAAACACTTCGTAAAGTATATTATTGTCTAACTTATGGTACACACCTGAAATTAATACAAAATAATATTGAAATAAACTGTAATTTAAAAAATAACTTTAAAAATCAAGACAAAAGGAAAATATTACTCTGTATTTCTATCTATCAGGCAAATTGTCACATGGAGCCCAGCCGGAGAAAGTCAGAGACACTGTACTTATTAATATTGTGAAAGGGATACTAGTCAATATTTTCCATTGTTAGTGAAACCAGAATGCTTAGCCTGAGATTTTGTTCTATTTCATTCAACTTCAATTTTTTTTAATATTTTTTATTGATTTTTTACAGAGAGGAAGGGAGAGGGATAGAGAGTTAGAAACATCGATGAGAAAGAAACATCGATCGGCTGCCTCCTGCATACCCCCACTGGGGATGTGGCCGCAACCAAGCTACATGCCCTTGACCGGAACCGAACCCAGGACCCTTGAGTCCCCAGGCCGACGCTCTATCCACCGAGCCAGGCCGATCAGGGCTCAACTTCAATTTTTTAATGGCAAAGAAATAATTATTCTTCAAAAAGCATCCACTCTTAAATACTAGATTAAATAGTTTCCCTATCTGTTAATCCCCACAATAACTCATTTATTTAGAAAAAAAGTACTCATTTTATTTCAATGTCACATACAAAATATTTTATAAGTTTCTTTTCATTATTCTCTGAATTTAGTTTCACAAAAAATATTTCCTCTCATTTTTTTTCTTTTCTTAAAATCCTTTATTAACTCTCTGTGGTGTATACAAGATAAGGTCAAACACTTAAGCATAAATTACCAGGCCTTCCATCACCTGCTTTCTTCCCAAATGTCACCTCTGCCACTCGCCTATTTGCAATTCATGCTCTAACAGTGATGAACTAGATAAGTGTTCTCTACCGATTCATGATTCTGTTCATCGTCTCATCTTTTCCTATTTATCTTTAATGAAACTTCATAATGTTGCTCAGTTTTGGTGTCATCTTCTGAGAATCTTGAACCTCAAAATTTGGATGGATTTATCTTTTATTCTATAGACACAGAGCATTTGTTGCTTTATGCTAAGATATTCTTAAGTTATTGACTAGGAACAATGTTTAACAACCTGCCTCAACCAATTTTTAATTGAGCACAAGGATCGTCCTTTTTATCCATTCATTTGCAATGACCATCACATTTAATATATGATTATATTTTTTTCAATTGGCCAATTTGCTATGCATCTCAATGTTGGAGTTGATCATCCAGAACAGCTATTAATTCATTAGATTAATTAGCACTATAATTCTTAAATTATCATTATTATTATTATTTTTTAATTGCTTAAAATATTACAAAGGGTATTACATATGTGTCCATTTTATCCCCCCGCCCTAGACAGTCCCCTAGCCTCCCCTACCCCCCAGTGTCTTATAGTGTTTTATAGGAAGAGGAAACTGAGGCTCTAAACCAGCCGTGGGCAAACTACGGCCCGCGGGCCAGATCCGGCCCGTTTGAAATGAATAAAACTAAAAAAAAAAAGTACCGTACTCTTTTATGTAATGATGTTTACTTTGAATTTATATTAGTTCACACAAACACTCCATCCATGCTTTTGTTCTGGCCCTCCGGTCCAGTCTAGGGTGTTAATTGTGTTGCACAGTAAAAACAATTGTTCAACCTCAAAGCCCACGTGCTTAAAATTGTCACTTCCCGCCCACCCATCTTCCAAGTAAAAGCATAGCTTTTCTGTTGCTGAGAATTTTCCCTGCTTGTTGAATGTAAATTATAGCTACTTGAATACAGAGAGAAGAGAGTTAACAGGGATCAACAAAGATCCTGTGAAGGACACAAAACCTGAAGCAGAGTTTACTACAGGACAGGCCCCATGGAGACAGGGGGGCAGGAGGAGGAAGGCGATCCCACAAAGTTCACTGCACTGGTGTGGACATGGAAGGTTCCTGTTTGTTGTTAGGGAATTAATTTTACTATCAGGAGAGAGGAAGAGAAGGAAACTATTAACATAAACACCATAATGTTTATTTTCAGAGAAAAGATATCAGCACTAATAAGAAGCTGGTTAAGAGTACTTTGTGTGTTTTTTTCTCTTTTACTTTCAATAGATATGACTTTTTAGAACACTTTTAGAATTACAGAATAGTTGAAAATATACACTGAAGACATTTTCCACATAAATCACACCCAATTTACTCATTGTTAACATTTGACATTGGTATGATGCATGTGTTGTAATCAATGGACCAATATTGATAAATTAATAGAAGTAAGTTTTATAGTGTATGTAGATTATTCCATTTTTCTTAGTTTTCACCTGTGCCAGGATCCCATCCAGGAGACCACTTGACATTTAGTTGGCATTTCTCTTCAGGTCCCTCTTGGCTGTGGCAGGTTCTCAGACCTTCCTTATTTTTAATGACCTTGACAGTTTTTCAGAGTACAGGTGAGGAATTGTGTAGGATGCATTGCTATTAGAAATGTATCAAAATCTGGAATCTCCTAAACAACTTTCCAGTAAAGATGTTCCCATTTTATCAAGCTCATTTAGAAGAAATGTGCTATACATTATGAACATAGTAGATGATGTAATCCCAGGGCCAGGCAAAGCAAGACGTTCTGGCAGGGAAATAGGCAATGGAGTTTTCAAAATCCTCCACACAGCCTACCGATTAGGCCAAACTGAGAGCACTGCTTACCTCAGCCATGCATAACACCTTCCCTGCCTTCAAAGCTTTAGCAGTGAAGGTGGGAGGGGGTGGCTGTCGGGGAGGGTCTTGGCTCTGATTGGGTAAAGACCATGTTTCAATCACCCAGCACAGGTGGAAGTCTCAAGGGAATGATTTTGGGATGAGGGAGACAGAATCATAGGACACAGGAAGAGCTGGTGGTCTTTTGTAAAGTTCCTGTAATGAACAACTAAGCCCTTTACCTGGACAGGAGCCATAAAGTCTTGCTAATGAGGCCTGGGGAATATCACTGTAAACAATGAGGTGTGGATAACATTTTCAGTGCTCAGGCTGAGTGTGGGGGTAAACTGTTTCAGTTCTCAAAGTATTTATACTTCTGGAAGTGAGTGAAAAGAAACTATTAGCACAGTACAGCATGCATCTTTCAATACCAGATTCACTGTTTAAAATGATGGAATAAAGGCACTAATGCTCTCTTTTCTTTTAAGTAACTATTTAACCAAAACAGGGGGGTGAGGAACAGAAATTGTGATGTCCAATGCATCTAAGTGATATCCATAGAAAATATTTAATATACACTATAAAACCATTGCTAATAAGCCAATAAATTTTAATGAAATAGGAAAATGTAGGCAACAACTAGCTTTTTTCAAGGAAGATCTCAAAACAGGTATACAAGAGCTCAAGGAAAGAATGAAAGAAAAAATAAAGATGTAGACTTAAGTGCATAAATTAAAAACATAAGAAATAATAAAAATATGGAAAATTTAAATAAAGTGTAAAACAATATTTTGTTATATTCTATTATAATTAACTAGAGGCTTGGTGCACAAAAATTTGTGCACTGGGGGGGGGGGGGGGGCTCAGCCCGGCTTGTGCTCTCTCGCAGTCTGGGACCCCTCAGGGGATGTCCACCTGCTAGACTAGGCCCATTCCCAGGGGGATTGGGCCTAAGCCCCCAGTCAGACATCCCTTTGGCAGCCCAGGAGCCCTTGGCAGATGTCCACGTGCCAGTGGGGAACAGGCTAAGCTGCAGTCGGACATCCTTAGTGCTGCTGAGGAGGTGGGAGAGGCTCCCGACACCACTGCTGTGCTGGCTGCCGGCAGCCTGGCTTATGGCTGAGCAGAGCTCCCCCTGTGGGAGCACACTGACCACCAGGGGGCATCTCCTGCATTGAGTGTCTGCCCCCTGGTGGTCAGTGTGTGTCATAGTGACCAGTCATTCCCAGTCATTCTGCTGTTAGGGTCAATTTGCATATTACCCTTTTATTATATAGGATAGAGGCCTGGTGCACCGGTGCGGGCCAGCTGGTTTGCTATGAAGGGTGTCCCACATTAGGGTGGGGGTCCTGGCCAGCTTGGGTGAGGGGCTGATGGCTGTTTGCAGGCTGGCCAAGCACCCCAGTGGGGACCCTCACCCCATGGGGGTTTGGCCAGCCTGGGTGAGGGGCTGATGGCCATTTTCAGGTTGGCCATGGCCACAGGCTTGAAGCAGGTATCTGGGATTTATTTATCTTCTATAATTGAAACTTTGTAGCCTTCAGCGGAGCTCAGGGCTGGCCAGGGCGGGCAAGAAGCTTGGCTTCCTCCATTGCCAGGGGCAACCTAAGCCTCCTGTTCACTCCAGATCTGTGGCCGCCACCATCTTTGTGACGGACTGACGGAGTGAGGAAGAGAGGGTGTGACAGTTAATTTGCATATTACTCTTTTATTAGATAGGATTAATATTGAAAATGTATAAAATGGAATATAATTTTATAGAAATAATAAATTAGGAAACTAATAAAAATATATGTGCAACAGTTAACATAGATAAAAAAGAAAGTTTTCACCATCCAACCCCACCTAAAACACTATGCTCATAAGATGATCCAAAGCCTGGTAAACTTTTTTGATTGTGTGAAAAAAGGAATTTTCTAAAATAAATTTTTTAATATATGAATGTCATCAGCTTATGCCTATATCTTCAGATCCATATTCCAAAGAAAAAAACTTCAGAGTCCAGCCCTCCCAGAGCAGCCCGGCAAACTGAGATGCCTGAAGCAAGGAGAGCCCAGAACCCGGCTTTCTGTGCACTCCTTCCGCAGAGCACCACCCAGGAAGCGGTTCCAGCGGGAAATGGCCCCAAGGTCCTGGGCTCTGAGCCAACAGAAGCCATTAAGGGCGTGTAAGTTGACAGTCCCAGCTTTGTATCTCCATCCCAAGCCTGCCATTGCTCAGGTGGGCAAACCTTCTCTCCCTGCTCCCTTTCCCTCTGAAAAGTTATGTAAGAATCGTTTGAAGTTATTGCTTATGAAATACAGAAATCTGCCAGTAAACATCTCCTTTCAAAGCAGTACGGGAAATCTTGGTGAACGGGCTTTCAGAGGCTTCAGAGTAACTCCACTTCCACCGTCTGGAAGAAAAGTCTTTCACTCAGAAGAAAAAGGGAAATGCTCTGAATCTGGGGCCACGGCTCACACCTCCCCCTGCCACTCGTGCCTGTAGTACTAGACAACTTCTCTTTTTTGCCAAGTACTTCATGGAATGAGAGTTCAGTCTGTGTGAGATGCTTGAGTTCTGAAGTGCTTTTAAGGAAATGCAGTACTGTTTCATGTCTTCCAAATACCAGGCTGATTCCAATCTTGAATGTTTTTGCAATGATGTGACCAGTTTAAGAGAAATTGTCAGTTAGCATAAATTCCGGAAAAGCAGAATATACAGGAAACCACTCTGAGAAGGAGGTGTCTCCTTAGGGAAGGGTCTCAACTCCATGTGCTTTGTTCTCACCCATCAGATCCTTCCACCGAGTCCCTGGGTGGAATGTGAGAGTGGCGCATGCTGTAAGGAGGTAGGATTCACAAAGGAGACACCAAATAACAATAATATGGGGACAGCAACTGGAAGGAAGTTGGAGACAGACCCAGGACGTTGAGATCAGGACAATGGAATGAGAGCCCCTCTCTAGAGCACACATTATGAAGTTAGGGTCTTAGTTGGACTCTTAGCTCTGTCACTTAGCAGTTCTGTGAGTTCAAATTAACCTTTCTAAGCGTGAATCCTCTTATGCAATTTGAAGATGATAAAAGTGAGGGCTTCAGAGAAACTTAAGAATATAAAATGTGGTTATGAAAAGTGGTGGGTGGTATGGGCCAGCAACCCACCACCAACACTGGAGCCTCCTGACCTCCTCAGGCTCAGCCTGGAGGATAGACCCCAGGTGAAAATGAGACCACAGAGAACTTGAGGTAGATTGCATACTAATGACCAACATTTAAATATGATATTGGGAGACCTGGGAGTGATTATTATAGAAATTGATGGAGAAACATACGGAAAGATACATAAATCAACAAAACAGAATATTCTGATATTTTGTCTGGGGAGATGGTGTTATACTACTTACCCCTCCATTGAGATTTGGCTGAAAGAAATAATTTATAATGTATGGAAAATAAGAGACCTTGTATGATTGCCTCTTGAAATGTACAAGGTATTGAAAAGAGAAACCTGTGTAAATTTTGACATTGACAAATGACCAAGGATTTTTCCACTCCTGAGATAAGTTGATTTGAAGATAACTCAACATTCTTAAGCTAAATGGCATTTTTATTTTTCTCCAATCCTTATAATAAATGTGATTACCAAAATGCAGAACTATTTTTTAGGAATTGACTTGCTCCATTGATTTTTTTCAGACAATCTCTGATTTTTAAATTAATTTTGGTGTTTCTGTTGTTGATTAAAAAGTAATATGAAATAAAATAAATATGTTAGACAACTAGCACAATGTGTTAGGAATGTTGGTAATTATGTTGTTTGGGGCTCCTTTTAGCAATGGGGTGGCACAGAAGGTGGGTAGGTCAGCTGGAAGAGGAAATAGGGGTGGGAGTGAGGAGCTTAGGATTAAAATGCATCTGCTAATAGTCATTATGCTTCTCACATATTCCTTTTTAAAGACTTAGATATCTTGGCATAGTAAAAGCAAAATAAAAAATTACAATTAGAATTATAAAATATTTTATTATGTAACTTGCTACATTCATCTATAAATAATGCTTAAGATTATATATATATATATATATATATATATATATATATATATATTAATAAATTGAGCTTTTTACAATAGTATTTACTATAAAGTTTGTTAAACCGCATTCTTTCTTTAAAATATTTAATAAAGTAATTTCGCCTCAACCTAAATGGAATTGTGAAAAAGTAAATTAATGACATTCTGATTCAAATGTTCAACTGCATTTGCTATGCCTTTGGATTTAATCTTAAAGCGCAAAAAACTTAAGTGAGGGATATCCCAGCAGGGTGGCAGTGAAGAAGAGAGTGTGAGTGAGCAAAAGAGTGAGAGAGGAGTGTATGGACATGTGTGGGGTGTGTGTGGTAAGTGAGGGTCAGTTAGATCTCTCAGGAGTCTCAGGGACTAGTGTATCAGGCTCTCCTGGACAGGGAGCCCTTGCTACTGCCACAGGCACTCTCAGGCAGGGCTCAGCTCTGGTGAGAATACCACTCCATCTTGAGGGTGGGAGCAGTAGAGTGCAGCCACACCAACACTCAGACTGGCCTTGGACACTACCCTGAACTCAAGCAGTGAGCTGATCACAGGCCATAACTCCCTGCAAGCTAACCCTGAAAGCTAACAGATGTCTGCAGTGAGTGAAGAGCACAGAGGCCTCCCTGTCTTCCCCACCAGGCTCCAGGACCCTGAACACCAGGACCCTGTGCTTCAGGAACCTGCATTGTGAGTGTATGACAGAGGGACCCCACACTTCTCCCGGCCCCACCGGGGCCATGCTACTAGTGCATGCCACAGGCACCCAGGACTGAGCCCCACCCAGGCCACAGGACTGTACTTTGAGTGAATGCTGGAAGGTCTTAGGATGCCACACTGCCATGGCACTGGGACCACAAAGTGAATTGTAGGCCAGAGGGCTCCAGGACCTCACAGGGAGTTGCTGTGCCCCTGCAAAACCTGAGCATCTGCAACAGACAACTAAGAGACTAGAGCCATGGGGAAATAAGTACATCTAAGAGCAGAGACAATAAAAGCATGAGACTCAAAGCAAACCCAGCTTCTGGGCTAAAGAGTCCCATACCATTGGGCCACTAGTGGCTTCAAACTCTTAGAAGTCAATCAGGTTGCCCAGGGCCAGAAAGAGACAGCAACTCACATTAAATAGAAACAGCAAAAAATGGGGAGACCAAAAAACAATCCCCAAAGGAATGAAAAGGAAGAACACCATAAAAGGAACTAAATGAAGGCAAGCGATTTGTTAGCAAAATAATTGAGAGTAGAGGTTAAAAGGATGCTCAAACATCTGGATAAGAAATTTACCATGTATAAGAATCAAGAGGAAATGAAGAATGACATAGGTGAAATAAAGAACACAACAAAATTTAGAAAAACAGATTAAAAAAAAAAAAAAAACACAAAACACCCAATCTGAACAGCAAATGGGGAAAAAAAATTACAAAGCAGGAGGGGAGTTTAAAGCAATTTTAGGACAAAAAGAAATGAAGCAACATCCCCATAGTAAGGGAGCCAGAAGAAGAAGAAGAAGCTGAGCAAGGAATAGAAAACCTGTTTAAAGAAATAATGACAGAAAACTTCCCTGACTTGGGGAAGAAAAATGTCACACAAGCACAGAGTGTCCCAAACAAGATAAACCCAAGAAGACCCACACCAAGACACATTATAATTAAAATTATGAACGTCAATGACAAAGAAAGAATCTTAAGGGCTACAGTAGAGAGACAAAAAGTTACTTACAAGGGATCTCCTATTACGCTATCAAATGACTTCTAAACAGAAGCATATCAGACAAGAAAGGAATAGAATGAAGTATACATAGTAATGAAAAGCAAGGTACTGAACCTCAAAATACTCTATTCAGCAAGGCTTTCATTCAAAACTGAAGGTGAAATCAGGAGATTTGCAAACAAAAACAGGCTAAGGGAGTTTATTACCACCAAACCAGCAATGCAAGAAATCCTAATAGGTCTGGTTTAAGAAGAAGGCATAGAAAGAGAGGGAGAAACACAGACATAAAGAATAAAAATGGCAACAAAGAAGTACCTATTAATATTAACCTTAAACACAAATAAATTTAATGCTCTAATCAAAAGACATCAGGTGATTGAATGGATAAGAAAACAAGGCTCATATAATATGCTGTTTACAAGAGACCCACTTCAGAACAAGGGATTCACACAGAATGAAAGTTAAGGGATAGAAAAGAATTCAGGCAAATGGAAATGAAAAAAAGCCCGGGTAGCAATACTTATATCTTACAAAATAGACCTCAAAATGAAGCCTATAATAAGAGATAAGGAAGGCCACTTCATAATGATAAAGAGGTAGATACAACAGGAGGATATAACTCTGGTAAACATATATGCACTCAAAACAGGAGCACCCACATACATTAAAAACCTCAGAAATAACAAGGGAGAGACCGACAGCAATATAATCATAGTAGGGGACTTTAACACCCCATTGACATCACTGTATAAATATACTAGACAAAAAAATCAACAAGGAAACAGCAGTCTTAAATGATTCACTAGATGACATCAAACCAATTGACATCTTCAGAACATTCACCCCAAAGCTATGGAGTATACATTCTTGTCAAGTTCATGCAGAACATTTTCAAAGATAGACCTCATATGTTGACACATGCTAAGTCTCTACAAATTCAAGAAGATTGAAATCATATCAAGCATCTTCTCAGATCACAATGGCATAAAAGTAGAAGTTAAATACAATGAAAACAATCAAACACATGAAGGCTAAATAGCATGCTACTTAATAATGAATGGGTTACCAAAGAGATCACAGAAGGAAAAAAAAATCCTGGAAACAAATGACAATGACAGAACAACAATCCAAAATATATGGGACACAGTGAAAGCAATTCTGAGAGGAAGTTCATAACACTACAGGCCTAGCCCCCCAAAAAAACAAGAAAAAACTGGTAATATTTTACCTAACCCTACCACTTAAATAATTAGAAAGAGAGCAACAAGAGAACCCCAGAGTAAGTAGAAGGAAGAAAATAATAAAGATCAGAGCAGAAATAAATTACATAAAGACCAAGTAAAACAATAAAAAAATATTAATAAAACCAAGAGCTGGTTCTTTAAAAGGATAAACAGAAGTGATAAACCTCTAGTGACCAAGAAAAAAAAACTAGTAGATTTAATAAATTCTTTCTATGAAGCCAGCATTACCCTAATCCCAAAACCAGATAAAGACACTACAAATAGAGAATTACAGGCCAATATCCCTGATGAATATAGATGCCAAAATCCTCAACAAAATTCTAGCAAGTTGAATCCAGCAGTACATCAAAGAGATTATATACCATGATCAAGTGATATTTATTTCAGGGATGCAAGGCTGGTACAATATCCACAAATCAATAAATGTGGCACATCACATAAACAAATGGAAAGACAAAAATTACATGATCATACCAATTGATGCAGAATGAGCATTTGACAAAATCCGACACACTTTCTTGATAAAAACTCTCAGCGAAGTTGGAATAGAGGGATCATATCTCAACCTAATAAAGACCTTATATGACAAACCTACAGCCAACATCTTTCTCAATGAGTAAAAACTAAAACCACTTCCCAAGAATAGGAACAAGACAGGGATGCCCAGTTTCACCACTCCTGTTCGACATAGTACTGGAAATACTAGTCATAATGATCAGACAAAAAGAATAAATAAAAGGCATCCACATTGGAAAGGAGGAAGTAAAATTCTCATTGTTCGCAGATAACATGATATTTTACATAGAAAACCCTAAAGACTCCATCAAAAAACTATTAGATTTAATAAAAGAATTTGGCAACGTAGCAGGATACAAAATTAAAGCCCAGAAATAATGAACTCACAGAAAGAGTAACTAAAAAAGCAATCCCACTTACCACTGCAACAAAAAAATTAATATACCTAGGAATAAACCTAACTAAGCAGGTAAAAGACCTGTACTTGGAAAACTACAGGATGTTGAAAAAAGAGATAGAGGAAGATATAAACAAGTGGAAGAATATATCATATCCATGGATTGGTAGAATCAACAAGATAAAAATGTCCACATTACCCAAAGCAATCTATAGATTCAATGCAATCCCCGCTAAAATACCAATGGCATATTTCACTGACCTAGAACAAACTCTTCAAAAACTTATAGGGAATAAAAAAAACAAACAAACGCCTGAATAGCAGTAGCAATCCTGAGAAAGAAGAACAAATTTGGAGGGACCACAATATCACATATGAAGTTATATTACAAAACCACTATTCACAAAACTGTCTGGTACTGGTACAAAATCAGACACATAGATGAATGGAACAAAAAGGAGAACCCCATGGAGTGCTATGACCACCCATTGGTAAGGGTCTGGTGTGACTGGGGAAAAATGGGACTTAGCTGACTCTGCTGACCCACTGCTGTGGCAGAGGTCCTCTGGTGACAACCAAGTTTAATCAAAGCCCCGGGTCTCACTGAGGACATGTCTCTCAGCAAGAGGTGTGTCTGAGCGAGAAACTGTGGAGCTAAATCAAATGTGCTATGGCCAAAAATGGATGGTGGAGCTTCAGGAAACATTAATAAACTATTGGATAGTGTTAGAGAAAAAATACAAACTAGCTTTTTGTTGTTTCTATAGAAAGTATCGAAAACATATAGTTATGTGAAGAGACGTTTAAATAAGTAGCCAGGAATTTCTTCTCCCAGGAAAATGCATAGACATAATTTCTCTGTATTTCCTGTTAAGAGCAATTAAAACCCCAGGATATTATATTAAATCAAAAAAACAAAACATAAACAACAAATAACAACATAAGACTCCTAAAGATGCAGAATGTATGACCTACCATGCAGGAAATCAGGAAATGACACAGTGGTGAGATTCTTGGGTTTTCTTTTTGCTCCATGTATCCCAGATTTAGAGCTAAAGAATCTGATAACCCAAAAACGTCAGTGGGTGCAGACAATAAAATTCCACCGAAATCCTGCTGTCTCTAGAGAGGACCAGGAGAGTTGCAGTCTTGCAAGACATGCAGATATTTAGACAGCAACTCTACCTCAACCAAACATCACAGAGCACACCCAAGTTCTACCCCTGCCCAGGCCAGGCATGCTGACTAGAGAGCTTACATTTCCACCCTTGCCAGGCTAATAAGGTGAGCAACCTGACCAAATAAAGTGGCAAAGTAGGAAGCCAGGATTATAACTCCCACCAGCAAGTAACAAGTAGCCTCCCCTACTCCTTGGTGTCGGTGGGGATTATCTGGAGATTATTGATGAGGCAATTCTATGCCACCCATCCAGAGAGGTGGCAGTGAAGACCTGATGAGGAGCTGGAGCTCCCATCCTTGCCCAGCAATGGCAAAGAGCTCCCTAGCTCTGTGCCAATGAGGCTGAGCATGGAACCTGTACTTCTCTCCCTACCTGCCAATAAGAAGGCTCATCCAGGATGCAAGATCCAGTGAAAATATTCCACAAGAGGGAGGAGGGGGCCAGGTGAATACAGACTAAGCAAATAAGGAAAGTTATTTCTCTCAGAACTATTAAGAAATGGCTAAAGACACGCTCTAACCAGAAAGTAAATGATAAACATGAAACTTTGGAACATCGGAGAAGAAAAAAGACACAGTAAGGAAAAATATATAAGTAAAGGTCATCAATTTTCCTACTCTTGAGTTTTTCCAGGATACTACAGGAGTATAACAACTTCTGATGTGGTTCTAAATCACTGTAGGGGAAATATTTAACAAAATTGCACTATAAATGAGGAAGGGGAGCAAATGATTGGATAAGGGGAAAGAACTCTGTAATTCTTTCAAACTTTTAAATGCGGACAGAAGTAGATTGTGGTGAATCATGTATATATTATATGTGCTAAATGTACCACTAAATATTCTGTCCAAAAAAAAAAAATGACCAAAAACTTCTATTAATAAATTAAAATGGAATTATAAAACTGTTTTGGTCACCCCTGGGAAAGAAGATAGGAAACAGAAAACCAACAACAAACAGAGCAAACAGAAGCAACAAATAAAATGGCAAACTTACACCCTGACATAATAATAATTGCATTAAATACAAATAATCTAAATACACAAAGTATAAATGAAGATTAGAAAAATGGATTACAAAACATTAACCACAGTATAGGTTGCTAAAGAGAAACTCATTTTAAATATAACAATGTAGATTGGTTGGAAGTAAGTAAAAGATGTAAAAAGTCACATCATGCAAATGTTATCAAAGGATGTATTTCTATATTCATCATAGTAATGAGCATGTGGATACCAAAATTAAAAATATATGATCCCTTACAAAATAAAAAATTATCCCAGTTAAAGAAAATATTTCTAAAATGTCATTAATATTTATTTTATAATAGTTACATAGTTATTTATTGAAAATACTGCATTGTTTTATTTTACAATATTTATTTTGTTATATAAAATTATAATACTTTATTATAATATTAGAGGCCTGGTGCAAAAATTTGTGCACGGGGGTATGTGTCCCTCAGCCCAGCCTGCACCTTCTTCAATCCAGGAATGCTGGCTCCTAACAGCTCACCTGCCTGCCTGATTGCCCCTAGCCCCTGTGCTTGCCTGCCTGATCACCCCTAACTTCCTCTGCCTTGGCCCCCACCACCATGGCTTTGTCTGGAAGGAGGACTGGACGACCAGAAGATGTCTGGTTGACCCGGTCTAATTAGCATATTACCTTTTTATTAGTATAGATATCACTAATATTGTATTATTTTATAATTTTTGTGTCCATAAGCTTATAAGGAAATGCTTGGTACAGTGACATTTGGTTGAAAGTTTGAATGTATGTCAGGATGTTCCTCTTCTAGCATCAATTCCTTTTCCAAACCATATGACTTCAGGTGAATTCTTTAATCTTTCTAGTCCTCCCTTAAAAATGACAAGCAGGGTTTTAAGATTTAAATTCTGTCTCCCATGACCTTGGAAAAGTTATATAACCCATCTGGGCTCTAGTTTCCTAGTCCATAAAAAAGGAGAAAATTATGGTACCTCTGTTACAGGGCTGCTATCTTGGTTAAAGAACCCATTATATGTAAAGTACTTAGAACTCCACCTTCTGTAGTTGGTGCTATATAACCTGTTCTTTTACTATCAAAACTAAGTTGAATTCCATGATCTGCAAATTATTCCTTGACTTAGAATACAGAGATGAATGCAAGAGTCTCTCACTTTTAGGTGCCTGAAATTTCTACTAAAGGTTGAGCTGCATACTGCACCAGGAGTCCCAGCATCACAGCAGGAGTGGGTCCTAGGCTAGGGCACTTGAAAAGTTTCATTCCTCATTTTCAAATACTTCTGGCATACCCTCCATGAACTTTCACAGACCTTGGACCTAAACAAATAAACATATAACGTGGAAGGTGATTAGTTATACAACTGTGTGGAACATTGTTTAGATGCACTGGTGGCCTCCAAGCTCAATACCAGGCGTGCCACCCCAGTGAACACCATGCAGAAAGTCTCCCAGACCAAATTAAAATGGTCACATCACACAGCTCATTTAAATCACTGTTTATCAATTCAAAGCACAGAATGAGAAGCAAGGAGAAAGAGATAGCAAAAGTCAGGAAACTTAAAATAGAGTGCAAGTGAAATGGGAGGTCTTACTATCTGAGTCCTGGGCATGCACTGTTCATATATTCTCACATTTATCTGCCACACTGGCTTTCATGCTGATGGTGTAGATACAAGGGGAGTTTAAGTTCAAGCAATGGGACCCGCAGATAGAAAGTGCCCTGAGCCAATAACACACCTGCTTCACTGGAGACACACAGGGCAATTAGCTCAGCACAGTGGTAGCTTGACAATTAGCTCTATGAATAACCATGGAATTTACTTGTATTTTCTGAGCAGAGGAAATATGAGGCCAGAATGGGTATCACTGATGCATGGCTGAATTCAAACCTCATTAAAATTAATTACCTATGTTTATTGAGTATATTCCTAATATTTAGTGTATCTTACATAGCTATATGCCATGGATGTTTACTTCATAAATATCTCGGTCCTCCCCTCCCTTCTTTGTTGACATACATTCTCTTTTTCATCACTATATCTCACTCTAACAACTTATATGAATTCTGCCTATATTGAATGAGAGTTTTGCTTACTAGGTACTTATCTATTTAAAGTATTTTAAAGGTTATGTTTGTTTTTGAAAAACTACAAATTTATTTATTAAAACAAAAGTATAGTCCTGGATGGTGTGGCTCAGTTAATTGAGTATCATAATATGCACCATAAAGGTCTCCAGTTGGATTCCCAGTCAGGGCACATGCACAGGTTGTGGGTTCAGTCCCTGACTGGGGTACATACTGAAGACAACCTATCAATGTTTCTCACTCTTTCTCTCACTTCTTCCTCTTGTTCTAAAATCAATAAAAATATATATTTTTTTAAAAAGCACAATATACATATGAAGAAAAATAAAGCAGGTTGAGTGCCAGTTTGGCCCCAAGTCAGCTAGAACAATTCCCTATATGCACAGGCCCCAACTGTGCAGTGCAGAGCTCTGCCCTCCCCGTCTAGTGTCTCTTGGGAGGTTCCCAGGAGAAGCATTTCGGGACATCCCTGCACCAACACTGGTGTTACTGCCCTCCTGCTCCTCAGGCTGCTGACCTCTAGCACCCCTGGCCCAGGCCCCTCTCTCTCCAGCTGGTGTTCAGAGCCCACTTGCTGCTGAGCCACTGGGTCCTTCTCTGTTCCTTGTGCCCTGAGACCCGTGGCACAGCTCTTCTCCCTGCTAGTTGTAGGAGTTATTTGCCAACCTTGTCTCCTGGCATCACAATTTTCTTCTGGTGGCAGAAAAATAGATTTATCTTCACATTTCTTATCTATATTTTAACAATGTCATAACAGGATCTTGTGAATTCCGATCTGTACTTATACCTGTATCATCAATATCTATATCCACATTTATATCTATCATTTTTCTTATGGAAAAGAATATAATAAATAATACAAAAATAACTCTGTTTTGCATACTCACAACTGTAAACCCACTTTGCCTTACCTTGTATATCTATCTATCCATCCAGTTTTGATACAAACTCTCCCTTAGAATGTAGGTCACAGGGTGTATATTTCTTTACCTTGTTTTCTTCCAGTATTTAGATCTTGACTTCCCTATTGGTGACTTCCATAACCATTTCCACATTCACAGTTTCAGTGAGTAACTCCAAATATATCAAACACATTAGTCGATATCTGAATTCCAACTGTGATAAGACTTAAAAATCAATCCAATAGAGGTTGATGGCCCCATGTGCGTCGAAAGTTGCATTCAGCTGCCATTGGAATGGGATCTCATTTCACACCATTGGGGTGCAACCAAAAAAGTCTTTTATATCAGGCAAAGTTTAACGGGCATCGTAAACCAGGCATTGACAAAACTTTTCTATAAAAGGCCAAATATTTTAGGTTTTCTAGGTCAAACAGTTTCTTGTCCAACTAATCAAGTCTTCCATTCTAGCACAGAAACATCTATAAGTAATGCAGAAATAAAAGGGTGTGGCTGCCCTAACCGGTTTGGCTCAGTAGATAGAGAGGATGCCTGCAGACTGAAGGGTCCCTCCCAGGTTCTATTCTGGTCAAGGGCATGTGCCTCAGTTGCGGGCACATCCCCAGTGGGGAGTGTGCAGGAGGCAGTTGATCAATGTTTCTCTCTCATCAATGTTTCTAGCTCTCTGTCCCTCTCCCTTCCTCTCTGTAAAAAACCAATAAAATATATATTTTTAAAAAAGGTGTGGCTCTGTTTCAATTATTTACAAAAACAGGTGGCAGGCAGTAGTTGCCAAGCTCTAACCTGAGTCATACTTCTCTCTTAGCAATAGTTAACATTTCTTCCAGTGCTGCACGTGAGCCACTTGCCACAATCCTTTTGCTACTAATTATATCATTCTGGGCACTGGGGAAACACTCTAGGGAAAAAGTCATAGAGACACCCCAACTTCTATGGAGTTTACACTCCAGTAGTAGAAGGCATAAAATATATAGTATAACCCAGCCACCATGGCTCAGCGGTTGAGCATTGACCTATGAACCAGGATGTCATGGTTTGATTCCTGGTCAGGGCACATGTCCGGGTAGCAGGCTCCACCCCCAGTGTGGGACATGCAGGAGGCAGTTGATCATTGAACTTTCTCTTTCATCATCATCATCATCATCATCATCATCATCATCATCATTCTCTCTCTCTCTCTCTCTCTCTCTCTCTCTCTCTCTCTTTCTAAAATCAATAAAATATCTTTAAAAAATAAAATAATAATATGGTATATTTTATAGTGATAAAAGCAGAGCACATGAGGGAGATGGCCTCTGTTGGGGTGTGGGATTTAAAGATAAAATTTAAGCAGAACCTTGAATGACGTGAGATAGCAGACCGTGTGAATAACTGGGGGGAACGCATGTGAGGCAGGCAGGTGCAAGACCACTCAGCAGCTGCATGGAGTTTGATGAACTGCAAGCAAATGAGGCAGAAATTGTGTCCAGAGGAAGAGGGAGTCTTAAGAAGTAAAGTGAGAGAAACTAAATCAGCTGTGTTATGGGTCTTCCAAACCAATGGAATCAATTATTATTACTCTTAGTGAGATGGGGGCGGGGCCCCTGGAGGGTTTTGATAGAGATTAGATGTTTCAATCTCATCACTCTACTCCTTTCATCTTTCTTTCTCTCTTTTGTCTTCTTATCAAATATATAGATATCTATATATTTCTCCTTTCTTTTTAAAATATAATCAATTCTATTGAGTGTAGACATTGTACTAATAGTGCTTGAGATACAGAGATAGCATATTATCTAAATTCAGACTACAGTTTTATAAGAGGAAAAATGCAAAAAGTTACAATGCAATGTGATACACGCTAAGAAAAAATTCCGCACAGAGTATGGGGGGCAGTGAGACCACTGAAGAAGTCAAATCTCAGGATGGTTGCCAGAAATTGGTTTTCAGGCATTTTGATTAAATTAGCTGACTATTGAATCAAATTGAAATAATGAATCCTAAAAAAGCATGGTCTAAGCTAAAGGTTATTTCATAGTAAGAGGGAAAGCTGAAAAAGGCATAATAAAACTGGCTAAGCAACAGTAGTTCCATAAAGTCCACAGGTGATAGGCATGTGCAGAAAACATTAGAGAGGGGTGAGGGGCATATTGTGAAGGGCCTTATACACTGCATGGAATGGATTCTATTTCAAATGGGATGTCAAGTACTTTAAAATTATTATGCTTTTGACTACAATATCTATGTAGTGTTGCAACAAGTTTAATTGCATTGCACTTTAAAAATGAATTTTAAAATTTATTTGATTAACAGTATATTCTGGGGAAAATGCTGTATATCTCCACATTGAAACACAGTTTGGACCTTAAGCAATATAGGAATTTTAAAGATAAATGCCTGTAAAATTGAAAGATACTATTCTGTGTAGAGAGCCGTAGCTTGGATGAACAATAATTCTATTAGAACTTAAAACTGATATGGAAGTGTATCATGGTAGCAATTTCCCATTATATCCCCTGCATCTTATTTAGATTTTATGTCAAGTTTAGTTTATTTAATACATAAGAATTCAGCAGTGACCCTTATATAAAAGTTATAATTTAATGTCAGACATAAAAATGCTAAGGATGCTTCACATGACCAATGATGTACCAGGCAATGAAGTTGTTTTTAAAATAAGTTTGACTATGATCATGTTCTCTAAGCTAATATATTCATTGTAATTTGTAATTTTTCCAAGTTATCTGGGAAGTATTTATTCACATCTTCCAAGCAGTTAGGAAATGTTTTAAGCCTTCATGTTTATAATTAGTACCCTAAGAGAGTTAAGTAAATCTTTTTATTATACACAATTTACATGATTGAACTGATTAGATAGTATACTTGAAAATGTTTGAAAGTTTTAAATAGTATTACCTCGCATTTAAAATCCACTAACTTTGAGCCCCTCAGAATAAAAGTAAGTGGAAATAAGATGCCCCTTGACAATCAAGTAAATATTAAGATTAAAATTAATAATGTATCTCATAGTTAAATAAGTCTGAGAAATATTAAATGCTAGTAATTTTGATTAGATTCATCAATAAATTTAATAGAACATACTTTGAATTAAAAGTTGCCATGGGTGATCAGAAAATCCCCTGAGGGCTCCAGGACTGAAAAAGGGTGCAGATCAGGCTGAGGGGACCCTCCCCCTAGTGCATGAATGTCTTGCACCGGGCCTCTAGTATTAAAGGAGGGTCTTTAGACTGATAGCAAGTAACCCCAGAGAGTAATTCAAACCCACAAAATTGAGAGAGCACTGCTTACAATTATTATGAAATTATAAATGACAGTATAAATACATAGGTTCTCCTTTATTCTCTTAACTGATTGAAAGAGAAATTATCCTCTATAATAAAAGTTAGTATGCAAATTGTCCCCTCGACCTGAGTTCTTCCTGGAGTTCAACCTGGGGGGGAGGGGTCAGCCAGGGGAAGGGAGAGAAGCCCTGTCCAGAGGCGGCAGTGGCAGGTGGCTGGGGAAGGGATGGAGTACCCGCCTGGCAGCCGGCAGCAGCTAGGGACCCTACCAGTGCACGAATTTCATGCACTGGGCCTGTAGTATAAAATAATATGTCTGTAATATATCATAGGGCATATAATTTATATATGTACAAACTTTCTAATAATAATATATAGGAGGTGAATAGGAGTAGACTATATTGGGCTAACAGAATGACTTTATATGGTAATGCAAACTACAAAAAACCAATTAAGTGAATCAGAAATGATAAATAAGAAGATTAATATTATGGAAAGTATAATTGCATACTTACTTCCATTTTTATGTCAGCTCTCCTAAAATATATAAATGTATATAAAATAATAATTACCACAAAGAGATTGAGAAGGAAATACAGCTATTTAGCAACACTTCTATATCTCTCTATAATTAAATTAGTATGAATATAATGTTAATTCTGGTAAGTTTGGATAATATATATATTAAGCCCTACAGCAACCAGTAAGGAAGTAATAATAATAATAATAATAATAATAATAATAACATGATACATATTGAAAACAAAAAGTAAAATGACAAATATCAATTCAACTGCATCAATAACACTGATAACAGTGAGGAGATTAAAGAACCCAATAAAAGGGCAGAGATTGCCAGACTAGATTAGGTATCATGACCCAACCATGTGACGTCTATGTGGAACGCACTTTAGATTCAAATAGTTTAAAAGAAAAAGGATGGGGAAAGTTATACAAACAGCAACCACAAGAAACCTGGAGGTTTCCAATATATCACGGAAAATAGAATTTAAAACAAAAACCATACTAGAGATAATCAGAGGCATTTTATCAAGATCCATGTGTCCATACACAAGAAAGATATAATAATTACACATGCATGTGATATGTTATATATTATATATGCTTGTAATAACAGAGCATTAACGTGCATTAAGCAAAAACTTACAGAAATGAAGGAAAACAGGTAATTCAACACTAGCAGCTGGAGACTTCCATATTATACTTGGATAATAGATAGAAAAATGAGGAGGAGCTCAACATGAACACAAGAAATGAAGAATGCTATAAACTAATTATGCATAATAGACACCTAGAGGCCACTTATCAAGTATACATGAAACATTTTCCAGAATAGATAAAATTCTAAGCCATAAAACAAACCTCAATACATTTAAAAGGACAGAAACAATACACAGTATGTTCTCTGCCCACAGTGAAATTAAATGAGAACTCAATAACAACAACAACAAAAGATGCACACAGATATTTGAAATAAAATAACACACTCTCAAGTAACCAATGTGTACAAGAAGAAATCCTTTAAGATGAATAAAAATGAAGACACGGAATACTAAAACATGGAGTGGTGCAGAAGCAGTGCTTGGAGTGAAAGTGCTAGCTGCAAAGTCCTATTGTCAAGTAGATGAACAATCTAAAAGCAACAATCAAACTATTTACCTTAAGAAACTAGTAAAAGAATAGCAAACTCAACCCAAAGCTAGCAGAAGAAAGGTAATAATAATAATTAGAGCAAAAATAATGAAACAGAGAATAGAAACTCAAAGAAATTCAATAAATCCAAAAGCTGGTTCTTTGGAAAGACCTATAAATTTGGCAAACTGTTATCTACATTAAGAAAGAAAAGAATTCAAATTACAGAAATGAAAGGGGAGGCATTACTATGGAGCTGACTGAAATAAAAGGGATAAAATAAAATAGAAGAAATGAGTCACCCAAATGAGTGACTCAAGTATGGACAATGTTAATGCTTCTTAGTAATCAGAAAAGTGCATTCTATTTCATTCACTTTTTTAAAAAAAAATATTTATTGACTTTATTGAGATGACATTGGTTAATAATATTATGTAGGTTTCAGTCTGTTCTCTATCGATGAGTCTGTTTCTATTTTGTTAGGTTATTTTGTTCACTAGATGCCACATATGAATGAAATCATATAGTATTTGCCTTGAAAGTACATTTTAAAATCACAATAACTTACAAACATATAATCACCAGAGTATCAAATAAATAAAACTACAAAAACTGATAATATCAAATGACTGGAAAATTTCAGAATGTTCATTTTTCTAGGTGGGAGTGTAAAGCAGAATTAATTAATGAAGATTTTCCATGTTATCTACTGACATTGAAAATGTGCTCTATGTCAGAGCAATTTCACTCCTAGTTACCCTAGAGAATTATACATGCACATGCATCTCAAAATACCTGTAGTAATACATACATCGTTGCATTTTAACAATATCCCAATAAAAGAGCAATCCAATTGCCTGACCAGAATAGAATGGTTAATTTTTGGTATTATGATACCAAAAAAATAATATACAAACATTAATTCAAACCCATTATAATTATGCATAGTAACCCAGATAGATCTCAGAAACATAATGCTGAATCAAGGGAGCAGACACAAATATATAATGTGCCATTCCTTTTACACTATGATGAATATTACAACAATGACAGAGAGAACAAAAACATAAGCACATGGATGCATGTTTAGTTAGCAAAATTATGGAGAAAAAACAAGAAGATATTTCCATAAGAGTCAGAGTAGAGTAACTTTCTAAGAAGAGTGAAGGATACTAATAAGGAGGGGATGTGAGGACGGCTTCTGGGGTGATTCCTCCATGTGGCAAAAAGTGGTAGTGATTACAAGGCTACTCATTGCTTTATTTAAATGTATTAGGTGACATTTGTTATAGGATCATATAGACTTCAAGTGTAGATTTCTATGATACAAGATCTGTATGTTGCACTATATGCCCACCAACCCAAATTCAAACCATCTTCTGTCACCATATATTAGGCACCCTTCACTTCCTACCTTCCTCCTCCCCCTATATCTTCCCTTCTGGCAACCACCACAGTTCTATCTGTGTCCACAATGTTCAGTTTTATATCCCACATATGAGTGAAATCAAATGTTTCTTAGCTTTCCATGACTGACTTATGTCACTTAGCATAATATTCTAGAGATCTATCCAAATGACAGTGTCTCATCCTTTCTTACGGCTGAGGAGCATTCTGTTGTATGTATGTACCACATCTTCTTTATCCAGTCCTCTATCATAGGACACTTTGGATGTTTCCATGTCCTATCTACCGTGAATAATGCTGCAATGAACACAGAAGTGCATATATCTTTGTGAATGCAGGGTTTTGAGTTTTGAGGGAATATACCAGGAACCGGATTGCTGAGTCAGATGGTAACTCAATTCTTAATTTTTTGAGGAACTGCAGACTGACTGTACCAGTCTACATTCTCAGCCAGCAGTGGATGAGGGTCCCCTTTTCTCCACAACCTCTCCCACACTTGTTATTGCTTGTCTTGTTGATAATGGACACTCTCAGTTGTGAGGTGGTATCTCCTTGTAGTTTTGGTTTGTATTTCTCTAATAGCTAGCGAACTGGAACATCTTTTCTTGTATCTGTTTGCCATTTGTATGTCTTCCTCAGAGAGGTGACTTTCAGGTCTTCTGCCCATTTTTTTAAAATTGGATTATTTGTTTTGTGTTCAGTTTATGAGTTCTTTGTTTTATTTTGGATATTAACCCTTTGTACAAAAATGTCAATTGCCTTTTTGTTTTGTTGTAGGTTTCTTTTGATGTGCAGAGCTTTTAAGTTTGATATAGTCCTGTTAATTTATTTTTACCTTTTCTTTCCATGCCTTTGGAGTCAAAATTATAAAATGTCCTCTACACTCAAGGTTCATAAGTTTAATACCTATGTTTTCTTCCACACAAATTATTGTTTCAGGTCTTATATTTAGGTCTTTCATCTATTTTGAATTAATTTGTCCACATGGGGGAAACTGTAATCTACTTTCAAAGAAGATTTGAAATCTTTCCTTCTCAAATTCTTCCATAAAATGGAAGAAATGACTACACTTCCCAGTACATTTTATGAGGCCAACATAATCTGATACTAAAACCTGTCAAAGATAACCCAAAACAATGGAACTGCAGACCAATAATTCTAATGAATATAGATACAAAAATTCTAAACAAAATACTAGCAAATTGAAAACAATAATATTTCAAAAAATAATAATACATCATGATTAAGGGGGGTTCATTCCAGGGGCAAAAGGATGGTTCAACATATACAAATTGATCAATGTAATACACCACATTAACTAAATAAAGGATAAAAACCATATGATCTTATCAATACATGCAGAAAAAGCATTTGATAAGATAAAGCATCCATTCATGATTAAAACATTCAATAAAATAGGTAAAGAAGGAGAAAAGCTCAACAAAAAAAGGCCATATATGTTAACCTCTCAAGTAATATACTCAATGGAGAAAAACTGAAAGCTTTGCCTCAAAAATCAGGAGCAAGACAATTCGGTTGCAACTTACTTCTGGAAGTCCTAGTCAGAGCAATCCAGCAAAAGAAATAAATAAAAGGCATCCAAACTGTGAAGAAATAAGTAAAAGTGTCACGTTTTGCAGATGACATGATTCTGTATATAGAAAACCCTAAACAATCCATGAAAAAACTGTTGGTGCCCAGCAGCTGTGACTTGGTGGTTGAGCATTGATCTATGAACCAGGAGCTTACAGTTTGATTTCCCTTCAGGACACATGTCCCATTGTGGGCTCAATCCCCAGTAGGGAGAATACAGGAGGCAGTAGATCAATGATTCTCTCTCATCATTGATGTTTCTGTCTCTCTCCCTCTCCATTCTTCTCTGAAATCAATATAAGTATATTTTAAAAACTATTAGAAACAATAAACAAATATAGTAAAGTTTCAGGATACAAAGTCAATGTGCAAAAATTCACTACCTTACTATATAGTAACAAGTAAATTTCAAAAGAAGAAATGGAAAAAATCCTTTTTTATTGCTATTTATTGATTTATGCATTTCTTTTTAAAATCATCTGTATTGTTTAAAGTATAATAGCAGTGCAGTTAACAATAGCTAAGATCAGGAAATAGCCCTACTGCCCATCAGCAGATGAGTGGATAAAAATTCTGTGGAACATTTACACCATGGAGTACTGTGCAGCAGTAAAAAAGAAAGATCTCTTACTCTTTGAGACAGCATGGATGGACCTGGAGAGTATTATGCTAAGCAGAATAAGCCAGTCAGAGAAAGACAAGTATCACATGATCTTACTCATATGTGGAATCCAATGAACAAAATAAACTAATGAACAAAATAGATCCAGAGACATGGAAGCATAGAACAGACTGTGGAATCTCAGAGGGAAGGCAGGGGTGAGTGAGTGGGTGGGTGGGAAGTGATCAAACAAAGAATTCATATGCATATATGAATAACCAATGGGCACAGGCAATAGGGTGGTGAAGGCCTGGGTGGGAGGCTGGGTTGCGCTAGAAAGGGTCAGTGGGAGGCATATGTAATACTTTTAACAATACATATGTTTTTAAATAAAGAATTATTTTTTAAAATGTCCCCTTTTGGCACCCTCTGAGAGCAGCAGGCAGCACGTCAGTCTCATAAAATGTCCCCTTTTGACCCCTTCCACATGTTTTAGAAATTAACCTCTTATCAGATATATCATTGGCAAATATGTTCCCCCATACAGTGGGTTACTTTTTCAATTTTTTAATGATTTCTTTTGCTGTGCAGATTTTTATTTTGATAGTAAAGGCCCAGTGCATGAAATTTGTGCTCTGGGTAGGGGGGTGGGTCCCTCAGCCCAGCCTGGAACCTCTCCAATCTGGGACCCCTTAGGGGATGTCCAACTGCCTCTCCCTATCCGGGACTGCTGGCTCCTAACTGCTTGCCTGCCTGCCTGCGTGATTGCCCCTAACTGTTCCTCTGCTGGCCTGATCACCCCTAACTGCCTCTGCCTCGCCCCACACCTAGAAACCAGGATTCCCTCCTCTGGCCAGTCACAGGCACCCAGGACCCAGGGTTCCCTTCCTCTGGCCAGATGCAGGCACCCAGGACTGGGCCAGCTTTGCCCAAGCTGGTCACAGCTGCAGGGGACCATGGGCAGGCAGCTTTGTCTGGGCCACAGCCATTGGCATCTGGGACCGCGGGGCAGGCGGCTTGACCCTCTCCCGGGCCACAGCCTGACTGGTCTCCATTCCTCTCTCATGAGCTCATTTGTGCCTGGCTGGTCCCCATTCCTCTCTCCCCAGCGTTGAGTGTCTGAGCCATTAACTGCATGATGGCATGAGGTTGTGACAACCATTTGCATATTAGCTCTTCATTATATAGGATAGTTTAATTTGTTTATTTTTCCATTTCTTTCTTTTGCCTTAGGTGATGATGAAACTAGGCCATCAAATTATATCATATACAAGAATAAATCAAAATGGCCAAAATACTTAAATGTAAGTCACAAAACCATAAAAATACCAAAAGAAAGAATAGGCAGCAAAATCTCAGACATATCGTAACAGAAGGCAATTCCTTTTGTAATTGAAACCAAAAGAATAAAATATCTAGGAATAAACCTAGTAATGGATGTGAAAGACCTATATACTGAAAATTATGATACACTAGTAGCCCGGTGCACAAAATCCATGCACTGGGGTAGGGGGGGGTAAGGGGCCCCTCAGTCTGGCCTTCACCCTCTCCAATCTGAGACCCCTCAGGGAATGTCCAACTACCTGTTTGTGCCCACACTTTTAACAGATAACAGCTCCATTGTTGTTTCTTTCTTATGCTTAAAACCATTGGAATTAGTAGGTATTCAAAGTGTGTATACATTTTGGGGAGACACCCTGTATATCTCTAGTCAGCGGTGAAAGAAACCAACAGCAGATTTGGAACCCCCAGACAAGGAACCTTGCTCACTCCCCACATGTCTCCCCACTTCAATTTCCACCTTCGTGGGCAGCAGGAGAATCAACATTTTCTCTCATTAATTCGGAAAAGCACGTCCTGTCACCCGCTGCCCGGCAGGAGTGCGCTAGGCCCCAAGCAAGCGAGGCTCAGTCAGGGCAGCCTTCGCTCATGGGTGCTGGCACCCAAAGTGCACATTCCTCCTCTACAGTCGCCCTGACTATCCCACTATTTCACTGAGAGGACAGAATTACTCTCCGCCTCTGGGTTCTTGATCTTGAACACTGACCGAAGGCACCTCAGAGAGGGCCGCCCGCGCCCACCAGGTGTGTCTGTCTGCACCTGCTCCTGCCTCAGCACCTGCATTAACCCCCCTAGAGGTGATCTCGTAGCTGCACTGGCCTCTATGGGAACAGAGCATCACTACTCCGCCCTCTCACTGTCATCTCACAGGCACCCACCCTCAGCACCCAGAACACCCAGATACCCTCCAAAGGACGTGAGCGCATCAGATGGGATGTGTGCACATCCTGTGGGGGTGTTAGGCATGCTGGGTTGATGGAAGTGCGGTGGAGAGGCAGGGGGAACTTGTGCACACCTTGGTTTGCAGCTGTTGCAGGGATGGGAGGGTGACAGTGTGCTGGGGGATGTTCACATGCCAGGGGGGGATGTGCACACTGGAGGCCTCTGGCTTTGCAGATCTGCAGACCCCCATGGTGCAGCCAGGAGGACGTCAGTCTTACCTGCCACGGTGGCTGTCCCTGCAATCCTGTACCTTCTGGGCCAGGAGGGATCTTGCGCAGCCACTCCTGGACGCTGATGGCCTGCAGACACTACTTCAGCTCAGCCTGCAGGCTCCGCTTGGCGCGCTCACAGCTGTCACCACCGCCATATGGGGAGTACAGGCCACCCTCTGCTGGCCTGCCTCCCCTGTCCAGAGGCTCTCTGCACTGCTCACCTGCCCAGAGTGACTGGGGCTGGGCGGAAGCCAGGCGTCCTGCCCTGCCCAACCCCGGCCGATCTGCCCCTGTGTGAGCTGCTGCCCCGCCAGGGAGGGTCACAGATCTGGGTCCCGGGACTGCAGACAGCCTCAAGCACTGCCCCCCACCCACCAGGACATGGATCTGGATCCCAGACCGCCGACAGCCTCAAGCACTGCCCCCCACCTGCCAGGTCACGGATCCGGGTTCGGGACAATGGACAGCCTCCCGCAGTGCCCCTGGCCCGCCAGGTCACGGATCTGTGTCTGGACCATGGACAGCCTCAAGCACTGCCTCCCACCCGCCAGGTCGCGGATCCTGACCCCAGACCGCAGACAGCCTCAAGCACTGTCCCCCGCCTGGCAGGGTCACAGATCCGGGTCCCGGACCACAGGCAGCCTCAAGCACTGCCCCCTGCCCAGCAGGGTCACAGATCCGGTCCCAGACCCTCGGCTGCTGAAAGCAGGTATCTGCATTTGTTCTATAATTGTAACACTGTTGCGATCCTGCTGGCTGAAGCCCGGGTGGCTGAAAGCAGGTTTCCGGAGCCTGTTTACCTTCTATATTTGCAACATTGTTTTTTAGAGTTGGAGCTCAGAGGCCGCAGCGGCAGGCCGGGAACCTTGGCTTCCTCCATCACTGGAGCCAGCAAGCCTCCTGTTCGCTTCAGCTGCCTGGCTGCCGGCCGCCATCTTGGTTGGCAGTTAATTTGCATATCGCCCTGATTAGCCAATGGGAAGCATGTCGGAGGTACAGTTAATTACCATGTTTGTTTATTATTAGATAGGATTATTAAAATAGATTGAAAAAGACACAAGGAAATGGGAAGATAGATATTCCATGTTTATGGATTGGAAGAATCAACATAGTTAAAATGGCCATATCACCCAACACAATATACAGATTTTCCGTAATCCCCATCAAAACCCTAATGTCATTTTTTAGAAAAATAGAAAAAAAAAATCATCACATTTGTATGGAATCACAAAAGACCCAGAATAGCCAAAGAAATCCTGGGAAAATAAGAATGAGGCTGAATGTATCATGTTACTGACTTCAAATTATATTACAGAGCTCCGATCATCAAAACAGCATGGGATTGGCAGTAAAACAGACACACAAATCAAAACATACAATGGAAAAAAGAAAGCCCCTTTAATAAATGGTACTGGGAAAACTGGAAATCCAGATGCAATGCTATTCATTTAATAACAAGTCATGCACTTCTGTTTGGTACTATTTCCTTATGTGTTGTATATTTCACAATGAAAGTAAAAACACAAGCATACATATATGCATACATAAATAAAAGCACCTAGTGTGGTACATCCTATTTCTTTGTTTGAATATAAAATATATGCAGAGGTGAAACAAAAAGTGATTACAGTAAAGTTACAAAGAGGAATAAAGATGGAAAGGCAGAGCACTTTGGACAGGAGCAGTTGAAATTTAGTCTTCAAAGGAGTCAGTGCAGAAGAGGTGAAGTAGGAAGACTATGTCTTAGTTAACACAGAGGACAGGACAGATCAAAGACAGAGCAGTGGCTGGCACCATGAGACGGACTGCCCAGGCTGTGGTGGGACGATGTACTGATCAGTTGGCTTGAGTGAGAATGTGTCAACTGTATAACAAACTGCTTCCTCTAGTCCAAATACTTTAAATGTTCTTTCCAAAAATGCAAAAATATATTTGGTGACTGAAACTCCTTTAAACTCTTCTGTGAATTGTTGCACCATATCTCCCTGGCTGCTCTGGATTAACCCTGAGGGAAAAAAGAAATGATGGTTTCAACAAAGAGAAATGCATACATGTCATCTTATTAATTGTTTGGAGTTTTAATTTTGATCTGCTTTATTTATTAAAGGGGTATAAGTATACTTTTTCAATAGTTTTTTTTCCTTTAATTTTCTACTATAATTAGCACAAGAATTAATATCAACTCAAGTAGAAAATGAACATGCTAAGAGAATGCACACGCTGGGGCCAGGTAGGCTCCCCTCATGGACACACACTACAAGGAGGCAAACAGTGAGGCCAGCCTTGCTGGGACTCCATACTGGCGGATTTGTATGCAGTGCTTCTTTCTGTATAGATTTCACTTGTGCTTCCTGCCTCCCATCCTCCTAACAAAGCCTGGTATTGCTGTTGTGACTACACCTCAGCCCACCTTCCTCTTCTAACTCAGCTGCTGTGCTGTTGCTATTAATAGTAGCCACCCAACACTGGCTTCTCTGCACTGCATTTTTCTATCATATGTGTAATTCAATTATCTCAATTACTCTATTAAAAAGGCAATATAATTTCCAGATATCAGGCAGGGAAATAGAATAAGAAGGGAAAACATAGAGAGTAAAGACCAGACATAGAATTCTCATTGGAGTCTAAGGACTCCGAGTTTTCTTATGCTATGGTATATGCTATAATATTACCAGCCCTAGAGAAAATGCCTTAATGGTGTTGAAGCGTGCCTGGTTCTTTAACATAGCATCTTTTAAGTAACTTTTATTGAAGTATACTCTGCATACAGAAAAAAAGCAGAATTTTCTGAGCTTCTACAAAATAAAACCATGGCCACCACCATAACCGACATTGAGATAAAGAAAAACTACATTACCAGTGTCATGGGAGCCCGTGGTGCTGCCACCCGGCCCAGCACTGCATGGGTGCCCACTACCCTGAGAGGAAGAGTTGCAGTGAGATTACTTTCTGAATTGAAGCAAGTCAGAGAGCACAGACACAGGTGATTTTCAGGAGCAACATCTTGAGATTTTACAAGTGCAACAAGTCCAAGTCAAATAGAATCTGACTGTGGGGCACAAGTTGAATTATACCCACAGTGTGTTCACTGACCTCCATCAGCACTGTCATCAATCCCAAGCTGCCACCCAGGCCGGCCTCCTGGGGAATGTGGACGATGTTCTATCACAGAGCAGCGTGCTCAGTGTGTGCCCTGGGAGCCATTATACCTCCACTGAATCAGAACTGATGTTGAAGATGTATAAATGTTTCTAAGTAAAGAACAAAATTATCTCTAGTAAAGAGCCTGAAAAAAATGGGAGGCCATTTTTAGGAAACCACAGAGCACGATCCTAGGAATATCTTACCGTGAAAATACCAGTTGGATGCATGTCTCTTTTGTCTTTTTATTTGTCCAACTGCATGCCATTGATGAATGCTTGTGCTTTGATTCAATTAGATTTAACAAGATTGATGTCTGAGGGGGCCACTGAGAGCAGATTGGGACTATATACTGCTCTTGGGGGTAAAGTATAAAGATTGCTAGGAAAATATAGGATGTAGAGGAAAATGCTGTCCATGTCAGTGCTTTCCGGTGCAGTTGGAGACAGCAATGATCTTGTTTACATGATTTTATGCCTGTGTTCACAATGACAGAATGAGAAAGAGGTGTGTGTGTGTGTGTGTGTGTGTGTGTGTGTGTGTGTGTGACAGAGAGAGTAACAGAACACACAAACACACAGAGACTGTTACAGTGTGGAACTCCGTTTAATAAATCTTCATAGTATGCATTCTATAAGTCATATGCCACACTCTGGGATAAAAAGAGGTCTTACCAAATTCTGGAAATAACAGGACATACGTTTTATGCAATATATGAAGTATCTTGAGGTGAGGATACACGGTTTATGTATATAAACTTTCCATTAAGTTGGGAATGTGCCGGAAGGTGCAGGAGGTCAGCCACACAACGGCTTGAGGACTCTTCGTGCAAGTCAGGGCCAATGCGGATCCTCTGAGGGTGGCAAAGCTGAGATTCGATCAGATGTCTCTGATAGATGAGTAGACAGTGATGGACAGTATCAATATTTCAGGCAGAGAGCAAACAATAGCTACCTCTTATAGGTTGGTAAGCCAATGGCTTGTGGCAAAGAGAATTATTAAAAGTTTTAAAATATTAATTTAAAATCGCATAAGGTTAACTTGTCTCAACAAGCGTTTTCCAAAAATTTAACATAAAAACTTTCTCTACCCCCTTCCATTTTTCAAAAAGAACATATTAACACATTTTTAAAGAAAAGACATTACACACACAATTTAAATTAGGTTAATGACTTAAGTCTAAGTCCTAAGCCCTCACGACTCCTACAAGAAAACACAGAAAATTGTTGGGAATGATGCTTTTGGACATGACACCCTGAACACAGGTACAAAAGCAAAAATGAACAAGTTGGTCTACATCAAACTAAAAACTTCTGCACAGCAATGGAAACAATAATAAAAAGAAAAGAAAAGAAAACACGGAATAAGAAAAAGGATTTGCAAGCCCTGTATCTAATAAAGGGTTAATATCCAACATACATAAGGAAAGCATACAAATCTGTAGCAAAACAAAACCTAGTTAAAGACCATAAAAACAAATAAACATGTTTTAAAATAAGACATACCAATGGCCAACAGGGATAAGGTGTTCAAGAGCACTAACCATCAGGGAAGTACAAATTAAAACCACAAAGAGGGACCCCAGAGAGCCCTGAGCAGCCCCACCGCCGCCACCAGCCTAGTTACCATCACACCCGGGAGGAGCCACAGCCGCCACAGCCGACCCCAGTCACCATCACCACAACCATGAGCAGCGAGGCCAAAACCCAGGAGCTGCCCGCCGCCCCGCCCCCGCGCCGCCCCCACCCTCAGCGCTGCCAACACCAAGCTCCTCACCAATGGCAGGGGCGCAGGGAGCGGCGGCCCAGAGGGCCTCACGGCGGGGCCTGCCAGCGGGGACAAGAAGGTCATGGCAATGCAGGTTTGGGGAACATAAAATGGTTCAATGTAAGGAACGGATATGGTTTCATTGACAGGAATGACACCACGGAAGATGTATTTGTACACGAGGCTGCCGTAAAGAAGAATAACCCCAGGAAGCCCCTTCGCAGTGTAGGAGATGGAGAGACTGTGGAGGGTGATGTTGCTGAAGGAGAAAAGGGTGCGGAGGCAGCAAATGTTCCGGCCCTGGTGGAGTTCCAGTACAAGGCAGTCAATATGCAGCAGACCGTAACCGTTATAGCCGCTATCCACGTCGCAGGGTCCTCCACGCACTTACCAGCAGAATTACCAGAACAGTGAGAGTGGGGAGAAGAATGAGGGATCAGAGTGCTCCCGAAGGCCAGGCCCAACAGCGCCGGCCCGATCGCAGGCGACGGTTCCCACCTTACTACATGCGGAGACCCCACGGGCGTCGCCCACAGTGTTCCAACCCTCCTCTACAGGGAGAAGTGATGGAGGTGCTGACAACCAGGGTGCAGGAGAACAAGGCAGACCAGTGAGGCAGGATATGTATCGGGGCTACAGACCACGATTCCGCAGAGGCCCTCCTCGCCAAAGACAGCCCAGAGAGGGCGGCAATGAAGAAGATAAGGAAAATCAAGATGAGACTCAAGGTCAGCAGCCACCTCAACGTCGGTACCGCCGCAACTTCAACTACCGATGCAGACGCCCAGGAAACCCTAAACCACAAGATGGCAAAGAGACAAAAGCAGCCGATCCGCCAGCTGAGAATTCGTCCGCTCCCGAGGCTGAGCAGGGCGGGGCTGAGTAAAAAATGCGGGCTTGCCACCTTTACCATCATCCGGTTTAGTCATCCAACAAGAAGAAATATGAAATTCCAGCAATAAGAAATGAACAAGAGATTGGAGCTGAAAACCTTAAGTGCTTGCTTTTTGCCCGTTGACCAGATCACTAGAACTATCTGCATTATCTATGCAACGTGGGGTTTTTATTATTTTTATCTAAAGATGTCTCTTTTTGGTAGTGACAAATGTGTTTTTTAAGAAAAAAAATAAAAAAGCCTGTTTTTTCTCAATACACCTTTAAAGGTTTTTAAATTGTTTCATATCTGGTCAAGTTGAGATTTTTAAGAACCTCAGTTTTAATTTGTAATAAAAGTTTACAGCTTGATTTTTTCAAAAAAGTCAACAAACTGCAAGCACCTGTTAATAAAGGTCTTAAATTAAAAAAACAAAAAACAAAAACAAACACCAAAAAACCCTCAAAAAAACCCAAAACGAGCCCCTTCTTTTTCTTTCTTTGTTTTTAACTTTGACACAGCATGGATGGACCTGGAGAGTATTATGCTAAGCAAAATAAGCTAGTTAAAGAAAGACAACTATCATGTGATCCTCCTTATATGTGGAATATAAAGAACAAAATAAAATGACAAGAAAAATAGGTACAGAGGGATGGATGCATGGAACTGAATAACAGATCTCAGTGGGGGTGGAGAGAGGGGAGGGGAAAGGAAGAGATTAACGAAAGGACATGTATGCATATAAGCATGGCCCATGAACACAGACAATAGCATAGGGAAGGCCTGGGGTGGGGCAGGGACTGGGTGGAGGGGGGCAAAAAGGGAGAAAATGAAAGACATCTGTAATCCTATCTAATAATAGACAAACATGGTAATTAACTGTACCTCCAACACACTTCCCATTGGGTAATCAGGGCGATATGCAAATAAACTGCCAAACAAGATGGCTGCCGGCAGCCAGGCAGCTGAAGCGAACAGGAGGATTGCTTGCTACAGTGATGGAGGAAGCCAACGTTCCCTGCCTGCCGCTGCTGGCCTCTGAGCTGCACTCTAAAAAACATTGTTGCAATTATAGAAGCTAAACAAACCCCAGGAACCTGCTTTCAGCCAGTCGGGCCTCAGAGCTGGAGTTGCAACAGTGTTTCAATTATAGAAGCCAAACAAAAGCAGATACCTGCTTTCAGCAGCCGTGGTCTCAGAGCTGGAGCCAAGCCTCAGAGCTAAAGCTGGCTCTCAGTTCCAGTGACAGCCATAGAAGGTAAATAAATCCCAGAATAATAAAAAGAAAAGAAAAAAAGGAGAGGTTGGGAGCTTCAGTCATCTGCCAGCCTGAAAACGGCCCTCAGCCCCTCACCCAGACTGGCCAGGCACCCCAGTGGGGACTCCTACCCTGAAGGGGGTGTGACCAGCTGCAAACAGCCATCATCCCCTCATCCAGGCTGGCCAGGCACCCAAGCAGGACCCCCACCCTGATCTGGGACACCCTTCAGGGCAAACCAGCTGGCCCCCACCCGTGCACCAGGCCTCTATCCTATATAATAAAAGGGTAATATGCAAACTGACCTTAACAGCAGAAGGACTGGGAATGACTGGTCACTATGACACACACTGACCACCAGGGGCAGACGCTCAATGCAGGAGCTGCCCTCTGGTAGTCAGTACGCTCTCACATGGGAGGAGCTCTGCTTGGCCACAAGCCAGGCTGGTGGAAGCCAGTAGAGTGGTGATGGTGGGAGCCTCTCCTGTCTCCTCAGCAGCGCTAAGGATGTCCGACTGCAGTTTAGGCCTGCTCCCCGCTGGCAAGTGGACATCCCCCGAGGGCTGCTGGGCTGCCAGAGGGATGTCTGATTGCCACCTTAGGCCCAATCCCCCGGGGAGCGGGCCTAAGCCAGCAGGTGGACATCCTGTGAGGGGTCCCAGACTGCAAGAGGGCACAGGCCAGGCTGAGGGACCCCCCCTTCCCCCTGAGGGCACAAATTTTTGTGCACTGGTCCTCTAGTACTGTCAATAATACAATAATTTTTTTAAAAATACAATGAAATATAATCTCATACCTGTTAGGATTTTGTCAAAAAGTCAACACATAACAATTATTGGTGAGAGTATGGAGAAAAAGGAACCCTTAAACACTGTGGGTCAAATATGGAAACTAGTAGGAAGTTTTCTTAACAAATTAACAATAGAACCATCATATGATCCATCCTGGATATATACCCAAAGGAATTGGAACACCATCTTGAAGGGTTATCTGCACTCCCATGTTCATTTCAGCATTATTGACAATAGCCAAGACATGGAAACAGAGTGTCTGCTGCTGAGTGAACTTATTCAGTCCTTCCTGGCATTTGTGACAGCATGGATAGACCCATACTGCCTTACCGTATGTGAACTAAGTCAGACTGAGAAACACAAATAATGTATAATGTCACTTGTATTGGAATCCAGAAAAGCCAAGCCCACAAAAGCAGAGTAGAAGTGTTGCTGCCACGAGCTGGGAGTGGGGAAAACCAGGAGATGTTGGTCAAAGGGCACAAACTTTCAGCTCTAAGATGAGTGAGTTCTGGGGATCTAACATAAAGCATGGTAAATGTGGTATGCAGTAATACTGTATTGTATACTTGAAAGTGCTAATGAATCTTGTGTTTCCACACAAAAAGAGAATTATCTCAGATAATATGTTAAACTCCTTGATTGTGATGATCATTTCATAATATACAGGTATATCAAATCATCATGCTGTATATAGATAGATGATAGATAGATATGGATATAGATAGAGATATAGATATATATAGATCTATGTAGATATAGATATATATAGATCTATATATATCTATAGAGCTATCTCTATATATATGTATAGATGATATAGATATAGATGATATAGATATAGATATAGATATAGATATAGATATAGATATAGATATAGATATAGATGTAGATGTAGATATAGATATAGATATAGATATAGATAGATATATAGATATAAATAGATAGATATATAGATATATAGAGATATAGATATAGATCTATATATATATATATATATATCTAATATATATATATATATATATATATATATATATATATAATTATTCAATGATACCTCCATGAAGTTGGCGGTGGGTGGGGGCTGATTTTAGAAATGCTGACAATTTAGGGATGGGTTGTCAAGCCCACAGAACACCATGGAGTAGAATTTCTGTGCAGAGAGGAATTCATGTTACAATAGAAGCATGGTTAAAAGTGCATGCCTTCATGGAAAGAACATGGATTGATCAGTTACAGCTCAGACAAACGAATTGATCAGACAAACAAATTGATCAGTTACAGCTCAGTCACCACCAGGTCTGTGACTTTGGGTGAATCTCTCAAACTCTCTGAACTTTAGCTTCTTCACATAAAAAAGGATAATGAAAATAATATCTCTGTTATTGGTTGTATAATATCTGAATGATATCTTCTGTGTAAACCCCTGGGAGAGGACTTAGAACTCATACACTATTATAAATAAAAAAATAAATAGATTAAAACACAGACGATTAGACTTTTCTTTCAGGTCCCGTTTAAGGACCTGATTTAAACAGACATGAGCAAAAATTATGTGCTTTGCATCAAATACTTGTGAAGATTATCTGAAAATTGTGAATGACAATGACAGAATCCTATATAATAAAAGGCTAATATGCAAATCAAACAAACGGCAGAAAAACCAGTTGCTATGATGCACACTGACCACTAGGGGACACATGCTCAACACAGGAGCTGCCCCCTGGTGGGAGGGGAGTGGGCCTAAGCTGGCAATCGGACATCTCCTGAGGGCTCCCAGACTACAAGAGGGTACAGGCTGGGCTGAGGTACTCCTCCCAAGTGCACGAATTTTGTGCACCTGGCCGCTGGTATTTTAAATAATAACAAATGCCACTAATCCAGGTAGTGTTATTTCTGCCTCTATTGCCTGTCTACTTACATGGTGTAAATGAAAGGCCAGATGTCCTTCAAAGGAAAACAAACTTTCCATAAACAAAGAGATAAAATAACAGCTAAAATTTACAAAGTATTCACTATGTGCCTGAGTGGCATCTTCTGCATGTCATTTAAACATCTCAGTAACCTTAGAAGCTGTATGTCAATATCTATATTTATAAATAAACTAGAGGCCGAGTACACAAAAATTTGTGCACTTGATGGGGAGGGGGGGTCTTTCAGCCCAGCCTGCACCCATGTGCAGTCCAGGACCCCTTAGGGGTTGTCCACCTGTCAACTTAGGCCCACTCCCTGGGGGATCAGGCCTAAACTTGCAGTCAGACATCCTTCTGGCAGCCAGGGAGCCTTCAGGGGATGTCCGGCTAAAGGCTTAGGCCCCCAAGGGATCAGGTCTAAACCGTTAGTTGAACATTATTCGTGTTGCCACAAAGGTGGAAAAGGGTCCTGCCACCACCTCTGCGCTGGCCAGCCATAAGCCAGCTTCTGGCTGAGTGACACTCCCCATGTGGAAGTGCACTGACCACCAGGGGGGCAGCTCCTGCATTGAGCATCTGCCTCTTGGTGGCCAGTGCGCATCATAGCAACCAATCATTCTGCCATTCAGTCAATTTGCATATTAGCCTTTTATTATTATTACTAGAGGCTTGTTGCAGGAAGACTCCTGCAAGAATAGGGCTTCCTGCAGCCCTTCTCCACTGCTTCGCTCCCTCCCGTGTCTGCTGCCTCAGCTCTGCTCTACTCCCATGTCCATTACCTCAGCTCCATCCCTTCTCCACCGCTTCGCTTCCTTCTGCAGCACTTGGCTTCCTTCTACATTATCTTCAGTCTTTGCTCAGTGCCTGTGTATGCAAATTAAATGTCATCTTTGTTGGGTTAATTTGCATGCTCGCTCTGATTGGCTGGTGGGTGTAGCAGAGGGATTGTCAATTTGCATGTTTCTCTTTTATTAGATTACATAGGATGTCCCTATTTCCCCCCTTTTGCCCCCTCTACCCAGCTCTTGCCCCCCACTTCTCTCTGGCCATCACCATACTGTTGTCTGTGTTCATGGATTGTGCATATATTTTCTTTGGCTAATTCCTTCTTTAAATTCACTTCTTTAAATTTGTATTTTCAGATAAGTGCTTATAACTGCACTAATATATATTTTCTATTATATCATTTAGAATTAAGATATCTTTTAATTGAACCCTTGTAAATTTTAGCACAATTTAATAAATTATGCTAGAAGCAATTAGGAGATTTTTCATGTAATGCAGATACATTTCAATTAATATTTTATTAATTTTTAATTTTTTAATATTTTAATTTGAAATAATCTCATACATGTAAAAAATCTATAAAATACTATAGCATATTATATGTACCCTTCACCCAATTTCTTAGGTGTTAATAATTTAAACATAACCATTATACAACTAACAAAATTTGGAATATATTTTTCTTATAATCTCTTTAATGTTACTTAATCCATTTACTTTGTTTTTGTTAATCTTCACCCAAGGATATTTTTCCATTGAATTTTAGAGAGAGTGAAGGGAAAGGGAGAAACACATTGATTGATTGCCTCCTGCACATGCTCTGATAGGGACTAGGGATCAAGCCAGCAACTGAGGTACATGCCCTTGACTGGAATCAAACCTGGGACCCTTCAGTCCACAGGCTAATGGTCTATCCACTGAGCAAAACAGGCTGCAGCTTAATTCATTTACTTTTAATCTATATGTGTCTTTATATTTAAAATGGGTTTTGTTTTTTATTCACTCTCATAATCTCTTTTAATTGGTGCATTGATGCCACTGACTTTCAGAGTGATTACTGATAGAGTTACTGCCATATCATGTGGCTTCTGGGGCCGGCCAGCGGCCTGGGATCAGATCCATTAAGGGTGGCAGGCAGGCGGCTTCTGGGGCTTCTGGGTCCCCCCTATGGTCTGGGATCGGAACCAATCACGGGCTGAAGGCAGGCAGCTTCAGGGGTCGCACACAGGGGCCTGGATGGCGGCTCACACTCTCGCTGACCCGCCCTGCCTGCAGTATGCAAATTAGTTGCCATATTTGTAGGCAGTTAATTTGCAAATCACGCTGATTAGCCAATGGGAGGCATAACGAAGGTACGGTAAATTACCATGTTTGTCTATTATTAGATAGGATGTGAGTTTACATAAAGGACCCCAGGCCAACCAGGTAGTAAATAGAAGAGTCAAATTTAGAATATGTTTTGATTTGAATGCAAATACAATTCAGTCCCACAGAATTTACACAGGCAAAGGAAGACCCATAATTGCAATTAGATTGTATAAAATAAAATAAAAATAGTATTTCAGACAAAAATCCATACATTTGGAAGAAACCTAGGAAACTGAATTTATGTGAAGCATATTTTCTCATCATATCAACTTTAGATTGCACTTTTAAATATTTATTTTTTACTTCATTCTCTCTGTTTGAATTAAATAACCCCCACAGAAACAGCTAAAGGAAACTGAATATTGTATTTATTTTAGTAGCTGTGAGACTACTGAAGAACTTCTCTTAAATATCAGAGTCAGATTTCAAGTATCAAGACTTCAAGTACTTTTCTTACTAGATACTGTGACAAATATTTTACCCTTAGCTTTGCCTATTGTAAAGTTCAAGGCCAACTTTTTGACTCTGCAAACATGAGTAGTATGAATCTCCCCTTATTTGATTCTGATATGCTAATTTACTCTAGTTTACATCATTCTTCATTGATTTTAACTCCGTTTTATGGTGTGTATATGTGAGTAATATATTTATATAAGATGTATCCTATCTAATAAAAGAGAAACATGGTAATTGGCGTACGACCGCTAGCCTTCCCATTGGCTAATCAGCGAGGTATGCAAATTAACTGCCAGTCAAGATGGCGGCCGGCAGCCAGGCAGCTTGAAACTAACATGAGGATTGCTTGCATCAGTGACAGAGGACTCCAATGTTCCCCGCCAGCCTTACCGGCCTCTGAGCCTGAAGTTTAAGAAACATTGTAACAAATATAGAAGTTAAACAAAACCCCAGAAACCTGCTTTCAGTGAGCCTGGGATCTCAGAGCTGGAACTGATACAGAGTTTCAATTATTGAACCTAAACAAACCAGAGGCCTCAGAGCTGGAGCCTCAGAGCTGGAGCCAGAGCTAAAGCTGGCCCAGAATTAAAAAAGAAAAAAGAAAAAAAGGATCAGTTGGGAGCTTCAGTCAGCCTGAAAACAGCCCTCATCCCCTCACCCAGGCTGGCCAGGCACCCCAGTGGGGACCCCCACCCTGATCCAGGACACCCTTCAGGGTAAACCAGCCAGCCCCCACCCATGCACCAGGCCTCTACCCTATATAGTAAAAGGGTAATATGCCTCCCAGCACTGGGATCAGAGGAGCCTAGAGGCCTCCCGGCACCAGGATCAGCATGAGAGGGGGCAGCGCCCAAACACCCTGATTGCCCTGAGGCTCTGTGTGTGACAGGGGGCGGGGCCACAACCTCCCTATCTGCCCTGCTCTGTTCGTGACAGGGGAAGGCGCCCCAACCCCCTGACCAGCCCTGCTCTGTGCCTGATAGGGGGCAGCTCCCCAATCCCCTGTTTGCCCTGCAGCTCTGTGTGTGATGGTGCGGTGCCTCAACCCCCTGATCGGCCCTGCTCTGTGTGTGACGGGTTAGAGCCATAACCTCCCCATCTGCCCTGCCCTGAGTGTGAGAGTGGTGGCGCCCTAACCACCTGATCGGCCCTGCTCTGTGGGTGATAGAGGGCGGCACCCCAACCCCCTGATCCGCCCTGCCCTGACTGTGAGAGGGGGCAGTGCCCCAACTCCCCTATCGGCCCTACTCTGTGAGTGACGGGGGGAGCTCCTCAACCCCCTGATTGGCCCTGCTCTGTGCATGAGAGGGGGGAGCTCCCCAAACCCCTGTTTGACCCTGCTCTGTACGTGACAGGGTACGGAGCCCCAACCCTCCTGATTGGCCCTGCTCTGTTCGTGACAGGGGGTGGCGCTGCAATCTCCCCATCGACCCTGCCTTGGGTGTGACGGGGGAAGTGCCCCAACCCCCCAATCGGCCCTACCCTGAGTGTGACTGAGGGTAGCATTGCAACCTCCCAATTTGCCCTGCTCTGTGCATGACAGGGGGCAGCGCCCCCACTCCCCAATTGGCCCTGCTCTGAGTCTGACCAGGGGCTGCACCTAGGGATTGGGCCTGCCCTCTGCCACCGGGGAGCAGGCCTAAGCCAGCAGGTGGTTATCTCCTGAGGGGTCCCAGACTGTGGGAGGACACTGGCCTGGCTCAGGGACCCCTCCCTCCCCCCCGCCGAGTGCACAAATTTTTGTGCACCGGGCCTCTAGTAATTATATAAATATTTATAGAGTTAAATAATTATATATTTAAATGTATGCATAATATATAACTTATTTATTATACAATAGAGGAATGGTGCACAAAATTCGTGTCCCTCAGCCCAGCCTGCGCCCTCTCCATTCTTGGACCCCTCGGGGGATTTCCGACTGTCGATTTAGGCCCGGTCCTTGTGGGATCCCTGTGGGATCCCTGTGGGATTGGGCCTAAACCAGCAGTCAAACAATCCCTCTCACAATCCAGGATTGCCTGCCTGCGTGCCTGATTGCCCCTAACTGCTTCTGCCTGCCAGCCTGATCACCTCTAACCACTCCCACCAGCCTGATCGACACCTAACTGCTCCCCTGCTAGGCTGATTGCCCCAAACTGCCCTCCCCTGCAGGCCTGGTTATCCCTAATTGCCTTCCCCTGCTGGCCACCTTGTGGTGGCCATCTTGTGACCACATGGAGGTGGCCATCTTTGAACACATGGAGCAGCCATCCTATGCGAGGTTGTGATGGTCAATTTGCATATTACCTCTTTATTATATAGGATAGTAAAACTACCTTAACTATTATTTGATTACAAAAATATGAATACATGCAAACATATATCTTGGAAAAGGGCACGGAAACCCTAGGAAACTGTAGGTAAACTCTCCGCTACAGTCTCTCAGTATCAACCTTGCTGATAAGATGGATGTTCTCTCTGTGTAAATGGTACGATTTGTCAGAAACATTTATTCTAATATGTAACTAGAGGAAAATTCTCTCCAGAGTGTCTTGTGTTCTGAAATGCCTGGTTTATTCCAGCATTTCAGCTATGGACACCTCATTTCTAAGTCACTTTGACTATTCTACAAGAAAGAAAAAGGATCAGTGATGGAATCAACATTTGCTTTTCATGAACTCTACTTTATTGTCAATAAATTCCTACCCCCTGAAATTTTGACCAAAAAATAACATTTATCTGGTTGTCTCCTATCCTGCTATTACAATGAGCTAATCCTTGTTTTATTTTTATATTTTCTTACAAGCAACTGGTTTTGTGGGTTGCCTCAGGATACAGGAATTTTGCTCTCAAGTTCAGATTAATAAAAATGGATTGAATCCAATTGTTATCCAGATAAAGATCAGAAATACTTTGGTAGATTTTTAAAAACATGTCCAATGTCAAAAATAAAATAAAATAAGTTTTATAGGGATAAACTCATTATATTCAAAATCATAGAGCCTACCATTAGCTTTAAGGGTCTTTTGAATGGTTAAATGACACATTCCCATTTATAAACTGCAGATATTTTGAACTATCAAGGGGAAGATAGATGTAATTTTTTCGTTATTTACTTATTTATTTTTAATGTTCAGTTTACATTCAATATCACTCTGTATTAGTTTCAAATGTACAATATAGTGGTTAGAAAATCATACAATTTACAAAATATCATCTTTGACATTTTCAGTACCCACTTGGCACCATACATAGTTATCATGATGTTATTGGCTGTATTTCCTATACTGTACTTTACATCTCCATGACTATCCTATATAATAAAAGCCTAATATGCTAATTGTCCAGTCATCCAGTCAGCCATTCAACAAATCAAAGCATAATACGCTAATGATATGTTAAGGCCACTCAACTGCTTGCTATAATTTGCACCTACCACCAGGGGGAAGACAGTTGACCAGTCGACCAGTTGTTATGACATGCACTGACCACCAGGGGCAGATGCTCTGACTGGTAGGTTAGCTTGCTGCTGGGGTCCGGCCTATTGGGACTGAACAAGACGGGCCGGTCATGCCCTGGAGCCCTCCTACAGTCCCGCCCTGGCTGGCTAACCTCCAGCATCCTTCTCTGGCCCCAATCGTGCACCGGCGGCGGTCCCTCGGGTTGGCCTTTGCCCTCTCGCAATTGGGGACCCCCTTGGGGGATGTCAGAGAGCTGGTTTCAGCCCAATCCCACAGGCCAGGCTGCGGGACCCCACTTGTGCACGAATTCGTGCACCAGGCCTCTAGTTTGTAACAATTAGTCTATACTTCTGAATCCCTTCACCTTTTTCACCCAGTGCCTCAAAACCCTCCCCTCTGGCAACCGTCAGTCTACTCTCTGTAGGATAGATGTAATTTAAATCTTTCTCATTCTTTCAGTACATTCATGTGTCTCTGGGGAGAGGTCTGGTCTTTTAGCTGGTGGTTTAAGATTACAGGAGATTTTCTGAAGGGTGCTAGAATACTTATTATGGGGAGAGATGAAAATAGTTGAATAAATTTATGGTAGAAAACAAACTTGTTAGAAAAGTTAGGCATGTTTACTATGAAGAGTAACATTTGTAATGAAAACAGAAAATTTCTTTGCTGCATTGGTTTGTGTATCAAATTTACTGTAGGGAGATTGGCTAAGTACACATGTGGAGCATATTTCTCAATGACGTAGATCTGTCTTAACTATATAGAGAATAAAATTAATGTGTGTGGGAATTTTACAGCAGGCCATGCACTGCACTAGATGATTGTAAATATCTTGTTTTATTTATGATTTATCTATACTCTTGTATACAATACTATTAATCTCAGGGTTTTTTTGAGAAATTGCCAAAGAGAGTTTTAACTAACTCAATGCCACAAGTTTAATAGGTTATAGATCTGGAATTTGACCCTTCCCCTCATCTGGTTCCAAAGCCTTATTCCTTGTATGCATGCATATGAGCATAACCAATGGACACAGAATGGCACGGGGGGAGGTGAGGGCATGTGCTGGGGAGTGGGGGCAGCCAGGGTAAGGTCAATGGGGGAAAAAGGAGACTTGTGTAGTATAATTTTTTAAACAATAAAGAATTTAAATTTTACCCCTGACCAGTTTGGCTCAGTGGATAGAGTGTCGGCCTGTGGACTCAAGGGTCCCAGGTTTGATTCCGGTCAAGGGCATGCACCTTGGTTGCAGGCGCATCCCCAGTGGGGAGTGTGCAGAAGGCAGCTGATCGATGTTTCTCTCTCATCGATGTTTCTAACTCTCTAACCTTCTCCCTTCCTCTCTGTCAAAAATCAATAAAATATATTTAAAAAAAAAAGAATTTAAATTTTAAAAAAGCCTTATCCCCACACTGTGTCAGACTCGCTATCACTGAATAAGATGGTCCCTTTGCAATTACTCAGAAAAAGAAATATTAGAAGTTTTGCAATAATAACAATTTTATAATACTTAATGGGTATTCTCCATTAGCCCAAAATTCTTACCAGAATTTATACAATTGCTGTCTACAAAATTTATTAAAACATATGACTGCTTTGACATTTTACTTGTTACTAATTTATAATTATGTCAATAGTGAAAAACAGAATAAATACACTAACTTCCATTAAATGGTCTAGAAATAATGCAACGTGAAATAGAATATTTTCTCCCCTTCATGTTTTATGCCCAGTTCCATTAAGCTCCAAGAGTGGGCCACTGCTCCTTCTGGTGTGCAGCTCAATAATTGTCTTGGTCTCCTAATAATTTCAGAAGTAACATGTGGCAGCTCTTTGTAATATAGGCCAGGGAAACAAATGCTGCTTAACTCCCACTTGATGAATGCTCAACATTAATCAGTTTAATCAGAAGGATTTCTTAATGTGAAAGGTAAATGGTCATTCTACATGGTTTTACTCTTACATGAGCAGAGCACTCCATAAAATGCAAAAGATATGGTCTTTGGCATCATCAAACTGGATTATAAATACTGGGTCTATCAATATTTTGGTGGAGTTGAGCAAATTAACTCTTCTTTCTGAGCCTCAGTTTCCTCTACTGTAAAAATCAAAATAATAATTTCAGGGAATGATTCTGAAGATTACATATGATAACTCATTCAAAGCTCTTGAAACATTTGATTATTCAGTTATTTACCATCCTCTATTTCTAAACACTTTCTACTACTTCCACCTTCTCTTTGCCCCAAGCATCAGAGTGGGAAAGAATAGGCCAATCCCCTTTACATATTGGCTGAATATAACACAGATAATTTTTTTAATGAAACACAAAAAATTAAAAGTTTTATCTTGCATAATTCAATCATATAGCTTACATCAGTTTATTCCATGGACACAGCCACTGCCTCCTTTCTTTTGCTGAACCTGTAATGCAGGAGACATACAGTGGATTTCCTACTAATGCAGAAATACGTAGAACTCTGAGGGAGAAGAGGTGTGCCACCCTTAATCAATGATCAAAACAGAACAGTATGCCTGTCACCTTCCCCAAATGACAGAATAGGAGCTGAGAGTAACTGGAAACCTGGCATTGGGTTTCCAATGTCCACATTTTTCTGTCCATTTTGAAGTGGCTGCTGATACAAATACAATCCATTCACTGCTTGGGTGAAGGTCACCAGGAACAGTCATCTCAGAGCTGTGGTGGATGACAGGGCTTCGCAGGTCCTGCTCACAATATTGGGATAACTATTGGTGACCACAGAAGATTCAAGGAAGGTCAGTTTTGAAACTGATCTTATTATTTGTGTGCAGAAGAGTCAAAGGCACAGCTGAAAGCCTGTATGAAATAAGAAACCCCCAAGTAGCAATCATAATGCATTTACCGCTATCCTTAGAAGACTGACTGATTCCGTGCTTATTAATATCTTGTCTTACTTCTAAATTTAATGTCCCTTCTGCGTTCTTTATTTGTTGTATAATCATTGTTGTTGGATATGACAAATAGCATTTGTCATTTCTGAAAATACAACAAAAGGCTGGTCCTATTTTAAGGCTGGAGTGAGGGCAACATTAGGCACTGCAAAAGAGCCCAGCCAGCATTTCGGTTGAATCTGCTTTGTTTATGGCTGGAGCTACCTGCAATAACGCACTGGACTCCTGTGCTGCTTGAAATACTCAGGTCCCTCCCAAGAACCAGGGAGCCCGGTTCTAAGCCACACTGAATACCTTAGCTCTTCAGACTGACCGGGGTAGTCTAGCTCCCAAACACATTTTAACTGTAAGTTTCCATGAAAATATCCATTTTCAAAATGACAGTTATTAGCCTACTAAATTAAGGTAAGATTTTTCCCATTAAACATATATGAAAGACATATATCTAAAATATACACTTTATATAGTAAAATGTAAAAAAAAATGTTATAACAATTAAAGATATTTTAACAACACAATTACATTATTTTATTGCAGTAGAAACATTGACTATTACAAACTAGCAATCAATGGAAAATCAATTATATGAATAATTTTAAAATAAGTTTCAGTGCACAATTGGAATTTGCCTTGAAATTAGAATAAAATTTCTTGGCAGACCTTTTTTGTAATAAAGTGGAACATGGAACACTCTAGTTGTTAATTTCCTTATAAACAGATACATAAAATAGTTTTACAAGTAATATTCAAATGATGAATTAATGTGTAGGAACACATGGGAAGTAAGTGTTTCTTCATTTTTTTTATGTCAATTCCCTTTATTGTGGTCACTACAATGCCTTTTATCATCAGCAAGGTCTAAGTCATCAGCATAGCTTTCTATGGCAAATAAATAATGTCTAAACTCCAGTTGTAATTGTGCCAACTTTACTCTTGCTGATAAGCCAGATGGTGACTTGCAATTCAAAGCAAGAGTGCATGATGAAAAGGGCATGTGACTTAGAAAAAAACTGACCTTGGTTGAAATCCTGGTTTCCATTTATAAACTGTGAAACCCTGGACTAAGTTCTTTAGCCCTCTGACCTCAGGGTCCTCAACTTGAAAATTGTTATAACGGAGACCTCATAGGATTATTAGCCTATATAATTAAGAAGTAATATGCAAATTGACCATAACACCCTCACACAAGATGGCCACCCCCATGTGGTCGCAAGATGGCCGCCACAAGATGGCCGGCAGAGGGGGTCAGTTGGGGGTGACCAGGCTGGCAGGGGAGGGCCATTAGGGGCAATTGGGCCAGCAGGTGAGCAGTTAGGCATCAATCAGGCTGGCAGGGGAGTGGTTAGGGGGTAATCAGGCTGGCAGGCAGAAGTGGTTAGGGGCAATCAGGCAGGCAGGAAGGCAAGTGGCTGGGAGTCAGCAATCCCGGATTGTGAGATGGATGTCTGGCTGCCGTTTTAGTCTCGATCCCTGGGGTCCCAGATTGAAGAGGATGCAGGCTGGGCTGAGGGACACCCCCCCCCCCCAATTAAGACTATAAATAGAGAAAATGTATGTAAAACAAACCAGTGCAGAGTTAAACCCCAAACTGGGTTCAAATTGACTTTCCTGTAGGAAATGAGGTGACCATGGGTTTTGGCAACAAGGGAACTTACACATCGTGGGATAAATAGCCTGAGCACTGCACACACAGGAGTCTTGGTTCGTTCACATCAGAAGAGGAGCTTTCTTTTGTAATTCATGAAGGTTCTCAGCCTTAAATTCCCATTTCCTGTAGAAAATGACATGGTCTGATGCAATTTCTCATCTCTTCTCTCAGGAAAGGAGTAGTTCTTTCTTACCCATTCCTATATCATGATGAATGTGATATCATTTCTTTCTTTCTGGCTTATATGATTAGCATATATTTATGCATTTTTTCAATACCATTTTAGATACTTGAGGAAAGGCCTTGTCTACATTTCCACTGATTTTTATCATGTCCTTCCTCCTATGTATTCTGGGCTTTTCTTGTTCTCCTTATGATTCTTTTGGTTGTTGGGTTAAATCATTTATTAGAGACTAGAGGCCTGGTGCAGGAAATTCTGAACCCGAGATGGGGGTTCCTCAGCCCAGCCTGTGCCCTCTCACAGTCTGGGAGACCCATGATCAATTGCCCCACATGGGGAGGCCCCCCACTCACCATAGCTGCTGGCCATGTAGCCTGGGCCTCCCTCCATGGTGCGATAGATTATGGGGCTCCATGATCCAGCCGAGGCTTCATGATGGAGCGCCCCCACAGAGGGAGGCCCCGCCAACCTGCCACAGCGCAACCACAGGATAGGTGATCGTGGGGTGATGGTGGGCCCCCCAACCATGGGAAATAAGTGTTTTGCACCCGCCTTGGCTGGAGTGGTGCCAGTTCGTGTCATAGCGTTGTCATCCAGAAGGCCATTCAGATGGTCATTCTGCTGTTCAGTTGTTCGGTCGATTTGCATGTTATGCTTTTATTATTATAGATTTTCTTTGTTTCTTTAGGTAGGCCTGTAGTGCTATGAACATCCCTGTCAGGACTGCTTTCACGTGTCCCACTGACTTGGGATAGTTTCATTTCATTTATTTACAGGTAGATTTTTTTTTTTGATATTTTTAAAAATATATTTTATTGATTTTTTACAGAGAGTAAGGGGGAGAGATAGAGGGGGTTAGAAACATCGATGAGAGAGAAACATCGATCAGCTGCCTCCTGCACATCTCCTATTGGGGATGTGCCCGCAACCCAGGTACATGCCCTTGACCGGAATCGAACCTGGGACCTTTCAGTCCGCAGGCCAACAGGTAGATTTTCTATTTCTTCCTTGATCTCATTGGTGACTCATTCGTTGCTTAATAACAAGCCATTTGGCCTCCATGTGTTTCAAATACTTTTGACTATTTTTATTATTTTTGATTTCTAGTTTCATGCCATTTTAATCTAATAAGATGCTTGATAAAATTTTGATTGTCTTGAACTTGTAAACAATTATGTTCCATGTACACTTGAGAATAATGTATATCCTGCTACTTTGTATGAAATGTTCTGTAAATATCAATCTGATCTAGTGTGTCATTTAAGATCACTGTTTCCATTTTTGCCTGGAAGATCTATCCAGTGATGTTAGTTGGGTGTTAAAATCCCATACTATGACTGTATTGCAGTCAATATCTCCCTTAAAGGCCTTCATGAGTTTTTTTATGTATATTTAGGTGCTCCTATATTGGATGCATATACTCTTGTTGGATAGGTCCCTTTAGTGTTATGTAGTGACCTTCTGTGTCTCTCTTATGGCATTTGTTTTGAAGTCTATTTTGTCAGATATAAGTATTGCTACTTCCACCTTTTTAAAATTTTCATTTGCATGGAAATTTTTTTTCTATCTCTTCACTTTCAGTCTGTGTGAGTCTTTTATTCTAAGGTGGATCTCTTGTAAACAATGTATATATGGATCCATATTTTCTCAACCATTCAGCTACCCTTTGTCTTTTTATTGGATCATTTATTCCATTTACATTTAAAGTTATTATTGATAGGTACTTATATTGCCATTATTCTTTATGCCTATGTTTATCTCTATATATTCCTTCTTCTTCTTACAATAGTCCCGTTAGCATTTCTTGTAATGCTGGTTGGGTAGTAATAAACTTCTTCAGCCTTTCCCCCTGCCCCCTCCTTTTTTTTTTTTTTTTTTTTTTTTTTTTTTTTTTTTTTTTTTGTCTTGAGAAGCTCTTTATTTCATCTTTAATTTCATCCTTTCTGGATAAGACAGTCTTAGTTTTAGATTCTTGCATTTCATTATTTTGAGTACTTTATACTATTCCCTTCTGGCCTGTAGTATTTCTGTTGAGAAATCAGCTGATGGCCTTATGGAGTTCCCATTTAGGTAATGACCATCTTTCTCTTGCTGCCCTTAAGTTTCTCTCTTTGTCTTTAACATTTGCCATTTTAATTAAGGCATGTTTTGGTGTGGGTCTCTTGGGTTTTTCTTAAACTGTGATTCTCTGTAGTTCCTGAACTTGTGTGACTTTTTCCTTGACCAGATTAGGGAAGTTTTCGGTAAGTTTTTCTTCAAATAGGTTCTCTAGCACTTCCTCACTTTTTTTTTTACTTTCTTACTCCTATGATGTGGATATTGTTCCATTCCATGCTGCTGCAAAGTTCCCTTAAACTGTCTTCATGCTTTTTAAGTGTTATTACTTTTTGCTGCTCTAACTGAATAATTTTTTTCTACCTTGTCTTCTAATTTGCTGATTCAGTCCTCTGCTTCTAATTATTCTAGGGTGTTTTTATTTTAGCCATATCCTTCTTCGTTTCTGGCTAGTTGTTTTTCATAGTTTCTATGTTCTTTTTCATGCTGTTGAGCATTCTAAAACTCATTGCTCTATACTCTGTTTCTGATAAATTGCTTGCCTTCATTCCACTTAGCTCTTTTTCTAGAGATTCTTCCTCTTCCTTCATTTGGGGCCAGTTTATTGTTTCCCCATTTTTTCTGTTTATCTATATTTGTTTCTATGTATTGTATAAGACTGCTATGCCCCCACCCCCCCAGGTTTGGTGGGGTGGCTTTCTTATGGAACCCAGTGCTGTAGTCTCCTTGTTCGTCTAAGCTGGATAATCTAGGAATGTCCCTTTTGGGGTTATGTGAGCCCTCCTCTTGTATTTGGGTCTTCATTGCTGTTGTCCCATTCATGGATGGGCCCAGCCCAAAGATTTTCTATAATAAATAAAATAAAACATAGAATAGGAAAAGAAAAGATAAAAGAAAAATATATTAAAAAAGAAAAAAAAAGAATAGAATAAAAGGAAAGAGAGAAATAAAATAATATGAAAGAAGAAAAGAAAAAAAAATCCTTTGTATCTATTTGTGGAGCTTGCTGGATTTTGCTCCGATGAACAAATCTGACCCATTTTTGTGTCTGTCCTGGGCCTTCTGATAGGAACTCTGGTGAAATCCCATGTGTGTCATTGTCCCTGCCTGACCCAGGGCAACGTTCTGGAAGCATGGCAGGGAGGAGGCCCACGTAGTCCAGCAGGCAGAGCTTCCATAGCCCAGAGGCCATATCTGCTTTGGGTCTCACACTTTTATGTCCCTGTTCTGAGATGCTCTCCCTTCCCCCATGGAACTGGGCTCTGTGGGGGTACTGGGTCCTGGACAAGGTGGTTTAGTCAGATTCATATTGGGGTGTGCCCATAGCTTGCAGGAGGGGAGCCCGGGCACTTCCTCTTCTTCCAATGCCTCAGCTCTGCCTGGCTCACTGGCACCCCCTCATTGTCACCCCAAGCAGGAGGGGATACAATTTTTTTTTTAACACAGCCCTACTTGGTACTCTAATATTTCAGCTCAACCTGCCCCCAGTGGGCAGGGTCACTGCTTAGGCTCCAACCAGGTCAAATGTCTGAGTCCACCACAACCACAGACCCAGCTGCACTGGCACAACTTTCCAGCCCAAAGCTGTCCCTCCTTGCCTCAGGTTGCAGCCAGGTGGTGCCAGACCAGCTGTTCTGTGGCTGGCAGAAAGGGTACCTTTCCCACGCTTGAGTGGGGAGGGCTGATCCTCTTTCCTGGGCACACTGTCCATCCCCTGCCCTGCTCTCTGCCGAAAGCTCTTTCAGAGAATACAGGTGTGCTCTGATTCACAGCTGAGTACATAGGTCAGACCCTTCCACTGGCCTAAGTTATGCCTGTGGCCCTTCCCTCAGACTACGATCAGGGTACAATTCCCAGGCTGGTATTGTAACAAAACAATCACTCTTTCCTTGGAATAGTGTGGTCTGAGTCTCCCAGGCGGAACAAATCACCACTGATTCCCACTGCCCGATGCTATGTGGGCTCCCCTTCCCTTCTCTAGTGTTCTGGATTGGAATAGCTGCATGGGACTCAGACGCTCGGTACGAGGGGCAGGGCTGTGCTGCCACACCAGCCCACCAGCTTCCTAGCCAGGCAACTGCACAGTAGCTGCACAAGTTGACTCACTCTCTCCACAGCTTATTCTGTCCCCTCTCCCTGCTCCCCATTCACAGTATTTTGGATCAGCTATTTTTCGACTATTTCTTCAAGCCGAATACTCTGCAGTTTAGCTTCAAGTCTGGTCTGCAGCAAGAGGAAGGAGCTCCCTGCTAGTCTATAGCCAGCTGGGTATCTTCACCATTCCTGAAATATTTTGCAACACCCGCTAATGTTTTCAGGTTAAAGAGTATGTTTCCTTAAATAATAAAAAGTAAAGAACATATAGTAAATGGCAGGAGAAATCATGACTTGAGTAAAGGGTTTTTGTTTCTTAGACTTCTGCTGGTATTATAATCATTGTTAGGTGTAAATGGGAAAGACTCAGAGAGCTTCAGTATCTCAGTCAGAGTCAGTTTCAGAAAAATGGCTGCCCCCTACTATAAAGTCCTCAAGAGATGCGAACTGGAGCCAAGGTATCAGAATTGCTCTGTCTTGATTGCCTTGTGCTCACTGATTACATTTAAAGGCTGTTTCAGAAGGAGCTACTGGCCTGGGTGTTTTCATGAGCTCTTTCCTTCCGTTATATTGCCAACAAGGAGTCCGGACAATGAAGATGGAATACGCATGAAGGTCTAACGCCCGCCCCACCCACCCCCCACTCTGATGTTTCCTGGATTGTTTGCAATGGTTGTGTAAGGAAAATGCAAGAAGGTTCTGACTCTTGGGCATGGAGATATCCCAGCACAACCTGCACATACGGGAACGACTCAAGTTCTGGAGTGTACACACCTGCGCCCTTTCTCCCTTCCATCCCAATGTTTATAGCTGTCTCCCCGAGCTGGATCGCCTCTGTTCTCCCCCAGTCCTGATTTCCAGGTCCTGGTATGATAACTGTGTGCTTGTTCCCGCCTCTTTCTAGTAGATTCTAATTGCTTCCTCACTCAGAGGTCTCTGGCTTGCCACTGGACTGTGGTCAGACAGGACAGAGTGGTTAGTTCAAGCATGTAAATGTACGGGTGGAAGCTGTGTCCCAGTCTTGTGATAACAAATACAAATGGCCCTATGCAAACTGATCTATAGGAACCCCATGCCTTTATTTCATTTTATTTTTCTTATGGAAGACTCCAGAAATAAATTTTAGCTTCAGCAGATTTATTGTAATGGTAGTTTTTCAACCTTTTAAATGTCCTGGTATTTTCTCAAGTCAAATATATTTCTAGAGAAAAATTCTAAACATTCTGGTGTAATTATTATTAGAGTCACCCCCGTAGGCTCTTCCCAGGAAACCCTGCATAAAAAGGGTAGTTTCCTTTATCCACAAAAGTGTCTTAACTTTTTGTTTAATTGGCAGCAAACTGCATGAGGAACCAACTAGTTTTACGTCATTAATAGTAAAATTTTCCTGAGAAGCCTGCTTTTTGGCTTTTGAACACCTCAGATTTTCCATAACCTTCATTAATGCCAGTGGGATTAGAAAGAAAATAATAATAATTCATTTTTGTTATTTCAGGTGTCATATAATGTTACCACTTACAAAGCACTTTCTAACACAATTATTTTTAGAAATATTCACATTTCCTGAGGGATAAGTAAGTTTTTTTTCCATATTTTACAGACAAAAACACTTGAACAGCAAGGTTAAGTGACTTGCTTACAGAAGCACTGAGACCCAATGTTGAGATCAGGCTTCCAAATCAACTTTCAATTACTGAGACCACTTGACCACATTCTTTCTAAATGTAACACAATTTTTTGAAAAAGAAAAAATAGGTTCTAACTGCTTTTAAGAACATAAATATTCTGAACTGAATCCTAGGTCAGAGATTTTCAAATGCCTAAGAAGCATGGAAACAGTTAAGGCAGCATGCCATATTTAACTAAGAGGGCTATTATTGTAAATAATTCCGTAGGTTAATTTATTCCTCATTTATATCCATTAATTCAACAAACACTTACATAGCAACTAATATCACAATTATGAGTTAAATTGCAAATTTATACACATTTAAATATTACATATATTACACACACATTTATTGCTATTACATATATAGTATTTATTTAGTGTTTAGTGTTAGGTTGTCTGCTAAATGATTTACATATATTATCACATGCACTCCAACATAAATTATCTGATTTAAGTATTAAACAACCTTATATTATAGGTGTTACTTCCCCAATTTTACAGGTGAGAAAATTCACAAGTTACACAGCATGTTACTTATTGATCCAATATTCAAATCTAGGTTAGTGTTTTAAAGAACATAGGCATTTATACTAGAAGGACTTGAGTTATAATGTTACCACTTACTAAGCAGCTTACAGGGGTATTACTTAATTCTATGTGCTTAAGTTTTCTAGCTTCGAAAATTGGAATTTTAATAACTAATGTCATTGTCCAATAACAGAAGATTCTTATGAGGAGTAAGGAAAACTGTGTTTTTAATGCCTAATAATATTTCCTCAGAAAGTTAACATCCACCTTCTAAATATGACTTGAAGAGACTGGATATGGCTATTTTAAAATCTCTGAAATGCACAGTAAATGGGAGGAGAAGGTAAAGAAATTTTAGAACAAGGACCAAGAGAGGCCAGAAATCTAGCATAGCAAATTGAAGTCAGGAGTTGGGTTTCATGTCAGGCATACATTTGCCAGGCAGACCTGAACTTTGATCTTCAGACTCATAGAGAAACAGGGAGTAAATGGCAATTCTAGGCCTTACACAAGGTGGAGAGTCAAATAATAATTCCTTTAAAATAAAATGGGGTTACCAAAGAGTTCTGTCTCATTGAAATAATGAAGAAAATATATCCCCAGATGAAAGCAAGAAACTTGAAAAGTGTAATATTTTGATAAAGAATGGGGAATAGAATGTGACTGAGAATTTGAAATAAATCAGTCATCAGGTTGTATTTACAACCTGGAAGTTTCAAAACCTTCCAAGTTGAGAATTCAGTTTAGTAGTAAATTAGTAGTAAATTAGTAGTGCCCTCTAGACACTACAAGAAGCAAATAGAGAAATTCTGTGCATCTAACTATCTCACAAAGATATATAATAGAAAATAAGAAAGAGAGATCCAAGATGGCAGTGGAAAGGACGGCAGTGAGGAGAGAGGGTGAGTGAGTGAGAGAGTGAAAGGGAAGTGCGTGGATGTGTGGGGCACGTGTGTGAGTGAGGGACAGTCAGGACTATTGAGGGCTGATGAACCAGGCTCCCCTGGCCAGGCAGCCTCTACCACTGATATCTCTCCTGGAGCGGCCAGCTCTGCCATAGAGACCGCACCATCTTGAAGGGAAGAGTAGCTGTGACTGGGAGCCCAGCCTCACCTACAACCAGGGAGACCTCAAACACCACCCAGAACACTGCAGCCACACAGGCCAGGGACCAGCTGCCTCGGCTGTGAACCCACAAACACCACAACTCCAGTCTCTCCGGCCACAGGCTCCTAAAAATGTTGTCCAGGGGGAGATAAGGTGGCTGCTGAATAGGTGGATGGGTCCTGCGCCTTCTCATGGAGCCTATAGAAGAAACAGCTGAATCGAATAACATCCACCTGGAAATGGAGAATTAAACACAGCTGGTGAGACAATCTGTGGATGGAAAGATCAGAGGTTGCCTGGAGAGAGGTGGGCTCAGGGATCTGGGCTGGAGGGAGAAACAAATGCAACCAGGACCAGAGTCTCAGAGGGAGACTTCACTGCACCAAATCCACATCCCACTGTAGTGCTCGACTGTGGCCGGGGGTCCCACAGGGCTGCTGGCAGCCGGGAATTCTAGATCTAAGCACACAGCCATGGGAGGCTGCTCCCAGAAAGGCAGCCTGAAGTTCTGCACCGGCCACACAGTGCCGGGGTAGAGAGACGCGCAGCGATGTGGTAACTGTCTTTATATTTTCCTTGCTTTTCCTCGCTAAATCCAGTACACAGGGTCTTTCAATTACAAATACTCACTGAGGCTGCAATGAAGGGGAAGGTGGTTTTGTGGAAGCTGGGGAGCAAATAGGGAGAGATGATCAGGAAGCGAGCTCTGGGACAGTCCATCCCTCCAATCCTGAACGGCCATTTTTCTCCTGAAGACCAGACCCTCCTAGCAGTGCAGCTGCACCCAGCCTTGAGCTCGGCAGGGAAACAAAGATTCTAAATACCCCCAGGGAGCCCTTGGGAACTGGGTTGAGGGATCATTTGGTCCCGGAAACTAATACAGAATCACCACCACCTGGAGGCCATGTCAGAAATAGACTCTTGTGTAAATACGACTGAAAGCAGGCAGGCAGATAAAGCTGGCAGATTGGTCCTGCCTGGCTGCCACCAAGGCTGTAGCGTCTGACAAAGAGGATCGGTGGATCGCTGGGGACTTCAACACAGTGCTGACTACCTAACAGGAACTGAGACGTGGCAGGCAGAACAGTAGAGAGGGGTCTAAAACCAGTCCCCATAGGACATTAAAACTCAGCTGAAGTGAATGAACTTCACTACTACTTTTTATTTGTTATCCTTAACTTAAGAAACTAATTTTTATCTTTATTTTATTTTATTATTCTTTATACTTTTTATTGTTATTATTATTATTTTAATCTTTTATTTATTTATTTTTGGATTAATGTTCTACATTCTATATTTATTTTTTAAACATTATTATACTCTATCTCATTTTTTCCTTTATGCCAACTCTTTTTTCCTCACTTCTCCCTTTTCCATCCTGTTTCTTTTCTCCTGTTTCTGCTTTAGTTTTTTTTCTCTCCTTTCTTTTTGACTTTGTTAACAATTGATCTTCTTTATCTGCTCTATTGATGCATTACTATTATAGCAGTTTCTGTTGGCTTCCTTATATAACAAATTTCCTCTCCCCTACTCCAAACCCATGCATCCTCTCTTTTCCCTTTCATCCCTAGCCAATTTTTTTTCTTGTTGTTGTTGTTTGGTAGTTTGTTTGTTTGTTTGTTGTTTTTTTTATTCTTTTGTTTTTCCTCTCTACAATTGTTCTCTTCTTCTAATAGCTTAATTAGTTTCACTCACCAAACTCAGGCCTATCTGCTCTCCAGTCTCCTTTTCCAAAAACAGATGAATATATAGATAGATTAAAGAAAAGAAACTTTTTTATTTTATATCTATAAATTTTCTTTTATATATATTTTAAAATATATTTAATTATTATTAAATATTATTTTTATTATTTTATTTTTATTTATTTTAACTGATTTTATTTTTTATTGAGTATTTTTTTTTTTTGCTTTTCCTCATACACTCATTCTCTTTCTAACTCCTCTATACTAAATCATGGCCATTCCCCCATTCACCTTTCCCTTTTCTTCTGGAAATAAGCTCTGCCTCTTCAGATTCGGCTCCCCTCCTTTTTTTCTGGGTGATTGTTGTTTGCATTTTTTGGATTAGTTGTTTGTTTTGTGGAGTTTTCTCCCCATCTACGTATATTTTTCCCTTATTTTTTCTTCTTTTTTTCTCTCTTCCTTTTTATCCTTTTCTTAATATCATTTTTTGTGCTCTTTTCCCTCCCCTAATTCTCTTTTCTTCAGTGGTATCCTTTATTTGGGATTATTGGAGTCATGAACACATTAGTGTTTTGTTCTCTCTTTGATGTGTCTTGTTGAGTTGTGTTTTGTGCCTTTTGGTCAACGTAGTAGAGAGTGAGCAACATAATAAGACACACTGAGAGGAGTGAAAATGGGTAAATAAAGAAACAGCCCCCATAAGAAAGAAAAGGGGGAATCACAGAAAAGGAAGTAAATGAAATGGAGGCAAGCAATTTGTCAGAGAAATAATTCAGAACAAAGTTCATAAAGATGCTGAAAAGGATGAAAGACAAATTCAACAACATGTGTAAGAATCAAGAGGATATGAAGAACCAAGAAGAAATGAAGACTGGCATAGCTGCAATAAAGAACACAATAGAAAGCATCAACAGTAGACAAGAAGAAGCTGAAGACCACATCAGTGAGCTAGAAGACAAGGTAGGGAAAAACAGCCAATCAGAGCAGCAACTGGAAAAAAACAAACAAACAAACAACAACAACAACAACAACAACAACAAAACTAAAAAGCAGGAGGAGAGCCTAAGGGAGCTTTGGGACAATGTGAAACAAAACGACATCCACATAATAGAGGTTCCAGAAGAAGAGGAAACTTAGCAAAGGAAAGAAAACCTGTTTAAAGAAATAATGACAGAAAACTTCCCTGATATTGGGAAGAAAAGACTCACACAAGTCGAAGAAGCTCACAGAGTCCCAAATAAGATGAACCCAAAAAGACTGACAACAAGACACATCAAAATTAAATTGGTAAACACCAATGACAAAGTAAGAATCTTAAAGGCTGCCAGAGAGAGACAGAAAGTTAGCTATAAGGGATCTCCCATTAGACTATCAACTGATTTCTCAACAGAAACACATCAGGCCAGAAGGGAATGGAATGAAATATACAAAGTCATGCAAAGCAAGGGACTGAATCCAAGAATACTATACCCAGCAAGGCTATCATTCAAAATTGAAGGTGAAATCAGGAGCTTCACAGATAAAAAAGGACTAAGGGAGTTTATTACCAACAAACCAGCAATGAAATAAATGCTAAAGGGACTGCTGTAAAAAAGAAGAAATAGGAAGGGAAGAAGGAACACAGGCATAAAGAATAAAAATGGCAACAAAAAAACACCTATCAATAATAACATTAAATGTAAATGGATTAAAAGCTCCAATCAAAAGATAGGGTAGCTGATTGGATAATAAAACATGACCCATCTATCTTCTGTCTACAAATACCCACCTCAGAATAAAGGACTCACACAGACTGATTGATAGTGAATGGATGGAAAAAATTATTCAGACAAATGGAAATGAAAGAAAAAAACTGGGGTAGCAGTACTTATATCTGACAAATTAGACTTCAAAGTGAAGGCCATAACAAGAGATAAGGAAGTCCATTTCATAATACTAAAGGGAGCAATTCAACAAGAGGATATAACTCCAGTAAACGTATATGCACCCAATAAAGAAGCATCCAAATACATTAAACACACACACACACACACACACACACACACACACACACACAAACAACAGCAACAACAACAACAACAACAGCAAAAACAAACAAACAAACAAAAACTTCTGGAAGATATCAAGGGAGATATTGACAGCAATACGGTCATAGTAGGGGACTTTAATACCCCATTGACACCAGTGGATAAATCCTCTAAACAAAAAATCAGCGAAGAAACATCAGTCCTAAATGATTCACAAGATCAGATGGAATTAATTAACATCTTCAGAACATTTCATCCCAAAGCTACAGAATATATATTCTTCCGAAGTGCATATGGGACATTTTCAAAGAAAGACCATATATTAGAACACAGGCTAAGTCTCTTCAAATTCAAGAGGATAGAAATCATTGCAAGTATTTTTTTCAGATCACAAAGGCATAAAAATAAAAATCAACTACAATAAAAAAAAATGAAAAAAAATCAAGCACTTGGAGGCTAAATAGCATGCTATTAAACAATTTTTGGTTTGCCAAAGAGATCAAAGAAGAAATAAAAACATCTTGGTAATGAACAACAATGAAAACACAATAATCCAAAATCTATGGGACATAGTAAAAGTAGTCTTGAGAGGGAATTTCATAGCTCTACAGGCCTACCTCAAAAAAATGGGGGGGAAAAAATGGTAATAAATTATCTAACCCTACAATTGAAAGAATTAGAAAGAGAGCAACAAGAAAGGCCCAAAGTAAGCAGAAGGAAGGAAAAAATAAAGGTCAGAGTGAAAATAAATGAGATAGACCAAAAACAAACAAGCAAGCAAAAACAGTACAAAAGATTAATAAAACCAAGAGCTGCTTCTTTGAAATGGTAAACAAGATTGATGAACCTCTAGCCAGGCTCACCAAGAAGCAAAGAGAGTGGACCCAAATAAACAAATTCAGAAATAAAAGAGGTGATGTAACAACTATCCCCACAGAAATACAAAGGATTTTAAAAAAAATCTTATAAACAACTATATTCCAACAAGCTGGACAACCTAGATGAAATGGAAATATTCTTAGAAAATACAAACTCTCAAATCTCAGTCAGGAAGAATTAAAAAAAAACTGAATAGGCTGATAATTACCAAAGAAATTGAAGCAGTAATTAAAAAACAAAAAAACTTCCAGCAAACACAAGCCCTGATCCAGAAAGCTTTACAGGGCAGTTCTACCAAGCATTCAAAGAACAACTAAAACCTATCCTCCTCAGACTATTCCAAAATATTCAAGAGGAAGGAACACTTCCCAGCTCTTTCTATGAAGCCAGCATTACCCTCATTCCAAAACTAAAGACACCACAAAAAAGGAGAAATACAGACCAATATCTTTGATAAACACAGATGCTAAAATACTCAACAAAATTCTAGCAAATCAGATCCAACATTACATTAGAAAGATCATACATAATGACCAAGTGGGATTTATTCCAGGAATGCAAGGATGATACAATATCTGCAAATCAATAAATGTGATACATCACATAAACAAATTGAGAGACAAAAATCACATAAGCATATCAATAGATGCAGAAAAAGCATTTGACAAAATCCAACACCCTTTCTTGATAAAAACTCTCAGCAAAGTGGGAATAGAGGGATCATACCTCAACATAATAAAAGCCTTATATGACAAACCTACAGCCAACATCATACTCACTGGGTAAAAACTAGAATCATTTCCCATTTTCACCACTCCTGCTCGATATAGTACTGGAAGTGCTATCCATAGTGATCAGACAAGAAGAAGAAATAAAAGGCATCCAAATTAGAAAAGAAGAAGTAAAGCTGTCCTTATTCACAGATGGCATGATACTGTACATAGAAAACCCCAAAGACTCCATCAAAGAACTAAAAGCAGTCGTGAGAGAGAATTTCATAGCTCTACAGGCCTACCTCAAAAAATGAGGAAAAAAAAAAATGGTAATAAATGGTGGATTTCCCTACCTGGTTTGGCTCAGTGGATAGAGTGTCAGCCTGTGGATTCAAGGTTCCCGGGTTCAATTCCAGTCAAAGGCACAGGACAGGGTTGCAAGCTTGATCCCCAGCACGGGGTATGCAGGAGGCAGACAATCAATGATTCTCTCTCATCATTGATGTTTCTAACTCTCTCTCCCTCTCCTTTCTTCTCTGAAATCAATAAATATATATTTAAAAAAACTTAAGAAAAAAAACAACTATTAGACTTAATAAGTGAATTCAGTAATGTGGAAGGATACAAAATTAACACCTAGAAATCTATGGATTTTTTATACAACAGTAATGAACTCACAGAAAGAGAATGTTTTTTTTAAAAAGTCATTTACCATTGTACCAAAAAAAAAAATTAAGTAATCTAGGAATAAACTTAACTAAGGAGGTAAAAAACCTGGACTCATAAAACTACAGGACATTGAAAAAAGAGATAGAGGAAGAAATAAACAAATGGAAGAACATATTGTGTTCATGGATTGGTAGAATCAACATCATTATAATGTCCATGCTACCCAAAGCAATTTATAGATTCAATGCAATCTCCATTAAAATACTAACGGCATATTACACAGACCTAGAACAAACTCTCCAAAAATTCATCTGGAATAATAAAAAAGACCCTGAATAACCACAACAGTCCTGAGAAAAAAATAACAAAGTTGGAGAGATCACAATACCAGATATCAAGCTATATTACCAAGCCACAGTTCCCAAAACTGCCTCATACTAGCACAAGAACAGACATATAGACCAATGGAACAGAACAGAGAACCCAGAAATTGACCCAAGCTATTATGCTCAATTAATATTTGACAAAGGAAGCAAGAGCATTCAATGGAGTCAAGACAGTCTCTTTAATAAATGGTGCTGGGAAATTTGGTCAGATACATGCAAAAAAATGAAACTAGATCACCAACTTACACCATACACAAAAACAAACTCAAAATGGTTAAAGAACTTAAATGTAAGATGGGAAACCATATAAATCTTAGAAGACTTCATAGGCAGCAAAATATCAGACATATGACCTAGCAATATTTTTACCAATACAGCTCCTAGCTAGGGCAATTGAAACTAAGGAGAAAAACAAATGGGACTACATCAAAATAAAAAGCTTCTGCATAGCAAAATAAACCATCAACAAAACAACAAGAAAGGCCACTGCATGGGAAAACATATTTGCTAATGCTATTTCAGATAAGGTTATAATCTCTAAAATTTATATGGACCTCATACAACAAAAGGAAGATAAACAATCCAATAAAAAAAATGGGCAAAAGATCTATTTAGAGACATTTCGAAAGAGGACATACAGAAGGCTGAGAGACATATGAAAGCATGCTCAAAGTCAGTAATCATCTGAGAGATTCAAATCAAAACAACAATGAGTTACCATCTCACACCTGTCAGAATGGCTATCCTCAACAAATCAACAAATGACAAGTGCTGGTGAGGATGTGGAGGAAAAGGAACCCTCCTTCACTGCAGGTGGGAATGCAGACTGGTGCAGCCACTGTGAACAGTTTGGAGTTGCCTCAGAAATTTAAAAATGGAACTCCCATTTGACCCAGTAATCCCACTTCTAGGAATATATCCCAAGAAAACAGAAACACCAATCAGAAAGTATATACGCACCCCTATGATCATAGCATCATAATTTACCATAGCTAAGATTTAGAATCAGCCTAAGTGCCCATCAGCAGATGAGTAGATTAAAAAACTGTGGTACATTTACACAATGCAATACCATGCTGCTATAAAAGAGAAGGAATCCTTTTACCATTTGCAACAGCATGGATGGACCTGGAGAGCATTGTGCTAAGCGAAATAAGCCTGTTGGAGAAAGATAAATATCACATGATCTCACTCATATGTGGGATAAAATGGTCAACATAAACTGATGAACAAAAATAGATCCAAAGACAAGGTGGCATGGAACAGATTGTTCAACCTCAGGAGGAAGGCAGGGGAGGGGGTGCTAGAGATCAACCAAAGGACTTGTATGCATGCATATTAGCATAACCAATGGACACAGATGCTGGGACAGTGGGGGCTTGTGCTCAGGGGTGGGAGTCGGTGGGGGGTCAATCAGGAGGAAAAAGGAGACACATGTAATACTTTAAACAATAAAAAAAAGAAAAGATAAGAAATCACATTTAGTAGAAAAGTAACTACTGAAACAATGGGGTGGGGGTGGGGGGGAATGGAAGGAGCACAAAAAGTGAAACCAAAATAGAGCCACAAGGGCTTCAGATATGGATCTGTTAAATATGAAAATAAAAACAATGAACTTGAAAATATTTGTAACAGGAACTATAAAAATTGAGAAGATGATTGAAGAAATAACCAGCATAACTACTAGGAAATAAACTAAAAGCATAATTAAAATTAAAACTTGAGTTGTAAGTGCTGAATGGTTTAAATTATCTTCTCACACATAATTAAAAATCTGGTCAAAATAATTAAAGACCCATTTGATGAAACTGGAGAGTAGCCACAGAGAGGCAGCAAATGGAGGTAAATATACCTCTGACATAATAAATCAGGCAGGTAAGATTTACAGCACTGTGATTTTTGCTTGAGGATGCAAGATATGAGAAGCCACTGACATACTGGTTTGAGGTACCAGAGGATGTATTTTAAGGCATTCAGAGCAGTGAGAAAGTCGGGGGAAATCCTTGAAGGAAATGAGCTATAAAAGGGTTAAGCCCCCAGATTTTACTTATAAAGTCCGCGCCAAACATTTGCTGGCTGCCAAACTACGCATGCATTGGGATGACCCAACAGAGCCCGTCATGTTTCATTTGGAACATGAAAGCACTAGGGAAAGATTGGCGCTCAAGGCCACCACAGCTAAAAACAGAGTTTGAACTTTGAATTATGTCAAACTGGTTACATTGTGAAACAACAATCAAAAGAAACTTGCTTGTTAGAGCAAGAGAGCAGAATATATAATCTCTAAAACATCTATAGTATGCCATTTAAAATTAAAGAATGATAAAGTAAACAGAAAATATGACCCATACTAAAAAGTAATTTCTTTAAAACATGAAATAGAAACTATAACCCATGGACACTGACAATCCTGTGGGGAGGGATAAAGGGGAGGTTTAGGGTTTGTGTGGAGGTGGGCAAAGGGGGAAGGAAATGGGGAATAGCTGCAATAGTGTCAACAATAAAAATTAAAAAACAAAACAAAACGAGGCCCAGGAAAATCCAAATTAGCGATTAGAAAATAGCAATAAGAGAGCAGCTATTGAGAGTTCCAGTCAAGAAGGCAGTGTAGGTGGGTGCAGTGCTCACTAGCATGACCGCATGAAAATTACAGCTAAATTATAGAATAATCAACCTGGAGAACCACCCGAAGACTAGCTGAACAGAACTCCTATAGCTTAGGAAATAGAGAAGAAGCCGTGCTGAGAGACTGGTAGGAGGAGCATTGATGTGAAATGAGCTGACTCCACACTCACATGTAGTGGTTGATACTCTACAGGTATCTCACCTGCAGAGCTTCCCTTGAGGAGCAGGGTCTCAGTCCCAGGCTGGTCTCCCCAGCCCAGAACACCAGTGCCAGAGAGAGGAGCCCACAAAACATCTGACTGTGGAAACCAGCAGAATTCCAGAGAAGCCCAAGACCACCTGGGAGACGCTGACCAGCGCTAGGGACCAGCAGGACCCATGGTGCCACACTGGCTCCTCACTGTGACTTGGGTGGACTTGGGTACATTTCTTGGAATTCCAGACCCCTTCATTTTAAGGTGAGGCTGTCCTGGGTGAGGTTTCCGGAATCCTGCCACGCAGTCTGAGTCATAGCACCATAATGCTGGGGGAAGCGGGAATGGCACCAGGTGTTAGACCAGTGGGGTTGCAGCAGACCTGTGTTCAGTAAATTTGGTACTTGAGTTCCAGCCAAGACTCACACTATAAGGGAACATTTGTTTAGAAAATCACAGAGGTAGAAGTGATTCATAGAAGAAATGGGCTTAGGAAACAAGTGATAGAGGCAAAGAAGGGCTCTTGGAGCTTGGAAGTGAGGAAAGTTAAGTAAGATGATGTGTCTGAGGGAAGGAATGAGTGGGCCTGCTCCTGGGAGGAGAGCACACTGTGTCCTCTGTGCTAAAGGTTCTAAGGGTGGAGACTTTAGGGACGGTCCCAGGGGAAGACCTCAATAGAATATTCAGCAGCTTTCCAGTTGTGTCCTTTCAGGGTTGTGATCTGCACTGATTGATTGCCCAACATCAGGACAGGGGGTCATTATACATCAGGACAGGCATGGCATAGCTTGTCTGGTTTTTGGCCTGGAGCTGAGATGCAACTGAAGCCTAAATGTTGTCTCTAGGGAGGAAAGGTCAGTGGTCCAAACCACATGTCCAGTGACTGATGTGATACAGGAAGAAAGGTCATCTTGGGGATGAGGTCCCTCCCTACAATTGTCCGTTGCTAGGCACCCAGGGTTTTCCACCCTGGTGACCTTGTGTACCTGGCCCATCATCTTTGCCCTGCTCATGTCTGTCCAAACGCCTACCAAGACAGCAAGAGCAAGCAGTGAAATCTTTCAAACATTAAAAGTCATAATAAAATCTGTACTAGCAGTCTTTCTTAAAAATCCCTCAAGGAATTCTAATCAAGATCGGGGTTCGCCAGAGACACCACAAGAGAACCTGAGTTGTGTGGCTCCAGAGAGAGGGCTACAGGGATGGCCACCATTGTCCCTTTTTGAGGTCTTCCCCCACATGGCCAAATCTGATACATTAGCCAAGTGAACTCCACTTGCTCCACCCATACAACTCTCTGAGGCCCTGCTCCACCCAACTCATGTACCACCTGAGGCTCTCTTAACTGCAATCAGCCATTAGAAGCAGTACTCACTCATTAAAAAACTCCAGAGGAGTTCCAGTTAAACTCAGAAAGAGCCAAAGACATAGAGGAAGAAAGTGAGTTGTATGGTTTCAGGGCAAAGGATGAAGGGACAGCATCATTGTCCTTGTGTTAAGCCCTCCCCTCATGAGACCAAGTCTGGTTTTAAATTACCATGGTGAACTCCACTAGCTCCAACCTGATGACTCCCTGAGACACAGCCCTAAGAGACTACAGGTCCCAGGCAGGTGGCAGCTGGCATTAGTGTACCCTAAAACATTTACTGAGTAGTCACAGGTTCAGCAGTGGCAGCAAATCTGAATCTGCATCAACCTGGTAAACACCACTTACCCCATTCTTGTGACTCCTTGACAACCCATCTCAGCCAATTCATGTACACCTGAATATTTTATAGCAGCTAAGCCTAATGGGAAGCTGGCAGTGGCAGCAGGTCTAGAGTTGCCTTGTGCCATTTATTAACCTGTCCCAAGTCTGGTACTGGTAGCATCCTACCTCAGCTCACAGTGAGGCTTCTTCACACATATCCAGGTCCACCATGGGCAGCTATCAACTGCAGATCACTTTGTAGCTCCTAACAGGTAGCGACAAGCCAGTCACACAGCATCTGACACTGCCTTGCACCAGAGCCCCTTTTAAGAGACTCCAGAACCAACACATCTAGTGGCTGGCTTCAGACCACAACAGAGCAGTGCCCAATTCGATCCACAAATATCACATCCGAAGGGACTAGGTGTTGCTGCTGTAAATTTTGTTTCATGGGTTTAGCTCTAGCACAACAGTTTGTGGACTCTGGTTGTAATCATTCCTCTCAGTCATTCAACCTGTGGGTCAATTCTAATCACTGTCATACCAACAGCAACCAAGGCCCAACTACAAGAAGAGGGCACATACAGCCACACAAGGAATACTCCTAAAACATGTGGCTCAGGTGATCAGGGAAACTGTGACACTTGGCCCCAGAGGACACCACTATATAATACCAGCCTTCCAAGACTGGAAGATATAGCCAGTCTACCAAATACGTAGAAATGAACACAGAGAGATAGTCAAAACTTGTCCCAAATAAAAAACAACAACAAAAAACAGGAGAAATCTCCTGGAGAAAACAACAACAAAAACACAAAACTGAATGAAATGGAGGCAAGCAATCTATCAGACACAGATTTCAAAACACTGGTTATAAGGATGCTAAAAGAAATTAGAGATAGTAAGCATAAAAAAGGCATAAAAACACAAAAAAGAGACAGTAGAATATGAATACAGAATACATTAGAAGGAATTAACAGCAAATTAGATAAAGCAAAGGCTCTGATTGGAAATTTGAAAGACAAGGTAGGAGAAAACACTAATCAAAAGAGCAAAAAGAAAATTATATATAAATGAGGATAGATTAAGTAGTCTCCGGAACAACATCAAGAGTAAAAACATCTTCATCATAGGGTTACCAGATGATTAAGAGAGAGAGCAAAGGATTTGGGACCTATTTGGAAATAAAATAAGTAACTGAAAATTTTCCTAACCTGCTGAAGGAAATGGACATACAAGTCCAGCATTTGCAGAGACCCAAACAAGATGACCTCAAAAAGGGCCACACTAAGACACATAATAATTAAGATGGCAAAGGTTAGAACCAAAGAGAGAGTCATAAAAGCAATTCAGGAAAGGCAGTTCATTGCCTACAAGGGAGGTTCCAAAAGACTTCACAGAAACTTTTGAGGCAAAACCAAGATTTCTCTACCAGGAAGGTTATGATTTAAATTTTAAGAGAAGTAAAAAGCATCCCAGACAAGGGAAAACTAAAGGAATTCATCACTACCAAACCAGTACTACAACTAATGTTAAAGGAAATTCTATAAGAAGAAAAAAGAAAAGAAAAGAAATAATAAAATGCCAATAGCTATGAACCTATCATTAATAACTTTAAATGTGAATAGATTAAGTGCTTCTATCAAAAAACATAGGGCCCAGTTGGTGTGAGTCAGTGGTTGAGCATTGACCTGTGTGCCAGGAGGTCACTGGTTTGATTCCTGGTCAAGGTGCAGGCTTGGTCCCACTTTAAGGCATGCAGGAGGCAGCCGATCAATGTTGACATTGCTATCACTCTCTTTCTCTGCCTTCCTCTCTCTCTAACAACAATAAAAACATTTTTTAAAACAGACATAAGGTAGCTGAATAATAAGAAGCCAAGACCCATGGGTAAGCTGTCTACAAGAGGCCCACTTCAGATGGAAATACACATAAAGACTGAAACTGAAGGGATAGATAAGAATACTAGTATTGCATGTAAATGGAAATCAAAACATAAAGCTGTGGTAGCAATAATTATATCAGACAAAATAAGGTTTAAAACAAAGTTATAATATGAAACAAAGAAGGATATTACATAATGATAAAGGTATCAATTCAACAAGAGGATATAACCCTTAAACATTTATGCACCCAACATAGGAATACTTAAATACATAAAGCACATATTAATTGACATAAAGGGAGAGATCAACAGTAATACAGTCATAGTAGGGGACTTTAACACCCCATTGATATCAATGGGTACATCTCCCAGACAGAAAAATTAACAAGAAAACCTTGGCCTTAAATGATACATTAAACCAGATGGAGTTTAATACATTTTTAGAGCACTTCATGCCAAAGCAGCAGAATATACTTTTTTTTTTAAGAGCACATGAAACATTCTCAAGAATAGATTACATGTTAGGTCAAAAGTCAAGTTTCAATAAATTTAGGAAGGATGAAATTATATTAAGTATCTTCTCCAACCACAATGGTATAAAACTAAATATCAACTACAAAAAAAACCCAAAACCGGTTTGGCTCAGTGGATAGAGCGTCGGCCTGCGGACTGAGGGGTCCCGGGTTCGATTCCGGTCAAGGGCATGTACCTGGGTTGCGGGCATATCCCCAGTGGGAGATGTGCAGGAGGCAGCTGATCGATGTTTCTCTCTCATCGATGTTTCTGACTCTCTATCTCTCTACCTTCTTCTCTGTAAAAAATCAATAAAATATATTTTAAAACAAAACAAAACAAAACAAAAAAAACCCAAAACAAAAAAAACACACACAAAACAAACAAACAAACAAAAACACAGAAAAACACACAATCACCTAGAGGCTAAATAACATGTTACTAAACAATGAATGGTTTAACAATGAGATGAAGGAAGAAATTATAAAACACCTTGAGACAAGTGATAAAACAACAACCACAAATAAAAATCAATGGGACACAATATAAGCAATCACAAGAGTGAAATTAATAAAAATACAGGCCCACCTCATAACACAAGAAATATATCAAATAAACAATCTAACCTTACATAAAGAAACAGGAGAAAGAACAATGAAGTCCAAAGTGAGTAATAGGAGGGAAATAATAAAGATCACAATGAAAAGAAACAAAATTGAGTAAAAAAAAATATAACAGATAAATAAAACTAAGAGCTGGTTGCTTGACAAAATAAATAAGAATAATTATAGAAAAATACTAAGAACAATCATACACCAACAAATAGATCCATGTGGAAGAAATGGATGGATAGATAAAAACCATGTAGTCCTCTAAGGCTCAATCAAAAAAAATCAGAAAAGCTGAACAGACCAATTACTACCAACAAAATCGAACCTATAATAAAAATAATCCCCGCAAACAAAAGTCCTGGATGGATCCACGGGTTAATTTTACCAAACATTCAAATAAAAATAACATCTGTATTTCTCAAAGTGCTCCTAAAAATGTAAAGGTAGGCAATGCTTCCAAGCTCTTTTTTTGAGGTTATCAATACCCTGATTCCAAAACAAGACAGACATTACAAAAAAAGGAAATTACCTGATAAACATAGCTATAAAATCTTCAACAACATATTAGTAAACTGAATTTAATAATACATTAAAAATATCATATACCATGATCAAGTGGGATTTCTTTCTAGAATGCAAGGTTGGTTCAATATCTGCAAAACAACGTGACACACTATGTAAACAAAATGAAGAATAAAAATTATATGATCATCATTAGATGCAGAAAAAACAGTGGACAAAATCCAGTACCCATTTCTGATAAAATCTCTTAGCAAATTGAGAACACAAGGAACATACCTCAACATAAATGAAGGTTATATATAACAAGCCCATAGCTAATATCATCTTCAACAGAGAAATGCTAAAAGTGTATTCCTTAAGGTCAGAAACAATACAAGGTTCTCAACTTTCCCCACTGTTATTCAACAGTCTTAGCTCCAGCAATTTGACAAGAAAAAGAAATTAAATGCATCCAAATTGGAAATGAAGGAGTAAAACTATCACTATTTGCAGATGACATAATACTATTTGTAGAGAAACCTAGGATTCTACCAAAAAACTACTAGACCTGATAAATATAATAAAGCAGAATAAAAATGTAATAACACAGAATAAAAATTAATATTCAGAAATTGGTTGCATTTTCATACACCAATAAATAATTATAGGAAAGAGAAATTAAGAAAACAATCTCATTTATAATTGCATAAAAAAATACTTAGAGGAGTAAATTTACCAGAGAGGTAAAATACATATACTTATAAAATGATGAGATTTTGAAGAAATAATTCAAAGAAGATATGAATAAGTGGAAACATATTCCATGGTCATGGATAAAGAGATCATTAAAATATCCATACTACCCAAAGCAATCTATAATTTTCACACAATCTCTATTAGAACACCAGTGCCACTTTTTCACAGAACTAGAACAAATAATCCTAAAATTTATATGGAAACACAAAAGACCCTGAATAATTACAGCAGTCTTGAGAAAGGACAAAGTCAGAGGTATCACACTACCTGATATCAAAGTAAACTACAAGGCTATCATAATCGAAAAGCATATTGATATTTTCAGAAAAATCATTGAAAAGGAATGCACTATTCATATCATTAAGTCAGCTTTACTAATAGTAAACCAAAAACAACAGCAATAACAAAAAAAAACACTTCAAGGAAAGAAAGTTACAGTAAAGCTACATATAAAATATTCCTTTTATACTTATACTAGAGACCCAATGCACAAAAATTCATGCAAGAGTAGGCCTTCCTTCCCCCAGCTGCTGGTACCTGCTTCCCTGTGGCATCTGGGACCCAGGCTGGCTTCCCTCTAGCCCGGCTTTATCAGGAAGGATGTTCAGAATGATGTTGGGAAGGACATCTGGTCTAATTAGCATATTAACCTTTTATTATTATAGACTAGGGGCCCTTGAAAGGAACTGTGGGCCGTGAGGCTGCCGTAGGCACAGGGGCAGTTTCTTGGCCCATTCTCCATGCCCCTGCCTGGCCCCTCCCACCATGGCCCCCAGTCCTCTCTCTGCCAGCAGCTCCTCTCCCCCAGCCACCGCTCCCATGCACTGATGGTAATGCTCATACCCGATGATGGCGTGGAGCAACTGGGGCTGGTGCCAGCAGCGGGAGAAAGCAGGGCCTGCACTGTCAGCAGGTTTGAGCAGTGGCTGCTGCCCCAATTGCCACTCAGGAGCATGAGAAGGTGGAGAAGCCCTCAGGGGCGATCAGGGATGGCAGCCTCCACTCCCACCCACTGATGGTGCCAAGCAATCAGGACCAGCTCTGGGCACCGGAAGCTGGTGCGAGTGGGTTGGTGCTGGCAGCAGGTGCGAGTGCCAGGTGGGACTGCGGCATGCAGGACCAAAGAATTTTCAGTAACCACCAGAGGCTCGCCCAGATGACAGCGACCGGCACCCGCCTTGGTCTGGCACCCCCAACAAGCCTGCTCCACCATTCTGCCATGATCGTCACCTGCCATGTACCGTGTGCACCCCCTAGTGGCCAGTGAACATCATAGTGACAGGTTGTTCAGTTGTTCTGCCTTTCGGGCTATTTGCATATTAGCCTTTTATTATATAGGATAAATATCTTATATACCATATGCAGATACAATTCTCAAAAAAATAAATCTAATGTACTAGTATTATTAAAAGAGTATATAACATGACTAAGAGGAATTTCTTCTTAAAATGCAAGAATGCTCCATTATATGAAATTGATCAATGAAATAATGTAATTTATCACATCAATAGAATGAAGACAATAGCACACACACAAATTATCTCATTTAAGTAGACAAAACAAAATTCAACTCATTTTTAAAAGCACTCAATAAGCTCATGATAGAAGGACATCTCTTCAGAGTGATAATCTAAGTTCAGAAATAAGACAAGAATTCTTGTTGCCATTATATCTAATCAAATTAGTAGTAGAAGTTCTAGCCAGAAAAGTAGACAAGAAAAAGTAAGATCTAAATACAATAGCTAAAGCTATAATTCTTTTAAGAGAAAACAAATCATAAAATTAAATTTAGCAATGATTTCTTGGTTTGAAAGTAAAAGCACATAGGAGTACCTAAATACAAAAACAAACAAACAAAAATCAAATGAGTTGAACTTCATCAAAATTAAAGACATGTGTGCATAGAAGTATACTGTCAACAGTATAACAGCAATCCAAAAAGTAAGTAAGTAAATAAATAAATTAATTAATTAATTAATTAATTAATTAATTAATTAATTAATAAAATAAATTGGAAATCATATATCTAATAAGGGACTAATTCGAGAATATACAAATAACACCTATGACTCAGACACAATAAAAATAAGCAAACAAATTGACAAGTGGGGAAAAAATTTGAGTAAATGTTTCTCCAAAGTCAATAGACAAATAAACAATAAGCTTATAAAAAGACTCTAAGTACCACTTATTATTAGGAAAATGAAAATAAAAACAACAATGTGATATTACGTCAAACCCATTAGACTGACTAATTCTTTAAATTAAGATAACAAATGTTGATGAGAATGTAGAGGCTCTGGCCCTGGGTGTTCTATAAGAACTTTTGTCTTTAATAAAATGTTCAGTAACATGTAGATATATATCCTTCCTATTCAGGCACACCCAAGTGTTCTAACTTCACATAGTTTATAACTCTCATTTCTGCTCCATGAAACAGATAGGCTAGAATTCTGCAAATTGAATTGATATGTTCAGTAGTGCCACAAAAATAAAACATTAGGGAAAGTTGATATTCCTACAGTGTGAAAAAACAAAAAAAATATGAGTCAAAATTAGCAATGTAGGGAAAGTCAGAAAATATGCATGGATATTGGATATTTCTTCAGCCTCTCCTATTGCCATACTCTGGGGGAGGTATTGAGTGAGGCCCCTTGATCCCCTTAGAAGAATGATTCTTACCTATAATTTGCTTTTCTAATTGGAAAAATATTAATTTTTTCTTTCAAGTATATGTCTAAATTCAACTTGACAACCTAAATTTCTTCAGATTATTACCCAAATCATATCTCACAAGTGCAAAATGCCTGCCTTACTTAGTGACGATTGATTAGTTCCTTTTGTATTTACTGAAGTTCTTTACACTTGGGTAGCAATTAATTTGAGACTGTAATATATATATTATTTTCTTGCATTAAAAGTTCAAAAGGGGTATGAAAAGTTCAAAGGTTTTTTTTTTTTAATCCTCGTTGGAAGATATTTTTTCATTGATTTTTAGAGAGACGAAGTGGGGAGGGAGGGAAGATGGAAGGGGAGAAAGGAAGGGGAAGAGAGATAAAGAGATCAATGTGAGATACATTGATTGGTTTTCCACTGCAGTCACCACACACCAAGGCCCCTAGGTACATGCTCTTGACCAGGAAACAAACCCTCCACCCTTCAGTGTGCAGGCCCACGCTAAACATATAAGCACATTGGCCAGAGCTGTGATTTATATTTATCACATTATTTTCTGAAGCCACAGAAATTTTCCTTAGTTTCTATTGAAAAAATGTTTTACATAACTCAAGATTCTGTGGGTCTTCAAAGCTTATCAGGTTTTCTTGAATAACTAGTGACTTTGCTGCTTCTCCACTTCTTCACTCCCTCCCTGCTATATGTGAGGTATGCTGAACTGTGAAGTAAATAGTATGCTGATAAGTATTTACTCAGCTATTTTTGATTCAGCACAAATTAATTCTTATTTATTTTGCTAATATAATTTAGATTAAAATCTTAAGTTTACTATTCATTTTCTGAATTGAATACTTTTAAAATATTCTGATATGTATAGTTCCCCCCCACACACACAATTAAAACAAAACAAACTGAACTCTGATATTTGTCCCTAATAAGGATCCAATGCTGAATAGAAAGCAGAGATATTTTAGCTCTCAGACACAGAGAGCAAGTATTTCAGTATCTTTATTAAGCAAAGATTATAGAAAAAATACTATTTCTCTTTGACTATCCCTTATCTGCAATTCCAGAAGTGTGTAGCTCTCCTATCATAATTGCATCTCTCCTGATTTCTGTGAGCCCTGAGGTCATGGATAATGACTTATCTCTAAATCATAATAGGAGATGCTCAACATATGTTCAGCAAAATTAAGATTATGAGTAAAGACATAAGCAAAAAGACATATTTAGAAGGACAATCAGGTTTGAGGAAGAAGCAAAAACCTTGAAAAGAAGGTAAGACTGATTTCAGAAGACAAATATGAACTAGATAAATTTTCTATGATCTGAGTCAGCTAATATAAAATGAAAAATAAAAGTGTTTCTGAAGCTGAACAATCCTTCCCCTATTTAGCATGGTGTAGAAACAAAAGAGGATTAATGCTGGCATGTGGCTTTCCCTCAGCCTCAAGGTAAGAGTGAAAATTTAAGAGTATAATCCTGCTAAAAATTAATAAATCAAGGAATCAGTTTAACAGTACTATACACTAAGGTGAACACTATGTAACCACTGAGGTTGTGTTCCTCATTTGTTAGATTGTTTAAGTAATTTACAGTGTAATGATGAGGAGCTGGTAGTTCATCAGATGAGGTTTTACCAAGAATGGTGGGGTGTGACCAACATATGAACCGAGACCCCACAGCTGATGAAGTCTCCAGCTGAGGTGATTTGCATACACTCAGCCTCGTTTTTTATAGCACGTTGCTGTCAGATGAGAAGTACTCACTCTGCTACACTGCCCATGCATCAGCTGGCTGGATGTGGTCTGCTGTGTCCCAGGAGTTTCTTGTGAGGAACACTCACTCTGCCATGCTGCCCATGCATCGTTGGGGCTGGGTGAAGGCTGCTGTGTCCCATGACTTTATTGGTATCTAAACTCAAGACCACTGTTGCTGGTTAAATAGAGCAGACACTGAGACTCTGAAGCATATTATTGAAGATAGATTAATTCCCTAGAGTTACAAACTCAAATAGTCATATTGTACTTAATCATATCAATGAATTATCATCTATTCAACTAATTTTTTTGGAAGTTTTTAATAAATTCAGTTTCAGGGGTTTTGTGTAAAATTGAGTGAGTGTGAAGTCCAAATTAGGCTAAAAGATTTTTTTTTTTTCTTATGCAAACTGTCAATCTCAAATTCAAGGGAAACCACCTCTCAAATTCTCAATTTCTTTATCTATAGAATTTAAATAATAAAAATAACTACCTTTAAAATTCTTAAGTAGATTACATAAGATAACATTAGACAATGCCTATCAAAATTCTCAGAAAAAAAATAGGCTTATCAATCTTGAGAAAGAAGAACAAAGTTGGAGGAATCACAATACCAGATATCAAATTATACTACAAAGCCACTGTAATCAGAACAGCCTGATATGGGAATAAGAGCAGGCATATACTAGTAGATCAACGGAACAGAGTAGAGACTACATAAATCTACCCAAGCCATTAGGCTCAATTAATATTTGACAAAGGGCTCTTCAATAAATGGTGTTGGGAAAATTGGACAGGTACATGAAAAAACATGAAACTAGACCACCAAATTACACCACACACAAGAATAAATTCAAAATGAATAAAAGACTTAAATGTAAGTTGTGAAAACATAAAAGTCTTAGAGAAAACCAAAGAAGCAAAATCTCAGACATTTCTCACAGCAACATGTTTATGGATACATCTCCTAGAGCAAGGGAAACTAAGGAGAAAATAGACAAATGGGACTACATAAAAACAAAAAGCTTCTGCACAGTAAAAGAAACCATCAACAAAATGAAAAGAGCATGGGAGAACATATTTGCCAATGATACATCTGATAAAGGGTTAATTTCCAAAATATATATGGAACTCATACAACTTAACAAAAGGAAGACAAAAATTCCAATTAAAAAATTGGTTAAGGACCTAATTAGACATTTCTCCAAAGTGAACATACAGAAGGCCAAGAGACAAATGAAAAAATGCTCAAAGTCACTAATCATCTGAGAGATGCAAATTAAAATGACAATGAGGTACCATTTCACACCTGTCAGAATGGCTACAATCAACAAATCAACAAATGACAATTTTTTACCAGGACATGAAGACAAGGGAACCCTAGTACACTGCTGGTGGGAATGCAGACTGGTGCAGCCACTGTGGAAAAGAGTATGGAGTTTCCTCAAAAAAGTTAAAAATGGAACTCGCATTTGACCCAGTAATCCCACTTCTAGGAATATATCCCAAGAAATCAGAAACATCAATCAGAAAGAATATATGCACCCCTATGTTCATAGCAGTGCAATTTATAACAGCTAAGATTTGGAAACAGCCCAAGTATCCATCAGTAGATGAGTGGTTAAAAATGCCATAGTATATTTACACAATGGAATGTTATGCAGCTATAAAAAAGAAAGAACTCTTACCATTTGCAAGAGCATGGATGGACCTGGAGAGTATTATGCTAAGCAAAGTAAGCCAGTAATAGAGAGACAAGTCTCACATGATCTCACTCATGTGGAATTTAATGAACAAAAAAAACTGATGAACAAAATAGACCCAGAGACATGGAAACATAGAAAAACTGTGAAATCTCAGAGAGAAGGGGGTGGGGGTGGGCTAGAAGGAGTCAATGGGGCAAGAAGAGGACATATGTAATACTTTCAACAATAAAGAGTTTTTTAAATAAGAAAAAAAGAAAAAGAAAATAATAGGCTTTTGATTAATCTATTTTTTGGCATCCCTTCTTTCACAATAACCTAATAAGTCATAATCTCTTTTTCGTCCATATTTTAAAGCATTCTTTCTATATTTTGGTAATTTCCCTTTTGAAACTCTAGTGCTTGTTTTTGAGGTTCATAAATAACTAGGACACTTATGTGTAGGGGAAAAAAAAAAAAAAAACAATTTAAGAGAGCAGCAGCTGAATACTCTGAGTTGGAGGCCCAGCTTGGCACTTACTGAGTCTGTAATCATGCTTAAATCAATGTCTAGCTCAAGAAGGGGATGGATAATACCTTCCTCATGAATGTTATTTCATATGTGAAGTAATAGCGTGACTACAAGCTGTGCAAGCTGTAGCAAATGGGAAAGGGGAAGACTATGCCTTTTCTCTAACTCTTAAAACACTCACCTTCATTTTTTTCAGGAAAGCATGTCAGTCATGTACTATTGTAGTAGGAATATCCTTCAAAATCATTGGTTTGGCTTAATTTTTCAAATAAAAAAAATTACAGGTGCTGCACCATTTGCTTGAGGTAAGAGAATAAGTTTGCTTCTGAGGCTCTGACCACTGCAGAACTCAGGTCTGCTGGCTGCCATGTGGTGTCAGTCCAGTGCGTCAGGCCAGCAGTTAGTTCTGAGTGAAGGACAGTGTTCCCAGTAAATACAACCCAGAAATTAAGTCTCTATTGTTGAAAGATTCAAGTCACAAGTTTGTATATTTTACAGATTTTAAATTGTTATTAAATATTTCAAAAATTATATATATATATATACAGCCAGCAACCAGAACACCATAACGACCAGAATGACCAGTCGCTATGATCCCCACTGTGGCCAGCAAACCAGCCCGATCAGGGGGTGGGGCCGGCAGCCAACCTCCCTCTGCCCCTTTCCCCATCTAACCCTGACCCTGAATGGATTCTCCCACCCCCATCAATGGCTGGGACGGCTGGCCAATCTCCTGTAGCCCCTTCCCCTAGCCACCCCACCCCTGATCACCCCCCACCTCAATAGGGGGTGGGCCCAGCCGGCCAACTTCCTGCAGTCCCTGCCCCTGCCCAGCCCCACACCCAGATAGGCCCCCCCACCCTGATCAGGGGCAGGGCAGGCCAGCCAATAACCTGCAGCCCCTCCCTGCATCCGGCCCCGCCACCGTGAATTGGCCCACAACCCCTACCCCCAGCCAGCTTCACCCCCGATTGGTCCCCCACTCCAATCAGGGATAGGGCTGGCAGACAAACCACCCATGGCCCTACCCCCAGGCCACTGGCCCCCGATCTGCCCCCCCACCCCATTCGGGGGTAGGACTGGCTGGCCCACTGCCCACATCCCCTCCTACAGCCAGCCCTGCCCCCAGTCGGCCCCCTCACACCAATCATGGGCAGGGCCCACCAGCCAATAGCCCGCGGCCCCTCCATCCAGCTTTCCCAGCCCTGATTGGGCCCTGATCAAGGCTGGCTGGTCAACCAACCTCCCAGCATCTCCTGCTTCCAACAAGCCAGCCCAAATCTGCCCCGATTGGGGCCAGGCTGGCTGGACACCACCTGTGCACGAATTAGTAAACTGGGCCTCTAGTTAAATATAATCCTATATAGTAAAGAGCTAATATGCAAATGGTTGTCATGTCCTCACTCAACACTGGGGAGAGAGGAATGGGGACAACCAGGCACAAATGAACTCACGAGAGAGGAATGGAGACCAGACAGGCTGCTACCTGGGAGAGGGACAAGCTGCCCGCCCATGGTCCTCTGTGGCTGTGACCTGCCAGAGGGAGGGAATCCTGGGTCCCAGGTGCGGGGCGAGGCAGAGGCGGTTAGGGGCAATCAAGCCAGTAGGGGAGCAGTTAGGGGTGATCAGGCAGGCAGGCAGAAGTGATTAGGGGGATCAGGGAGACAGTCAGGTGAGCAGTTAGAAGCTAGCAGTCCTGGATTGCGAGAAGCAGTTGGACTCCTGGATTGGAGAGGGTGCAGGCTGGGCTGAGGGACCCTTCCCCATGGTGCTTGAATTTCATGCACTGGGCCTCTAGTCTGAATATAAAAATCTTATATAACAAAAGGATAATATGCAAATTGACCCTGAGGGTGGAATGACCACCAACAACCGGTCACTATGATGTGCACTGACCACCAGGAGGCAGACGTTCAATGCAGGAGCTGCCCCCTGGTGGTCAGTGTGCTTACACAAGGGGAGAGTCGCTCAGCCAGAAACCTGCTCATGTCTGGCCAGTGCAGTGGTGGTGGCGGCAGCCTCTCCTGCCTCTGCAGTAGCACTAAGGATATCAGACTAACAGCTTAGGCCTGCTCCCCCTGGGACATCCCTGAGGTCTCCCAGGCTGCCAGAGGGATGTCTGACTGCCAGCTTAGGCCTGATCCCCGAGGGAACAGGGGTCCCATGAGGAGTCCAGGACTGCGAGAGGGAGCAAGTTGGATTAGGGACTTCCCCCTCTACCCACCAAGTGCACAAATTTTCAAGCACTGGGCCTATAATCTAATCTACTAAAAGAAAAACATGCAAATTGACCATATCTCTGCTACACCCACAAGCCACGCCCACAAACCACACCCACCAGCTAATCTTGAGTGAATATGCAAATTAACCTAACTAAGATGGTGGTGGCCGTGGAGCTGGAGCAAGCAGGAGGCTTGGGTTGCTTCAAGCGATGGAGGAAGCCAAGCTTCCCACCTGCCCTCCTGGCCCTGAGCTCCACTCAAGGCTACAAAGTTTCAATTCTAGAAGATAAGTTAATTCCAGATACCTGATTCCAGCCACTGTGGCCTCTGCTCAAGGAGGGGCTGGGAGCCTGGATTGCCAGGGGCAACTGAGGCTTCCAGCAGACCGAGGCTACAAAGTTTCAATTATAGAAGATAAATAAATCCCAGATACCTGCTTCCAGCCCACAGCCATGGCCAGCCTGAAAAAGGCCATGAAGCCCTCACCCAGGCTGGCGAGGCACCCCAGAGGGGACCCCTACCCTGAAAGGGGTGTTGCCAGCCTGAAAACAGCCCTTAGCCCCTAACCCAGGCTGGCCAGGCACCTCAGTGGGGATGCCCACCCTGAAGGGGATGTGAGAAGCCTAAAAATAGCTCTCAGCCCCTCACCCAGGCTGGCCACACCCCCATGGGATGAGGGTCCCCACTGGGGGGCTTGACCAGCCTGAAAACAGCCCTCAGCCCCTCACCCAGGCTTGCCAGGCACCCCAGCAGGGACCCCCACCCATATCTGGGAAACCCTTCAGGAAAAACCAGCTGGCCCTCACCCGTGCACCAGGCCTCTATCCTATATAATAAAAGGGTAATATGCAAACTGACCCTAACAGCAGAGCAACTGAGAATTACTGGTCACTATGACACACACTGACCACCAGGGGGCAGACGCTCAATGCAGGAGCTGCCCTCTGGTGGTCAGTGCGCTCCCTCATGGGGGAGCTCTGCTCAGCCACAAGCCAGGCTGATGGCTGCCAGTACAGTGGTGGTGGTGGGAGCCTCTCCTGCCTCCTCAGCAGCACGAAGAATATCCGAGTGCAGCTTAGGCCTGCTCCCTGCTGGACATCCCCCGAAGGCTCCAGACTGCCAGAGGGATGTCTGACTGCCAGCATAGGCCCGATTCCCCAAGGAGTGGGCCTAAGCCAGCAGGTGGACATCCCCCAAGGGGTCCCAGACTGCGAGAAGGCACAGGCCAGGCTGAAGCGCCCCCCCCCCCAAGTGCACAAATTTTTGTACACCGGGCCTCTAGTAAAAATATAATAAAACAAATCCATGTAAACACTACCCAAGTTAGGGAATAGTATGTTACCAGTGTAGGTATGTCTCCAGCTTCCACATGCCTCTATTATAATAGCCACTTCATATGTACCCACTATCCTGAATTTTATGTATTCATTTAAAAAATGTTTTTATTACATATCTGTAAATGACATATAAGTTTTGTTTTTATTTTTTAATTTTGTATGAATGGAATCATACTGTATCTATATCTTGTTCCAGATTAAATTTTCTACTCATTATTGTATTTTAGAAATTTAATCATGTTGGTATTAGTTGCTAGAGTCATTCTTTTACAATGTACTATTTCAGTCAAATGTATGAAAGTACGATAGTTTATTTAGCTATCACTCTGTGGGTATACCTTTGAGTAGTTTCAAATTGTGCTGTTATGAACATTGTGGCTATAAACATTCCTTTGTGTGTCTCCTGGTTCATATGTGCAAGCGGTTTTCTGGTGTTCTGGGAATAGAGGGGCTGTGACATAGATTATGTGCTCACTCAACATGGTAGCGCCACTTTATGGTACCATCGTTCCCATGGCTCTGTATCCTTGGAAACTCTGGTATAACTCTGTTTTACAATGTTGTCCCTCTGTTAGGTATGGATATATCACTTTTCAGTTTTGATATGCATTACTGAAAAGCATGAGGGATGAGTGAGTTCTTATTTGTTTTGTAGACCTTTTACATTTCCTCTTTTGTTAAATGCCATCGTTTCCTTTGCCCACTTGTTCTGTTGTGCTCTTTGTCTTTTCTTATTGACTTATATAATGTATATTAAGCATTTATGTGTGTGTCTGTATGGAAGAGCTCTTTTTTCCAGAGTGAAGGACAATGATCCAAATAGCTGTAGCCCAGAGGTCAAGTTCATATTTTTGGAAGTTTTAATGTACAACATATAAATCTGTAAATGGAGATCAGTGATGGCCATGTGACTTGCTTTGAACAATGAATCACATTTAGAAACAACCTGAGTTACCTGAGAGAGGAAGTGTAAGGAGCCGGTGTGTGCCATCCTCCCTTACCCCGCTAAAGGGGAAAGGGCTGAATGTGCCACAGTGAGCTCCTCCACTCTAGGTCTCTGAGTAGCTGCAGTGAGCAAATATTCTCCAACAAACCCAAACTGATTATGTAATGAGTAGAATTTTGCTGTGTTAGACCAATACAATTTTGAAATTGATTGAATAATACTGAAAATTTTTACATTTTTTTTACTTGATAAATGTACTTGATAAAAATTAGAAATTGTGTGTTTTTAAAAAACAATAATGCAAGTCATATATTGGAATAAGACATTGACAACACATGTCAGGGTAGGTATTTGTAGCCAGTAGATATAACTAACTGTTAGAAATAATAAGAAATAAACAACCTATTTTTTAATGACAAAATATTTTAGATGATTCACAACAAATATACAAATAGCCAATAAGCACACACAAAGATTCATAATATTGTTAATACTTAGAAAATGCAAATAAAATTATAATGAGGTTTCACTGCACACACATTAGATTGGCAAAATTAAAGAAATAAGACGATTATACCTCCTGTTGGCAAGAATGTAAAGCGACTGGAATTCTCCTAGCTGCTGATGGGAATATAAAATTTCTTACCCACTTGGTGACTTTACCAGTTCAAATGGCCTACAAACCTAATGCTGAAGTGCCGTCTGGCGCTGCTGAGCATAAGAAGGTTGTGCTGTGCCTGATGGAGAAAACACATGTGTGAGATAAGCTTCCTCTGGCATGTATTGTAGTACTGGTGTAGTAGCATGCAGATAGAAAGGTATGAACGGGGAGAGGCAGCTGGCGCCCGGAAGAAGTAAGTGTGAGACGTGACAAACTGAAAACAGACAGTGGAGGTAGCAGGCCCCTGTGTGAGCAGGAAAGATTCAGAGCCCTTTAGAGTGTGGTCTAACCAGTGGCATAGCACCTGGATGAAGGAACGTTATAACTAACAGATACATTTTTCAGACATGAGGGAGGGGGTGGCTTGCTCCTTGCCTAGGGCTATCCCAGCCTAAGGGTATAAATCCTCTAAACTCCCAAATATCAGGGCACTTGATTTGGCCTTGGCTAACTCAGTTGCTCACTTAGGTGTTATCTGAGTGTATTTCTTTCCTACAAATAAATCCTTGCCTACTTTTGCTGTTATTCGTTGCCTCTTGTTTGAATCATTCCTACAAGTAAGACAAGAACTGGGGGCACAGAATACTGTGTCTGGTCAAAAGTTATCTGTAACTAGAGACCCCTTTGACCACCACTAACATCTTGGTGCCATGACTGGGATTTCAGATTTTAAATTTCAAAGCTGTAAGTCTTCTAATCTCAAGGTCAGAGAAGAGAATATTTTGTTTTGCTTTATGTCCAGAATCGGGAGGGAAAGGCAGTAATTGTGGTTAACTGGGGAGAAATGACTATGAGTGGGGGAAAAAAAAGTGACTGAAGTACCTGATGATGAACTGGCACAAAGATAAGAGGCACAGCTTCCCTCAGTTTGCACAAGCAGACACACTCAGGTGACTAGTCTTTGCCAAGCTGTTGGAGAGTCCTCCTCACAGAATGCATAGGGATTCCAGAATGCACTTGTGATTAAATGCGACCCCTCCGGGGAGTGCGTGTAAGGGCTGAACACCCAGAACTCCGGGTCCTTACGGGAGTTTTAGGCGGCCTGTGAGAGAAACCAAGGCACGTAAGAGGAGTGGGATGACCAGCCTCTGGAAACCCCCTCCACAACCAGCACACTTACTTTTGCCCACCACATTGATCCCCTAGGAATTCCACTTGCATCCATGACTTCCTCCTGCCCACACTCCCAGCCCATTATATTGTCACACATGACTTGCTATGATTTAATGTGTCCTGCCTGCCCAACTGGACTTACTAATCTACATTCTCACCTTCCAATTTGTAGAAATTGTACTTTGGGAGATCGCTGCATATGCTGAAGACATAGGGGTAGACACCACATGTTGAGGGTATTATACTCCATCTCTTTGTCCAGTTCTTTGGGCCTGCCAATGGAGCCCCTTCTTTCACATGCTCTGGGTAATCTCTGGCATGCATGAAACTCAGATCTTTTTACTCCACCCTGGTAAGGTTAATAATTCCTGACTTTCACACTCTTAAGAGCTTTTCCAGATATTTAGAAAAGGCAGATAGGGACAGTAAGAGGTGCCTAATTTGCAACTATAGGGAAATCTTTGGAGTCACTCCTGGCCTAGGCTCCCCAAACTTCTTTTGAGTAAATGTGGCCTGCCTTATTTCTTTTGGCATTTCACATGCATGAGACAAGGAGCCCTGGAGATGGAAGTACAGGGGGAATAATTCAGGCTAAGTGGAAAATCTATCTTTCCTGCAGTGCCCACACCTACTGGGTTAACATCTTTCTCTCTCATTATAAAACCTCGCAGGAAGAGGGGTCAATCCCATTCTTAAGTCAATTAGCTAGAATAGCGATCCTCCAATTTTTTATATGATGGTGGGCTCTGGCAAGACCAGGGAGCACACAATCAGGAAACACAGGAAGCCCAACAGGCAGGAGTGCACCCTGCAGAGGTTGCTTCAGGTAAGTACAAAAATTGTGGTGGCAACATCGTAAGAGGAGTAGAGAAGCCCCCCATGTAGTGAGGCACACAGACCATGAAATAAGGCATCCTAGTACAATGTCTAGGGTGGCTAGGATGTAGGTGCTGCAGCCTTTTTGCAGCAAGGGTTCAAGGATCTGGAGAAGGGGCTGTGACATAAATGAAGAGACTAGACAAGAAATATAAATTTAGAAGGCATTGAGGGAGCCAGATGGAAACCCTTCTCTAGAGAAATGGTCTCACTGAATCTCTGGATCCATGGTTTTTTATTTACACATTTTGCCCTTTAGCAAAGCAAACATACATATCAAACATAAGGTCTGATATTCAGTAAAAGATTATCAGGTAGGTCAATTGCCTTTGGCCACCATTGTCTCGAAAGAACAATCAGTGTATAGCCTTTAGCCCTTGATAAAAGCCCAAAACCATGGTACATCTACACAATGGAATACTACACTGCTCTAAAAAAAAGGAATTCTTACCATTTGCAACAACATGGATGGAACTGGGGAGAATTATGCTAAGTGAAATAAGCCAGTAATAGAAAGATAAATATCACATGATCTCACTCATTTGTGGAATATACTGAACAACATAAACTGATGAACAAAAAACAGATCCAGAGACAGAGAAGCATCAATCAGACCGTCAAACCTCAGAGGGAAGGTAGGGGAGGGTGGGGGTAACCGGGAGATATCAACCAAAGGAATTGTATGCATGCATATAAGCCTAACCAATGGACACAGACAAAAGGTGGGTGAGGACATAAGTTTGGGGGGTGGGGGGCCATAGGGGGATAAGGACATATATGTAATACCTTAATCACTAAAGAACAAAAAAGAGAAAAGACAAAAAAAGTGGAGCTGGATTAAGTGGAAGCTACACAGACATGCTCCCAGGAGAAAACTGGAAATACAACTGAAATACAGAAAAACCACCCTGAAAAATCAACTAAAGACTAGCTGTAAAGAAATCTGATAATCAAGGATGGAAAGTGGAGACTGCATACAGACTGGTAGGAAGTGTGGAGGCAAAGAAGGGCTGGTGGGGCACCCAGAGACAGAAGCTAAAGTTCTGAAGAGGTATCTCAGCTCTGGGGGTCTCACTGAAAATTCCAGAGTTCAAAACCCAAGCTGGGCTGCCTGACCCAGAGCACCATAACTGAGAAAGATGCCAACATAACATTTGGCTGTAAAAAGCAGCAGGGTTTCTGTCTGCTGGCACAAAACTGCTGGAAATGCAGTCACTATCATAAAGGGACAACACACAAAATTTCATGTGTAGTCATTCACCTTGGGCTCCAGCAGAGGGAGGGCAGAGTAGACTAGATCTGTGTGAGCAGAAGCCAGATTTTGGGGCTCTGAGATTGGAGCTTGCAGGGCAACCCACTGGTTTCCTGTGCTGAGTCATTCCCTCACAATTCAAAAGACATCTTTCTCTGGCAAACATTTGCTATCCAGGTAGTTTTTGCCTGGGGGGAAGGCAGTTGCCCCACTCTGTTGGAAAACCTCTCTCCCTACTCTGTGGTCGATAGCCTGAGGCTAATTAAAATTGAATTTCAATGAGACTGCAGGCAGAGGTGTGTCTCTGAAGGCTGTGAGTCTTTCCCTGATCTAATTCTGGGATGGGGACAGAAAAAGCAGACCTTGGTGGACATCTTAGTCCTTTCCAAAGGAACCCAGCCACAGCCAAGGGAGCCACAAGCTCTGGTTTGATGATAGCTCCAAACAGAGTACTCATGTCCAGTCACAAACAGCATCTGACATTGTGCTGCACTAGAGACTTGAAATTGTATCACATACACAAACCCACACAGCAGCCAAAATAGAGAGACAAAAAAACAAAAACAAAACAAAAAAAACTCCTAAATGAAAGAACAAGAGAATTCTCCAGAAGAAGAGCTAAACAAAATGGAGATAGAAAACTTATCAGGCATAGAGTTCAGAATAATGATGGCAAAAGTGCTCAAGAGCATGAGAAAAGATATATATTAACTATGAAGGATAACTTAGCACTAATAAAAAACATATTAGAAAGAAAACACAGCACATTAGGGGAATCCAAGGATCCATTCAGTGAATTAGGAGACAGGGTAGAAAAAATTACTCAATCAGAGAAAAAAAAAGAAAGATAATTTAAGAACAGGAGGACAGCTTAAGGGAGCTGTAGGACAACATGAAACTTAACACATTGCAGACCAGTAGTTTTATTGCTATCTTTACCCATTGGCCAGATAAGTTTCAATTGAATGAGTACAAAAAACATTTTTACATAAATGTTAAAGGCATGCTTTAAAATTAAATACCCATTGGATTTTGAAGTTATTTATTATATGTTCTTACAAGCTAATATTTTTTAAAGAATTCTTGTGATTGGCCACAAGCCTTAGAACAGAAAACACGAGAATTCTTGTCATCTGTCCGCATTGTGTAACAGTATTGTTAACTTCGTATCATAGGAGAAACAGGAAGGGAAGAAAGTGAGCAAGGGGCAGAGAATGTGTTTAAAGAAATAATGGCAGGCCCCAGCTGGTTTGGCTCACTGGATGGAGCGTCGGCCTGCGGACTGAAGGGTCCCAGGTTCGATTCCGGTCAAGGGCATGTACCTTGGTTGCTGGCACATCCCCAGTTGGGGGTGTTCAGGAGGCAGCTGATTGATGCTTCTCTTTCATCAATGTTTCTAACTTTCTATCCCTCTCCCTTCCTCTCTGTAAAAAATCAATAAAATATATTTTTAAAAAAAGAAATAATGGCAGAAAACTTCCCTAACCTGGTCAAGAAAAAAGTCACACAAATTCAGTAGGCAGAGAGAGTCCCAAGCAAAAGGAACCCGAACAAGCCCATGCTCAGAAACATCATAATTAAAATGACAAAAATTAAAGACAGAGTATCTTAAAAGCAGCAAGAGAAAAGCAAACTGTTACCTACAAAGGAGCTGATTTCTCTTCATAAGCTCAGGCAGAAGGGAATGGCATAAATTACTCAAGGTAATAAAAAACAAGGATCTGAAACCAAGATTATATATCCAGAAAAGCTATCTTTCAAAATAGCTGGTGAAATAAAGAGCTTCCTAGACTAAAAAAAAAAAAACAAAGGAGTTTATCACCACCAAACCAGCAGTACAAGAAATGTTAAAGGGACTTCTGTAATGAGAAGAACTAGAGAGAGAAGCATAGGCATACAGAATTAAATTGGAAATATATAAGTACCTATCAATAATCCTTAAATGTGTATGGATTAAATTCTTCAATCAAAAGCATAGGGTAGCTAAATGGATACAAAATCAATTCTATGCTGTCTATAAGAGACCCACCTCAGAACAAAAGACTCACAAAGGATGAAAGTGAAGGGATGAAAAAATAAATTCATGCAAATGAAAACAGAAAAAAAGCTGGGGTATTCATATCTGACAAAATGAATTTCAAAATGAAGGACATCAGAAGACAATAAAGGTCACTACATAATACTAAAGGGATTAATCCAACAAGATAATAAAACCCTGGTAAACATATAAGCACCCACTATAGGAATACCTAAATATATATATATATATATATATATATATATATATATATATATATATATATATATATATAGAGGACTTTAAGGGAGAAATTGACAGTAATACAGTCAGAGTAGGGGACTTTATTGCCTCTCTCACTTCACTGCCCTCTCACATTCCAGACCAAAAATTAAAAAGGAAACAGTGAATCTAAATAACACACTGAATCAGATGGATTTAATTGACATTTATAGAACATTTCACCTTAAAGTTGCATGATATACATTCTTTACAAGTGCACATATGTCATTCTCAAGGATAGACCACGTGTTAGGACACAAAACAAGTCTCTACAAGTTCAAGAAGACTGAAAACATATCAAGCATCTTCTCAGATCACAATGGAATGAAATTAGAAGTCAACTACAGTAAAAACATTAAAACACTGGGAGGCTAAATAGTATGTTATTACAAAATAAATGGGTTACAAAAGAGATCAAGAAAGAAATCCAAACTTCCTGAAAACAAATGAAAATGAACACACAACAACCCAAAATCTACGGGTCACAACAAAGGCGGTGCTAAGAGGGAAATTCATAACACTACAGGCATACCTCAAAAAATAATATATATATATATATATATATATATATATATATATATATATATATATATATATTGTTGAGCTATTTAACCCTACTACTTAAATAATTCAAAAGAGAACAGTAAGTGCTGAGTAAGTAGATAGAAGGAAGCAATAAAGATTCGTGCAGAAAGAAATGACAGAGGCATCACAGATTTAAATACATATAGATGTGAAAACACATCATAGAATATGAAATTTCATATTATAGAAACATCAGTGACATATAAAAATTGGTTAAAAAAGATGCAATAATTAGAGTAAAACATGTTTTGTATGGCTCTGATATAGGGGAGGAAAGGAGCAATGACTTCTTAGAGATGATCTTGATTAGGGATGTCACACTAGAGAGAAGTTACCTTACAGTGGTTCTCAACCTTCCTCATGCTGTGACCCTTTAATACAGTTTCTCATGTTGTGGTGACCCCCAACCATAAAATTATTTTTGTTGCTACTTCATAAGTGTAATTTTGCTACTGTTATGTATAGTAATGTACATATCTGATATGCAGGACGTATTTTCAAGAGTCATGACCCACAGGTTGAGAACCGCTGCAGGCTTATGACCAGAACTTGACAAAGGTGTGATACTAAATTTCCAATTTGTAGGCAGATGGTAGAAGCTCTAGAATCAGCTAAAGTAAAAAAAAAAAAAAATGCTAAATGTTACACAGGTGCAGTCATTTTGACAAAGCACACAAAAAGCCTGCAAGGATCTTCAGGTACTTTCCAAATATATCCTGATTTGTGGGTATTGGAAAAAACTTTTTTGAGAAAAAGAAAAAACAAAGAAAACAAAACAAAAAAACAAAAAAAGAGGAAGAAGAAGAAAACATTTTAAGCAAAATGAAATTTCTAAGAACAAAATCAGCTTACCAAATGGTAACTTCTAATTACCTGCTAGTTTTCAAGTGTTCAAAAATTACAATTCATCATTCTCTCTTTTCGTTGTGGTGTTGTTGCCACAAGGTAGTTTTACTTAACTGAAGCAAGAGAAGAAGACAGGAGATTCATATCCAAAGGCTTAGCCATTGTTTATGTACAGTATTTGGTCCATTATATATTTTCTTCTTTGCAGTTGGCTACATTTAACCTGTTTGTTTAGTTCTTGTCATCCTATTTACAAATACATGTGCAAATTACTGTCCCATATTTTAACATTTAGCAAGAAATAATACTTAGGACTGCCAGACATTGAGACCTTTGTCTGTCTAACAAGACCTTCCCTCCCCAATGGTCTCTGCCAATAACACAGCCTTCGCCAACATTCCCCCAATGATGTTCTGTTTGCTTAATATATGGAAAGAAGCTCAAACTCACAGAGAATTAAAAAGATTTAGATTATAATAAAACTAGAGGCCAGGTGCACAAATTTGTGCATGGGCAGGATCCCTTGGGGTTGCCTGTGGGGATTGGGTCCCAGCTTGCACCACAAGGCTTGCAGCCCCAGCTTGCACCCCCAGCCTTTCAGCACTGCAGCCCCGCCTGGCACCCCACCATGGCCTGGAGCCACCCCCTCACCTGTTCCACCATCCTGCTTGCAGGGAGATTGATCAGGGCTGGGCCACGGCTCGGCTCACTCAGCACCTGAGTGTGCCGACCCAGCTCAGCCAAGGGTTCCGCAAGCCTGAGTGAGGGCGGTGAAGGATGAAGAAATGACAAAGAAAATAAGAAGGGTCTAGGTGGATCTCCTGTGCCTGGCTGAGGCCACAGAGAGATCCAGAGGCAAGCTGAGGCTTTATTTTATAGTCAGAGGTAAACAAGGTAGTGGTCACCATAGTTACAATGTTCTTGTGAGTTTCACTTGTTTTGGCAGCACTTTCTACATCTTCCTCAGCCAATTAGCTTCCCAGATAAAATCTAAGGAGTGGCATAAGGTCAGGCCTAATAATGCTAAGAGGATTGTGCCCTTTAAGTTGGGTCTTGTTTGTGGCTTTGTCAACAGGTCAGTCCAAGGCTTAATCCTATAGCCATGCCCTACATCTGGCAACTGAGCAGTGGCCCTACCCCAGCTGGTTGCCATCTGTGGGGTGATCAGTGGGGGATCAGCAGGGCGATAGGGCACCTGCTTGCATCCCTGTTGGCCTGGCACCGCCTGCTCACCTGTTCCACCATCCCACCATGGTCCCACTCTCATCAGGGCCCACTGGGGTCAACAGTGGCTCTACTGCTGCCCACTGTCTGTGCCCATGGCTGTCACCTGCTATGTTCCTCGCCACCCTTTGGTGGTGAGCACACATCATAGCAAGCAGTTCAACTCCTGGTTCGAAATTCCGGTCAAAGAATTTGCATATTAGGCTTTTATTATCCTATCTAATAAAAGAGAAACATGGTAATTAGCCGTACCTCTGCTACCATTCCCATTGGCTAATCAAGGCGATATGCAAATTAACTGCCAGCCAAGATGGCGGCCGGCAGCCAGGCAGCTTGAGGCGAACATGAGGCTTGCTTGCTTCAGTGATGGAGGACTCCAGTGTTCCCCACCTGCTGCTGCCGGCCTCTGAGCTTGCAGTTTGAAACATTGTTACAAATATAGAAGCTAAACAAAACCCCAGAAACCTGCTTTCAGCCAGCCGAGATCTCAGAGCTGGAGTTGAAACAGTGTTTTGATTATAGAACCGAAACAAACCAGATACCTGCTTTCAGCAGCCGAGGCCTAAGAGCTAGAGCTAAGCCTCAGAGCTAAAGCTGGCCCAGAATAAAAAAAAAATAGAAAAAAGGGAGTGGGAGGGAGCTTCAGTCACCCGCCAGCCTGAAAACAGCCCTCAGCCCCTCACCCAGACTGGCCAGGCACCTCAGTGGGGACCCCCACCCTGAAGTGTGTGTGACCAGCTGCAAAGAGCCATCATCCCCTCATCCAGGCTGGCCCAGGAACCCCAGTGGGGACCCCCACCCTGATCCAAGACACCCTTCAGGGCAAACCAGCCGGCCCCCACCCATGCACCAGGCCTCTATCCTATATAGTAAAAGGGTAATATGCCTCCCGGCACCGGGATTAGAGGAGTCGTGAGGCCTCCCGGCACCGGGATCAGCGTGACAAGGGGCAGCGCCCAAACCCCCTGATCGCCCTGCAGCTCTGTGTGTGACAGGGGGCAGGGCCACAACATCCCTATTAGCCCTGCTCTGTTCGTGACAGGGGAAGGCTCCCCAACCACCTGATCAGCCCTGCTCTGTGCCTGATAGGGGGGAGCTCCCCAACCCCCTGATCGCCCTGCGGCTCTGCGTGTGACAGCGTGCGGCGCCCCAACCCCCTGATCGGCCCTGCTCTGTGTGTGTCAGGGTGCGGCGCCCCAACCGCCACCCCCCCCACAGGCCTTGCTCTGTGTGTGACATGGTAGAACCATAACCTCCCCATTGGCCCTGCCCTGAGTGTGACAGGGTGCGGCGCCCCAACCCCCTGATCTGCCCTGCTCTATGTGTGACAGCGGGAGGTGCCCCAACTCCCCTATCGGCCCTACTCTGTGAGTGACAGGGGGGAGCTCCCTAACCTACTGATGGGCCCTGCTCTGTGCGTGACAGGGTACAGAGCCACAACCCCCCTTATGGGCCCTGCTCTGTGAGTGACAGGGGGTGGTGCCGCAACCTGCCTTGAGTGTGACAGGGGGTGGTGCCCCAACCCCCCAATCGGCCCTACCCTGAGCGTGACTGAGGGTGGCATCACAACCTCCCGAACCACCCTGCTCGGTGCATGAGAGGGGGCGGTGCCCCAAGTCCCCAATCAGCCTGCTCTGAGCCGGACCAGGGGCTGCACCTAGGGTTTGGGCCTGCCCTTTGCCACCCAGTAGCAGGCCTAAGCCAGCAGGTCGTTATCCCCCAAGGGGTCCCAGACTGCGAGAGGGCACAGGCTGGGCTGAGGGACCTCCCCCGCCCCCTGAGTGCGCAAATTTTTGTGCACCGGGTCTCTAGTATAGGATAACAGTTTACCAGATTGGCAAAGATTTATCAATTAACTATACTCAGGAATGTGGCAAAAGAAGTACTTTTACACACTTCCTGCATTTTACAGCATTTGTTTCACCTGAGGACCACTCGATTCCACTTCTGGGACTTTTTCTTATAGAAATATTTGCACAAGTTGAGGAAAACAAACAACATTCTCATTGATCACTTTCTGGAAACTAATTCATTTGAGGAGTATTTTCTCTCTTTTTAGTAGAGGTTTAGCAGCCACTGTGTGAACATGTGTGAAGTCCATATTTTAAGATAAGAACAGCTTTTCCTCTCCTGGAGAGAGAAGATTTAACCCTTCACCTGGCAACAGAGCAGATGATGTTGTCTGGTGCAACTGGCAGATCAAAAACAACTCATTGGAAAAAAGAAATAAAGAAGTAAAGAATGTGCGTAACTTTATGGTAGAGTCCTGCTCAGAAAACAGTTGCCAAAAATGAAAACATAACCATGAGGTATTATTACAAAGAGCAAAGGCTTTATTCTGTCTGAGATAGAAAGCATCTGCCAAAATCAGGGCATCCACCTAGAAATGCCAAGAAAACCAAGATTCATTTTATGAAAGTTTTAAGTCTCTTATTGTGTATAGGGGGAAATTAATACTTTAATTTAGAATCACTTTTACAGCCACTGCTAGCATAGATAAAAATTTATAGTTTCACAGCTGTAGTTTTTAGATTTAATTAGAGGAATGGTTCCCTTTATGCAACAACTTTCTCATAGAGGTAGGCTATGCTGATTTGAATTAATGTGCTTTAAGTAATTCTTACTGAGTTTCCTGCTGTGAATAGCTAAATAGAAGTTTTGTGGTTCATGATTTTAAAAGAATATTTCACCCCTGTAACTGAGTTTGGGATATATTTCTGCCCTTAGCAATAACAGTTTATAAACAAATACTTTTTTTAAGAACAGGAGAAGACATGGTGACCCTCTTTATTAGTTAGTTCTAGTTTTGTTGGAGAAATGTGTTCACAGTAATTTGGAAACTAAAAGAAAAATGTGTTATAAGGCCTTACCATTTCCTTCATAAATTTCACAAACCTATATACATAAAAAACCAGCGACCTGAACGCCATAATGACTAAACAACCGGTAGCTATGATGTCTACTTCAACCAGCGAACAGGCCCAATCAGGGGGTAGGGCTGTCTGGTCAACTTCCCGCGTCCCCTCCCGCATCCAGCTGGCCCTGCCCCTGATCAGCCTCTCCCACCCTGTTTGGGGGGCAGAGCCTGCAGCCAACCTCCCACAGCCCCTCCCCCTGGCCAGCCCCACCCACGATCAGCCTGTTCACACTGGTTGGCTCACAGACTCTCTCCCTGGCCCACCCAGCCCTTGATTGCCCCCCACCCCAATAGGGGGCAGGACTGGCTGGCTAACATCCTGAAGCCCCTCTCCTTGGCTGGCCCCACCCCCAATGGGCCCCCACCTCTCTGATTATCCCACAGTCCCTGCCCCAGCTGACCCTGCCCCTAATTCCCCCCACCACAATAGGGGGTGAGGCTGGCCAGCCAACCTCCTGCAGCCCCTTCTTCTGTTCGGCCCCACCCCAGATCGACCCCCCACTCCGATCAGGGGCAGAGCCAGCTAGCCAACCTCCCACAGCCCCTCCCTTGGCTGCTGACCCCTGATCTGCCCCCCCACCCTATATGGGGGTGGGCCTGCCAGCAAATCACCCTCGGCCCCTGCCACCAGCCAGCCTGTCCCTGATCGGGCCCCGATCAAGGACAGGCTGGCCAGCAAACCTCCCGCCATCTCTTCCTCCCAACAGGCCCGGCCTGATCTGCCCCGATTAGGGCTGGGCCAGCCGAACCCCACCCATGCACAAATCCATGCACAGGGCCTCTAGTTTATATATATATATAAAAGGCTAACTGTCCGTCCTACTGGTAGCTATGATGCAAACTGATCACCAGGGGGCAGGGGCTGCCATGACACACATTGGCCATTTAAAAATAAATGGCACCGTGGACATGGCACTCACAAACCAACACTCGGCTTCCCCCAAGTGGGGCCCTACCACCACCCTGGAATGACACCCAACCAAATCTCAGCCAATGCTCCCAAGACCCCATGGCACAAAATGCAGTGACCAGCCCAGTCCAGCCCTAAAACAGTCTCTGTGGCCACTGGGTAATGATGTCACGTAGCAACACCGGCTTCCTCTCCCAAGCTACTAGCCTCCTTGCAGTTTCTTCAGCCCAGGAACACAATATGCTTTATAACAGGTGGAAACATTTCACACTGTAACCAAATGTCTGTGAAGTGTTTTCCCATACCTCATCTCATCTGATCATCACTGAAGTCCTGGGGTAGGTAGATAAGCAACTTGGTGGAATCCTATTTTCTTTTCATTAGCCAGAAAATGAAGATTTAGAAAGTTTAGTAACTTGACTCACCTGAAAAGAAGTAAGAGATGGTGGACCTTGAAAATGACTTTAGGTTTTCACACTGCGCAGAATATAGTTAAACACTACTGTAGTTAAATATTTTACCTTTTGCTCTCCCTGAATGATCTATAATAATAATCTGCTTTATGTTGATATTGACTGCTGTGTTGCTGACAGTTATCTGAAAGAGAAGTTGGGGTGCTTCACTGAGCTGGAAAAAGTTTAGCTAAATCAGAAAGCAGGTCTAATTAAGCAAATATATATATGAGCCAGAATCCGTAATGTCCAAAATGACCAAAGGGAAGGCCAAACGCCAGGCTGTGTGCAGCAGGCTCAGGTGAGTGGGGACTGGCAGCCGGCTGAACTGTTGACCTCTCAGAGAGAGAGAGAGGTGGGGCTGATCAGCAGCTGCCATGGCTGCTGGAAGGCCCAGAGAAAGAAACAGAGTCTGTTCCGCAGCCTCTGTGGCAGCTGATGATCAGCCCTTGCCTCTCTCTCTCTCTGGGCCTCGCCAGCAGCCGAGCATCTCTCTCTCTCTCTGAGAGGTCAGCAGTTCAGGCTGCTCACCAGCAGCCTGGGATGGCTGCTGATCATCCCCACCTCTCTGATCAGGCCTGGAGATAAGCCTGGAGACTCTGACTGGCATAGAAACCAACCAATCAGAACTTAATCTGGGTGGACTGTGAAGGAAAAACCTAAGGTGGGTACTGAGGAGAGGTTTTAAAGACAACACCTGTTTGGTGTAAGGTGTAAGAAAGTTGTTCAATTTTTTAATGACCGGTTTGGCAGTATAGAGCATATGTCTGGCTATCAGTCAGATATAGGGATTATGTAGTTTTGTCTGCCAAGAGCATCTTCTCCTGCTCAACCCCCCCCCCCCATTTAAGCAATCCTATCCTATAGGATTAGTATCTATCTATACTATTAAAAGGTTAATATGCTAATTAGAGCAGGTCGACTGGCCATCTTCTGGACATCCACCTTTCTTCCAGACAAAACCATGGTGGTGGGGGCCAAGGCAGAGGCAGTTAGGAGCGATAAGGCCTGCAGGGGAGGGCAGTTGGGGGCAAGATCAGGCCCGCATGAGAAGGCCACTGGGGGTGAGATCAGGCCAGCAGAGGAGGGATGTTGGGGGCTAGATCAGGCTGGCAGGGGAGGGCAGTTAGGGTGAACAGGCAGGCAGAGGCAGTTAGGGGCAATCATGCCAGCAGGGGAGGGCACTTAGGGGTGATCAGGCAGTCAGGCAGAGATAGTTAAGGGCAATCATGCAGGCAGGCAGAGAGGTTAGGGGCGATCAGGCATGCAGGAAGAGGGGTTAGGGGCAATCAGGCAGGCAGGCAAGTGAGGGGTTAGAAGCCAGTGGTCCCAGATTGTGAGAGGGATGTCCGACTCCCAATCAGACTTAAACTGGCAGTCAGACAATCCCCAAGAGGTCCCCGATTGGAGAGGATGCAGGCTGGGCTGAGGGAACCCTCCCCATGCACAAATTTCATGCACTGGGCCATATATATATGGCTAAGTTGACTTACGCATGTGCGATACATATAAAGCTCTCACTGGCACCAATTGCACATGTGTATTTTGACCTGTCATTGTCGATCGTGAATTTGGTTGACACTTCTATTATAGAGAAAGGGCGAATAGTGATATTAAAATATTTCTTCTAATTAATTTCCTTTAATGTGCATGAATCCGTGCACCAGGACACTAGTTAATTATAAAAGAGTAAGGGGACAAACATAGATGATGCATATTTGCATGTTAAATTGTGAAAGAGTCTTGAATTCCATAGGCTAAAGGCAGAAGTGATTCACATGAGATAAAAGAGTCTGGAGATCAGCATCCCATTTGGACGTACCCTCTAGTCTAAGAAGCAAGGCAGCCAGGGATGGTGTGGAGGAGTTTCAGTTGGTCGTTGCTTGGGAACGTGTTGGCTGCGTGGACTCAGGAACCATTAACTTCTAATTTACATGTTTTAATGTGAAATGCAGTTACACAACCATTTGTGTAGTTTCTTTGGATAAACTATTTTCTATAAAATATTGAATTTCAGCCAAATAATAGGAACAGGAAATAGTACAGACATATTTGATAATTTGACATTATAATACAGAGATTAAAGTAATTCATTTTACTTTATTACAGTTAACTGACACACCTAGACACACCATTAAAAAAGAATTAAAAAAAGTAAGCATACAAACATTTTATTATTTTTTAAGATTTTTTTTTATTGATTGCAGAGGAACAGAGAGGGAGAGAGCTGTAGAAACATCAATGATGAGAGAGAATCATTGGTTGGCTGCCTCCTGCACACCTCCTACTGGGGATTGAGCCCAAAAATCAGGAATGTGCCCTGACTGGGAATCAAACCCTGACCTCCTGGTTCACAGGTCAACGTTCAACCACTGAGCCATACTGGCAGGGCCTAACCTTTTATTATTGCTACAGAAGTCCATCCCTCTCTCAGTTTCCTAGATGATGATTTCGATTATCTCCTCTGTTCCTCATTCACCAACTTTTTTCTCAATTCTTCTTCTCAGCTGAAGCATAAGTTGCTATTGTTGAAGAACAGAAGCCTAACAGGAGAAATGCACAAGCTCTCACCACCATATCCATCTACTTGCATGCTCTGGGCCAGTATTCGCTGTCTCCTCTCTAGTTATTATCATATCTATCTTTGTATCTCTAAATGACACAGTGATATTGTATTGTTAGTTTGTAAGTTTTATTGATCATTTTTCTTCCTAATATGAAAATATCTATTTTTCCTTCTGCCTCATTATATATATAGTTCATACTTGTCCCCATAATCTTTAAAAGTCTCATAGCAGTTTGGGGTAGAAAATTGCTCCACTTTTAATATTCCAGGTAGATATTATATAATATTTACCACTTAGCTCCATAGTCAATTATGGTTACATTTGGCTGTACTTCACTTGTGTGTTGTTTTGGGGTTTGGTTTTTTATATATTTAGCATGATTTCTTTGCCAAATATTAGAATCTTATCAAAAGACTTCTAAAGACTTTAGATATTATTCCATTCATGTTATCTCCCTGAAGAACAATGTCCCATAACTCCTGACCTTTCACACATATACAGGGTTCCCTTTGCTCCTTGTCCATAGCAATGTTGCTGAAATGTGCCTCACTGCCATCGTACACATTTCTTTGCTTCCTGTGTTGGATTTCTAGCTTCCAACAACTAATGTCTTCCATTATATTGGTTTACTATTTTAAAAAGTCTTTGAATAGTAATTCTCCAATTATGTTCTAGAAAGGAATGCATTGTAGGTAGTGTTGCTGTTTTAGGACTTCCATGTTAAACTTATGTTTATTGAAACCATAATAGACATTGCTAAACCATAATATACTAGAATAGGTTGTACTACAAACTCATAGAAAATTCATGTACTAAATGTTTCCTTATGAGTATTTTGTAGACATCAGCAGTTGCAACTCCTATCTGATCAAGGAATGACCCTTATCACAGAATTGGGCAAGTGTCAGCAATTCACATCAGGACCAACAGGAATGCTACCTACATGCCCTGCTCCTGGACATCAGCAGTAAAACTGCAGATGGAACAGTGAAACTAAGCACATAGGAGATAACATCGAAGTGCAGAGAAACTGAAATTCCTGTTTCCTTCTTCTAATGGTTCCCCTCAAACCCAGCCAGGACACCTGAGATGCCGAGAGGGCTTCAAAGGCTTAGCCAGCTGTATCCTCAGGTTGTTGACTCCTGAATAAACCCATTTCCTTCTAAGCCAGAACTTGTCTCACCAGTTTAACTTCCATGGTTAGCTAAACCTGTGGGTTGTTTTCTGACTTCAAAACCTCATACTTGGTTACTTTTGTGTGCATTAAATACCAACTCCCATTCCTCCCTTTTCCCCAGGCTATGGCAATTACCTTTCTATACTCTGTCTTTATGAATTTCACTAAACTAGCTAGGTACCTACTACAAATCATGAAATATTTGTACTTTTCTGACTGTACATCTCACTTAGCAGAATGTCAAAGTTCACCATGTTGCAGAATTTTGTTTATACTTTCACCTATTCATTTACACTTAGATTGCTTTTACCTTTTGGTGATTGTAAATAATTCTGTTATGAACATAGACATACAGATACTTATCAAGTCCCTTCAATCAGATCTTTTGGGTATATATCCAGTAGTGGAGTTGTAATAGTAATTCTATATTTAGAGTTTTATAGTTTTACCATTTATATTTAGAGTGTGATCCATTTTGTATTAACTTTTATAAATTGTTTAAAATAAAAGTCCAACTTTTTTATTTCATGTTAGTACCCAATTTTTCCAGCATCATTCATTGAAAATATTGTATTTTTCCTATTAGAGGGACTTGGCAGAATTGTCAAAAATTATTTGGCCATATATGTGAGGGTTCATTTCTTGGATCTCTATTATATTTATATTTCATTGTTCTATATATCTGTCTTTATGCTAGAAATGTTAGAATAGCCAGATAGAAAAATATGAGCTGGGAGAGGCAACTGGGACTATGAAGACACAAGTGCAAGACATAACAAGGTGAAAACAGACAATGGAGGTGGCAGGCCCCTTTGTGAGCAGGAAAGATTCCGAGCCTCCAGGATGTGGTCTAGCTGGTGGCACAGCACCTAGAAAAGGGCTGGGGAATGTGTGGTCCACAGGCCACATAAGGCCTTCAAAATCATTTGGTCTTATCCTGCCAAGGCAGTAGGGATGAGTTAATTAAAGGTTTGACCCAATATAGCAGGCTAATTTTTAAGTTGATTATTTTGTATGGCCACGGAATGATGTTATAAATATCCAATGGCCCTTGGCAGAAAAAAAGGTTCCCCAGCCTTCACAATGAAGGAACCTTATGGAGGGGGTGACTTGCTCCTTGCCTTGGGGCATTCCAGTTTAGGGCTGTAAATCCTCTACACTCCCAAATATCTGAGCGCTTGGTTAGGTCTCAGCCAGCTAAGCTGCTCGCTCAGAGTTTGGTTTTGGCCAATTGAATGTATTGCTTTCCTACAAATAAATTCTCACCCAATTTTGCTATTATTTGTTGTGTCTTGTTTGAATTTATTCCTACAAGCAAGACAAGAACTGTAGTGCAGAATACTCTCTCTGACCAGCGTTATCTCTGGCCGGGGACTCTCTTGCCCACTGCTGACAGTACCCACACTTTTTTTGTTTTCTATAACTTTTTAATCAAGTTTAAAATTAGAAAATGTAAGACATGCAGGTCTGTCCTTTTTCTAGATTTTACTTTTGGCTATTTAAGGTCTCTTGAGATCGCATATAAAAATAATAATAGATTTTTCCATTTCTAAAAAAACAACTGAGTTTTAATAGAGATTTCATTGAATCTATAGATTCCTTTACACAGTATCAACATCATAATATTATTTAAATCTATCAGCTCATGACCACGGAGTTCCTTTTCAATTATTTATTTTTTAAATGTCTTTGAGCAGTGTTCTATAATTTTTCATATACAAGTATTTGCCTCAGTTAAGTATATTTTTAAATATTTTATTTGTATGCTATTGTTAATGGAATTGTTTTCTTAATTTACTTTTTTAGCTTGGTCATTGTTAGTGTGTAGAAACACAACTGAATTTTGCATGATGATTTTGCATCCTGCTATTTTATTATATTTATGAGTTCTAAGAATTTTAACAGTGTGTGTATCTGTGTGTGCATGCATGTGTAATCTTTTTGGTTATCTACATATATGATTATTACATCTGAGGACAAAGGTAGTTTTTTAAATTATTTTAACTTCCATCTTCCCCAATTAGATGCATCACTCCTTTTGTTGCTAGTTATTTGGGCTAGGACTTCCACTACTGTGTTGGAGAGAAGTGGCAAGGGCAGGCATCCTTGCTCTGTTCCCGATCTTAAAGGAAACACCAATAGTCTTTATCATTGAGTATGATGTTAATGTGGATATTTATACATGGCTTTTATTATGTTGAGGTAATTTGCATCTGTTCTTATTTTGTGGAGTGTTTTTATCATGAAAATGTGTGGGATTTGTCAAATGAATTTTCTTCATCAATTGAGATGATTCTATGGTGTTTCCCTTTTTACTGACTATCTGGCATATCATATTGATTGACTTTTGTGTGATAATGTAACTTTTCACTCCAGGAACAAAATCCACTTAGTCAAAGTATGCCATACTTTTAATGTTGTTGAATTTGGTTTGATAGTATTGTGTTGGGGAACTTTTCATCAAATGCAAAAGGGTTATTGGTTTGTAGTTTTCTTTCTTTGTAATGTCTTTATCTGACTATAGTATCAGGGCACTTTTGGCCTCATATAATGGACTTTCAAATGTTCCAACCTTTCTTTATGGGGAGAAGAGTTGATAAGAGTTTGTATTAGTTCTTCTTTAAATGTTTAATAGAATATACCAGTCAAACTATCCAGTTCTAGGCATTTTGAGGGGTATTTTTGATTACTAGTTTTATCTTCTTACAAGCAGTAATTCTAATCAGGTTTTCTATTTCTCATGATTCAGTTTTGGCAAGTTGTGTGTTTTAGAAATTTATCCGTTCATCTAGGTTATGCAATTCATTGGCATAGAAGTGTTTATACTAATCTTTTGTAATCCTTTTAATTCTTATAAAATAAGTACCAGTGTCCCCTATTTCATTTCTGATTTAAGTTATTTGAATCTTTAAGGTTTTTTCTTAGTCAATCTAGTTAATGGATTTTCAATTTTGTTAATCTTTTCAAAGAAATTACTCTTAATTTGTTGACTTCCACTATTGATTTACAGACTCTATTTTATTTATCTCTGCTCTAATTTTTATTTCCTGTCTTCTGCTAAATTTGGGTTTAATTTTTTTATTTCTGAGTCCCCTAACCTGTAAGGTTTAGTTGTTGATTTAGTACCTTTCTTCTTTTATGCTGTGAGTTTTAAAGAGCTACATTTCCCAACACTCCTGCTGATCGCATAAGTTTTGGCATGTTCTATTTTCATCTGCATTTGTCCAGGATGTTTAATAATTTCTCTTGTGATTTCTTCTTGACTCATTGATTATTTAAAATGATATTGTTTAATTTCTATATGTTTGGGAATTTTACAGTTTTCCTTCTAATGTTGATTTCCAGTATTATTTCATTGTTATTGAAATAGAAATTTTAGGGGAATATAGGCAGACTTAGGGAACTTTTAGAATTGTGGTCCATGGAAAAAAACCGGGCTACAGACTGGGAGAAGATACATTTCCATAAGACAAGGGAGCTAGGCACAGTTACTTCTTCATAAGACAAGGGATCAGCAACAGATACATTTTCATAAGACAAGGGAACTGGAAGTAGCCAAAAAAGGTCTATATTTACAAAATAAAGAGGAGGGAAAAAGCCCAGAGGGAATGGGAGGACAATGAGGGAGGAGGACCTCAGGAGTTACTATAGTAACTAATTCAAAAGTGAATATTGACCCATCAGAGGGGATATCAGGACACAGGAACTACATAGAGTCTTTATAAACCATGGAAACAGGAAGTCGGTGGGACCCTGTCCCCCTCCCCATGTGGGAGTCTGTACTTTTCTTTAATAAATTTCCACCTTTGATATACCACCTTCTGTCTGTGGATTCATTCTTAGACAAAGAATCCAGGTTCCAGTCCAAAAATTCTGTATCATTATTAGAAAATATGCTTTATGAATCCAATTTTTTGAAATGTATTATGACTAGTTTTGTGGCCTGACGTGTGAACTTTCCTTGAGAATTGCCCTGTGCTCATAGAAAAGTGTGCATGGTTCTGTTATTTGATAGAGTGTTCTGATGATGTCTATCAGTTAATGGGTCTATGCCTTTCCAGTCTTCCATTTTCTTCTTGATCGTCTCTCTGGTTTTCTTTATGTTACTAAAAGTGTCTCCTACAATAGTGTCTCCTACAATTACGATAGAGGTATCTTTGCCCCCTTTATTTCTTTCAATGTTTATTTCATGCATTTTGGAGTTCTAATGTTTGTAGCACATACATTTATTATTGTTTTATCTTGTTGATCAATAGATATTTTATGATGATATAATGTCCTTTTTATCTCATGTGAGAATGTTTCATCTAAAGCCTATTTTGTCTGTTATTAGTATAATTTAATGTATTGATTATTTTTTATGAATGTTCTCTATATTTACTATTAGCATGACATTTCTCTTTCCATTATTTTACTTTCAACCTGTGAATGTGTTTAGATCGAAGACAGTATATATTTGGATCTTGTTTTCATTTTTTTTGTTTTTTATGTTTCTAAATCCATTTTGCCTGTCAAGTTTGTTGTTTTGTTGTTGTTGTTGTTTTGTTTTGTTTTGGGGGGAGTTAATCTGTTTACATTAAAAGTAATTACTGATAAAGGAGAACATGCTTTTGACATTGCTATTTGTTTTCTATGCGTCTTATAATATTTTCTCCCTCAGTCCCTAAATCATTGTCTACTTTCGTGTTTACTTGAATTTTTGTAAGTGACACACTTTAATTCCACTCCTCATTCATTTTGTTTGCATGTGTTTTTATTTTCTTTGTGGTTACTGTGGAGATTACATTTAACATACTAAAGTTACGACAGTTTATCTTAAATTGATACCAACTTGACTTGAACCATGCACAAAAACTTTGCTCCTTTAGATCTCCTCCCTTAGGCTATTAATGTAACAGATTGCATCTTTATACATTGTACTAGAGGCCTGGTGCATGAAATTTGAGCACGGGTAGGGTCCCTAGGCCTGGCTGGCGATCAGGACCCATCTGTGGGGCAACCAGAGGGGCGATCAAGGGGCCCCCACTGGCACCTGCTTTGGCCGGCCTGGCACCACCAGCTTGCCGGCCCTGCCCCCTGCTGCTGGTCACCTTCCTCTGTGGGGTGACCAGAGGGGTGATGGGGGGCCCTGCGGGCTAGGGGTAGCTTCTGTGTTGAGCATCTGCCCCCTGGTGGTCAGTGAGTGTCATAGCGACCAGTTGTTCCACTGGTTGTTCTGCCAGGTGGTCAATTTGCATATTAGGCTTTTATTATATAGGATATCCATTAACAGAGGTTTATAATTACTTTTCTGCAGCAACAGCATGGATGGTCCTGGAGAGCATTATGCTAAGCAAAATAAGCCAGGCAGAGTGAGATCAAATATCACATAATCTCACTCATATGTGGAATCTAACAAACAACATGAACTGATGAAAAAAAATAGACTCAGAGACAAAGAAACATTGAATAGACTGTCAAACCTCAGAGGGAAGGCAGGGGAAGGAGGAGAAGAAAATAAATCAATCAATGAAATAAATCAATCATATGCATATATGCATAACCCAAGGACACAGACAATAGGGTGGTGAAGGCCTGGGGTGGGGTGGGGGGGAGGTGGGAGATGCCAATGGGAGAAAAAGGAGACATATGTAATACTTTCAACAATAAATATTAAAAAAAAAAAAAAAGAAAGAAAGAAAGACTTGCCAGGATTGGTCATAGATTGTGATGTGTGTTATTTACACAACATTTTGTGAAATAGCAGGAAAGTTTGTACTATATGAAATTACTTACTATTAATCTACCCTGGTAACTGGTGGTAGATTAACTAAACTGTGGGAACTGAAATTCATGCGCATCAGTGCTATGTTAAGTACAGACAACCTGTAAAAGCAGCCACTGAAACTAGGTAGAAGTATAGTACAGAACAGGAGTCATGAGGGATGGTTCACTGAAGGATGTAGCACCCCTCTGCTTAGAATTAGAGTCACTGTTTAACCATTTTTAGGTATACTCAGTAGCTCTTTTTTTTTATCTTTATTGTTAAAAGTATTACATATGTCCCCTTTTTTCCCCTATTGACCCCATGTAGCCTACCCCCTGTCCCTAGTTCCAGGCTTTTATCACACTATTGTCTGTGGCCAGGGGTTATGCATATATGCATACAAGTTCTTTGATCTCTTCCCACCCACTCAGCAGCTCTTATTATTAGATGTAGAGATACATCCTCTCATGGTCCTGGGAATATCCATTTTGCACAAATGTTTTCATGGATATAATCTATATTATTTCATGACTTTGCTTATTAAATAGAAGCCAAGCTCTTTCATTAGTGACAAGTGCTAATGGTTTAAACTAATAAAAATTTATAATACATTAGAATATTATAATACTAAAATACTGTTGACTACAAAAGTCACATTATATTTTGCTACATTGAGTCACTTTAAATATCTGGTATATTTATATGTCAGCAAGAAAGCACAGATAGAAAACTGCCTCATTCATAATTGGATTCTGATATCCCTCTCAAAGTCTCATTATTTTATTTTAATAGCAGTTGGGGATCCCTACTCATTTGTTTCCTACTGTGTAAGGAGTTAGTGGGCTATCTGGGGGAGCATGCCTTTTAGCTGGATTTTTCCCTCCAAACCAAAGTAGCACATTTTTGTTGGTGGTATTATTTTCCTTGATTTAAGCCCTTTGACCTGATGTCAAAAGCACTCCAGGCACACATATTTTCTCCTCTAAGAAGCTTGTAGGCCTCTTGCATTCCAACTAAGGCAAAACAGAGAACAAATATGCGGTCAAGAGCTTTCCCATTCATGTCAGAAGATCCAGCCCAAAGCTCACACAAAAGCGAGTCCGAGAGGAGGTTTCCTGCACTGTTTTCTATGTCAGCCAGTCATTCGTCAGAAGCCCTGGTCTGACCCATCCCCGAGACCTGGTCAGGGAAATCCCAGCATTGATATTTCTAATTATTTTGAGTTCAGAGTTCAGGAAACAAATGATTCCATTTACTCATATGATACTATCTGGAAAAGAGGATGAGCTCAAAGTGTCCATTCTCAGTGTGATTAGAAGAAAAGGCACAGATTAGACCAATGGAGTACTGTGCATCATGGTATTTATTCACTTATATTTTTAGCAATAACATCCACAGAGAAAGAAAATAAGACAACTGAAAAAAATAGTTGCAAAGGGTGATGGTAAAATAAATGTGTTTGATATAGATTTGCAAACAAGTGTACACTTGGGACATTTTATATGTCACACTATATTTTATATCACTTTTAGCTGCCTCCTGATATTAAAAGTTGCATGACCCAGTTTTGCACCTTTCGACAGGTAAAAGCAGAAAAGGTTGACAGGTAAAAAGCAGAAAATGATAACATTTGCCTAACCAATGGCCTGGACACCTTCGTTCTCGAGGGAATGTTAAAATTATAAAACAAGTGGTATATTTTATATTTCCATTCATAAGTAAAGTATCCTGTCATATTTTTTCATCATATATTTTTAAAAATAATTGTATCTGGACTTTGCACATGTTCTTTTTTTTTCTTTAATTATCTCATGATTTGTTTTTTCCCCATCACCATTTATCCCCCTATGCCAGCCGTGGGCAAACTACAGCCCGCAGGCTGGATCCGGCCAGTTTGAAATGAATAAAACAAACAAACAAAAAAAAAAGACCGTACCCTTTTATGTAATGATGTTTACATTGTGGCCCTTGAGTCAAAAAGTTTGCCCACCCCTGCCCTATGCCCTCGTCCACCTCCCCCATACCTTACCCCAGCAATCACACACTGTTCCTTCTGGTTTATTTTCTATTTTGCTCAATCCCTCAGCTTCCCCCAACACTGCCCTCCCCCCCCCCCCCCGACACACACACACACACACACACACACACACTACCCGACAGCAGTCAGCCTGCTATCTGTCTATGAGTGTGCCTCTATGCTGCTTGGTAGTTCATTTTTTAAATAGATTCCATATAATTGAAATCATAAGGTACTTGTCTTTCTCTGGCTGCCTTATTGCACCTAGCCTAATGCTCTCCAGGTCCATCCCTGCTGTTGTGAAGGGTAAAATGTCCTTTTTTTAAGTAGGCATGTAGTATTCCATTGTGTAAATGTACCACAGCTGTTTTATCCACTCTTCTTAATGGGCATTTGGACTGCTTCCAAATCTTGACCATTGTAAATAACACTGCAATGAACATAAGGGTACATATAATTTTTGAATTAGTATTTTGGGTTCCTTCAGATAAATTCCCAGAAGCGGAATGGATGGGTCATAAGAAAGTCCCATTTTAATTTTTTGAAGAAACTCCATACCAGTTTTCACAGTGGCTGCACCAGTCTGCATCCCCACCAACAGTGTAAGAAGGTCCCCTTTTCTCCACATACTCACCTATACTTATTGTGTGTTGATTTAGATGATAGCCATTCTTACAGGTTCGAAATGATTTCTCATTGTGGTTTTAATTTGCATCTCTCTGATGATTAGTGATGTTGAGCATCTTTTCTTATGTCTATTGGCCATCTGTATGTCCTCTTCAGAGAAGTATTTATTCAGGTCCTTTGCCCATTTCTTAATTGGATTGTTTGTTTTCTTTGGTGTTGAGTTGTGCAAGTTCTTTATAAACTTTTGATATTAATCTCTTTTTAGAGGTATCATTGGCAAACATGTTCTCTCATTTTGTGGATTGTCTTTTAATTTTGTTGATGGTTTACTTTGCTGTGCAAAATGTTTTATTTTTCTGTAGTCCCATTTGTTTATTTTTCTTTTGTTTTTCTTGCCCAAGAAGATATATTAGCAAAATATTGCTACAAGAAAGGTTTAATATTTACTGCCTATGTTTTCTTGATTTTTATATTTTTAAGTGTAGCATTTAATTCTTTAATCCATTTTGCATCATCTTCCTTCCTAATGAGTATTCATATTTTGCATCACTGGAAAAAATGTGACAAATCAGCATTTCTCTCTAAATAAATTTGTAACTAAGAATGTAAAGCATTATCTTTTAAAAATTATTTTATTTCCTCATCGTGGTAGCACTTAACAGGTAACAGCCTGCGGAACATTTTCAGTCATTTTTTAAGCAGTATTTTTCCATTTGTAATTAAAACTATGGCTATCAAACACATTGCTATATACATCAGTGCATGACTAAAATTGACTGTCATCTCTTCCTATGATTTATAATCTTGTAAACAAGCATATCTCTTATTCTAAAACTTCAAATCTTTTTCTTCAAAGCTACTTGATTAGGCAAGAGAATTGCTAAAGGATCATTAAGTCTTTCTAAATTTTTCTCTTATGGATTTTATGTTGTCTTTTGTTTTTTGTTTTTTAATTTTTTCCCCAGTAAATTAAATGAGGGATATTTTGTGTTTGTATATGCCCTCCAAGATGATTACAAATAGACAGCAAACCTTAATGAAAAAAAACAAAAATATGTTCCAAGTGATACTATTGTATTTAGCTAGTTACTGATAATAGGAAAGGAGGAAAGGGGGCAGTCAGACCTTATAGGCAAGTCATTTGAGCAGCATCAATGGGAAACTTCACACTACCCAGGAAACCACCCCGTGAGACAGATGCCTGTCCAGCAAAGCTGGGGGACTAGGGCAGTGCTACTGTCAGTCACACCTGGGAGCAGAGGTCAGCGGCCAGTATGGGCGTGGCCACTGCACGTGCAGGGACATTAGGGGATACATAATCCCCTAAACAAAGGCGTTCTCTCTCTTGGGACTCGCGTGCTCCGGACTCGCTCTGGGCTTTATGGTATTCACCCCTATGGCCCGCAGCCACGGAGGCCCACACATTGAACTAATGGCCTACGGCTAGCCCGACGCTACCTTGGACTATGCACATGTGGGACGGAAACTGGACTCTGGCTCTGATGTTAGCTCCACTGAATTTCCAGCTATCCTTCTTCTATGACTGGACTAAGGGAAATGGGTCTTTTGAAACCCAGGAATGTAATTCCATAGAAATAAAGTTTTCTGCCATCTCATCTCCCATGGGGTTCCCCGGAAATGTGTATTCTAGCGGCACCCCAAGAACTCCCCCAGCAGCTACCTGGGGTAGCTGTCACACAAATGCAATGAGCACTCAAGCCCTCTTTCCTACAGGAAAAGCGATCGGTAAACTGGAATTCTTCCCTGGGAATGTTGCTGTCCAACTCAGGAAGACCTGGGTTTCGGTTGGTCCCATGAACATTAATTTGTCATCAGCCCTGCGCTGGGGCCTGAGAATCCCTGGAGCCGGGAAACAAGCAGGACACGCGGAGCTCAAGGGGAACGCGGGCCACAGTCACGGAGCCACGAGGGGTGTCATCAATGCGGGGTCAGTAGGGACCCCACCGAGAAGAGCCCCTCCCTGCTCCCCAGAGAAACTTCCTTTCTGTTTTCACACAGGCTAGTCGCAGGGGTGGGCAAACTTTTTGACTCGAGGGCCACAGTGGGTTCTTAAACTGGACCGGAGGCCGGAACAAAAGCATGGATGGAGTGTTTGTGTGAACTAATAGAAATTCAAAGTAAACATCATGACATAAAAGGGTACGGTCTTTTTTTTTTAAGTTTTATGCATTTCAAACGGGCCCAATCCGGCCCGCGGGCCGCAGTTTGCCCACGGCTGGCAGGGTCATCTCTTCGTGTGAACAGCAGCATGCAGTTTGCTCTGGTGTCTAGCTTCTTTTGCAGAGCACTATGGTTTTGAGGTTTAGCCATGTGCATTAAAAGTTGATTCATTTTTACTGCTGAAGAGTTTATATGCCCATCCCCCTGTTGCTGGATATGTAGGTTGTTTCTCGTTTACAGCTGAGGATTGCAGAACTCTTGTCACAATAACAAATCTTTCCAAACCTCTGCCCCAGAGATGACCAAGCTCTCCCAGGCTTCTAGCAGCATAAGGCAGTGTCCTTAAAATGACCCCAGTCCCTGACTGAAGTTCCAGCCTGAGAAAGTTGGGAGCTGCCAGAATGTACTGTTTGTTCTATCCAACACCTGCCGACAGCCTCTTGACCTCCCTGTTTGCAGGATTTTCGATAATTACACTTGTAAATCCTTTCTCAAAAGGATACCTTTATATCTCCAAGGGATATAAAGCTATCCTGTTGAGACATAAATGTATCTCTCCCAAATCAAGAGTGTCTTTCTCCAGGAGCTGAAAGCCAGCCATTTCTTTAAAAAGTAATCATCACACAACTTGATGGAAAACAATTGACCATGTAAGCATGGGAACATTTCTAGATCCTTCATTTGTGTTTCAATGGTCGACTTATTTGTCTTTAAAGCAATGTCAGACTATGTTCACTACAGTAGCTTTATAATCAATTTAGAAATTAGGTTGTATAATTCTCCCCATTTTTTAATATGTATTTTTATTTATTTCAGAGAGGAAGTGAGAGGGAGAAAACAGTAGATCAATAATGAGAGAGAATCATTGATCAGCTGCTTCCTTCATGTCTATACTGTGGATTGAACCTGCAACATAGACATTTGCCCTGACTGGGAATCGAACCTGGTTCATAGGTTAAAGCTCACTGAGCTACACTGACTGAATATCTTCCCTGTTTTTTCTAAAGTTTCGTTTGGGAAAACAAGGTCCTTTGGGTTTCCATAAAAATTTAAAAATTAATTTGTAATTTTATACAAATGTTTCTGCTGGGGTTTTGATTTTAATTTTGTAGAGGATAGTTGACATCTTAATAATAGCGAGAACATAACAATCTAAGCAGTGCTTCTCACAATGATATTACTCTCAGCTTATTCAGGCATTCTTCAATTTCTTTTAGCAACCAACGGTTTGTAATTCTTCATGTAGAAAATTTCACACATTTGTTAAGTACAGCTCTAAGTTTTCCTTTCTGAACCTGATGATTTTGTAAATCCTATTAACTTAAATTTTACTTTCTGATGTTCATTGCTAGTAAGTAGAATTGAAATGAATTTTGATCTTTTATACTGCGGCATTCCTAAAGTCACTATATTATTTTTAATATATTTTTGCAGATGCTGTAAGAGTTTCTATTTTACTTGATCATATCTCAATAAATATTTACTTCTTGCTTTCTAATCTATGTCTTTCAGGTTTTTCTTCTTCTCTATCTCAATGGGGTGAATTTCATAAAATAGTGACAGAAAACATTTTTGCTTTGTTCTCAGTTGGGCAAAAACTACTCAATCTTTTACCTTGAAGTATGTCAGTAATTGAGCTTTCTTTCAGACTGAGGACATGTATACTTATTTCTAATTTGAGGATGATTTTAATTATGAATGGGTTTTCCATCCCATGCTTTTTCTCCTCTCTTGAGATGATCTATTGACTTTTGAATGTCCAACTAATCATAAATATCCTGAAATAAATCTCATTTAATCATGTTTTATCTTTTTATTTATTGTTTGAGTCAATATGCTAATATTCTAAAAAAATGAGATCTCTCTACTCGGGCTTGTTGGAACACAAATGAGACCTTTGTGCCTTTTATTTTTTTAGGTGAATATCTTTCAGAATAGAATTATAAACTGGCCATCATTAATAAAATGCCTGCATATCTAATGCTTATTTGAGGAGTTGATCATCAGGATCATCAGTGTACATATTTCTCTCTATGTTTTGAATCTTCCCTTCAGAATACTGAGAAAGCAGAGACAACTGAGTATTATTAAAGAGCTTTTAAAACTATGTTAATCTGAATTTAAACTCTTGGTTTTTGTTTTTTTTCATAGGTTGCTTATTTGCTCAAGAAGAAACTATGAGTAGGGATAAGAATTCAAACCCAGTCCAACAGATTGAACCAAAATGCAATAAAAGAGAAAGTTCATTTTCAAACTTTATTATGAGACAGGCCAGTGAGTGGGCCAGGGAAACTGAGGCAGAGAGCTGAACAAACCAGCAGAACAATGCACAGCAGATGCAGAAGGCCCCTCCCTAGAGGTAACATCTAGGCCTCAGTATAATTCAGTTCCAGATGCAGAAAAACAGCAAAACCAGGTGAGTGACACCAGGACTAGCTTCGATGACAAATGAGCCCCTGCCCTCACACTGACCCCCCCGGTGGAGATCACACCCTGGGGAGCCCACCTGGAAGCTGATGAGTATTCTATTAAGACCCTCCCCTGGGACCTCCCCTAAGATTCCCGCCTGCAAGAGAGAGATAAAAGCCTCAAGACAAAGGACCCAGAGCTCTCCCCAGGGACAGCACCCACCATTTCCTTTCCTCTATGTCCCCGCCTCCTCCCGCAGGTGTGCATCTCCTAACCTCTAAGGGACCCCATGAGATTTGCAACCATGGGAGCAACGGGCAGCAGCAGCTCATCCCAGGCTAACCGGTGAACCTGTACCTTTTCTCTGAGATCCCAGAGAGCTAAGGCAGCCCAGCCTGGGCTCTCCTGTTGCTTCTTCTATGCTAATATCTTTCTTGTTTTACTGACCCCAGCTTCAATAAATGTTCCCCCATAGTCACCTGAGCTCATGTAGTGAAATTTATCTACACAAAGTCAAGAACCCACATGCTGGCAGAACCGCTCAGAATGAGATCCCCTGTTTGGCAGCAACCCGAGACACGGATTGCCAGACTCCACATCTAGAGTTTCTAAAATTTGGAAGCAGATCCAAGAAGTTGTATTTCAACCAACTCTCTAGTCTAGCTGATGATGCTGGTCTGGTTACTACCCTCTGAGAACTACTGACAACGATCTTAGAGGAAAAGATTGACACTCCTGACCATGTTTGAGCTCCTAAGATACCAAGGTGCTTTGACATGAAATTCAAAATGAAAAGTATTTAGTCTTACCCATCTTCAAGACAGGGCTGAAATTTTTCATAACTCCCTGTTTCAATGAAGTACGGTGGAAGGAACTGAGATTGGAATGAATCTGTAAAAGTGTTATGAGACATTGACTTGGATCCCAGATGGAGACATTGGGGTGGGGAGAGGTATCTGAAGCAACCTTGGGCTTGAAAGATTATGCTCTTTCAGAACAGGGGTGAGGTTGACACATAATCCTTTAAAAATGACCGAAACACTGCCAACACATAAACGTGAAAACTCACTCACAAGAGAAAGCAACTACAGCAAACTAATTCTGCAGTATGAACACATAATATTTCTATGAATGATTTATAGAAAGGCTTTAATGGATGTATCTTGTATTTTGAAGGTTTGGGGACAGAAGGCAAGTTACAAGTACAATAGTTTTACTCTTTATTGATCAAATGAAAAAAATAGTTTATACATTTCAGTTGAAATTATTATAATTTTATTTTCTTACTAGAGGCCTGGTACATGGATTTGTGCACCGGTGGGGGTCCCTCAGCCTGGCCTGGGAGGATTTGGCCCAAACTGGCCTGATGGGTCCTGGATTACAAGAGGGCACAGGCCAGGCTGAGGGACACCACCAGTGCATGATCTGGGCCAGGGAGGGACCACAGGAGGGACCCAGGGCATATCTGGCCAGACCCCAACAACAAGCTAACCTACCCGTTGGAGCACCTGCCCCCTGGTGGTCAGTGCGCATCATAGCAACTGGCCGAACAGTCAAACACTTAGCATAGTAGGCTTTTATTATATAGGATTTCCACATATATAAGTATTGTGGATGTTGGAAATCAGGGTAAGTGAACACAGCTACAACCATCATGTGAAAATATTTAGTTTTTCCTTGCTTCTTACCACTGTGAAGAAAGAAGATTAGGGGAAAACATTCTGTAGTTTATTCTTTCCACTGCCAAGTTTCACAAGGAGTCAATACTATCTTTCAGTGGATTAATAAAAAGAATATCAACATGACATTAATAATTTACTAGACAAGCCAAAATACCTTCCTAGTGGGGTTTTGATAATAAAGTACTGTCATTCACTCCATCCATTTTAAAATCAAATTGAAGGCCTAAGGGAAAATCTCCCTGAGAAATTAACATTTTTCATGTTGAATATATGTATACTACAATAATACTTAAAATTGAAGTGATTTTTTTTCTGATTGCCATACAAAAAGAGAATAGGATAAAATTACTAATGTATCCATTGGAATGAGCCTAAAGATTTCCAGGTTCAACATCTAATTTACATTTTCAAAGGTCTTTCTGCAATGTTTTGTAATCCCTCACTGTAATATAATTGGCTTTTTCTTTTTCTGGTCTGGTGGTTATTGCTTCTACTGATTCTCGTCTTGTTAGTCATGGTTGAAAATAGGCTAAAAAACAGTTGCTTCCATAGTTTGTCTGCTTTTTATTGTCTTTACTTGAGTGAGTACCATGGTGTCCTATACATAATAGGCATTTGATACATATTGGCCAAAACACAAAGCTAGCAATATAAGCAGAAAAAAAAAGAATGCTCTGTACCATTCATTCAATCTTTCTGTGAAAAATTCTGATCAAATAAGCTGTCCTTTATTTTTATTTTTTTATTATTTTACTTTTTACTTTCAATATTATTTTGTATTAGTTCCAGGTGTAAAGCTTAGAGGTTAGACAGTTATATGCTTTATAAAGTGATCCCCACTATTTCCAGTTCAGCCTGGCACCATGCACAGCATTTGCAATAATACTGAGTATATTCCCTAGGCTGCACTTTACATCCACATGCCTATTTTTTAATTGCCAATTTGTACTTTTTAATACCATCACCTCTTTCACCCAGGACCCTCACCCCCTTCTCCCTCCTCTGGCAACCATCAGTTCGCTTTCTGTCCCAATGGACACATACTGCTAAGTCTTTGCTTGAATTGTGTTTGCTAATGTCTCCTTGTTCAAGACAAGTCACATTCCCTGCTTCCAGTGGTGGAGAGAAAGACTCCACCTTTTAATGGAGGAACCGAAGTCAGCATTGCAGAAGGGAGTTCATGCTGGGATAGAAAAAGATAGATTTATTTATTTATTTATTTATTTATTTATTTGAATTTATTGGAGTGATATATATATATATATATATATATATATATATATATATATATATATGCCTAAGCGACTGTTACAACCAGTAGACGGAATGACCAGTCGACTGGCTGCTATGATGCACACTGACTACCAGGGGGCAGACATCCAATGCAGGAGCTTCCTGCTGGTGGTCAGTGTGCTCCCACAGCCAACATCCTGTGGCTGGCCAACCTCCCACTGTCCCCCCCGCCCCCATGGCCAGCCAACCTCCCACTGTCCCTGCCCCCGGCTGGCCTTCCCAGATCAGCCCCGATTGCCAGCCAGGCTGAGGGATCCCATCTCTGCATAAATTCGTGCACTGTGCCTCTAGTTGGTTAATAAAATTACATAAGTTTCAGATCTACAATTCTATAATACATAGTCTGTATATTGTATTGTGTGTCCACCAAACCAAGTCAAATCTTCTTCTGTCACCACTTATTTGTCTTCCCTTTACCTTCTTCTACTTTCTCATTCCCCTTTCCCTCTGGTAATCATACTGTTGTCTGTCTATGAGCTTTTTTTTAGATGTTAGACTTAAAACCATAAAAATCCTAGAAGAAAACATAGTCAGACATTTCTCATAGCGATATTATTTTCTGATATATCTCCCCAGGCAAAGGAAATAGAAGAAAAATAAGTATATTTTACTGCTTCAACTAAAATTTTTGCACAGCAAAGGAAACCATCAACAAAATGAAAAAAAAAAACAATCCATGGAATGGAGAACATATTCACCAATTATACATCTGATAAGGGGTTAACATCCAAAGTCTATAAGAAAGTTATATAATTCAATACCCTGAAAACCACAGAAATAATCCAATTAATAAATGGGCAGAGTGAATTGACACTTCTCCAAAGAGGACATACAGATGGCCAACAGACATATGAAAAGATGTTCAAAGTCACTGATCATCAGAGAGATGCAAATTAATGAGATAGCACCTCACACCTGTCAGAATGGCTATATATATATATATATATATATATATATATATATATATATATATACACATATATATAAAAGGCTAATATGCTAATTGTCCCTCAGGCCTTCCAACTGGTCACTATGATGCACACTGACCACCAGGGGGTAAATGCTCAATGCAGGAGCTGCTGTGACGCACACTGGCCATTTACAAAGAAATGGTACCATAAACCTGGTGCCAACAAAGCAACACTCGGCTTTCCCCCGCCAAGTGGGACACAGGCCCTGCCACCATCCCGGAACTACAGCCCACCAAATTTCAGCCAATGCTGCCAATACCCCATGGCACAAACTGTGGCCTACAGCCCAGACCAACCTGGAAACATCGCACAGCAACACCTGGCTTCCTCTCCCTAGCAACTAGCCTCCTTGCAGTTTCTTCAGCCCAGACACACAACTTGCTTTATAGCCAGGTGGAAACATTTTACTCTTTAACCAAATGTCAGTGAAGCATTTTCACCTACCTCATCTCATTTGATCCTCACAGAAGTCCTGGAGTAGGTAGATAGGAGACTCACTGGAATCCTATTTTCTATAATCCTATGTTCATTAGCTGGAAAACAGAGATTTAGAAAGCTTAGAAACTTGACCCAGCTAAAAAGAAGTAATAAATGGTGGACCTTGAAAATGACTTTAGGTTGTTCCACTGCACAGAATATAGTTAAACACTTCTGCAGTTAAATATTTCACCGCTTGTTCTCCCTGTGTGATCTACAATAATAATCTGCTTCATGTTGATATTTACTGCTGTGTTGCTGACAATTATCTGAAAGAGAATTTGGGGTATTTCACTGTGCTGGAAAAAATTTAGCTAAATCAGAAAGCAGGTCTAATTAAGCAAGTTCATCTATACATTTATAAAGTGCTCACTGGCACCAATCACACAGGTCATTGTTGATCATGAATTAGATTGACACTTCTATTATAGAGAGAGGGTGAATAGTGATATTAAAATATTTCTTCTAATTAATTTCCTTTCAAAGTTCCCTAATTTGTGCACCAGGCCTCTAGTCTTCAATAAAACAACAAACAGAAAGTGTTGGTGAGGATGTGGGGCAAAGGAAACCCTTGTGTAATGCTTGTGGGAATTCAGACTGGTGCAACCACTGTGGAAAATAGCATGGAGATAACTCAAAAAATCAAAAATGGAACTGCCTTATGAGCCAGCCATTCAACTTCTGGGAATATATCCAAAGAAACCTGAAACACTAATTCAAAAGCATATATGCACTCCTATTCCTATGTTCATTGCAATATTATTTACAATAGGCAAGACTTGGAAGCAGCCCAAGTGTCCATTACTAGATGCATGGATAATAAAGCTATGCAACATTTACACATTGAAGTACTATCTGATGGTAAAAAAGAAGGAAATCTTGCCTTTTGGGACAGCATGGGTGGATCTGAAGACTATTATGCTAAGTGAAATAAGCCAGTCAAAGAAAGACATACCATATGATCTTACTTACATGTGGAATCTAATGAATATAAACTAACAAACAAAATAGAAATAGACTCTGTACTCATGAGTCATAGGAGAAAGGGTTGAGGGACTGTGTGAAAAAGGCGAAGGAATTAAGGGAAAAGTTGTTATTTAAAATCCTGCCTTTCTATTGTTTCTGTAAGGAGAAATCCTTCTGTTCTTTAAAAATACAACACCATCTCGCTGATGCTGGAGGGCCTCACATTCCCACAGAGGAGTCTGCTGCTTTCTTCTTCTCCACATTGTTTGCAACTGACCCATTGCTTGCAAGTTCTCATTTCTGAAATGCTAGTTGCCATGCAGTATCTATCTATCTATCTATCATCTATCTATCTATCTATCTATCTATCTATCTATCTATCTATCTATCTATCTATCTATCATCTATCTAATCTATCTATCTATCAGCCAGGGGCCGTCACATCGGAAACAACCGAATGTATGACCAAAAAGGCTGAGTGGGGTGACAAGGCCAGCACGGGGGTTAGTGAGGGACGACCAAATGACCGAACAGCAGGCTTCATGGGGCAAACAGGCTGGCAGGGGCTGTGAGGGGCGACCAGGATAGCAGGAGGGGCAATTGGGGGCCACCAAGCCAGCAGGGGGGGCAGTTGGGGGTGACCAGGCCTGTGAGGGAGGGGCAGTTAGGGGTGATCAGGCTGGCAGGGGTGAGAATTAAGGGGCGACCTGGGATTGGGCCTTAACCAGCAGTCGGACATCCCCAAGGGGTCCCGGATTGGAGAGGGTGCATGCAGGACTGAGGGGACTCTCCCCATGCACGAATTTCATGCACTGGGCCTCTAGTCTACACTAATAAAAGACAAAGATGCTAACTGACCATACCTTGGCTATGCCCAAGCCAAACTCACCAGCCAATCAGAGTGACTATATGTAAATTAACCCAACCAAGATGGCGGCCAGCAGCCATGGAGCTGGAGCAAGCAGGAGGCTGGTTGCCTGGGTGATGTAGGAAGCCAAGCTTCCTGCCTGCTCTGGCCTGCTGTGGCCTCTGCAAAAGGCAACAAAGTTTCAATTATAGATGCTAAATAAATCCCAGATACCTGCTTCCAGCCAGCCTCCACTGGGAGCTTGGATGGCTGGGGGCTGTGGCCAGCCTGCAAACAGCCACCAGCCACTCACCAAGGCTGGCCAGGCATCCTAGCAGGACCCCCCTCCTTGAAGGGGGTGTGGCCAGTCTGTAAAAGGCCCTCATTCCCTCACCCAGGCTGGCCAGGCACCCCAGCGGGACCCCCACCCTGATCCAGTACACCCTTCAGGGCAAACCAACCAGCCCCCTCCCATGCACCAGGCCTCTATCCTATATAATAAAAGGGTAATATGCAAATTGACCCTAACAATAGAGCAACTGGGAATCACTGGTCACTTGTATATTGGCTTCTTTTAAATAAAGTGAAATGTCTTAGAAAAAAAAAATAAAAAAGGAAAGGCAGGGGGGACCCAGAAGACCCATATGGGGAGTGCCACTCAGCCAGAAGCTGGCTCATGGCTGGCCAGCGCAGTGGTGGTGGCAGGAGCCTCTCCCACCTCCGTGGCAGCACTAAGAATGTCTAACTAATGGTTTAGACTTGATCTGTTGGGGGCCTAAGCCTTTAGTTGGACATTCCCCAAGGGCTCCCTGGCTGCCAGAAGGATGTCTGACTGCAAAGTTAGGCCTGATCCCCCGGGTAGTGGGCCTAAGTCAACAGGTGGACATCCCCCAAGGGGTCCTGGACTGTGACTGGGCACAGGCCGGGCTGAAGGGACCCCCACCCCCCACCCCCAGGCCTGTGCACCAGGCCTCTAGTCTATCTAATAATAAAGTAATATGCAAATTAGTCAGGATGCTGTCATGTAACAACCTATCAGCAGGCTGTGTGCACAGCAGGCGTGGGCGGGGACATGCAGCGTCAGGGATAGGGATGGGGGAGGAAGGGCCCGGCGGAGGGCGGCCTGTATTCCTCACAAGGCGGCGGTGGCTGTGAGTGCTTCTGATGGCCACTGGCACTTGCCCAGGGAAGACCTGGTGCTCCAGAAAGCCACCAATGGCCACTGCTGCTTGCCCAGGGCTGGCCCGGGGCTCTGGCAAGCCACCAATGGCCGCTGCCGCTGCAATGGCCAAGGCTCAGGCAGCCTCGTGGCCGGCAGTGGCAGCAGCAGAGGCGTGATGGGGGCGTCACCTTACCCTGATCACAAGGTCGCCTCTCGCAGAGGGCAGCCAGAGGCAGCAGCAGTGAGAGGGTGATGGGGGTGGTGTCTTCCCCTGATTGGCCGGTTGCCTCCCGCAGAGGGAGGCCAGGCTGCAGCTTAGGCCCGCTCCCAAGGGGAGCGGGTCTAAGCCATCAGTAAGACATCCCCTGAGGGATCCCGGACTGTGAGAAGGGACAGGCCAGGCTAAGGGACCCTACCCCAGTGCATAAATTTCATGCACTGGGCCTCTAGTGTTCACAATAAAGCCAGTTAGATTCCTAGGATTGCTTTTTGTTTTGTGTAATTCCAGTGACTACCCTGTAACAATCAGTAGAAACAATAACAAGTATTTTGGACTAACCTTTTACTCCATCAATAAGAGGTTGTTTTAGCCCTGGTTTGGTGGCTCAGTTGGTTGGAGCATCTTCCCATACACCAAAAGGTTGCAGGTTTGATTTCTTGTCAGGGTACATATCCAGGTTGCAGGTTTAATCTCCAGTTGGGTTGCATGTGAGAGTCAATCAATCAATGTTTCTCTCACATGCATGTTTCTCTCTCTCTTCCTCTTTCTCTAAAAATCAATAAAAACTAATCTTCTGCTGAAGACTTAAAAAATGAGATATTGGTTTAAGTTATTTGAGCAACAACTTTCTTTTGTTTTTGGTATTTGTTTGTTTCACCCTGAGTATTTAACTTCCTTTCTATTTTATTATTTTTCCCTTATTGACCATATTATGGATTTTTTTAAAATATATTTTATTGATTTTTTACAGAGAAGAGGGGAGAGGGATAGAGAGTCAGAAACATAGATGAAAGAGAAACATCGATCAGCTGCCTCTTGCACGGCCCCTACTGGGGATGTGCCCGCAACCAAGGTACATGTCCTTCACCAGAATCGAACCTGGGACCCTTGAGTCCACAGGTTGACACTCTATCCACTGAGCCAAACCGGTTAGGGCATATATTATGGATATTTTACATTGATTATTATTTTATGGAAGTAATTCCATTTTTATCCTGAAAAACATGTTTTATGGAGGCCTCTGAGTTTATATTCTAATGAAGAACCAATAAAATACTTGCCAGGATTCTTGGCAAAGCACATTTTGAAATTTTTCCATTAACCTCTGTAATTTTAACATACATATTCCACTTTTCGTATACCTACTTTTGGTTAGCTGAATTACTTTTCCTTAAGTATTCTCCTCGAAAAGTGTGTATGAAACAGAAATGTATTGAGTCTTTATAATGGCAACATTTTGAATACATTTAGAAATGCTTGATCTGAAATACAGACTCAACATTCTTTTCCCTCAATATTCTGTAGGCTTTTGTCTGCTGTCAATTGAAACAGAACCTTTTAATTAACTCTAAATATTGTTTTTATAGTCATGAACTTTAGCAATTACTTATGGGTTTTCTTATAAAATTTAGCTTCCAATGTTGCTGATAAGACACCCTATAATAAAATAATTTGCATACCTCTTTCATCATAGAAGCTTTAAAACATTATTTTGTGTTAAATTTCATATTAATGTATAAGTAAGGATAATTAAAAATAATTTACCCTCATTGATATTCAGCCCTTTCCATCTGAAGGAACATAGCTTTTTCCAATTGAGAAAGACTTACTTATAGCCACATATAAATTATTATTATACTGCATATGAGTTATTTTAAACACAAAGATTATTTTTCTTAAATATTAATTTATTTTGTATTTTCTTCCCTCTTAAATTCACATGCTGGAATAATTCCCGATCCTTGATTCTCTTTCCTCCTCTGTCATATCCGATCCCATTTCTTTTTTCTCTATTTGTTGTAAACACCACTTGCAGTGTGTAACCTTACATCTCTGTGCCTTTTACTCCTTTTTAGCTGGTTTTGACTTAGCTCCCACCCCTGTGCTAGACATTTCAATGAGTACTGACAAATGCATAATGTCAGATGTTCACAATTACAGCACTCCACCAAAAGTCCCTTGCATAATCATATATTTTAAATGTGTATAGTCCTTCAAATTTCTCTATAGTCTCCAATACAAGTTTTGTGTATATGTGTGTATTTTAATCTTGGCATATTACTTTTTTTGTTTTTTAGCACTTTGTTTCATTTTATATATTTATACTAGAAGCCTGGTGCACAAAAACTTGTGCGCTTGGGGGGGCGGGGGGCTCAGCCTGGCCTGTGCCCTCTCCCAGTCTGGGACCCCTTGGGGAATGACCACCTGCTGGTTTAGGCCTGCTCCCTGGGGAATTGGGCCTAAGATGGCAGTCAGACATTACTCTGGCAGCCCGGCAGCTCTCAGGGGATGTCCACTTGCCAGTGGGGAGCAGACTTAAGCTGCAGTCTGACATACTTAGCGCTGCTGAGGAGGCAGGAGAGGCTCCCACCACCACCACTGTACTGGCAGCCATTAGCCTGGCTTGGGGCTGAGCAGAGCTCCCCCTATGGGAGCACACTTACCACCAGGGGGCAGCTCCTGCATTGAGCGTCTGCCCCCTGGAGGTCAGTGTGTGTCATAGTGACCAGTCATTCCCAGTCTTCCTGCTGTTAGGGTCAGTTTGCATATTACCCTTTTATTATATAGGATGGAGGCCTGGTTCACGGGTGGGGGATGGTTGGTTTACCCTGAAGGGTGTCCTGGATTGGGTGGGGGTCACACTGGGGTGCCTGGCCAGCCTGGGTGAGGGGCTGATAGCTGATTTCAGGCTGGCCACACCCCCTTTAGGGTGAGGAGTCCCCACTGTGGTGCCTGGCCAGCCTGGGTGAGGAGCTGAAGACTGTTTTCAGGTTGGTCAAGCCCCTCAGTGACAGAAGCTCCCAGCCTTTCCTTTTTTTATTTTTTTTATTCTGGGATTTATTTACCTTCTATAATTGAAACTTTGTTGCCTTCAGTGGAGTTCAGAGCCGGCTCCTGCTCGATCCAGCTCTGTGGCCACGGCCGGCTGAAAGCAGGTATCTGGGGTTTATTTGTCTTCTATAATTGAAAGGTTGTTGCCTTCAGTGGAGCTCAGAGCTGGCTGGGAAGCTTGGCTTCCTCCATCACTGTAGCAACCAAGCCTCCTGCTCGCTTCAGCTCCGTGGCTGCTGGCCACCATCTTGGTTGGGTTAATTTGCATATAGCCGCTCTGATTGGCTTTGGGCATGGCTTAAGGAATAGCGAAGGTACAGTCAATTTGCATGTTTGTCTTTTATTAGATTATATATATATATATGTTGATTTCAGAAAGGAAGGGAGAGAGAAACATCAATGGGGAGAATCATTGATCGGCTGCCTCCTGCACACCCCTTACCAGGGATTGAGCCTGCAAATGGGCATGTGCATTAACCAGAAATCTAACTGTGACCTCCTGGTTCATAGGTCAGTGCTCAACCAGCTGGACTAGAACTTTATTTTTAACTAGAGGCCCAGTGCATGAAATTCAAGCACAGAGGGGGGTTTCCCTTAGCCCAGCCTGCATGGACATCCCTCTCACAATCTAGCACCGTTGTCATCTAACACTCACCTGCCTGCCTGCCTGATTGCCCCTAACCTCTCTGCCTGACTACCTGATTGCCCCTAACTGCCCTCCCCTGTCGGCCTGATCTCACCCCCAACTGCTCTCCTCTGTAGGCCTGATCTATACCCCAATTTCCCTCCCCTGTTGGTCAATTTAGTTCTGATTGGTCAGTTTCTATGTCAGGCAGCGTCAAAAGCTCCATCTCCTAGGCAGCCATTGGCTCCTCACAGTTGACCCAGATTTGGTTCTGATTGGTCAGTTGCTATGCCAGTCAGCATCTCTAGGCCTATCAACTGGGCCTGATCAGAAAGGCGGGGCTGATCTGCAGCCCCTGGAGAGAAATGGAGGAAGGCTGTTGGCCAATCTAGGAGAGAAAGAGAGGCAAGTTCTGATCAACATCTGCCACAGAGTCTACAGATCAGACCCTGCCTCTCTCTCTGCAGGCTTCTCACCGGACCTGATCTGCAGCCCCCTAGGCAGTCAGTGCTGGGTCTGGGCACCCTGAGCGGCCCCAGTCAGTGCTGAGTCACCACGGCAGCCCAGCACTGACTTCCGATCTGGTTGAGACTTCGGTTGTTATGACCCTGGCTCTTTATTATACAGACTAGAGGCCCGGTGCACAAAAATTTGTGCACTCGGGGGGGAGGAGGATCCCTCAGCCCGGCCTGTGCCCTCGCGCAGTCTGGGACCCCTCGGGAGATAACGACCTGCTGGCTTAAGCCTGCTCCCAGGTGGCAGAGGGCAGGCCCAATCCCTAGGTGCAGCCCCTGGTTGGGCTCAGAGCAGGGCTGATTGGGGAGTTGGGGTGCAGCCCCCTGTCATGCACAGAGTAGGGGAATAGGGAGGTTGTGATGCCACCCTCAGTCACACTCAGGGTAGGGCTGATTGGGGGGTTGGGGCACCATCCCCTGTCACACTCAAGGCAGGGTCAATGGGGACGCTGTGGCGCCACCCCCTGTCATGCACAGAGCAGGGCCCATCAGGGGGTTGGGCCGCCGCCCTCTATCACCCACAGAGCAGGGCCGATCAGGATGTTTGGGCGCTGCCCCCTGTCACACTGATCCCGGTGCTGGGAGGCCTCGTGGCTCTGCCGATCCCTATGCTGGGAGGCATATTACCCTTTTACTATATAGGGTAGAGGCCTGGTGCACAGGTGGGGGCTGGCTGGTTTGCCCTGAAGGGTGTCCTGGATCAGGGTGGGGGTCCCCACTGGGGTGCCTGGCCAGTCTGGGTGAGGGGCTGAGGGCTGTTTTCAGGCTGGGGGTGACTGAAGCTCCCAACCGCTCCTTTTTTTCTTTTTTTCTTTTTTTATTCTGGGCCAGCTTTAGCTTTGAGGCTTGGCTCCAGCTCTTAGGACTCCGCTGCTGAAAATAGGTTTCTGGCCTTTGCTTACAATGTTGCGATCCTGCTGGCTTAAGCCGAGCGGACTAAACCAGGTTTCTGGGGTTTTGTTTAGCTTCTATATTTGTTACATGGTTGCTTAGAGTTGCAGCTCAGAGGCCTGCAGCCGCAGGCGGGGAACGTTGCAGTCCTCAGTCACTGAATCAAGCAAGCCTCATGTTAGTTTCAAGCTGCCTGGCTGCCAGCCGCCATCTTGGCTAGCAGTTAATTTGCATATTGCCCTGATTAGGCAATGGGAAGGTTAGCAGTCGTATGCTAATTACCATGTTTCTCTTTTATTAGATAGGACTAAAGGCCTGGTGCACAAAAATTTGTGCACTCGGCGGGGAGGGGAGTTTCTCAGCCTGGCCTGTGCCCTCTCATAGTCTGGGACCCCTCAGGAGATAACGACCTGCTGGCTTTGGCCTGCTCCCGGGTGGCAGAGGGCAGGCCCAATCCCTAGGTGCAGCCCCTGGTCGGGCTCAGAGCAGGGCCGATTGGGTAGTTGGGGCGCCACCCCCTGTCATGCACAGAGCTGGGCGATCAGGAGGTTGTGATGCCACCCTCAGTCACGCTCAGGGTAGGGCCGATTGGAGGGTTGGGACACCGTCCCCTCTCACACTCAAGGCAGGGTCGATGGGGAGGTTGCCGCGCCACCCCCTGTCACGCACAGAGCAGGGCCAATCAGGGGGTTGGGGCACTGCCCCCTGTCAGTCACAGAGCAGGGCTCATCAGGGGGGTTGGAGTTCCATACCCTGTCACGCACAGCGCAGGGCCGATCAGGGGGTTGGGGCTCCGCCACTCTCACACTCAGGGCAGGGCCGATGGGGAGGTTATGGCTTTACCCCATCACACACAGAGCAGGGCCCATGGGTGGGAGGTTGGGGCACCGCACTCTGTCACATACAGAGCAGGGCCGATCAGGGGGTTGGGGTGCCGCACCCTGTCACACACAGAGCCGCAGGGCAATCAGGGGGTTATGGAGCTCCCCCCTATCAGGCACAGAGCAGGGCTGATCAGGGGGTTGGGATGCCTTCCCCCGTCACGAACAGAGCAGGGTGGATAGGGAGGTTGTGGCCCCTCCCCCTGTCACACACAGAGCCACAGGGTGATAAGGGGGTTTGGGTTCTGCCTCCTGTCACACTGATCCTGGTGCTGGGAGGCATATTACACTTTTACTGTATAGGGTAGAGGCCTGGTGCACGGGTGGGTGCTGGCTGGTTTGCCCTGAAGAGTGTCCTGGATCAGGGTGGGGGTCCCCACTGGGGTGCCTGGCCAGCCTGGGTGAGGGGATGATGGCTGTTTGCAGCTGGTCACACACCCTTCAGGGTGGGGGTCTCCACTGGGGTGCCTGGCCAGTCTGGGTGAGGGACTGAGGGCCGTTTTCAGGCTGGTGGGTGACTGAAGCTCCCAACCGCTCCTTTTTTTCTTTTTTTTTTTATTCTGGGCCAGCTTTAGCTTTGAGGCTTGGCTCCAGCTCTTAGGCCTCCGCTGCTGAAAGTAGGTTTCTCGCCTTTGCTTACAATGTTGCGATACTGCTTGCTGAATTCTGGCGGACTAACCCAGGTTTCTGGGGTTTTGTTTAGCTTCTATATTTGTTACATAGTTGCTTAGAGTTGCAGCTCAGAGGCCTACAGCGGGAGGCGGGGAACGTTGGAGTCCTCCGTCACTGAAGCAAGCAAGCCTCATATTAGTTTCAAGCTGCCTGGCTGTCGGCCGCCATCTTGGCTGGCAGTTAATTTGCATATCACCCTGATTAGCCAATGGTAAGGGTAGCGGTCATACGCCAATTACCATGTTTCTCTTTTATTAGGATGATTTTCTTCAAATGCATGATTGAACAAGTATGTCTCTTTATATTTAGAATGAGGGAACCGGAGTTCTATGTTTAAAACATGTGCATTTAACAAAATGTAATAGAGCTTATGGACTGACTTTTCACTGATGGTTAAGTATGTAGTGGAGAACCCTTCCTTAAACTGCGGGAAAGAGGACATATTTATTCTGGGACCCAAAACCCACAGTACTTTTTCCATTTAGGTAGGAGGAAAAGCTACCTCTTTATATAGAGTTCAACCCAGTTTCAAGCTGTGCATTTCATTTCAAAACTTTATTGAAATCTTTCAATTAATGAAGGCCTAACTTTTCAGTAAATTTCACATACTTGAATTTATTTTTTTTAATTATTTTTCTGTTACTTCAATAGATCTTGGTAGCCATGACACTCAGTCATGTGTGCAAAGTCTACCACAAGGTAAATAAAGTAATATTGTCTAAAACAATACACATGATAACTAACATTTAACATATACTCTCCTGTGTTATAAATACATTTGGTACCATCTTCCATTTTCTACAAAATTCAAGAGTTAAAGCCCTGATGAATCAAGACCTATGACTTATTTGTTGAGATGATATGTGTGTAATTTTGTAATTGTAACCACACTCTGAGGATTGTTCTGAAGCAACCTTGCACTCTCATCTACAAGTACAGTCATATACCATATAATGGTATTTGGGTAAACAATGGGCCACTTAACAGCAGTGGTTCCATCCTATCCAATAAAAGAAAAAAAGGGTAATTAACAGTACCTCCGCTACGCTTCCCATTGGCTAATCAAGGTGATATGCAAATTAACTGCAACAAAGTTGGTGGCTGGCAGCCACACAGCTGAAGTGAACATGAGGCTTGCTTGCTCCAGTTATGGAGGAAGCCAAGGTTCCCCTCCTGCTGAGGCCCAGCTCTGAGCTCCGGAAGCAATAATGTTTCAATTATAGAAGCTAAACAAACCCCAGATAACTGCTTTCAGCAGGCCGCGACCTCAGAGCTGGGAGCGCCAGTGACGGCAACAATGTTTCAATTATAGAAGGTAAATAAATCCCAGAATAAAAGAAAAAAAAGGAGAAGCTGGGAGCTTCAGTGGCCTGCCAGCCTGAAAACGGCCCTCAGGCCCTCATCCTGGCTGGCCAGGCACCCCAGTGGGGACCCCCACCCTAAAGGGGGTGTGGTCAGCTGCAAACAGCCATCACCCCCTCACCCAGGCTGGCCAGACACCCAAGCGGGACCCTGGCCCTGATCTGGGACACCCTTCAGGGCAAACCAGCCGGCCCCCACCTGTGCACCAGGCCTCCATCCTATATAGTAAAAGGGTAATATGCAAACTGACCGTAACAGCAGAAAGACTGGGAATGACTGGTCACTATGACACACACTGACCACCAGGGGGCAGACACTCAATGAAAGAGCTACCCTCTGGTGGTCAGTGCACTCTCACATGGGGGAGTTCTGCTTAGCCACAAGCCTGGCTGATGGCTGTCCATACAGCGGTGGTGGTCGGAGCCTCTCCTGCCTCCTCAGCAGCGCTAAGGATGTCCAACTGCAGCTTAGGCCTGCTTCCCGCTGGCAAGTGGACATCCCCCGAGGGCTGAAGGGCTTCCAGAGGGATGTCTGATTGCCATCTTAGGCCCAATTCCCCGGGAGCAGGCCTAAGCCAGCAAGTGGTCATCCCTCGAGGGGTCCCAGACTGTGAGAGGGCACTGGCCAGGCTGAGGTACCCCTCCCTCACCCCCTCACCCCCAGTGCACAAATTTTTGTGCACCTGGCCTCTAGTAAGGTTATAATATGGAAAAATTTGTATTGCCTAGTGACTGTATAGTCATTGTAATGTTGCAGTACAACACAGTATTCATGTGTTCCTGGCGATGCTGGTGTAAACAAACTGGCTATACTGCCAGTCATGTATAATTGTAGCATGTACAAGTATGGCATGTACAAGTATGACATGTACAATTATGAATTCTAGCAAACAATTCATAATGATAGTAAACAATTATGTGACCAGTTTATATATTTACTATACTACACTTTTATCATTAGAGTACACTGTTTTTTACTTAAAATAAACTAAAGGCCTGATGCACAAAATTCGTGCAAGAGTAGGCCTTCCTTCCTCCAGCTGCCGGAACCAGCTTCCCTTTGGCACTTGGGATCTGGGCTTCCCTTGCAGCCCCGGCTTCATCCAAAAGGTCATCCTGGAGGACATGTGGTCTAATTAGCATATTATGCTTTTATTATTAGAGATTGTTTGCTGCAAAACATGCATGTTATGTCAGCAGCAGCCTCATACATCTGCTTACCGCCTCTCCTGATAGCATCATTTTTTCTTGTGCTTCATTTCATCTCCTGTTGCTTTTATAGTAACACTAGTGGCCTGGTGCACCAAATTCGTGCACAGAGAGGGGGGTTCCCTCAGCCCAGCTTGCACCCTCTCCAATTGGGGACATCCCCCTTGCAATTTGGGACCACTGGCTCCTAACTGCTCACCTGCCTGCCTGCCTGATCTCCCCTTACTGCCACTGCCTACCTGTATGACTGTCCCTAACACCTCTGCCTGCCTGCCTGATCGCTCCTAACCTCTCTCCCTGCCTGATCATCCCTAACTGCCCTCCCCTGCAGGCCTGATCTCCCCCACAACTGCCCTCCTCTGCTGGCCAATTTGGTTCTGATTGGTCGGTTTCTATGCCAGTCAGCGTCAAAAGCTCTGCCTCCTAGGCAGCCATTGTCTCCTCACAGCACCCAGACTTGGTTCTGATTGATCAGTTCCTATGCCAGTCAGCATCAAAAGCTCCACCTCCTAGACAGCCATTGGTTCTTCACAGCACCCACATTTGGTTCTGATTGGTTGGTTCTTATGCCAGTCAGTGTCAAAAGCTCTGCCTCCTAGATAGCCATTGGTTCTTCACAGCACCCACATTTTGTTCTGATTGGTCAGTTCCTATGTCAATCAATGTCAAAATTTCCACCTCCTAAGCAGCCATTTGCTCCTCATAGCACCCAGATTCTGTTCTGATTTGTTGGTTCCTATGCCAGTCAGTGTCTCTAGGCCTATCAATGGGGCCTGATCAGAAAGGGGGTGGGGGGCTGATTAGCAGCCCTGGTGGAGGCCTGGAGAGAAATGGAGGCCTGCTGGCCAGGCTGGGAGAGAAAGAAAGAGGTAAGTGCTGATCTAAAGCTGCCACAGAGACTCCAGATCAGACACTGCTTCTCAATTCAGGCATCTCTTCAGGCCTGATTCTCAGCCCCTTCAGCAGTAAGTGCTGGGTCACCTCGCCTGCAGCTTTAGTGCTGGGATGCCAGGGCAACCCAGGCTGACTGCAGGACTTCCTGTTGGTCTGCCTCCGGTAGTAACTGGTTGTTAGGCACCCAGGATTTTTATATATTAGGATTCTGTGCAGGCAGTAGCATAAGAGCAATAGGCTGCAGCATACCAGCTAGAGGGGTGGGTGTGTGAGTGCACTACATGTTATTTGCATAACAAAGGATAATGTAAGAGCATATTTCTTAGAAGTCATTCCCATCATTAAGTAACATGTAACTTTATACCTTTAGGTGGCATGGCCTTATAATTTTAAATAAAGAGCTTATTAATGGAATTTCTTGTTCACATTTTGAAAGCATATTGCTAGGAGAGATGTCATCTGTTGGTCTTATCAGGGTTCCCAATGTAAATGATGATTGCTTTTTTTCTTGTTGATTTCAAGATTTTCTCTTTTTTTTTTCCAGCATTTTAACGATGAGGTGTCTAGTTGTAGATCTCTTTGACATTCATTGAGCTTCATGAATTCACGCATTAATTATATTTATAAAATTGTAGAAATTTTCCCATTATTTCCTCAAATATATTTTTACTTCTTTGGTCTCTCTTCCTTTTCTGTACCTCCATTATGTATATGTTGTTACACTTAGTGGTTTTCCACATTTCTCTGAAGCTCTATTCATTTTTCTTTATTTGTTTTTCTCTCTGTTCTGCAGATTGCATAACTCAGTCTACCCTAAAATTCAAATTCTCTCTTCTTCGAGCTCAACTTTACTAGTGAGCCCCCAAGTGAATTTCCCATTTATGCTATTATAATTTCAACTCCAGACTTTGCGTATGGTTTCTTTTGTAATATTTCTCTTTGTTGCTATTATCCTTTTTATCTGATATTACTATCACCTTAATTTAATTCCTCAACAATGTTTCCTTTAATTCTTTGAATACAGTGATAAGAGCTTTTTTCACATCTTTACTAAGATGCCATCTTTTCTACATTTGGGTACCCTCAAAGGAACTTTCTATTGCATGCATTTTCATTCCTGTGTATGGGTCACACTTTCCTGTTCTTTGTATGTTTCTTTACTTTTTATTGAAAACTGAACCCTTTATATATGCAGCCACAGTGGATACCACATCCGAGTCCCCACTCTTACCTCCATTATCCTGTTGTTTGCTTAGTGAGTTGGCTGGAATGGTTAAGCGTAGCCTATTTCCCCACAGTGTATAGCTTCTAATGCCACTCGCCAGAGGGCACTGCCAGGGCATGTGCAGAGTCTCTCTGATGATCAGGTCTTAGTTAACATCTCTGACTGTGCCTTCCTGAACTTCCTGCTAAACTTAAGCTTTTATCTGGTCTGCCTCCTTAGTTTCACAGTCTGCTGTTTCCTTCTACCAGTTGTAAGCTCATTGTTCTACTGTGTCTAACAACACCTTGGGGCATAAATACCTCCACACCAGAATGTGATCCAATTAAAGTAGAGCACTAGGCATGAACAGAGTGTTGCCCATCTCCAAACCTTGCCCCAGTCTTAGGAGGGCCTTCTTAGCTATCTCTTTCACTAATTCTCTTTGCTGAACTTAAAGCCCATCTACTGTTTCATTTGCTGTTACTACCATCATGAAACTACTAGTCTCCACTCATTTGCTTATAAGCAAGATATTTCTTGGGCATACGCTTCACACACTTTGTTTCAAATAAATGTGGTCACTTTGGTGAAAGATGCAGGAATCTCTGTTCTTTCAATCTGTCTTGTACCCTGGACAGAACATCTATGCCATTTCCCTGGACCTGGGGGTAGAGACAGCGGCCTGCTTCTGCCAGATGAACAAATCTACTCTCTGTGTGGCCATTGTATGGTGATGGTAATATTCTTCTTTTTGGTTTGGCTCCCTCATGATGGAACCATTATAATTAATGCCCAGAACTATTCACCTGCTGTGTCCAGGGTACAACTTCTGCCTTATGAATGTGGGTAAGAGGGGGGAAGATACAGATCCTCTTGGCTGCACCTGCCTGGAATATAACTTCTGAAACATGTTGCTGAGGAGGATAATGAAAAATTTTGGCTGCCTATACTTCCTAAAGTACAACCATAGTTTTACACTGGGTTCTGGGAGAAGGGCATACCTATGGTCTTGGCCACAGACAGAAAGATTAGAGTCTTCTGCACAGAGTTGGGTATGAGAGTGGCTACAGGAGCAGATCATAGCTCAAATGCCACACACACATACCCATACACACTCAAGATTTTTGCTTTTCTTACCAACATCTAGTAGATTTTTAAATAATCCTTTCTTCATTTTGTATGTGCTCCTAGGAAAAATTTCAGATACTTTAAATTTTAATAGAATTTTTACCAATTAAATGGTTGCTTCACTGGGGAGAGAGTCTACTAAACTACTCATATGGCCATCTTGGTAGTGAGAAAATAAATTTTTGACAACATGAAACTTATTTCAAAGACAGTGAGATTTTGGCAACAAAAGACATTGGCAGGCGTGGATAGAAACAAAATACTTTATAAATGGCTCAGGACTGTGGTAGATCTTTGAACTGTGAGTGAGGTTGTGATATAAAGACTCCTATGATGTCAATGTACATGAAGTATCATAAACCACAGGATATTTGAGCTCCTGAGCTCCTAAATATTTGTCTTATTGGAAATCATTTGTTTAGTTTATATAAAATACTTATAGAATATGTGGATGCAATGCTTATGGTATCCCTAGAAACTTCAGGAAGAATTACCTATATTGTTTTACTAGGATAATAGAAAAAGGACATGTCACATTTAAATAATAAGGCATAAATAGACTTTATTTTGGTTGTTTAGGATAGTTCACTTAAACCAAAATGGATGTCCACCTCTGACCACAATCCTGAGAACATGTGCATTGTGTAAAGGACATAAAAGATAGTGAGTTTCTTACATAAAAATGAACACAGATTATTCATTAATACTCCTGGTGAGAGGTGTGAGGGGAACACATAATAATTTTTCATTTTGATTGCAATTCTTATGTTGTAACAACTTATTATTTCAAATATTCAGGTGCTTTCAGTATAATTTTATAGTTTGAGTTTGTTGTTTGGCATCATAATCTTTTCCATCGGTCTGAAAGACAACCTTCCCAAGATTTGTCTTCTCTAATTATTACCCCTGATTTAATCGAAGAAAAGATGATTTTTCCCATTATCATTGTTTCCCCTTCATTTCTCCAGCGGCACATCAATTGACACTGCCATCTTTGTGACAGGTGAGACTGGAAAAATTATCAGGTGACAATTATCTACTTAATTGGATTTGGTTTACTTGTAGCTAAGTCCTGGCATTTCCAGAGCTCCCACTGTACTTCTTTAAGCCCTACTCCTTTAGGCTGTCACAGTTATTGAGCCAAAATACTAAGTTCTATGGAATAAATCAATATATGCTTCTTCATCACAACCTCTGTCTCTTGAGTAACTCCTAGTGACTACTGCCTTCACTTACCACAATATAATTATGTAGCAAGTTCCACCTAAAGTTTGTATGCATTTATTGAAACTGTAGGGTCAGACTTGTGCAACTATAACTTCTCAAAAACAACACTCTTAGATTCATGACAGTTGGAAAAAATATTTATTTTTACACTGTAAGATAAGGGTGAAGGATAGTGCTTTAGGTCCTCATAAGTCCCTAATTGATCAGGAGAAAGGCTTTAAGACTATGGTCTGAATTGCACCTTCTGACATGCTATACTAAATCATTTTTGTTTCTGGACAAATTTTTGTCATACCTCATATAGTGAGATCAAAGCAGTAACTAGATTGGTTATTTTTGTTATATAAATACTAGTGGCCCAGTGCATGAAATTTGTGCATGGAGGGGGGTTTCCCTCAGCCCAGCTTGCACCCTTTCCAATCAGGGACCCCTTGGGGGATGTCCAACTGTCAGTTTAGGCCCGATCATCCCACAGTCTGACTTCCGTTTTTGGCCCAATCTCTGCAGGATCAGGCCTAAAACGGCAGTCAGACATCCCTCTCACAATCTGGGGCCACTGGTTCATAACTGCTCACCTGCCTGCCTGCCTGATTGCCCCTAACTGCCTTATCCTGCCAGCCTGATCTTGCCCCCAACTGCCTTCCTCTGCAGGCTGTTGCTCCCAACTGCCCTCCCCTGCTGGCCTGATCTCACCCCCAATGGCCCTCCCCTGCCCTCTTGATCTTGCCCCCACTGCCCTCCCCTGCCAGCCTGATCTTGCCCCCAATGGCCCTCTGTGCTGACCTGATCTTGTCCCCAACAGCCCTCCCCTGCCAGCCTGATCATCTCACCCCCAACAGTCCTCCCCTGCCAGTCTGATTGCCCCCAATGGTCCTCCCTGCCAGCATGATCTCACCCCCAACTGTTCTCCCCTGCCAGCTGGTTGCCCCCAACTGCCTCTGCCTGCCTGATCATCACTAACTGCCCTCCCATGCCAGCCTGATCTTGCCCACAACTGCCTTTCTCTGCAGGCCCAGTTGCTACCAACTGCCCTCCCTTGCTGGCCTGATCTCGCCCCCAATGGCCCTCTCCTGACCACCTGATCTTGCTTCCACTGCCCTCCTCTGCCGTCTTGGTTGCCCCCAACTGCCCTCCCTTGCCAGCCTGATCTTGCCCCCAACGGCCCTCCCTGCCAGCCTGATCTTGCCCCCAACAGCCCTCCCTGCCAGCCTGATCTTGCCCCCAATGGTCCTCTGTGCTGACCTGATCTTGTCCCCAATGGCCCTCCCCTGCCATCCTGATCATCTCACCCCCAACAGTCCTCCCCTGCCAGTCTGGTTGCCCCAAATGGTCCTCTCAGCCAGCATGATCTCACCCCCAACTGTCCTCCCCTGCCAGCCAGTTGCCCCCAACTGCCCCTGCCTGCCTGATCATCCCTAACTGCCCTCCCCTGCCGACCTGATCTCACCCCCAATGGCCCTCCTGTGCCGGCCTGATCTTGCCCCCAACTGCCCTCCCCTGCAGGCCTGATCTCTCCCCTAACTGTCCTCCTCTGCTGACCAATTTGGTTCTAATTGGTTGGTTTCTATGTCAGTCAACATCAAAAGCTCAGCCTCCTAGACAGCCATTGGTTCTTCACTGCACCCACATTTGGTTCTGGTTGGTCAGTTTCTATGTCAATCAGCATCAAAAACTCTGCCTCCTAGGCAGCCATTTGCTCTTCATAGCACCCAGAATCTGTTCTGATTGGTCAGTTCCTATGCCAGTCAGCGTCTCTGGACCTATCAACAAGGCCTGATCAGAAAGGCGGGGCTTATCAACAGCCCTGGTGGAGGCCTGGAGAGAAATGGAGGCGTGACTGTTAGCCAGGCCCAGAGAGAAAGAGAGGCAAGTTCTGATCAATGGCTGCCACAGAGGCTAAAGATAAGACCCTTCCTCTCTCTCTGCAGCCCTCTTTCTGGTCCTGAGCCGCAGTCCCCTCAGCAGTCAGTGCTCTGGCATCTCACCTGCAGTGGAAGCAATTAGCACTGGGTTGCTGTGCCCAGCGCCGACTGCAGGACTGACTTCCAGTAGGTTGAGCCTCGGTTGTGACCCGTCGTTACGACCCAGGGTGTTTATATATTAGAATATTACTTTAATTTAAATTGATTTTCAGATAACCCACCTTGATAAGTATTTTCCTTGCCTGTATCTCTACCCGGCACCATGCTTTTTTTATGTTAGAATGCACAGTAACCAGCGTGGTGAAAACTTCCCTGGGAAACTCAGGTCCAGTCTTCCAACTTTACATCATCTGCATTTCATGCTGAAGTACTCATTATTTCTTGGTCACTTTGAAGATTCAGCATAAAACTAAATTCATAGAAATTCTATAGGTTTAAAAAAAAGGCAGATGACATGGACACAGGACTGAATCAAGTTACCTGTTAGCTTTCTACCAACAATGGAATTTATTTTCTAGTTCCAGAAATGAGTGCTCTGAACATATATATCCTGTATAATAAAAGGCTAATATGCAAATCGAACGGCAGAACGACTGGTCGCTATGACATGCACTGACCACCAGGGGGCAGACGCTCAACACAGGAGCTTCCCCCTGGTAGTCAGTGCATTCCCACAGTAGGAGCGCCATTCATTCAGAGGCCGGGCTCACGGCCGGTGAGTGCAGTGGCAGTGGTGGCAGCCGGCAGTCTCTCCCGCCTCCTCAGCAGTGCTAAGGATGTCTGACTGATAGCTTAGGCCTGCTCCCTGAGCTGTCAGTCAGACATGCCCCGAGGGCTCCTGGACTGTGAGAGGGCACAGGTTGGGCTGAGGGACCCCCCGAGTGCATGCATTTTGTGTGCCAGGCCTCTAGTTTATACATAAACATGCAGGTACCCTAGAAAGAAACTAAGTTCCCAATTTTAATCTTATTCTTGACTAGGTTTCTGGTAACACTGAAACTTTGTCAGCAGACAACCACTAGCCTGTCTTCTCTTCTCAGGGACTGACTTCATTAGCCAGCTCAGGTTGTCATGACAGCATACCATACCGAATTTTAAACAATAAAACATTATTTTTCACATTTCTGGAAGCTGGCAGTTCCTCATTAAGGCACTATCCACGTGGTTTTCTGGTGCTGTCTTCCTGGCCTGTAGACGGCCCCCTTCTGGCTGAGTCCTCGCACGGCTGGCCTTCCTCAGGGCCTAGTGGAGACAGAGATAGCTCTGGGGTCTCTTCCTCTTCTTAAGGATACCAGTCCCATCAGACCCGGGCCCTACCCTTATAACCTCATTTAGCCTTAACTACCTCCCTAATGGCCCTATCTTTGCATATAGTTAATTCGAGTGTTACATCTTCAGTATATGGATTTGGAGGGAACACAGTTCAGTCCTTAACAGGGTTCCTGGCTATACAGAGAGAATGCCTCACTTTCTCACTTAATCTAGTTTCTAGTCAGGTAGAAAGCCATTTGAATGTAGCTCCTGTGTGTAATCCAATATCTCAATGATTTTTCAAACTAACCTTATTCCCCTACTCCAACATTTATCTGACTTCTATTGCTGGTGCTGAGTATGGAAATAGAGAAGGATGGGGGTGGGGGGGGGGTCACCAATGAAAAGGAACAGGGAAACGTGTTTAAATAAAGTTAACCGAAGTCACACATTTATGTTGTAAATCTCTATGTGGTAAAACTTCAATTTATATTACAAACAGATTTCACCTACTGCCATTGCACATAGGGCCTCGAGACTTCAAACGCGTTGTGGAGCGGTCCAAGGACGAAGGGAAGACTACCACTGTACAGTGCCGTTCTCTCTGGAGCCCTGCCCAGAGGTCACTCCATGCACAACAGCGCACACTCAGCAGACAGCTGTTGGTGGAACAGAGCCTCCCATGTGTGCATTTGTGGTGAAGGAACAAGACCTGCAGTTCAGTTATACATGGATTGAGACAGTTAACTGGATGCATCTACCATGCAGTCACTCAAAGTTTATTCAACACACTGCAGTGCCATTTTATACCATTAACTAAATATGCCAGTATAGTATTACATACAGGTAGTGGTACAGTTTATCAATTAAGGTCATTTTTACTATTCTATAAATTATTTTTATCCCAAGTTTTACATTTTGCTTCAAAATTCACTAGAGTTTAGTGGATATAGATGGGAAATATTAGAAATACAAATGCAAGAAACTAAAGATGACCATAAAGTCTGCATCCTCTGATAATGTACTGCCAAACCATGTGACTCTCAGAATCCTCTAAGTAACTGTGCAAACTTGCCACCAGAGAGGAGATACCCTGGATTCATGCATTTGGTCATTATCATATTCCGTCTGGATTACTCCAGTTCAACAGAAACCTGTATGAAATAGTGAACATATAAGGATAATTCTATTTATTTTAAGTCATAATATAATCGCCAAACCCATAATGTGTTAATTTAAGTAACAGCTTAGATTTATCAAAAAATATTTATTTTGCCGGAGCCAGTTTGGCTCAGTGGATAGAGCGTCGGCCTGCGGACTGAAGGGTCCCAGGTTCAATTCCGGTCAGGTGCATGTGCCTTGGTTGTGGGCACATCCCCAGTGGGAGGTGTGCAGGAGGCAGCTGATCGATGCTTTTCTCATAGCTCTTTCTAACTCTCTGTCTCTCTCCCTTCCTCTCTGTAAAAGATCAATAAAATATATTTTAAAAAATATTTATTTTTTAGACTTTAAAAAAAGAACACAAAAGGTTAAAAAATAACTAAAAAACGAATAGATTTTGTCAGTTGGATTAAAGTTCAATCTATCGGTTAACATTTGTTTGGATGTGACAGCAAAAGAACATTTTATACCTAATTTTGTTTACTGACAATACATGCTTTTGAAAAAAAAAATAAGTTAAAGTAGCACTTGTAATTAAGTAATATGTGCTACTTTTTAAGGGAACATGTATTTTCCTTTACATTAAGAATATTATTAAGAATTTTATTTAAGTGAACTTTCTGGAAAACTTGTTAATAATATATTTAGTTTAAATGCTATTTATTTATTTGTTTCTTTAATTTACCTCTATGTGACAGGCAATATTTTAAATGCTTTAAAATTTAAAAAATTAATCTACTTTATATTATGAGATAAGTACTATTTTATCCCCCCTTACAGATGAAAAGAAAAGTATAAAAAATTTTTAAAAAATGTGTCCAATAATTTATGCACCATGGAATAATATTAAATTCATAAGCTATTTATGAATATTATATATTACAGTGGGAGGAATATTGGAGCCAAATTATTAGGGAAAATGGAATAAAGATGACCTCAAATGCCCATTAAGCCACAAAATTTCATGTTTCATGCATTCTCTGAACTTTCCATCGTCAGGAATTAAAAATACAAGATAATAATAATATGCACACACAATTACATACAGAAAAACATTAAAAAACAGAAAGACCTACATACAGAGAAATAGAGCTTGTATTTACCCCTAGAGGGCAATAATCCAAAGTTTCGGTTCCCCATGTCTTAGGAGAGTTGATTTCCCACAAAACGATCATCTGGCCTCATAATGATTCAAAAGAATGACTTGTCACAAATAATACAAAACAAAGCCAATAGGGAAAAACCTGGCTTAGTTTGTAACCATGTTTTACCAAGCCACAGAAAGCAAACAGCATCCATGGCTTCCAACATGCAGCATTAGCAGGCATTTTGCCACTTGAGGAGATTCTGCAAAACTGACCCTAGCTCTCTCCCTCCCACTGGCTGAATGCTTTTGGATGTGTGATTTGACTTCACCGATTTGTTTCTATCTTTCTCATGAATATATGAAGAAGATACCTCTCTACCTTTGGGGATAAACAAAAATTTGAAAATTGCTGTCTTAAAGAAAAAACAAAACTTAATAAGAATTAACAATAATAACTAGAAGTCCTCATTTCTTTCAAGTTTTATTAAGTCAAGTTTTTATTTTGATTAAGACTAGTTTGGAAATAGTTTAAATTTTAAAAGCGAGATGGTGTTGTGGTGTATAATCGACCACCATAGTACATGTGATGCATACAGGAAATATTTTAATATTCAAGTCTACAAACATGCTAGGGTCCTTATATTCATCTACTTTGAAAAATTCAATTTTGTGCACTATTCTTAGTAAAATCTGGCAGTCCTCATCCACTGATACTTTGCTGTCAAAGTATATCACTCTCAGAATTCCTCTAAGTAGGTTTCTTACTTGCGTTGTCTCCTTAACCTGTATTTCCTAAACACTAAGTTCACAAGAAATGTTTCTCTAAAAAAAAAAAAAAAAAAAAAAAAAGAATATGTGGCTTGAACAGAATCAAAACCAGAGCCACCATTCAGAGTGGAGGTGCTAGATTAATATCCCCATCATTAGTGCACATAACATTTTCACGAGCAGTGGCCAGAAATTACAAGAGCAATTATACGAGTTTATATTACGGATAAACATTATTTAATGTTCCATCTTATTTTTATATGTAAGACAGTTTTTATCAACTGCCTTAGATTATTTTTCTCTAAGAATTCCATTTCTATTCCTTCCAACATACAGGAATATAGCTGTCAGAAGCCAGATAGCATTAGAGTCCTTTGCTAACAAACTTATTTTAGTAACTAGTGCCATGGATAACCAATTATTATTTAGGAATTGCTTATAATATCTGTGGAGGAAAATTTTTATAAGTCTTTAATGTTTCCCTGAAGAGTTAAATGTTAACAACATTGCTGGAGGCTAAGACCAACAAGTAGTTAGCATAATTATGCAAGAAGTCTGCTGGAAGGCTAATGGACTTTGATATTCAGCAAGGGCTGACAATCAGCATAATATTGTTGTTGGCTTAATGGCTGAAGGCAATCCTCTAACCTGATAATCCTTTATTATTTACCAAACTTTACCTTTGGTATGCCCGTTTGCACTCCTAAAGGGCAAATGTGTATTCTAGTAAATAAAAGCTAATGGGTCCAGGCAGTCAGAGAGCCTCTCCACTAGAGAATAAAGTCTCCACCTGGCTCCCCGAGGCCTTCTAAGTTTATATTTCTTGTCTAGCATATTCATTTGTGCACAGCCCCTTCTCCAGACCTTGAACCCTAGCTACAAATGGATGCAGCTTTCACACAACATGTCTTTGGGCAATGATAATCTTTAGATTTTGTTCTGATGTATTCTAGCTATGTGACCTTGGGTAATTTACTTGTCTTAGTTTCCATATTGAATTCCTATCTGAAATAAAAATTTTTGTGAGGCTTGAGTAGAATAAAATTGTTGGCTTAAAACCTGTATATAGTAAATCCTTCAAAGCCTGTGAGCTGTGTGTGTAGGTAGTGAGTGTTTGTGTGTACAAACATACGTGTATGCTTACCCATAAAATATTAAGGCCAGAAAGAACTGACAAGAACTATAGAGAATTTTATGGACAACATTGGGCCTGACTAGGAAATCAATAATAAATGCAGAATGAATTAAACAGTGAATATAAATCTACAAATACAATAAATACAATTTTTTAAAATAAAAATAAACAAGTAAATAAATTGTGTCCCATAATGAGAAGTACAGAACCCGATTTGTTGTAATCAAGGTGTTCTCTTCTTCTTTTTTTGAACTTCCCTTTAACCTCACTAATCAAAACACAACCAACTTGCTATCATTGTGCAAGGCAGGTCTCACTAAAAATTGCAATGAAAAAGAAGAATGTGGGAGGGGTGAGCAGGGAAGTGTAGGTCAACAGCAAAACACTGCAAAGTTCAAAACGCAAACTTAGAGTTGCCTGTGGTTCTTAGTTGGCAGTTACACTATATTATCACCACTTCTACCATTAGTCAGAATATTTCAGTGTGGCCAAAGAATCTGATGTTTAACAGCCTTTTCATGTGATTCAGTACAAGTCACCAAAGCATTACATTTTGAAAAACAGTGATGTAAATTCTACCCAGAACAGGGATCTCTCATAAAAGGCCTATGTGCCACTGAGAGAAATGATTTTCATAAAGCATATGAACTTGTGTGGTTGGCAGACTTTTTCAGTCTCAGACAGAATTTATTAACTTTAAGTTGTAATAAAAGAAATTTACTGATGTTAAGTTGATTTGTTATAATAGAGAACAATTTGAAAATCATAAAGCTGGGTGGAGGCAGGCACATATAATGATCAAAATTTTTACAATTATGAAAGTAGAGTTGAATAAGGCTATTGCATGTATAAATTTGGAGTCATTGTCTTATTTTCTACAGATTTGTACAAGCATATATTTTCAAAAGTATAGCACCAAAAGCTGTTCAACTTACTATGTTGGCTAAAACTTTGTCGGAAAGGCAAATAGTTAAAGAAAAAAGTAACAATCTCAGCTTTCAAGTTGCTTACAAATTAACAGGTAAAGAAAGTCAACAAAACTAATTTGAAAACCAAGTCCCTAAAGAGCAGTGAAGAAAAGAGATGTCATAAGGTAGCTTTGATTGATTGCCCCTTGAATTGGGTGGACAGTAATGATAGAAGACTTCAGTGAGGAAGGGTTGTCTGATGACCCTGTGTCATCCACAGGTGAACCTGCACCAGGTGTCTCAGTTAAAAGACGGAGGCAGAAGAGTAAAGCATTTGAAGTTTCTTTGAAAGCTTTTACAAAATTAGAGTGGTCCAAGAAACTTGATACTTTCTATGTCGTTGGAATTATACCAGGTGTCTTATTTACATTTATTTATTGAATTTTCACACCCAGGAGAATTTGGTTTGGGCATCTATTTTACAGATTCTGGGAGTAAATAATTGCTTTGATATCATATAGTAATTGAATACAGGATGCAAATCATGATTGATGGCTCCCAATTTTGTTCATGTTATATCACATCATACCCATACCTGCTTTACTACCATCTTGGGGTGGGGGGTTGGGGGAAATAAGGTGAAGCAGATGTCAATGTGAGACCAATGATTTTTAAGCATAATTACTTCAAGTCATGGTGCATTTTGTTGCTATTAATTTCAATAATTAGAAGTATGGATTTTTTTTTTTTCCTTCTGTAGTCTGTCCTCAACTGTCTGACAATTTTATTTTAGGCCACCAATTTATTGTTGCAAGTACTATTCTCTCAACAAGATCCTATACTTGCTAACATGTTTAAAAACTATTTTGGTTGCCCTGGCCACTGTGTCTCAGTTGGTTGAGCATCAGTCATTTGATGAACCTAGAGGTCACCTGCTGCATTTCAGGTCAGGGCACATGCCCATGTTGAGAGCTCGATCAGGAGGCTTCCAATCAGTGTTTCTTTCTTCCTCTCTCTCTCCCCCTCTCTCTCCATTCTTCCTTTCCTCTCTCTCTAAAATCAATAAAAATATTTTTTAAATTATTTTTTGTTGTGTTCATTTCCCTATTTGGCATCTTTCACTACATTGAAAGATAGTTACTTAACAACAACAAAATCCTGGATTGAGGAGATGAAAATGCATTTTCCTTAGGTGTTTTATTGAACTTCTAATTCTGTAAGTGATATTTAATCTCAGCAAGCCACCTTTTACTAATGTAAGACTGACTGACATCTGGGCAATACTGGAACTAGAGAATAGGGTCAGGAGTTAAAGCTAATCTCATCAAGGTTCATCCAAGTAGAGGGCATTGCAGGCAGTGCACACATGGACCTTGTCTTCTTATCCATTTGTTAGAGGCACCTCTCACAGACACCAGTGAGGGGTTCCCCAATGGCCCCCTGAGTCCGTGAGAGAGGGCCGTACCCAACCTCAATCCTTGTCTTTCATGTAAATGAATTTATACAAGAGACCTTGATTGTGTTGTGGAAGCCAATTTATTAAAACCACTAAAGCATGCACTTTTATTAAAGAAGCAAAGCAAGAAAACCTAGACGTCTGGCTTATGAAGAGCAGACAGGCCGAAACCGGTTTGGCTCAGTGGATAGAGCGTCGGCCTGCGGACTGAGAGGTCCCGGGTTCGATTCCGGTCAAGGGCATGTACCTGGGTTGCAGGCATATCCCCAGTAGGGGGTGTGCAGGAGGCAGCTGATCGATGTTTCTCTCTCATCGATGTTTCTAACTCTCTATCTCTCTCCTTCCTCTCTGTAAAAAATCAATAAAATATATTAAAAAAAAAAAAAAAAAGAGAGCAGACAGGGCTCTCAGCCAATCTGAAGAGTGAGTTGGGTAGGGATCCGAGAGTTATATACCATCCTGTGTATAGGTTTCAAAATTATTTTGCTGAATATTTTGGTACAGATTAATTCCCAACGCCCCTTTTTACTTTAGTGTTGTATCCCCAGAATTCATGAGAAGCATCTGGCAAACTTATCCTGCCAAGCCTTAGACTGCTGGCTTCTCTGCTTAGGGGGTAAAACTGCCCTTTTTACCTTTCCCCTTTTTCCTTCCCTTTCTACATTCTCTTTTTTTTAATATATATATTAAAATATATTTTTTAAATATATATGTTGCTGTTGATAATATTACACATGTCTCCAATTTCTCCCCTTTACCCACCTCCTCCCAACCCCCCAAGGTCTTAGGGTAATATGCTAATTAGACTGGACATCATTCTGGACATCCTTTCTGATGAAGCCATGGCTGGAGGGAAGCTAGCCCGGGTCCTGAGTGCCTGAGGGCGGCCGGAGGAGGGAAGCCCAGGTCCTAGGTGCCGGAGGGAAGCTGGTGCCAACAGCTGGGGGAAGGAAGACCTACTCTTGTATGAATTTTGTGCATCAGGCCTCTAGTACTACATAATAAAATTCTAATATGCAAATCGACCAAATAGCGGAACGACCAGTCACTATAATGTGCACTGACCACCAAAGGGAAGACGCTCAACGCAGGACTGCCCCCTGGTGGTCAGTGCACTCCCACAGGGGAAGCACTGCTTAGCCAGAAGCCCTGAGCCAGGCTAATGGCTGGCAAGTGTAGCAGCAGTGTCATGAGCATCTCCCACCTCCACAGCAGTGCTAAGGATGTCCCTCGAGGGCTCCCAGACTGCAAGAGGGCACAGGCTGGGCTGAGGGACCCCCCCTCTCCGAATGCACAAATTTTGTGCACCAGGCCTCTAGTATGTATAAAAGTTCTTTGGTTTATCTCTTCTCATACCCCAACCCCACATCGAGATATGTCAATCTGTTCCAGAAAGCATTCTCTTTTTTGGGGGGGAGGAGGGGGTTAGCCATTTACTCTCAAGTGTCCTTGACTGGGGTAGATAATAGTTTGAGTTACAAGCTGCCTGCAAATGGCCCACAGTGTTTGGCCTTGTTTTAACTTCCCTGTCTCAGTTTCCCTATCCCTCTGCCCTGGAGTTTTCCTAGCTCCTCACTGTCCTGTAGCACCTTTAACATTTCTTGTGATACTGGTTTTATGTTAATGAGCTGCTTTAGCATTTTCATTTTTTTCTGTCTTGGAAGCTCTTTATTTCCTTTCAGTTTTAAATGATAGCTTTGCTGGGTTCGTTTGAAGGTCCTTGTTGGGTTTTGTTTGTTTGTTTTGTTTTGTTTTATCACTTTGAATATTTTGTGAGGATCCCTTCTGGCTTGAAATTTTTCTGTTGAGAAATCAGCTGATTGTTCTATGGAGGCTCCCTTGCAGATAACTGGTTTTTTTCTTGTTGCTTTTAAGATTCTCTGTTTGTCTTTAACCTTTGCCATTTTAATTATGATGTGTCCTTATGTGGAACTTGTTTTTTAGTTCATCTTATTTTGGACTCTGTGCTCCTTGGTCTTGTATGTCTTTTTCCTTCACCAGATTAGGTAATTTTTCCGCCATTATTTCTTCAAATAAGTTCTCAATCCCTTGTGCTCTGCCTTCTCCTTCTTGTACCTCTATGACATGCATGTTATTATTAAGCTTGATGTTGTCTCAAGATTTCCTTAAACTATCCTCATTTTGTTTTAAATCCTTTTTTTCTTTTTGCTGGGCTGATAGGGTATTATCTGCTGCCTTGTCTTCCACATTGCTGATTAAATCCTCCACTTCATCTTACTTGCTTTTGACTCCTCTAGTGCAAGCATGTCAAACTCGTGGCCCACAGGGACCATGAGGGGCCCCGCATGCAGCCCACAATGAATATTTTTGCAGCCCAGCCAATATAACCGTATGTAAGAAACGTTTTAATAAAGATTTTGTAACTTAATTCTTACAATATCTTGTTTTACATAATTATTAATAACAAACTACAATGTTTGCTAATGGCTAATTACTATAATTGTGTTGCATTCATTTCCCTTACGCACCTTACATGCAGGCTCACCATTTCTCCCCACTAACACTAGCAGTGAATGTTTTAGCAGCCGATTGCTATGCCATTAGTCTTGGACTGACTTGTTTGGTGTGCGCAACAAGAATTATTTCAGTTTTGGAGAACAAGAAAAATAGGTTTATTTGTGTTATGCTTATTAATTTGTGCAGTTATTCAGTGTCTGGTAAGTTAATGTTCAAAAAATATTAATTTTTATTAAAATGCTCTATTATTTTATGTTAATGATTACTCATTTATTTCAACCTTTTGTATTCAGCATGTCTATTGAAATAAACCTATGTTTCTATGAAAATTGAAGCTTTTGTTTTTTTGTGGCCCACATAAGCTTAAAACTTGTTTATTTGGCCCGTGTTAGCCATTGAGTTTGACATGCTTACTTTAGTGCAGTGATGGCGAACCTTTTGAGCTCGGCGTGTCAGCATTTTGAAAAACCCTAACTTAATTCTGGTGCCGTGTCACATATAGAAATTTTTTGATATTTGCAACCATAGCAAAACAAAGACTTATATTTTTGATATTTATTTTATATAAATATCCCCGATTTTCTGAGCTTCGTGCTCCAGGAATATCCTTGTGTAGGTTATGTGATCGTTACTGCTGTAGAGGAGCCTCGATTGCTATTGGCCTGTTCATGGGTGGGGTTGACCCTCAGTCTGGCTGACTATAAGGATCAACCTCCGACCAGATCAACTTCTGAGCTGCTGCGTTGGGGCTGACCTCAGGAAGTGGAATTTGCTCCAGCAGAGTCTGGTGACTGTCAATATCTTCCTTGGATGTTGGTTCTGGGGCCAGTTTGGAGAGACTCTGGTGTGGGTCAGCGTCAGGCACTGCATGTGACCAGCCTAGGCTATGTGGCTGCCCTTCCTGGGCCTGGGTGTGCACGGGAAAGGCCAAACTGCACACTGACAGTGGCTTCCACCAGCACTGAGTTTGCTGGTCAGCAAAAGGCCCCAGGCATCCTGAGATCCACCACTGCCTGCCAGCTGCTAGCTGCCAGTTAAGCTCACTCACTGAAAAAGCCTCTGGCAATATATAAGTTGTGTGCAGTAGGTTCTCAGTGAACCACCAGCTATAAGCAAGTGTTCACCAGACTGATACAGATTCTGTCTTGGTGCCAGTGCTGTATCTGAGGCCACTCCACAAAATTCTCAGTATACACTAGGGCCAGACGCCACCTTCCAGGTCTCAAGAAGTAGTGGGGTAAGGCCAAGAGTGGCTGTGTGATGAGATGTCTCCACACAAGAACAGTGGTGCTAATTGGGGCTGCAAATGGAAAATGGTCCTAGCTCTATGGTCAAACAATTCAGTCTCTCCCTGAGTCTGCCAGCATCTCTTGGGGAACCTTCCAAGTAAGTATGCACTTGGGCCAGGCTAGCTATAGCCAGCTGACTTCTTTTCAGGGTGTGAGCTCACCAGGGTGGGACCACCAGGAGTCCAATGAGTGGGGCTAGTGAATCTATCATCGAGGGCTGGCAGTTCCGGTGGAGAATGCGGAGGCTGAATAATAGCTTCTGTTCAAGAGCCACACAACTGATTCTGACAGCCACTTAGTTCATCTGGATCTCCCCAAGATCCCTCCAAGAAAGTGTACACCAGTGGCCCCGTCAGCTTTTCCACGGGGCCTGAACTCCCATCTAGCAGACTCCAATCTCAACCTAGTCAACAGGCTCCCCACGGATTTTTCAGAGCCAGATGTTATGTGGGCACTTCTCTGCTCTGGTGCTCTGAACTGAGGAGCCCAGCATGGAGTTGAGACCCCGCATTCCTCAGGGGGGACCTTTAGATCTAAGATACCTCTACAAATTCTCAACCACATGTGGGTGCAGGGCCAGCCCTTTCCTATCATTATGGATGTGGCTTCTTCTATAAATTTTTGGTTATAAAATTTCTGTTCAGGAAGTCTTCAGTTGGTTATTCGAGTTCATTTTCTTAAAATTTAGTTGTAAATATGTTTGGTCTTGTGAAGAGGTGATTGCAATGTTATTGCTCATTTGAGGTATTCTTTGATCCATTGGTTGTTCATAAATTTTATATTTCTACATATTTGTGAATTTTCCAGTTTTTATGTTAGTGATTTTTATTTTCATATAATTTAATCTTAAAAAGAATTTGTACAATTTCAATAATTTAAATCATGATAGACTTTTTTGTGATGCCTCATATTATTTAAGAATATCCCATGCATGTCTGAGAAAAATGTGTACTTTGCTTTGTTAGATAAACTAATCTGTATGTGTCTATTGAGTCTATTTGATATAAATTATAGTTTATGTTCAATGTTTCTTTAGATATTTTCTTTGTGGATAATCTATTATTAAAAGAGGAATGTTGAAGTTTCCCTGGAACTGCATTTATCTATTTCCCTCTTCAATGTAAATATTTATTAAATATACTTAGGTATATTTAATACCTTTGGTATTCAGTGCATGTATAGTAATAATTGCTACAAATGTTTGATGAATTTACCACTTTATCTTCTTAGGGTCTAATTACCATTTTTGTGTTAAATTCTTTTTTTCCCCCTATGATATAAATATAACTACCCACACATACACTCTCTTTTTTTCATTTGCATGGAATATCTTTTCCTTTTATTTCACTTTGAGTCTATATTTCCTCTTAAAGCTAATGTGAGTATCTATCAGGCAAGTATAATTGGATCTTATATTTTCAATCCATGCAAATACTCTATGCCTTTTAATGGAAGAGTTTTATCCACTTACATTTAAAATAAATATTTATAGCTCGGCCGGTGCTAATTTCTTCTTGTAAATCCTTTTGTGCCTATTTTCAGTTTCTTTTTTTGTTTATTTCTCTGTACTGTACTGTTAGTTGATGATTTTCCATATTTGCATGTTTTTTATCCCATTTTCTTTATCCTCTGAGTGTCTACAGTAGGTCACTTTGTGATTACTCTGAGTTTCACAAATTATACAGGGGTACAAGAAGAACAAGAGCTAGAGCAAGGTATTGAGAACCTATAGGAAGAAATAATGACTGAAAGCTTCCCTAATCTGGTGAAGGAAAAAGACACATAGTTTCAAGAAGAACAGAGAATACATAGCAAGCTGAAACCAAAGAAGCCCATTTCATAAATAAAATGGCAAAAATTAAAGACAAAGAATCTTAAGAGCTACATAAGAAAGGCAGTCAATTACTTACAAAGGAGCTCTCATAAAACTGCTAGCTGATTCCTCAACAGAAACAATTCAGACCACAACAGATTGGCGTGAGATATTCAAAGTTATGAAAATAAAGTACCTACAACTAACACAATTCTCCCCAGTAAGGTCATCATTTAAAATTGAAGAAGAAATAAAGATCTTCCCAGACAAGAAAAGCCTAAAGGAAATTGATACCACCAAACCAGCAGGATATGTAAAGTTTAAGAGCCTGCTGTAAGAACTAGAAGAAGAAAACAGAGAAAAACTTTTAAAAGAATAAAATGGCAAAAAATATGTATCTATCAATTATTACTTTAAATTTAAATGGTTTAGATGCTCTAATCAAGAGACATAGGGTAGCTGAATGGATAAGGAAACAAGATATATATATATATAAAATCAAGTGGGAGAAAATATATATTCCATGCAAAAGGAAAGGAAAAAAAGAAACTGAGTAGCAACACTTATATCTGCCAAAGTAGACTTTAAGACATTGGCTGTAATAAGAGACAACAACAGGACACTACATAATGATAAAGAGAGCAATAGAACAAGTAGATATAACCCTTGTAAACATTCGGGCACTCAACAAAGGAGCACTCAAATGTGTAAAGCAAATCTTGATGTATATAAAAGGTGAGATTGATAGGAATACAGTCGTAGTAGGTAATTTTAACACATCATAGACATCTTTTGATAGACCTAACCACACGAAACATCAACAAGGAAACTGTGGCCTTAAATGAAACACTACATCAGATGAATTTAATTGAAATTTTAAGAGCTTCTCACCCCAAAGTAGCACTATATATATATATATATATATATATATATATATATATATATATTCTTTTTAAGTTCACATGTAACATTTTCTAAAATACACCACATGTTAAAACACAAAGCAAGTCTCAATAAATTTAAGAAGACTGAAATCATATCAAGGATCTTCTCTGACCATCCTATATAATAATAGAGGAATATGCAAATTAGCCATAATGCTGTATGTCACAACCCAACAGCAGGGACCTAGGCTGCATGGCGCCTGGCAGTAAAACCTCCAAGATCATTTCCCAAGGCCAGCATGATCCAAATTCTTCAACCAGATAAAGACACTACAAAGAAAAAAAATTATAAGCAATATCCATATATGCTCAAATCTTAAAAAAATATTAGCAAACTGGGTCAAGAAATACCTTAAAAGATCATGCACTATGATTACATGGCATTTATTCCAGAAGACAAGGTTGGTACAATATCCACAAATCAATAAACGAGATCCAACACATACATAAGATAAAGAATGAAAATCACATGATCTTGTTGATAGGTGCAGAAAAATCATGTGATAAAAGCCATTATCCATCTATGATAAAAACTCTCATCAAAATTGGGTACTAGTAGAGGTAATATACCTCAACATAATAATTTCCATATATTACATACCCACAGCCAACATCATACTCTATGGACAAAACGTACATTTTTCCTTAAGATTGAGAACAAGGATTCCAAAATGGTGGCAGAGAAAGTGGAAGCCTTCCTCCACCCAGACCCTGCCCTATCCAAGGCCTTCAACCCCCTGTTGTCTGGGTCCATGGTAAACAAGTTCTTTGGTTAATCTCTTCTCGCCGCCCTCCCCCCTTCCCTTTGAGATTCTTTAGTCTGTTCTATGTTCCATGCATCTTATTCTATTTTAATCATCAGTTTATTCTGTTCATTAAATTCCTTGTTCATTTATTTGATTTTTAGATTCAATTGTTGTTAGATGTGCATTGATTGCCATTTTTGTTCATATTTTTATCTCTTCTTCTCTTCTTATTCTTCATCTTCATCTTCTTCTTAAAAAAACTCTTTAACATTTCTTATAATACTGGTTTAGTAGCGTTTTCTTGTCTCTAAAGCTCTTTATCAGGCCTTTAATTATAAATGATAGCTTTGCTGGATAGATTAATCTTGGTTGTAGGTCTTTTCTTTTGCTTTTCATCACTTTGAATTTTCCTTGCCATTCATTTCTGGCCTACAAAGTTTCTGTTGAGAAATCAGCTGACCATCAAGTAGTTTCTCCCTTGTAGGTAACTAACTGTTTTTCTCTTGTTGCTTTTACTTTGTCTTTAACCTTTGGCATTTTAATTATGATCTTTTTTAGTGTAGGCATCTTTGGGTTCATCTTGTTTAGGACTCTCTGGGCTTCCTGGACTTGTTGTCTACTTCTTTCTATAGGTAAGGTAAGGTTTATATCATTATTTTATCAAATAGATTTTCAATATCTTGCTCTCTCTCTCTTCTCCTTCTGGAGCCCTCTCCCAATGTGAATGTTGGTACGCTTGAAGTTGTCCCAGCGATTCCTTATACTATCTTCATATTTTTTGATTCATTTTTCTTTTACTCTTCTGATTGGCTGTTTTTATTTCCTCAGCATCCTTTACTATACTGTTGATTCCCTTTAATATATTTCTCATTTCAGTTAGTGTATTCTTCATTTCTGATTGATCCTTTTTCATATCGTTGATGTTCTCACTAATTTCCTTGAAATTATCACTAATATCCTTGACATTCTCACTAATTCCTTTGAAGATCTCATTAAGTTCCTTGAGCACCCTTATAACCATGGTTTTGAACTCTGTACCTAGTAGTTTGCTTGTTTTCAATTCATTTAGTTCTTTTTCTGGAGATTTCTTCTGTTCTTTCATTTGTGACATGTACCTTTGTCTCTGCATTTTGGCTGCTTCCCTGTGTTTTTTTCTTTGTATTAGGTAGAGCTGCTATGTCTCCTATAATTGAAAGACTGGCCTTGTGTAGTACGTGTCCTATAGGGTCCAGTGGCTCAGCCTCCCCAGTCACATGAGCTGGGTACTCTAGGTGCACCCCTGTGTGGTCTGTGTGCACAGTCTTATTGTAGTTTAGCCTTAATTGCTGTTGGAATCACTGGGAGGAACTGACCCCCAGGCCAATTGGTTGTGAAAGAGCTATTGTGCAGGTGACACCCCTAAGAAGCAGGACTTGCTTTAGTGGGGCTTTGGTGTTCACCACGTCTTCCCCTTGAGTGTCTCACTCATGGATATGGTAGAGTTATAATCTGGGGTGATCTGAAGCTCTCAGCTGGTGTGCCTGCTCTGGAGTCTCCCCAGAGGTACAAAGTCAGCCACTGCCTGTACCCTGCCTGGGGTCACCTGGAAGGAGCTACTGAGTAATCTGCAGATGGCTGCTACTTGTTTGGGTCTAGGAGGTGTCCAGGAGAGCCCAGGCTGTGAACCTTGGCAATCTGCTGCTACTGCCAGGCCCGAGGGCACTTATAGAGAGGATTGGGGCACACTGAGTCCAGCTACTGCTTATTTGAGAGATTTTAGTAAAGTCTGAAGGCTGAGCCAGGACAGGCCATTCATATGGAAAAGATACGACAAACAGCTTGGGTGGGGCAAAAGTGTAGGCCAGGTTGCTGGAGAGTCAGATGTGGCTGCCAGTCAGCTCTGTGGTGGGGGGAGGTTTCAGCATAGGAACAATGTCTGCAATCACGTTTGTTTAGGGGAAGCCACCCCAGAGTTCTTGCCCTGATGCCCATACTTCGTTCCTCTATGTATGTTGCTGGATCCTTTCAAGCTGCTACCCCAGCACTGGAGCTCAGAGGGAGTGAGTCAGTATGTCTGTGCACTGGCCCTTTAAGAGAAACTGCTGCATCCCCAGCAGCCTCTGTGTCACTGAGACCCAATCCCTACTGGCTTTTATAGCCCAAAGTTATGGGGACTTCTCTTCCCAGCACTGGAACCCTGGGCTGGTGGCCTGGGCTGGGGCTGGGACCCCTTCTTCCTCACAGGAGGCCGCCTCAGCCAAGATCTCCCTCCCGATTAGAAACACACCCGCTCCTACGAGTCCCCATGTGCTTTACTTTTCACTTCTCTACTTGTAGGACTTCCATTTAGCCAGCTTTCAGGCGGCTCTGAATGATGGTTGTTCTGTACTTTAGTGGTAATGTTGATGTGGCTGTGGAAGGATGCAAGTACCCACATTTGTCTATGCAACCATCTTGGTCCCACCCAAACCTGCATGGAACGATGCTCCAACCAATTGAACCACCTTGCCAGGGCAAAAATTATCATTATTTTAAAATCACATATTTACATGTCCTTTAAAATTTTACAGTTTAGTCCTATCCTGCTTGGCTCAGTAGATAGAGTGTCAGCCTGTGGACTGAAGAGTCCTGGTTTCAATTCCGGTCAAGGCAAGTGCCCAGGTTGCGGGCTCGATCCCCAGTGTGGGGTATGCTGGAGGCAGCCGATGAATGATTCTCTCTCATCATTGATCTCTCCCTCTCCCTGCCTCTATGAAATAAAAATATTTTTAAAACTTTAGTTTACTTAGACTAGTGGTCGGCAAACTGCGGCCCGCGAGCCACATGCGGCCCTTTGGCCCCTTGAGTGTGGCTCCTCCACAAAATACTGAATTCTGCGCATGGGCCACGAAGTTTCAATTGCATTGTACATGCATGCCTGAACGTGGTATTTTGTGGAAAAGCCACACTCAAGGGGCCAAAGAACTGCATGTGGCTCGTGAGTCGCAGTTTGCTGACCACTGACTTAGACTATTAATACATCTTATATAAATGGCACAATACTGTATTATGCAACCTAAATCTTTTGCTCAACAGGTGATTTGGGTGAGTATTCATCTTATAGTTACTATGGTTAAACATTGTCCCTTATCTTTATAGAATTCATTATTTCACTTCTGTGATTTGTTTTTCCTATTACGTTATATGTGTTAATTTTTCTTCAGGGTTATATATAGACATTCTGACTACTCAAATGGAATTATGTTGTGTATTGGGATCAATCCTCTGTTATTATGTTGTAAATATGTTCTATCACCGTACTGCTTTCTTTTTTTTTCACTGTTAACATTGTCTTCTATAAGTGTTCAAATTTAATTTTAAATGTATCTCTATAACCCGGCTAGGTTGATTTGAATATTTGTGTGTAAGGATTTTTGTGTGAGGCAACTTTGAATTTAATTTTTAAATTTGAATATCTTTTTTCCAGCATAATTCATTGAAATATCCATATTTTCACCCTACTTGACAACGTTACAACACAGAGCTTTGCTCCTGGAATCCTGTTACATTTGATAGATTTTATGTGTCTATTCATGTGTCTGTATCTTATTCTCTTAAGTACTGTAATCATACTTCAAACTACTAGGGCATGTCTGTAAAGTTTGTCTTATCCATTTTAGTCCTTTGAACATCCACATAAATTAGAGAATCATCTGGTGAAATTAAACACACAGGGCCATAAACACACTCATGCACATAAAAACATCACATTTATGTTGGTTTTCTTTTTATTTTACTATTAAAGTAGGTTTAGAGTTGTGAATACACAAAACAGAATTTATTCTTGTATTATTATTCATTAATAATTGTATTATTTATTTGTATTACAACTGTAAACCTACTATTGCTTACCCTGTATATGTTGTAAATATTTCCTTCCAGTCTGTGGCTTGTTTTTAAAAATAATAATACCTTTTGTATAAAAATCTATTTTAATTCTGATGAAGTTCAATTTATTAAATTTTATTCTCCCTCTTTTTTAAAGTTTTCTGTGGCTTACACATTTTTAGTTATTATTTGTACTAGAGGCCCAATGCATGAAATTTGTGCATGGGGGAGGGGGTTTCCCCTCAGCCCAGCCTACACCCTCTACAATCCAGGACATCCCTCTCACAATCTTGGACCACTGGCTCCTAATTGCTCACCTGTCTGCCTGCCTGGTTGCGCCTAACTGTCCCCCACCTCCCACTGCCCTGATCACCCTTCACTGCCTCTGCATGCCAGCCTGATCGCCCCTAACTGCCCCCACTGTTGTCCTGGTCACCCCTAACTACCCCCTGCTGCTGGCCAGGTTGCCACCAACTGCCCCCCCTCCCCCCGCTGGCCTGGTCACCCCTCATGGCCCTCCTGCTGGCCTGGTCACCCTATGAAACCTGCTGTTCAGTCATTTGGTCATCCCCCACTAACCCCACCGCTGGCCTGGTCGCCCCATGCAGCCTGCTTGCTCAGTTGTTTGGTCGTCCCTCACTAACCCCACTGTTGGCCTGGTTGTAGACAGCCATCTTGTGAGGGTGTGAGGGTTACTTTGCATATTACCTCTTTATTATATAGGATATTGTATTAAGTAGGTATATAACTTTATTTATTCTTGCTTTGAATATGAATATTCCATTGTGCCAGCAGAGTCTGTTTAAAGTACCATCATTTCACTCATGGACACAGAAAACAGTATGGCGGTTACCAGAGGAAATGGGGTGGGAAGGGTGGGAGTTGGAAGGAGTCTAACATTTGATGATGGAAGATTTTTTGACTGTCTGATGGCCACACAGTACAATGTACAGATTTTGTATCATGGAAATGTGCACTTGAAACCTATATGATCCTATTAACCAACATCACCCCAATAAATTTAATTTAAAAAATAAAAATAATAATAATAAAGTACTGAAGAGACCCAAGATGGCAAGTAGGTAAATGCCTATACTAAACACCTCCCACAATCACATCAAAATTACAACTAAAATACAGAAAAACCATCATTCAGAACTGCCTGAAAGCTGGATTAATCGAAGCCCTACAACTAGAGAAGTAAGAAAGAAAGCACATGGTGACTGGTAGGAGGGATGGAAGAGCAGAATGGGTTCGTCTCAATGTGTGCTGTTTTTTAATCAGGAGGGAGTAGTCTCTGTGGAATCCACCTGTGAGGAGTAAGGGGCCCCAACCCCACAAAATACTCTCATCCCAGACTCCCAGAGCTGGGAAGAGAAGTCCCTGTAACTATGGGCTGTAAAAACTAACAGGGATTGTGGTTCACTGACATGGAGGCTCATGGAGAATCAGCTGATTCTCTTAAAGGGCTGGCATACAGAATTGCCACTTCCTCTGAGCTTCAGCTCCAGGGCTAGGCTCCAGGGGACCCAGACACATACTAGAAGAAAATGGACTGTCTGGTATCAGGCAGGAACTCAGAGTGGCTTTCTACCAGGTGGATGTGCTCACAGGGGTCATTGTTCCTATGCTGGGACCTCCCTGATTGCAGAGCTGACGGGTAGCCATTTCTTTTTGCTCTGCTCTGGTGATTCTCTGAGACCTCACCTCATCCAATTTTCAGCTCCACCTAACCTATGTGCAGTGGTTTTTGAATATGAATGGCCTGTTCTTTCTCAGTCTTCAGACTTTTCTGAAATCTCTCAAACAAGCTGCAACTGGGTCAGGGAGGACCAAACCTATCAATAAAAGGCTCAAGACTTGACACTGTTACCACCGTGGCCTTACCTGGGCACATTCAAACATGATACAAACAGGATGAATCTGCAGATCTCTCTGATACTCCTGCAGGATGGCCTCATACAGTGGCTGACTTTGTACCTCCCTGGAGACCCAAGAGCCAGTACACCCAGTGGTCAGTTTCAGACCATACCAGACTACAACTCTACACATCCATAAGCGACACACTCAAGGAGAAGACTAAATGAGCACCAAAGCCCCAATGAAGCAAGTCTTGTTCCATGGGGTTGTTTCCTGCACAGCAGCTCTCTCACTGTAGTTGCAACTGGTCCTCACAGCCAATTGGCCTGGAGGTCAATTCCTCCCAGTAACACCAACATCAATCAAGTATCAACTACAACAAGACTGTGCACACAGCCCACAAAGGGGTGTATGTAGAGTGCCCAGCTCAAGTGACTGGGGAGACTAAGCCACTGGGCCTTAGAGGACACCTACTACACAAGGCCACTTGACAAACTAATGGAAACATAGCAGCTCTACCTGATACATAGAAATAAACACAGGGAAACAAACAGCCAAAATGTGGAGACAAAGAAACATGTCACAAATAAAAGAAATGGCCCTGACCAGTTTGGCTCAGTGGATAGAGCATCGACCTGCGGACTGAGGGGTCCCAGGCTCGGTTCTGGTCAAGGGCATGTACCTTGGTTGCAGGCACATTCCCAGTAGGAGTTGTGCAGGAGGCAGCTGATCAATGTTTCTCTCTCATCTATGTTTCTGATTCTCTATCCTTCTCCCTTCCTCTCTGTAAAAAATCAGTAAAATATTTTTTTTAAAAAATGAAAGAAATGGAAGAACGCAAACTACTGGATATAGAGTTCAAAACCATGGTTATAAGGTTACTCAAGAATCTTCATGAGACCTCCAATAGACTTAGTGAGACCTTCAAGGATCTTAGTGAGAATGCCAAAAAAAAAAAAATGGAAAAGGTCCAGACAGAAATTAAGCATACAGTGACTGAAATAAAGAATAATATACAGGGATTCAACAGTAGAGTAGAGAATTCTGAGAATCAAATTAATGACTTGAAATATGAGGAGACCAAAAACACCCAATCAGAAGAGAAAAAAGAAAAAGGAATCCAAAAATAAGATAGTGTAAGGAGCCTATGGGACAACTTCAAGCATACCAACATCCATAACATGAGGGTGCCAGAAGAAGTGAGAGAGAGCAAGATATTGAAAACCTACTTGAAGAAATAATTACAGAAAAATTCTCCTACCTGGTGAAAGAAATAGAATTATAAGTCCAGGAATCACAAAGAGTTCCAAACAAGAGGAACCCAAAGGAGACACCACAAAAATACACCAAAATAAAAATGCTAAGGGCTAAAGACAAAGAGAGAATATTAAAAGCAGCAAGAGAAAAGAAGTTAGTTACCTACAAGGGAGCACCCATACTACTGTCAGCTTTTTCTTCAACAGAAACTTTGCAGGCCAGAAGGGAGTGGCAAGAAATATTCAATTGGTGACTAGCAAAGACCTACAAACAAGATTACTCTACGCAGCAAAGCTCTCATTTAGAATTGAAGGTCAGATAAAGAGTTTCAGGGACAAGAAAAAGTTAAAGGAGTTCATCACCACCACATTAGTATTATATGAAATGCTGAAGGGTATTCTTTAAAAAGAAGAAAATAAGAAGAAAAAGATAAAAAAATATGAACAATAAAAAGGCAATAAATACATATGTATCAATAATTGAATCTAAAAATGAAAACAACTAATAAGAAATATTATGAACAGAATAAACTGGTGAATAAAATAGAATAAGAGGAATGGAAATGGAACAGACTGACAAATCTCAGAGGGAAATCGGGTGGGGGGATGAAGAGATTAAACAAAGATCTTATATGCATATATTACCTATGGACACAGATAATAGGGTGGTGAAGACCTGGAGTGAGACAGAAACTTGGTGGAGAGGGGCAATTGGGGGGGAGGAGAGGTACATCTATAATACTTTTGACAATAAAGATTTAAAATAAATGTAAATTGCTCTAGGAATTTAAAAAAATAAAAAAAAAAACACAACGTACTATCATTTCTAGTCTCTATCTTTGCTACCATTTGTTGTTTGTTCATTTCTTGGTGATAGCCATTATGACAGGTGTGAGGTGATATCTCATTGTGGTTTAATTTGCATTTTTCTGATGATTAGTAATGATTAAAACACTTGTGCATGTTTGGTGGAATTGATAATTGTAAATAATGTGGAAAACATTATAAAGTTTCCTCAAAAAAATTAAAATAGAAATACCTTATGATCCAGCAATTCCACTTTGGGGTGTTTATTCAAAGAAATCCAAAATATTAATTCCAAAAGATATATGCATCCTTATAATCATTGCAGCATTATTTACAATAGCCGAGATATGGAAACAACCCATGTCCATCAATACTTGACTGGATTAAGGAGAAGTTGTATATATATACAGTGGAGTATTACCAGGACATAAAAAGAATGAAAATTTGCCATTTGTGACTAAATGGATAGACCTAGAGGGTATTATGCTAAGTGAAATAAGTCAGACAGAGAAAGACAAATATCATATGATTTCACTTACATGTGGAATAGGAAAAAAATGAACAAAGAAAACAGAAACAGAATCATAGATATAAAAAAAATAAACTGCAGGTTTCCTGATGGAAGGGCCAGGTGAAAAAGGTGAAGGGATTGAGAAACACAAACAGGCAGTTAGAAAATAGTCCTGGGGATGTAAAGAACAGCATAGGGAAAATTGTGATAAATATTAGGGGGTCACTTGTAAGATTTATAGATGTCTAACCACTATGCTGTACACCAGAATCTAGCATAATATTGAATGTCAACTGTAATTTTAAAAAATTAACATTTATAAAAATAAAATTACTCTTATTTCTCTTTATAGGTTCTATCTCTCTTGAGATCTCCCATTTTTGTATTTAATTATTATTCTATTTTCATTTAAATTTTTGAATGTAGTTTTATGTAGTTTTTAGCATAATTATTTTATCTCTCATTGTTTAATTTCCAGAGCTCTGAAACGGTTGTCTTTAGAAATTTTGCCATCTTTTAAATATATTTTATGGAAGTGATTTAATGAACTTATTAGGTCTCCATAGCTACAAGTTTCCTTCTTTTAGTAGATAACTTTTGCTTTGGTTTTCATTCTCAAACATAAATTATCCATACTTCTCTGAATCATACAGGGTTTACGTTTGTGTACTTTTTGAGTAATTGCCTCAGTGTGTTATTTGGGTGTTACATTATCTGAAATATGGGTAACTACAAATATTTTATTTTACTTGACAAGTAAGTAATAACTAAAAAGAAAATTATAGTTTTTCCTATGACTTTCTTTGTAACTCACAGCAATTATCAGTCTTAATATGAGAAGTACAATATCAGTTCAATTTCTTTTTATTTATAAAAAAGTAATCTTTTGTGTCTGGGAAATAGTGAAAATTTTTCCTCCTTCTTACCATTCAGAATTATTCTGTGGAAAATTCTAAGTATATATTTTGTCATCAATTGTAATTTGAACACAGTGATTGTCATAACAAGAAACTTATAGGTCTCCTGTTCCTTTAGTTCAAGGAAATTGTGGTCTTTTAAAAAATATGTTTTTATTGATTTTAGAGAGAGATGAAGAAAAAGGGAGAGAGAAAGAGAGAGAGAGAGAGAGAGAGAGAGAGAGAGAGAGAGATGTAAGAAACATTGATCAGTTGCTTCCCTGATTCCCTGACCTGGATCAAACCGCAACTTGGGCATGTGCCCTGAATGTGAATGAAATCAGTATCCTTCATTGCACAGGAGTACACTCAACCAAATGAGCCATACAACCAGGACAAATTGTGGCCTTCTTAACTGTGTATTTTATCTTCTCTATCAATTTCATTCCTTTTTGCAATTCTTGTTAATTGCACACTTGTTTTTCTGGATCTACACACACACACACACACACACACACACACACACACACACACACAAACACAATGTTGGATATTGTATTTCATATAGAATTATAATACAACTCTCAGCAGATACTCATTTTCTCTTTTCAGTTCATGCATATTAAGTTTTTGTTAAAGAAAATTCACACTTTATATATTTTTATGCCTTCACTTAAACCGACTTTCTTGGGGATTCCAAGATGGCGTCAGATTTAATTGAAGATACACTGACCTGCTCCCAGGGCCAGAGTGGAATTACAACTGAAATATAGAAAAATCATCCTGGATCCAACTGAAGACTAGCAGGAGAGAACCCTTATAACCAAGGAGGTAAAGAGGAGGACATATTGAGATTGGTAGAAAGTGCAGAGGCACGAGAGAGCTAGCTGGACTCCCACAGGCAGCAGCTAAAGTTCCGAAGGGATATCTCAGCTGTGGGATGTTCCCCCTGTGGAAGAAAAGGGGTCACATGCTAACCTGTCAAGCTCAGGTGGTCTTGTAAACTCAAAGACCTAAAGTAACCACAAAGGATGGTCTGAAATTAACACTTTAACTAAAAGCTATCTTCCTTAAGGTCAATCTTTACCTTAACTAAGCCTATAGTCTCCTTGTCTTTTGACAACAAGTCATTGGAATATCAAAGTAATTTTTCTTTTTTTCTGGACCCCTCAAAGCACAGGCACCACTTTGTGGAGACTACAAATCCTCTCATTGTTATTGAGTTAATCGTTCACTGTTAACTATCTGCACCCAACTAAGAAGAAGAAGTATGTGCCTATAATTTTACTTCGTATCCAATTCCAGAGGTTTCCCTGCTCTGTTATCTCGCACCTCCCTAATCTATCACCAATGGAGTTCATGTAACCCACTTATATCTCCTCTTTTGATTGTAATGTATAAAACAAGGTAAAAAAAATCACCATTCTTCGGAGCACTATCTCAATACATTGAGATTCTGCTGCCCAGCAATTGTCGACAATTGGCTCAAATAAACACAAAATTTTTTAAAGGTTTGAATGTTTTCTTACGTTTACACTCCTGAGAAGTCCGGGGTCTAAACCCAAAGCTGGGCTCCCCAGCCCAGAATAACAAAACCTGGAAATGTGCCCACGTAACATGTTGCCATGAAAAGCACTGGAGGTTCTGCCGGGGAGGGAGAGATGGCTGGAAACACAGGCACACTCTTCAAAAACCAATGCACTAAATTTTATTTGCACCCACTCACCTTAGCCTCTGGCACAGGGAGGGCAGAGTGGACTAGAGCTGCATAAAGAGAGTCTAGAGTTGGTGTCTCTGGAGAGAGAGATGAGAGGACAGCCACCAGGACTCCTGTGCTGCATCATTCTCCTGGGAGGCTTTCCCATCAGTGCACCTTTAGCCTGAGGGAAGGCATTGCCCCGCCAATTAGAAACACTTACCCCTCCCTGTGGAATTACACTCTCATGAAGAATACAGCCTGAGGTTTATAAAGTGACTGAGACTAACAGAGAGCTGCAGGCAAAGGCAGATCTCAGGTACATTGAATCTTTGCCTGACATACTCCTGGGCCTGGAGCTAGGAAAAACAGATGTTGGTGTGCAGCTTGGTCCTTTAAATATGTACTCAGCCACATCAGAGCAAGCCACAAGCTGTGGATCGCTGATAGCTCCAAACACGGTACTCAGGGCCAGTCACAAACACCATCTGACACTGGCCTGCACTAAAGACCCTTCAAAGAGGCCTAAAACAAATAAACCCAGGAAGCAGATTCAGACAACAAGGGAGCATGGTCCAATAAGCTTCACAAGCAGCATATCCACAGGGAGATATCAATAGGCTCCAAATCCTGTTGAGGTGAATTCTGCTTTGTGTGACAAGCACCTGCACAACAGCTTGCATGCTCTCGTGGAAGTTGAGCCTCACTGTCAGCCATTCTGAGGTTGAGCCCATGCACAAATGGGCCAATAACAATCACGACTCAGTTACAACAGGAGGGCCCATACAATGCACATGAGAGACATTATTAGAGCACCCATACCTGGTGATCAGGGATATTATGTCACTGGGTCCCACAGGTCACCTACTTCATAAGGTCACCTTACCAAGACTGGGAGTAGTAACAGATCTACCTGATACATAGAAACAAACCCAAAAAGGCAGCCAAAATGGGTAGACAAAGAAACAAGCCTTAAATGAAAGAACAAGAGAATTCTCCAAAATGGAGAGAAAAGAAGACTTCCAAGATCTTTTTATGAGACCCTCATTATCCTAGTTCCATATCCAGATAAAGTCACTACAAAGAAAGAAAATTACAGGTGAATATCTCTGATGAACATTGATGCCAAAATCCTCAATAAAATATTATCAAATCAGATCCATCAATACATTAAAAAGATCATACATCATGACCAAGTGGGATCTATTCCAGGGATGCAAGGCTAATACAATTATTTGCAAATTAATAAATGTGATACATAACATAAAGAAATTAAAAGATTAAAAAACATATGACCATGTCAATAGATGAAAAAAAAAAGCTTTGGAAAAATAGATTACCCATATTCGACAAAATCTCTCAACACAATGGGAATAGCGGGATCATACCTCAACATAATAAAGGCCATATATGACAAACCTATAGCCAATATCATACTAAATGGGCAAAAACTAAAAGCATTTCCCTTAAAAAGAGGAACAAGACAGGGATGTCCACTTTTCCCACTCTTATTCAACATAGTATTGGAAGGCTAATCGTAGTGATCAGAAAAGAAGAAAACATAAAAGACATCCAAATCAGAAAAGAGGAAGTAAAGCTCTCATTATTTTAAGATGACTTGATATTGTACCTAGAAAACCCTAAAGACTCCACCAAAAAACTATTAGATTTAATATAAATGAATTTGGCAATGTAGCAGGATATAAAATTAACAACCAGAAATCAATGGCATTTTTATACACCAATAATGAATTCTCAGAAAGAGAAACTAAAAAAAAAACCAAAACAATCCAATCCATCATTACAACAACAACAAAATTAAGATACCTAGGAATAAACTTTACATAAAAAGTAAAAGAACTGTAATATATATATATATACACACACACTAGGGGCCCGGTGCTCGAAATTCGTGCACTGGGTGCGGTGGGGGGGAGTGTCCCTCAGCCCAGTCTGCCCCCTCTCACATACTGGGAGCCCTCAGGCGTTGACCCCCATCACCCTCCAATCGCAGGATCGGCCCCTTGCCTAGGTCTGACACCTCCGCCAGAGGTGTCAGGCTTGGAAAGGGGACCTCCATCTCCCCCCGATCACTGGCTCTGGCCCCTGCCCAGGCCTGAGGCCTCTGGCCCAGGAATCATGCCTGGGCAGGGGACCCCCATCTCCCTCTGATCGCTTGCTCCACCCCCTGCCCAAGCCTGATGCCTCTGACCCAGGCTTCAGGCCTGGGAAAGGGGACCATCATATCCTCCCAATCCCAGGCTCCGCCCCCCCCCCAGCTCCCCGCGGTTGCAGGCTCCGCCCCTGCCCAGGCCTAACGCCTCTGGCCTGGGCGTCCGGCCCGGGCAGCGGGGACCCGCAGCTGCAGTGGCCCCGTGATCGTGGGCTTCGCTTTAGGCCCAGGCAAGGGACCCCTAGCTCCTGGGACTGCCAGCTTTGACTGTGCCCAGCTCCCATCGCTGGCTCCACCCTTACTTCCTGTTAGCACTGGCCAGGGCGGCAAAGGCGCCTGATTCTTCCTGCCCCCAGCTCTTAGCTCCCCCCTGGGTTTCCGATCACTGTCAGTGGCAGGGGGCTTCTTCCTGCTTTCCCTTTCGCCTCCCTGCATTGTGCCTACATATGCAAATTAACCGCCATCTTGTTGGCAGTTAACTGCCAATCTTAGTTAATTTGCATATAGCCCTGATTAGCCAATGAAAACGGTAGTGCCGTACGCCAATTACCATTTTTCTCTTTTATTAGTGTAGATATATGAAAAAAAAAATAGAGAAAAATAAAAACAAGTGGATGCATATACCATGTTCATGGATTGGTAGAATTAACATCATTAAAATGTCCATACTACCTAAAGCAATCTATAGATTTAGTGCAGTCCTTATTAAAATACCAATGGCATATTTCACAGATCTAGAATAAATATTCCAATAATTCATATGGGACCAGAAAAAAAAAAACAAAAACAACAACAAGCAAATAGCTGCAGCAATCTTGGGAAAAAAGAACAGAAAGGAATATACTGTATATAAAATTACATTACAAAGCCATTATAGTGTAATTCACAAAACTGCCTGGTACTGGCATAAGAACAGGCATATAGATCAATGAAATGTAATAGAGAACCCAGAAATCCAACCAAGCTTGTATTCTCAATTAATATTTGATAAAGGAGAAGGCAAGAGCACAATGGAGTCAAGACAGTCTCTTCAATAAATGGTGTGGGAAAAATTGGACAGATACTTGCAAAACATGAAACTAGACCACCAACTTACACCATACACATGAATAAACTCAAAATAGATAAGAGACTTAAATGTGAGTTGTGAAACCATAAAAATCCTAGAAGAAGTCATTGGGAGCCAAAAAATCAGACATTTCTCATAGCAACATGTTTGCTGATACATCTCCTATGGCAAGGAAAACAAAGAAAAAATAAACAAATGGGACTACATTAAAAAAAAATAGTTTTGCACAGCAAAGAAACCATCAACAAATTGAAAAGGGATCCCTCTGTATGGAAGGACATATTTGCCAAGGATATATCGGAAAAGAACTCAGACCTGTCAGAAAGGCTACCATCAACAAACCCTCAGATGACAAGTGCTGGTGAGGGAATGGAACCTTAGTGCACAGCTGGTGGAAATGCAGACTGGTGCAGCAACTATGGAAAACAGTATAGAGTTTCCTCAAAAAAATTAAAAATGGAACTACCCTATGACCCAGTAGTCCTACTTCTAGGAATATATTCTACTAATCCCAAAACATAATCAGAAAAATATATATGTATCCCTATGTTCATAGCAGTGCTATTTACAATAGCAAAGATCTGGAAACAGCCCAAGTGCCCATCAGTAGATGAGTGGCTAAAAATACTGTGGTACATTTACACCATGAACAACTACGCAACAGTAATAAAGAAGGATCTCTTATCCTTTGAGACAGCATGGAGGGACCTGGAGACTATTATGCTAAGTGAAATAAGACAGTCAGAGGCAGATAAGTATCACATGATTGAACTTAATAGTATATGTGGAATCTAATGAACAAAATAAACTGATGAACAAAATACTGTGGAATCTCAGAGGGAAACCAGAGGTGGGTGGGTGGGTGGGAAGAGATCAACCAAAGAACTGTTATGCACATATGCATAACCCATGGACACAGGCAATAGTGTGGTGAAGAATTGGGGTGGGTGGAGCGGAGTGATGTGGGTCGTAATTTCAGAACCTTAGGAGAGCATTGTTAAGGTGTTTAGTTTAAGTTAGTAAAACCTATATGTTCAGTGTTATATAGATAAAGGCTGATACCAGCTTTAATTTACAAAATTTGCCTTTCAAAGCTAATATTAACTTCAAGAAATTACAAGGGCAGAATATATCCCCTGACTCAGGATTAATGGAACTTTGAACTGAAGTCTCAGAATGAATCTGAAATTCCAGATGTTAAGCATATACTTAGAATATATGTAGTAGCATCTAAGATAATCCTCACCTTGGCTCTTTAACGCATGGTGAGGAGGGTGGAACTTAAATTCACAGGGGCATGTTGAAGCCCACAGAGTCCTGGCAGCCTAGGAAGATATTAAACAAAAGCAAGAGCTCATCACAGAGGAAAGTGTTAGCAAACAAATAAGGATGGTGGAAAACTAGTGGGAATTCCCAAGGGCTCGCTGAGGCTATAAGGTACCATGGAAAATAATTCTGCAGCCTGATTCCATGTTTTTAATTTTGAGGAAATTGATGAAAATTTTAACAGAGCCTGAGCTCAAATCCATAGGCATGGATTTTAAGTCCCTGGGAGAGGGCCTGAGACTGGGGACATTTTTATGATGTAGGATCACACACTCCATTTTATAGATGAGCATGTTCAACTCAGGTCCCAGGTCCAGTAGTTCAGGGAGCTGAGGTTCAGACCCAAGTCTCTGTGGCTCCAAACCTTTGCCTATTTCATCAAATCATACAGATGCTTCTTAGGACTAGAACACAAAATAGAAAGCTTCCCCTGTTTTACTGCTGTGTTCTTACGGGCAGGGAGAGGGAATGCCATTCTGCTCCTCCTCAGGTACAGTGTTCCCTCTCAAACCCCTTGTGAGGGCTCAGTGTGGAGTCTTCCTAGGATGCTCCTTGTTGGTGCTGTTGTTTTGCCAGCGTGCACATGTGTTAGGGGTTGGTTTTGGAATTGGTCTGACCCACACGTCTCAGCAGGGGTATGAGAGAGCAAAGAATAACAGCTATTGTAATGATAACGCTGAATTTATGGAGCATTCCCCACATGCAAGTGGAGTGACAGGTTTCATTACTTAGAAACTCTCCGAAGGAAGAGCCATTAGTGATTTGTGAATCCAATGGTATTTAACAGTGCTCAGAAGAAAGTGATTGCTGCATTATTCACAGTAAGTATGACAAGAGGCTTTGCAGAGGAACAGAACCCATGGTTCGCATTTGTACTTATGTTGAACCAATAAAGTCTTGCTTGTCTTGGATGACTGTCTCTATTAAATAATAGCAGAGGATAAAAAGACAACAATACATCTGTTTCCCCCTAAATGTGTTAGAGGAAGGGGACTAGTATGAGGCAATGCCTGAAAGCATCAAGCTCCTATTTGATGCAGCAACTCTTGCCCTGCAAGCACTTTTTACTCCCGGTTAGCTATGATCATTCCCCGCTCCTTGGTGCTGTAATGCTGAGAATCACCTGTGCCCCAGTTCCCTGACTAAAGAAAGCCTTTCTCCCTGGAAACTTCTCTTTAAACCAGTGAGAGTTCTGCAAAAAAGAAAAAAAATGATTTTTAGGCTCAGAGATAATATGTAGTCTTAGTGGTTTAAATATAAAAGTTCATACTTTTGTGAGGGGAGCATGTGCAGATCCATATGTGGCAGAATATTCTCAGAATGAATGTTAATTTTTCTGGAGTTGTTATACATGTTGATTTAAAATGGACTGCATTCATTTTTATTATAATATAAAATATAATTTGTATATTTAGTGGATAAGTAAAATAGAATATAAGAAACGCCGGAGATAAAATATTTTAGAATAAAGCTAGGGAAATGCACAAACTCACTGCAGTTGTAAAACATGTCATTTGGGGGTGAGTGGAGGACCCATAGACACTGATTAGCCCACTCTTTGAATTAGTCTATTCTTAGGAGGCTTTCTGATTTTCCACTGACTGACTTCCAGCATATTTTTGTTAAATTTATCAGGGTGACATTTGTACATTTCAAGTGTACAATTCTATAATACATTATCTGTATATTATATTGTGTTTTCACCACCCATAGTCTAATCTTGCATCACCATATTTGACCCCCCATTATGCTTTTAACCTCCCCAACCTTTTTCCCTCTGGTAACCTTCATATGTTGTCTGTGTCTATGAATTTTTTGTTTGCTTTATAATCATTTATTTCCTTTTTTATATCCCACATATGGATGAAATCACATGGTTCTTTTCCATCTGACTTATTTCACTCAGCATCATACTCTTAAGATCCACTCATGCTGTCACAAGTTGCAGTATTTCATTATTTTCTTATGGCTGAAGAGTATTTCACTGCATGCATGTACCACGTCTTCTTTATTCAACCATTCCTCAAAGAACACTTAGGTTGTTTTCATGTCTTGGCTACTCTAAGTAATGCTGCAATGAACATAGGGGCACATATATCTTACAAATAAATGTTTTCTTGTTGGGGGGAAGATCCCTAAAAGAGGGATCACTGAGTCTTATGATAGCACTGTTCTTAATTTCTTGAAGAGCTTGCATACTGTTTTTCATAGTAGCTGAAACAAATTTCTATTCCCAATAGCAGTGTATGAAGGTTTCTTTTTCTCCACATCGTCTCTAACAGCTGTTATTTCTTGTGTTACTGATAGTAAGGATTCTAAAAGCTGTGAGGTGGTATCTCATTGTGGGTTTGATTTGTATTTTACTTATAGAGAAGTTGAACATCTTTTCATATACCTGTTGGTCATATGTATGTCTCCTTGTGAAGTGTCTGTTCAGGTCCTCTGACCATTTTTTAATTGGATTGTTATTTTGTTGTTGTTGTTGAGTGGTGTGAATATATATATATATATATATATATATATATATATATATATATGATCTAATAAAAGAGAAACATGCAAATTGACCTACCTTTGCTGGCCCAAGCCATGCCCACCAGCCAATCAGAGTGGCTATATGCAAATTAACCCAACCAAAATGGTGGCTGGAGCCATGGAGGTGGAGCAAGCAGGAGGCTTGGTTGCCCCGGAGATGGAGCAAACCAAGCTTCCCACCTGCCCTGGCCTGCTGTGGCCTCCGTTAAAGGCAACAAAGTTTCAATTATAGAAGATAAATAAATCCCAGACACCTGCTTCCAGCCAGCCTACACTGGGAGCTTGGGTGGTTGGGGGCCGTGGCCAGCCTGCAAACAGCCAACAGGCCCTCACCCAGGTTGGCCAGGCATCCCAGGCGACCCCCCCCCCACCCTAAAGGGGATGTGGCCAGCCTGCAAACAGCCATCAGCCCTTCATCCAGGCTGGCCACACCCTCATGGAGTGTGGGTCTGTGCTGGGGGTCTTGGCCAGCCTGCAAACAGGCATCAGCCCCTCACCCTGGCTGGCCAGGCACCCCAGGGGGGACCCCCACCCTGAAGAGGCTTTGGCCAGCCTGAAAAGAGCCATCAGCCCCTCACCCAGGCTGGCCAAAACCTCAAGGGGTGAGGGTCCCTGTTGGGGGGCTAGACCAGCCTGCAAACAGCCCTCAGCCCCTCACCCAGGCTGGCCAGGCACCCCAGCAGGACCCCCATCCTGATCCGGACACCCTTCAAGGCAAACCAGCCAGCCCCCACCCATGCACCAGGCATATAATAAAAGGGTGATATGCAAATTGACCCTAACAGCAGAACGACTGGGAATGACTGGTCACTGTGACACACACTGAACACCAGAGGGCAGATGCTCAATGTAGGAGCTGCCCCCTGGTGGTCAGTGCGTTCCCACAGAGAGAGCTCTGCTCAGCCACAAGCCAGACTGATGGCTGCCAGCATAGCAGTGATGGCGGGAGCCTCTCCCTCCTCCTCAGCAGTGCAAAGGATGTCTGACTGCAGCTTAGGCCTGGTCCCCACTAGCAAGTTGACATCCCTCAAGGGCTCCTGGACTGCCAGAGGGATGTCTGACTGCCAGCTTAGGCTCGATCCTCCGGGAAGCAGGCCTAAGCCAGCAGGTAGACATCCCCCATGGGGTCCCAGACTGCGAGAGGGCAAAGGCCAGTCTTAGGGACACCCCTGAGTGCACAAATTTTTGTGCACAGGACCTCTAGTCCTATCTAATAAAAGACAAAAAGGGTAATTAACCGTACCCCCACTACGCTTCCCATTGGCTAATCAGGGTGATATGCAAATTAACTGCCAACCAAGATGGCGGCCGGCAGCAACACAGCTGAAGTGAGCAGGAGGCTTGCTTGCTCCAGTGATGGAGAAAGCCAAGGTACCCCGCCTGCCGCGGCCCGGCTCTGAGCTTTGGAAGCAACAATGTTTCAATTATAGAAGGTAAATAAATCCCAGAATTAAAAAACAAAAGAAAAAAAGGAGAGGCTGGGAGCTTCAATTACCCGCCAGCCTGAAAATGGCCCTCAGCCCCTCACCCAGACTGGCCAGGCACCCCAGTGGGGACCCCCACCATAAAGGGGGTCTGACCAGCTGCAAACAGCCATCAGCCCCTCACCCAAGCTGGCCAGGCACCCTAATGGGACCCCCACCCTGATCTGGGACACCCTTCAAGGCAAACCAGCTGGCCTCCACCTGTGCACCAGGCTTCTATCCTATATAGTAAAAGGGTAATATGCAAACTGACCCTAACAGCAGAAGGACTGGGAATGACTGGTCACTATGACACACACTGACCTCTGGGGCGTGCCAGAGGGATGTCTGATTGCCAGCTTTGGCCCAATCCCCTGGGGAGCAGGCCTATGCCAGCAGATGGTCATCCCCCGAGGTGTCCCAGACTGTGAGAGGGCACAGGCGGGGCTGAGGGACCCCTCCCCCCACCCAGTTGCACAAATTTTTGTGCACCGAGCCTTTAGTATATATAGAAAAGAGAAAGATGAAAATTGACTGTACCTTCATGACACCCACCAGCCAATCAAGAGTGTGTATGAAAATTAACCCAACAAAGATGATGGGTTAATTTGCATACACAGGCACTGAGGGGTTTGGGTGGGATGCTTGCATCATCGCCATGGTGATGATGCAGGCGTTCCACACCACCCCAGCTGCTCTGGGCCTCTGGGCAGTGTGGGAAGGCAGAAAAGTGGCTCTAGGCCAGAGTGAAGGCGGTGCCAGCAGCCAGGGGAAGGAAGGCCCATTCGCATCTCTGTTTATCAAAGATATTGCCTGGTTGTTTTCTTTTGTTGTATTTTCCTCACTAGGTTTTAGTATCAAAAAAACGTTGACCTCATGAAATGTTTTAAGAATTGTTGCCTCTTCTTAAAGTTTTCTGTAGCATTTGAGAAGGAAGAGGATTAAATCTTCTTTGAATGTTTGTTAGATTGAAGCTGCCTGATCCTGGACTTTCTTTTTGGGGAGGATTTTGATGACTGTTTCAACTTCTTTACAAATGGTCAGTCTATTCTGATTCTTTAGTGTTCTATGGTTCAGTCTAGGAAGGTTACATATTTCTAAGAACTTGTCCATGTCTTCTAGGGTGTCAAATTTGGTGACATAACCTTTGTGGTATTTTTGTGTAGTCCTTTTTATTTCTGGGGTGTCCTTTGGAGGTTCTCTTCTTTTTGATTTAGCTCATTTGAGTTTTTTCTTTATTCCTTAGTGAATCTAGCTACGGATTTATTAATTTTATTTATCTTTCCAAAGAACCAGCTCTTTTTTTGTTTCTATTATTTTTCTGTTCTCTATTTGGTTAATACTACTATAAACTTTATTATTTTTTTTCCTTATACTTCCCTCTCATTACCCCTTTTGTTGCATTCCCCCCCCTTTTTTTTTGCTAATTCTTACCTCAGCATGTTTTTTCCATTGATATCTGGAGAGATTGGAATGGATAGAGGTAGAGTGTGAGAGAGAGAAAGAGAGAAAGAGAGAAGACAGTGAGAGACATCAATGTGAGATAGATATAGGATTGGTTGCCTCCTGCAGGTGCAACCCAGGTATGTGCCCTTGACTAGGAATCAAATTCACAACTCTTTGATGTGCAGGCCTATGTTCTAACCCCTGATGCCTGGACACACCTCTAAATTTTTGATATATGGAGTTGCCTTTTTATTTTTCTCTGTATCTTTTGAGCTCTTCTGTTATTTCTTTTTTTAACCCATTCATTATTCAATAGCATGTTGTTTAATTTCCACATATTTGCAGTTTGGCCAGTTTTCTTTTGATAGTTGATTTCCAGTTTCAAAGCATTATATTTAGAGAATATGAGCAGTGTAAAGTCAATCTCATTAAACTTGTTGAGACTAGTTTTGTATTTCAATATAGAATGTTCCATGTGCACAAAGAAGAATGTAAATCCTGGTGCAAATAGCTCTGTAAATATTCATTGTGCCCATTTAGACTAATGTGTCAGTTGAGACTGATATTGCTTATTGATTTTGTGTTTGTATGATCTATTCATTTATGTGAATGGGGTATTTAATTCCCCTACTATAATTGCATTTTTGTCATTTTCTCACTTTAGTTCTGTTAGTATTTCTCTTATTTTGGTGCTCCCAGACAGAATGCTATATATTAATAAATATTTTGTCTTCTTGATATATTATCCCTTTTATGATTATAAGCTGTCCATCTTTGTCTCTTGTTACCACTTTTATCTTGAAATCTATTATCATTTTCCACTCTTTCATTTTGAGTCTGTGTTTGTCTTTACAGCTGAGATAGGTTTCCTGAAGGCTGCAAGTAGCTGAGTTTTGTTTTTCAATTCATCAGCTATTCTATTGTGTTCCCTTCATTTTTGTTACAGTGACGATTAATTTATGAGAACTTTCTACAGACATTTTATCTTTTGTTTTTTGTTATGTCTGTGTCACCATTGCTAATTTTGTGTGTGTGTGTGTGTTTCTGTCAGTTAGTTTAGTTTGGTTGTATCCTACGATTGTCTCCCCTATTTCCTCTTTTTTTTTTTTTTATTTCAGAGAGGAAGGGAGAGGAAGAGAGAGAAACATCAATGATGAGAGAGAATCACTGATTGGCTGCCTCCTGCATACCCCGCACTGGGGACCGAGCCAGCAACCCAGGCGTGTGCCCTTGACCAGAATCGAACCCAGGACCCTTCAGTCCATAGGCCAACACACTACCTACTGAGTCAAACTGGCTAGGGCCATTTCCTCTTTTTTTATGTTATGTATCTGAGTTCTAGATTTTTGTTTTGTGAATACCATTAGTATTATGCAAAAAAGTTTCATTTGCACAATAGTCCTTTTTCTTCTTGTTGCACCTGTGTTAGCTCAGTACTTTCCCTTTTCCTATTTCTGTTTTTGTTGTCACAAATTATTTCGTTTTATTCTGTGTATTTACTTTGAAATTGCAGTATCCATTGTCTTTTTATCTGTTTTTTTTTTTTTTAAGTGTAAACACCATATTCTCAACAAGAGTTGCAAGTTTTTGTTTCTATCTCTCTGCTTGTCATCTTATAGTTTTGTATCCTTTTATTTTGTTTCAACACAGGTTTTGTGGTGGCAAATTTTGTCAGCTTCTGTTTGCAGGGGAAAAAACCTTTATTTCTCCTTCAGATTTAGAGCATAATTTCTCTGGATACATTATTCTTGGCTGGTGATTTCTCTCTCTCAACATTTTGTATATTTGATTCCACTTTCTACTAGCTTGAGGGGTTTGGCTAAAAAGTTCAATGATAGTTTAATGAGGTTATCTGTATAGGTTACTGTCTTCTTTTCCCTAGCTGCCTTGTAAATCAATTTTTGTAGCTTTTGACAGCTTTAATATAATATGTTTTGGATTGATATAATTAGGTGTGCTGTTAGCTTTCCAGATTTGAGGGCTTAGTTTTTTCCATAGATTTTGTAAGTTCACATTAATATTTGTTTAAATAAGTCCTCTGTTATCTTCTCCCTCTCTTCTTTTTGTTTACCCACTAAAGGCCTGGTGCACAAATTTCATGCATGAGGGGTGAGGGGGGGATGTCCCTCAGCCAGACCTGCACCCTCTCCAATCCGGGACATCCTTCTCACAGTCCGGGACTGCTGGCTCCTAACTGCTTGCCTGCCTGCCTGCCAGATCATCTCCTAACTGCTCCCCTGCCAGCCTAATAACCCCCTAACTGCTCCCCTGCTGGCCTGATTGCCCCTAACTGCCTCTGCATCAGCCCCTGCCACCATGGCTTTGTTCAGAAGGACGTCCAGAAGACACCCCGTCTAATTAGCATAGTACCCTTTTATTAGTATAGACTAGGGGCCCGGTGCATGAAATTCATGCACTGGGGGGGGGGTCCATCCGCCCAGCCTGACCCCTCTCACACACTGGGAGACCTCAGGGATGCCCTTGGGGAGCTGGCCTAAGCTGCAGTCTGGCCTCCCTGTGTAGGAGGTGACCGGGCTGATCAGGGAAAGGCACCAGCCCCATCACCCCGCTGCTGCAGCCACTGCCAGTCACCGCAGCCACCAAGGTGTTTGCATCAACACGGACTCCAGTTCCTTCACCATGAAAAAATGACAACTTTCTTTAGGCACTTTCAAGATGTGTCTTTCATATAATAATAATTTCTTTATTATTTTATTTTTATCCTCACCTGAGGATATGTTTTCATTGATTTTTAGAGAATGTGGAAGAGAAAGGGAAAGACAGAGAGAAACATCAAAGTGAGAGGAACACTTCGATTGGTTGCCTCCTGAATGAGCCCTGACCTGGGCCCCGGCCAGGGAGAAGCCTGCAACCTAGTTACACGCCCTTGGTCAGAATTGAACCCAGACCCTGCCATCGGCAGGCCAAGGCATTATCCACTGAGCCAAACTGGCTAGGGTAGGATATGACATTTCTTAACCTTCCAGTAGCAGACCTTTGTTTTTTTTTTTCGCCAGGAGTGAGGTGAAAAACCCTAGATCACCTTTTTGGATTCTTATTACCCAAGTTACTAAGAATATTACCAGTGGCATCCAGGGAGCTTAGCCAATAAGCAGTCAGAAAAGGTGTTTCCTCTGTAGTTCACACCAATCCCTGGCTTGGCACCTCGGCTCCCATCTCCCTCCCATCGCCAGCTCCACCCTGGCCCAGGCCTGACGTCTCAGCCAGAGGCATTGACCCCCATCACCCTTCGATCACCTGATTGGCCCCTCGCCCATGCCTGATACCTCAGCCAGAGGTGTCAGGCCTGGGCAGGGGACCTCCAGACCCCTCCGATTGCCAGCTTCAGGCCTGGGCAGAGGACCCCCCATCTCCCCCAATCACCGGCTCTGCCCCCCGCCCAAGCCTGACGCCTCAGCCAGAGGCATCAACCTCCATCACCCTCTGATCAACGATCGGCCCCTTGCCCAGGCCTGACACTTCTGCCAGAGATTTCAGGCCTGCGCAGGGGACCCCCATCTCCCCCTGATCACCGGCTTCTGGGCAACTTCTGGTGCTTCTGGGGCTGGCCTTCACGTGCGGCAGGCAGGCGGCTTCGCACACGGGGGCCTGGATGGCAGCTCTTGCACTGGCAGCTGCACTCTCCAGCCTTGCCTGAAGTATGCAAATTAGCTGTCATCTTTGTTGGCAGTTAATTTGCATATCATGCTGAGGCATAGCGAAGGTATGGTCAATTACCATGTTTGTCTATTATTAGATAGGATTATTCTTATATTTCCCTTTCTATTGGTGTTCTCATAGAGTTGTTTCATTTTTATACTCTTGGTTTTCTCTCTTGTTCTATCTGAGTCATTTCTAAATTTCTATCTTCAATATCACTAATTCTTTCTTCCATTTGGTCTGCTCTCTTTCCTAAGCTCTCTAGTTCATTCTTGATCTCATCTATTGAGTTCTTTAGCTCCAGAATTTCTGTTTGGTTCTTTTTTTTAGTTTCAGTCTCTTTGGGAAAGTACTTCTTTTGTTCATTGATTTTATGTCTGAGCTTGTTGAATAGCTTTTCTGAGTTTCTTGTATCTCTGAGTTCTTTTTCATAACTCCAATCTAGAATTTTCTGTCATTTAAGTTATAGGCATTCATATCTTTACATTTATTTTCTGGAGATTTTTTATTTTATTTTTTAACTCCCTTGTTTTGGTTATTTGTTTTTGTTCTAAGTACTGGAATTAACCTTTTAGCAAGTTGATATGTCTCAGGGTCTTTCATTTGTTTTTCGGTAGGTGGTCCTGATGTGCAAGATTCTGTTTTCTATTACCTGCACTATTGGGGTTTCCAGGGTCTCCATCTGGCAGTGTTGCTTTATGAAAAATGCCTTGTGTTCCCAGGGGAGGTGTGTGTCCTTTCTACTACCTGTCACTTTGCTCTCAATGCAACCCACTCTTGTGGGATGTGGTGGCTATAGTTCTCCTGGCTTGTGGATCCCTTTTGCCACCTTCATGCAAACAGAAGCTTCCAGCCACACTGCTCTTTCTCCCCTCTCTCTGCTAGGCTCTGCCATGACAGGTGGGGAAAAGGATTGGCGGAGTAGGCTGGTTTATGCATCTTCTGGTCTGTTCTTTCCAGTGGGTTCAACCACAATGAGTATAGATAATTCACTTTGGAAACTTGTTACTTCTCTTTTGTGACCTGTTGAGTGAGGGTTTATGGCCAGGTAAGCCACAGAATGATTGGGGGTCAGGGGTTTACCCCATCTGTGGCTTGCTTTGTCAATGGTGGAGGTTTGTGGAATGATGCCACCCTTCGCACCATTTCCCTGTTCCTGTACCTGGGCTCTGACTCAGTGTGTACCAGCCACTCCAGCCCAATTGTTTCCTCTGCTCCTCTGGTCTGGTCTGCCTCATGGGGGCTGCACACCACCCCTTCACTGCCATCAAGTCCACTGGGGCTCCCAAGAGTGCCAGACTGCATCTTTGGATTTGTCTCTGTCCTGCCCCCATCCCATCGCCCCTGTTTGTCCTATATGCTCACCTTCAGATGTTTTAATGCACAGATCCTTCAGATGTGTTTGTATATTGAACAGGAAATCCTTTGTGAGTTATGATTGTCCAAGTTGGTGTGAAAGATTTCTTTTGTAGAATGTATACAGGTTTCTAGTTCAAATATGTAATATGTGCTTGTAGAGATTTTCTTTAATAAAGGTAATAACAATCTTGGCAAATATTCCAATACAAAGATGAATTGTACTTCATTATTTATTGTGATGGTAAATTTTATATGTCAATTTGATTGGCCACAGGGTGCCAGGGCATTTGGTAAAACATTCTTCTGGGTGTGTCTGGGAAGGTGTTTCTGGATGAGATTAACATTGGAATCAGTGGAGTGAGTAAAAGAGATTGTCCTTCCCAATGTGAGTGGGCCTCATCCAATAAATTAAAACCCTGAATAGAACAAAAACCTGAAGAAAAAAAAAAAAAAGAACTCTTATTGTTTGACCCCCTTGAATTGAAAAATCAGTCTTTTCCTATCTTTGAACTCTAACTGAACTATTAGCTGGTGTGTTGCTGGGTCTCCAGCCTGCAGGCTATCAGACCAAGCCTCCACCATTAGCTCTCCTGGCTTTCCAGCTTGGTGACTTCAAGTCTCTGGACTTCTCAGCTTCCATCATACTCATAATCCTATTTAATAAAAGGCTAATGTGCAAATTGTCCCCTTGGGATTTTGACCAACTGGGAGTTTGACCGCTCACTATGACCTGTGCTGACGACCAGGGGGTGGCGTGGAAGAAAGGAAGGCCCCAGCTGGCAGCTGGAAGCTGGGGAAAGGAAGGCCTCGATCGGCCCTGATCATTGGCCAGGCGTAGGGACCCTACTGGTGCAGGAATTTTGTATACCAGGCCTATAGTAAATAAATAAATGAATAAATAGCTATTTACAAAATTATACAGTTATACATACACATACATAATTATTGGGTAAATATTAATATATATTTATGTTATTGTTATGCATAAGTATTTTGTAATATGCTTTTAACTTGTGCTAATATTGAGAAACTTGTATTCTTTTCCCCTGAGCACCTCCTCCTTCCTGGCCATGGTCTTCATGGTGGCAAAGGGAAGCACCAGGGTCTGGTGTCCCAAGCACTTCTTTATGTCAAACAGAGGCAGAGGCAGAGGCAGAGGCAGAGGTGGAGATGCCCATCGGGAGATGCCCACCGGGCTCCAGGTGCTTCTCATGAAGTTAACAGGACTGGCTCATGGAACTTAATGAGAAAGGGGACAGGCTCTTTGGAGAAAAGTCTCATGATTTCCTATCATCTTTCAAAAATTTCTGTTGCCAATTCTACCAACCAAAATAGAAGAGCTTGACTTTATCAACACTACCAAGGAGCCCTGAAAATACACTGCACTTGGGTAACCAAAACACAAAAGGTAACACTGCAGAGCTGTTGTCTTCAAATTTAGTTAATTTAGTGACTATCAGATTTTTTTGAATGCCATCTGATTGAAAGAAAACTAAGATAATCAGTTTAACAAACAGCAGACCTTTTAAAGTCAGCAAGAATGAGGTAAAACCTGTGCATATTACATTTAAGAAATCTACCTTTAAAATGATATATAGAAGAAGTATTTACCAAAATGTTGGTGCTTCCCTTTGGTGGCAAAATGTTGACTATACTGAGCATGCTTCCAGATGAAAACACCAATTGGAAAATGTTGTAAAAAGTGTTTACTTATGGGAAATTCATAAAATGGATGAAGTCAGACATGATGTATAAGAGCAGGTGGAAGCTTTCCTCCCCAGATTTAAACTGGAAGAGAAATATGACAGGGAGGATGCCTTTTGCAGTCTGGGAATAACAGATGCCTCCGAGCAGGCCAGGGCACACTTCTTCAGAACGTGTTTCAGCAGAGACCTGTGTCAGTCTGAGGTGATTCATCAAGGAAGGCACAGAGAGAGGCGGTGGCTGCCACTGACACCCTCATGATGATGCGATGTATCAGAACCGTCACCAGGTTCAGTGCCGACTACCTCTTTCTTGTCTTTATCTAGCACATCTAAACAAACATCATTCTGTTCTACCAGCCAATTCTTCTCCCCATCAGGAAACACTTGGCACTGTTCATAACCTTTCTCCTGTCTCTAATAATCCACTTTTCTTCTGAAACTTCACAATACCTGCCACCCACAGAGACCTCAGCAAAAATCCAAAAATAAAGGGCCTAATTTTTTTTTTTTTAAAGTATGTATACATAATTGGCTTTGTTTCTGTGGACATCCCTGCGTGAAATAACATGTGTGAATTCACTTGAAAATATTTATTTGTCTTTAAGTACATACAGGTATTTATCACACATATTAATATCTGTGACATATTTTGCATACTACATAAGATATAAAAATTACATCATATGTTATACTAGTATACAGAGGTCAGCACAATGAATGAAGAGGGTATATGCACCCCTATGTTCATAGCAGCACAATTTACCATAATTAAGATTTGGAAACAGCCTAAGTGCCCATCAGCAGATGAGTGGATTAGAAAAATGTGGTACATCTACCTAATGGAATACTACGCTGCAATAAAAAAGAAGGAATTCTTACCATTTGCAGCAGCATGGATGGAACTGGAGAGCATTATTCTAAGCAAAATAAGCCATTCAGAGAAAGATAAATATCACATGATCTCACTCATTTGTGAAATAGAATGAACAACATAAATGGATGAACAAAACCAGATCCAGAGACAAAGAAGCATTGATCAGACCATCCAATCTCAGAGGAAAGGTAGGGGAGGGCGGGGGTAAGGGGGGGAGATCAACTAAAGGACTTGTATGCATGAATATAAGCCTAACCAATGGACACAGACATCAGGGGGGTGAGGGCATGAGTGGGGGGTTGGTGGGGGGCAATGAGGGGATAAGCACAAATATGTAATACCTTAATCAATAAAGAAAAAGGTGATGATGAAGTCATAAGTGTTAGAAGTAAAGCAGATTTAAGAGCATGTATTTGGGGAGTCACAGTTCTGGATTCCAATCTTAGTGTGACATTTAACAGTGATCAAATCTCAGACATGTTTTTGGAATGGGTGGGTAGGGTTTGTAGAGTCATCTCTTCCAAGTCTATGTCCAAGTAGGCCATTTAGAAGAACTGGAGTTACTGGTTAGTGCCGGCATTGGAAAACTGAACAGTGATGAAATTTTGGGCATTCAATATCAGTCACTACTTTCTGTAAATGGTAGACCCATGCTGGAAACCACAAAAGGAATCAAGTAGGCCAGAGAGAAACACAGTTACCCACAGAGATCAGAGAAAGATTTGATTGCAGAGGAAACCAAAATAACAGGAAAGGTTTCTTATAATTTCATTATGCTACCCAGGAAGCCTGAGATTAATATTTGACTAATTGGGAGTATGTTAAAGCAGTGCATGGGTCACCAGATTCCTTATGTGACCAATTCCATGTCATGATTTGGCTTCATCTTTTGAGTATCATCTTTTTCATGAAAAAATTTTCTTTCCTTCTCGTTATAATTTACAAATTATTTTTATTTTTAAAGAAATGTCACAAATTCATTTAATTTAGTTAAGATACATAAACCTTAAAATTTAAATATATGAATTTTATAATATATAATAGTATATGTTATAACAGTATGTGTATATTCCATTACATATGACTCAGACTCTGGAAATGTTTTATTTTTATTTTGCATATGTTATATATATTTTATACACTTTATGCTTATGATTCAGTAGGATTGGGTTGGGTATGTGGAATTTGTATTTCTGAAAATTTCCCAGGTCATGTCAGTGGCGACCACACGTTGAGAATTGCTGTTCTAGCACCATATCTGGTAATTAATAAGGCAGAGATTAAATTCCTAATGAACACAAAGAGAAATGTTACCTTCTGTTATAACTTGCTCTTTGGAGCGAGGCTCAGAGCAAAGTCATTGTGTTCTTGTGTGCAGAGCCTTTGAACTTTTATTTGATGAAGCTTTAGTAGAACATAAAGAAGAAAAACGTGGTTAAAGATTGAAGCAGACATTGATAAAAATGTTTTCATATTAATATAATTATTAATTATATAAACACATTAAATTTGTGTGGTTCTTATTTACCAGTAAATCAATAAATATTTTATTTGAACTCCTGCTCTGAGAAGTCACTAATAGAGCTCTCACTGGAGGTTAGGGATTAATTTTATATTAGTCAGATTTTGTATTGTTTTTCTTGCATGTTACCTCCCCACATCTTCTAACATTGAGTCCTCTGTTTATCCAGCAGGACCTCAAATAATGTTATTTAATTCAATGTCATTTCCTTATAATGTTGATAAGGAAAAACAAATAAAAATAATGATCCCAATCCAGGGCCTCTGTTTATGTAGAGTTTGCATGTTCTCCCCATGTCTGTGTGGATTTTCTCCAGGGACCCTGGTTTCTTTTCACAGGCCAAAGATGTGCAGGTGAGGTGAATTCCATGTCTAAATTTCCCCAGTCTCAGTGAGTACAGAGGTGGGTGTGAGTATTCCCAGAGATGGAAGAGCATTCTGTCCAGTGTGATTACATTAACCTAGATTCACCAATTGTAAACTTGTACCAAATTTAATTCCATTTCTACTCTATACATGTGTGTGTGTGTAGAGTTTTTTTGTAAGTTGCAGATGTTACATTTCACTTTTCATACTTGCTGGCATGTGCCTTTAAAGAATAACTCCCTATGTAACCACAGTAATATCATCACACCTCTAATATATCCATTGGATTCTGTCACCAAATATAAAGTCCACATTTAAATCTCCTCAATTACTCTGAAAGTGGCTTTTATTGTCTATTTTTAAAATATCAGGATCTGATTATGACTTATACTCATAATTAATGGAAGCAAGAAAATAATTAATTGTTGAAAGAAAATACTGCCAATCCAGAATTATATAGCCAAAGAAATTAGCCTTCAAAGATAAAGGAAAAATAAAAAAATTTCCAAGACAAAAAGGAAATACAAACTGAAGGAAAAACACCGCCAATAGAGTAATCTATAAAAATGCTAATGCAAGTTCTATAATGAGAAGAAATATAATATATATCAGAAACTTGAATTCTTACAATGAAATGAAATAAAATCAAACGTATTGATAAAGGGGTAAATTCTCCAATAATATATGACAATACTAAACTATTTTATATACCTAACAACAGAACTTCATAAATGAGACATAGATCTGAAAGTGCCATATACATATGCACAGTTATAATTGGAGATTTCTATACTTTCATCTCTGTAATTAATAAAACAAGTAGGAAGATCTTCAATAGGTCATAGGGACCTAAACAAAACCATTAGCAAACTTGGCAAAATTGACTCCAAAGAATAAATATAGACCAAAATAGCTCATGTGTAGGCCATAAAACAAATCTTAACAAATTAACAAATTTGAATGGAATTAAAGCATATTAATTAATTTTTAGTCCATAGCAAAATTAAAATGGAAAGCCTAAGACATTTATATCTGGAAAACCCCAAAATAGTTGGAATTTAAGTTACACACTTTCAAATAAAACATATATATATATATATACATATATATATATATATATACATATATATATATATATATATATATATATATATATATATATATATCATGGGAAATAAAAATCTGTTTAAGCTGATTGAAAATGAAAATACTACCTAACACAATTCTTGAGCTAAAGCACTGCGTAGAGGAAAAACAATGACAACAAATTATTGTATTTTAAAAGAAGACAATTTCCTGGCCCTAATTGGTTTGGCTCAGTGGATAGAGCATCGGCCTATGGACTGAAAGGTCCCGGGTTCAATTCCGGTCAAGGGCATGTACCTTGGTTGCGGGAACATCCCCAGTGGGAGGTGTGTGAGAGGCAGCTGATTGATGTTTCTCTCCTATCGATGTTTCTAACTCTCTCCCTTCCTCTCTGTAAAAAATCAATAAAATATATTTAAAAAAAAAATAAAATAAAATATCTGTCCTGGCTGGTGTTGCTCAGTGTTTAGAGCATGGGCCCATGCACCAAAGGGTTAAGGGTGCGATTCCTGGTCAGGAACAAGTACCTGGGTTGCAGGTGTGATCACTGGCCCTGGTCAGGACACATGCAGGAAGCATCCAATCAATGTATCTCTCTCACATCAATGTTTCTCTCTCTCTCTCTCTCTCTCTCTCTCTCTCTCTCTCTCTCTCTCTCTCTCTCTCCCTCACTTTCCCCTTTCCCTTCCTCCTGTCCCCTCTCTCAAAATATCAATGGGAAAATATCCTCAGGTGAGGATTAACAAAAAAAATAAAACCTATGCCTTTATACTATAAAACAAGAGAAGTAAGAACAAATTAAACTCTTGTCCTTATCCTATCTAATGATAGACAAACATGGTAATTAACCATACCTCTGACATGCTTCCCATTAGCTAATCAGGGCAATATGCAAATTACTGCCAACCAAGTTGGCGGCCGGCAGCCGAAGCGAACAGGAGGTTTGCTTGCTCCAGTGATGGAGGAAGCCAAGGTTCCCTGCCTGCCGCTGCTGGCCTCTGAGCTACACTCTAAGAAACAATGTTGCAATTATAGAAGCTAAACAAACCCCAGAAACCTGCTTTCAGCCAGCTGGCCTTGGAGCTGGAGCCACAACAGTGTTTCAATTATAGAAGCCAAACAAACCCAGATACCTGCTTTCAGCAGCCGAGGTCTCAGAGCAGGAGCCGAGCCTAAGAGCTAAAGCCGGCTCTCAGTTCCAGTGACAGACATAGAAGGTAAATAAATCCCAGAATAAAAACCAAAAAGAAAAAAAAGGAGAGGTTGGGAGCTTCAGTCACCCGCCAGCCTGAAAACGGCCCTCAGCCCCTCACCCAGACTGGCCAGGCACCCCAGTGGGGACCCCCACCCTGAAGGGGGTGTGACCAGCTGCAAACAGCCATCATCCCCTCATCCAGGCTGGCCAGGCACCCAAGCGGGATCCCCACCCTGATCCGGGACATCCTTCAGGGCAAACCAGCTGGCCCCCACGCATGCACCAGGCCTCTATCCTATATAGCAAAAGCGTAATATGCAAACTGGCCTTAACAGCAGAAATACTGGGAATGACTGGTCACTATGATACACACTGACCACCAGGGGCCAGACACTCTCTCTGAGCACACAGGAGAAAAGGCTCTTGCTCCCCACTGGTGTGAGTGAAGTGTAGGGTCCCCAGTGTAACCATTCAATCCGAAGGGAGGCTGGGGCTCATTTGTGATGGACGTGCTGGCACCCTACCTTGCCTTCTCTGACATCACCCTGACTGTAAGTTTGGGGTGCATCATTGCACCCTTGCCAGGGTGAAATTTTGGCCCTGCACTCAGATTTTGGACTTGAGATTAGGGTCGCAGTTTTCCTGTGGAGTTTGTTAGAGTAAAGTGGGTATTTCCAAAGATTTCTCTTCTGCTAGGTTGCCCTTTCCTGGTCCTTTAGCTTAGAAAGAAAGTATTTTGCTGTTGTTTTGTTTATTTTTTTATTTATTTGTTTTAAATCTGTGCCAATTAATATCTCTGGATGTCCTGTGTTAAGTCTCAGATATATGAGACTAAAAGGAAACCTAGGAAATTCACTACCATGCTTCTTTTTGGTTAACAATGTCCTACCCAGGCCACATTTCTTTCACAGTTTAGAGTCTTTAAGATTTTAAGTTGCATTTACCAGAGTAAATGAGTAAAATTATGTTAAATGTATTTAATCAGAAACAGAGATCTTTGCAGTAAATTTTTGATCTAACTATATAGAGATCCCAGAAAAATGCCTGGTGGCCCTGCCCAGAACTGTGTAGCATTGCCATACCTCCAGCCATATGGGCTGAAAGAAAATCGTTTTAGCAGAGCCTTATGCCACCTCAATTTGAACGGGGACTCTCTTAGTAAGTACAAAGAGAAAATGAGCATTTAATAGGCTAACTGCTGTGTCTGCCACAAATTCCTATTGTGTAACAACTTATTTTAAAATAGTAAGTGCTATGGAAGGCCCCAGTGAGCTTTCTGTTGAAAGAAATATACTAAAATACACATACATAAAACAGGTTAATGCCATGTGCATAAATGAGCATTTATGCATGTGGAGAAAACCAAACTGAAATGTTGGAAAAGCACAAGAGACCAATTCTGTATTTCTCACAGAGGCAGGAATGAGGGGTGATTTCAGTGTCTGAGTCCAGATGACCTAGAGCAGTGGTTCTCAACCTTCTGGTCCTTTAAATACAGTTCCTCATGTTGTGACCCCCACCATAAAATTATTTTCATTGCTACTTCATAACTGTAATGTTGCTACTGTTATGAATCATAATGTAAATATCTGATATGCAGGATGGTCTTAGGCAACCCCTGTGAAAGGGTCGTTGGACCGCCAAAGGGGTCGTGACCCACAGGTTGAGAACCGCTGACCTAGAGGGATGTATTGCTGTATGCAAGGCTAATTAACGCAGAAACCGTGGTCTCATGAGCCTCAGAAATCTCACTTTGTTCGGGTGTAAGTTAGTCATAAAGGAAGCAGAGCATGTCATTTTGAGCTTACCAAGCTGTGGACAGACATTTTGGCAAGTCGGAGGGCACCTGATAAATATATTTGGCTTGTAGGTAGATCAATGAGTGTTCCTGAAATCCTACTGGAGTTAAGGACATTCACCAAATGCTTTTAAAGGGTGATACTAATATATAGAACAATTGATTGATACTGATGTTTATAAGGAGCTCTTTAACTAAATGATACTAATTGCTAATTATCTTGCTTACATTTAAGAAATAGCTTTTAGTGAATGACTACTGTATATCACATTTTTTCATCAAACTATTCTGTTAATATTTTCCCATGCTATGCTTGCAATCACTAAATTTATTATTAAATCTCTAAATACATATTAATAGTAGAAAATATATTTCTAAAATTTACAGTAAAAAGTAAATCTCCCTTTTCTCCTGTATGCAGTAACTCAGCACCTTTCTCTAAGAGGAAACATAGTTTATATATATTTTTGTAGCTTTCCATCTACAACCATATATGTGAGCATGAGTAGGTATTTTATTTTACTAAAAAGGCAGTGTAATCAGCATATAATCATTTGTATCTGTATAACTTTATAAATGGTATGTCTTAGAGGTCATTTACCATAACAATTCTGGGGTCTCTTTTTTTACATATTAAAAAAAAAAAAACTTTATGGAGATGGTATAATATAGCATAGATAGAAAAAATGGCTTTCGACGTTGACTTTCTTTTTTACCCTGAGAGTTGGCTGCATGTGTACCCATGCTGTTTTATCACTGTTGTGTTATATTCAATAACCTGGTTGTAATGTAGTTATATACCGTTTTCCCACGACGCTCTTTTTCCCACTCATTTTCTTACGAGTCCGTGTTATGCTCTCTGGTGGTTCCTTTTCTAGCTTCTGACGTAATGAGAAGGAAAATGGGTGGCAACTTTGGGGGCTTACAGCCTAGCTCAGTATCTCGTTAAACAGTGATCTTACTCCCCCGTTCTAACTGACCTGGGCGGAGCCGCAAAGCCCACCTGAGGGGCCGCCACAAGCAGGGATATACATCAAGACCTCCCCACATGGGCAGGTCAGGCTGGGTCATAGCCCCCTGGACTAGCAGCGCTGCAATAAAGGTTAAACTCTCCTCCCAACGAGTGCTGGCTGATCGTTCCTGTGCATTCTGCCACAACAATAATACTAGTTGCCATTTATTGAGCATCGTGCTCTAGAAACACTCTGTAAGTGATGAGCATTTATGCATGTTGTGCCTGTTCTTCAAAAGCTTAACCCTATACCCACACCTCTCTGAAATAACACTGCATGCGTGTCCTGCATAATTAAAAACAAACAGTAAACTGTTGAAGGGCCAGAATCAGTTTCTATCAAATTATGAATACTCCATTTAAAGAACACCCTTTCATTTCCCATATGTATTTTTAGTAGAAATAAACTTTATAAAACTAAATATTATTGTCATAAAATGTACATAGAAACTTCTAGTAGACACTTTTTATATAGATTCACATATTATCCAGTTTATCTGGTTCCTAATGATATCAATTCACAAAAGATGTTCATTTTTCCCACACATTTTAATCTCATATTTTATTTTAAATTTACATTAAAAAAATCCATGCCAATGGAAAAGGAAAAAAAAAGATAGTGTAGCAATATTTCTATCTGACAGAATAGACTTCAAAATGAAGGTCATCACAAGAGACAATACTGGTCACTACATAATACTAAATGTATCAATCCCACAAGAGGATATAACCTTGGTAAACATGTATGCACCCACTATAGGAGCACCTAAATATATAAAAAAATTTGGAGGACTCTAAGGGAGAGATTGACAGCAATGCAGTCATAGTAGGGACTTAACACCTGCTAACTTCACTGGATAGATCTTCCAGGGGAAAAAAATTAACAAGAAAACAGAGACTCTAAATGACACACTGGACCAGATGGATTTAATTGACATTGATAGAACATTTCACCCCAAAGCTGCAGAATATACATTCTTCTCAAGTGCACATGGGTCATTCTCAAAGGTAGACCACATGGTAGGACACGTTGTTTTTCCTTTTTGGTTCTCTGATTGAGTGATTTTTTTCTACTTTATCTCCTATTTCACTGATCTGATCCTTGGCTTCCCCTAATCTGCTGCGTATTCTTTCCACAGTGCGCTTTATTGGTGCTATGCCATTCTTCATAGTTACTATATCTTTCCTCAAGCTGTTGAGCATTTTAGTCATCATTATTCTGAACTCTGTATTTGATAAATTTTGTTCTGCTCTTCTGGAGAATTCTCCTATTCTTTCATCTGGGGTTTGTTTATTTTTTGTCTCTCCATTTCTGCTGCTTGTTTGGGTTTGTGTCTATTATTAGGTAGATCTGCTATGATCCCCAATCTCTAGAGCAGGACAGTATCAGATGCTGTTTGTGACCAGTGGTAAGTACCCTGCTTGGAGCTATCAGCAATCCACAGCTTGTGGCTCCCTCTGCTGGGACTGGGTACCTTTGGAAAGGATAAAGATGGGCATCAAGGTCTGCTTCCCTAGCCCTGGGCCCCTAATTAAATCAGGGAAACATTCAAAACCTCCAGAGACCCCCCTCTGCATGCAGTCTGATTGTATTCAGAATTGATTAGCCTTAGGTTATGGACTACAGGGTGGGGCAAGAGTTTTCCATTAGGGTGGTGCATCGCTTCACCCCCAGGCAAAAGCTACATGGAGGGTAAAGGTCGGCCTTGAAGGATGTCCTCTGCAGTGTGAGGGAAGGGCTCAGCACAGGAAACCGGGGTGTCTACCTACAAAGTCTAACCCCAGAGCCCACAACCCTGGCTTTTGCACACACAGCTCCAGTGCAATGTGAGTGGATGCACACAAAACTTTGTGTGTTGTCCCTTAAATAGGGTTGTGCATTTCCAGCTGTCTCGCCCTGGCAGACAGCCACCCTGCTGCTTTTCACAACCTGATGTTCTGTGGGCACTCTTCTCAGATATGGTGCTCTTGCTCCAGATATGGCTGGCATATTTGCCTTGCTCCTGTTCTTAGGGAAAATGGTTTTAGTTTTTTTCCCATTGAATATGATGTTGTCTGTAGGCTTGTCATATAAGGCTTTTATTATGCTGAGGTATGATCCCTCTATTCCTACTTTGATGAGAGTTTTTATCAAAGATGGGCGTTGGATGTTATGGAATGCTTTTTCTGCATCATTGATATATGATCATGTGATTTTTGTCTTTCCAGTTTGTTTATGTGATGTATCATGATCATTGATTTGTGAATATTGTGCCAGCTTTGCATCCCTGGAATAAATCACACTTGGCCATGGTATGTGATCTTTTTAATATATTGCTAGGTCTGATTTGCTAATATTTTGTGGAGGATTGTAGCATCTATGTTCATCAGGAATATTGGCCTGAAATGATCTTTCTTTGCAGTGTCTTTATCTGGTTTTTGAATTAGGATAATGCTGAACTTAAAAAAAAAAAAAGTGGTTGGAAGTCTTCCTTCCTCTTAGATTTTTTAAAAAAATATATTGAGTAGGATAGGTGTTAGTTTTTCTTAAAATATTTGTTAAAACTCCCCTGTGAAACCATCTGGACTAGGGCTTTTGTTTGCTGGGAGTTTTTTGATTAGCGATTCAATTTCACCAATTGTAATTGTCCCATTCAGGTTTTCTGATTCTTCCTGATTCAGTTTTGGAAGATTGTATTTTTCTAGGAATTTGTCCATTTCATCCTCATTGTTCAGCTTGTTGGCATATAGTTGTTCATAATATTTTATTATAATCCTTAGCATTTCTGTGATGTCATTTTTTATTTCAATGCATTCATTTTTTATTTTATTGATTGGGGTCTTCTCTCTTTGTTTCTTGATGAGTCAGGCTAAGGGTCCATCAATTTTGTTTATCTTTTCAAAGAACCAGTTCTTGGTTTCATTGATTATTATAATTTTTTTTTAGTCTCTATGTCATTTATTTCTGCTCAAATCTTTATTATTTCCCTTCTTCTACTCATTCTGGGCTTTTCTTCTTATTTTCTTTCTAATTCTTTAAGTTTTGGGGTTAAATAGTTTACTATTAATTTTTCCTGCTTTGTTTTGTTTTTGTTTTTATTTTGTTTTGTTTGAGGTAGACCTGTAGTGCTATGAACTTCCCTCTCAGAAATTCTTTTGCTGTGTCCCAGGATTTTGAGCTGTTGTGTGATCATTTTTCATTTGCTTCCAGGAAGTTTTTTGTTTTTTCCTTTTATTATATCATTGGTAACCCATCCATTGTTTAATAATATGTTATTTGGCCTCCATATGTTTTAATATTTTTGAGTGTTTTAATTGTAGTTTATTTCTAATTATGTCCTAGCATGTGGTCTATCTTTGAGAATGACACATGCGCTCTTGAGAAGAATGCATATTCTGCATCTTTGGGTTGAAGTGTTCTATACATGTCAATGAAACCTATCAGATCCATTGTGTTATTTTGATTCACTGTTTCCCTGTTAATTTGTTGTCTGCAAGATTTATCCAGTGAAGTCAGTGGCATGCTAAAGTCCCCTACTATGATTGTATTGCTATTGTCTCTCCCTTGAAATCATCTAGAAGTTTTTCATATATTTAGGTGCTCCTATATTTGGTGCATATATTTTTTTACCAGGGTTATATCCTCCTGTTGGATCTATCCCTTAAGTATTATGTAGAGACTCTGTATTGTCCCTTGTGATGGCCTTGATTTTGCAGTCCATTTTTGTCAGATATGAGTATTGCCATGTCAGCTTTTTTTTTTTTTTTCATTTCCATTATGGATAAGTTTTTTCCATCCTTTACTTTCATCTGTTGAGTCTTTTGTTCTGAGGTGGGTATCTTGTAGACAGTATATATTTGGTTCATGCTTTTTTATCTATAGAGCTACCCTACGTCTTTTGATTGGAGCATTTAATCCATTGATGTTTAAGGTAATTATTGATAGCTACATATTTATTGCCATTTTAATTCTTTATGCCTGTGCTTCTCTCTATACATAAATATTCTTTTAATTACAGCAGTCCCTTTGTATTACTGTAGTGCTGGTTTGTTGATGACTCTTTCAGCCGTGTGTGTGTGTGTGTGTGTGTGTCTGGAAATCTCTTTATTTCACCATCTGTTTTGAATAATAGCCTTGCTAAATATAGGAATCTTGCTTTCAGATTCTTGCTTTTCATTATCTTGAATATTCCATGCCTTCTGGCCTATAGAGTTTCTGATCAGAAATCACTTGATAGTCTTATTGGAGCTCCTTTGTAAGTAACCGATTGTATTTTTCTTGCTGCATTTAAGAGACTCTATTTTTATTAAATTTTGACATTTTAATTATGATTTGTCTGGGGGTGGCCCTGTTTGGGTTCTTCTTGCTTTGGACTCTCTGTGCCTACTTAATTTTTGTGACTTTTTTCTTAACCAGGTTAGGGAAATTTTCTGCCATTATTTCTCCAAATACTTTCTCTAGACCTTGTTCACTTTCTTCCCTTTAAGGCACTCCTAAGATGCAAATATTATTAAGTTTCATGTTGTCCCACCGCTCTCTTAAATTGTCCTCCTGTCTTTTCATTTAAATCATATCATACATCTTCTCAGATCATAATGGAAAGAAATTAGAAATCGACTACATTGAAACAATCAAAAACATTCAAACACATTGAGGTTAAAAACAAGATCAAGAAAGAAAGAAAGAAAGAAACAAACAAACAGAAAACTTCCTGGAAACAAATGAAAATGAAGACACAGCTTCCCAAATCTCTGGGAAAAAGCAAAAGCAGTCCTGAGAGAAAAATTCATGGCACTACAGTACTACTTCAAAAACGAAGAAAAACTAATATTAAACTATTTAACCCTACAGCTTAAAGAGTTAGAAAGACAACAACAAGGAAGTAAAAGGAAGGAAATAATAAAGATTAGAGCATACATAAATGATGTAGAGCCTAAAAATAATTCCAAAAATCAATGAAGCCAAGAGATGGTTCTTTTGAGATAAACCAATTTGATGAACCATTAGGCAGATTCATCATGAGACAAGGAGAGAGGACACAGATACTCAAAATCTGAAATGAAAGCAGTTAATTAACAACTTTCACTGCAGAAATACAAGGGATTGTAAGAAAATACTATGAACAACAATATGAAAACAAGCTGAACAATGTAAATGAAATGGAAAAATTCCTAATATATATATATATATATATATATATATATATATATATATATATATATATATATATATATATATATATATATATTATTCTAAAACTAAATCAGGAAAAATCAGAAAAACTGAATGGGCAATTATAATTTATAAAATTTAATCACTAATCAAAAAACTACCAGAAAACAAAATCTCTGGTCCTGATGGCTTCACAGGGGATTGTTTACCAAATATTCTAAGAAGAACTAACACCTATCCTGATTGATATATATATATATATATATATATATATATATATATATATATATATATATATATATTAAATCCAGGAGGAAGAAAGACTTTCAACCACTTGTTCTTCTTTTAAGGCCAGCATTATCCTAATTCAAAAACCATATGAAGAGACTGCAAAGAAAGATAATTTCAGGCCAATATCCCTGATGAACATAGATACTAAAATCCTCCACAAAATATTAGCAAATCAGATCCAGTAATATATTAAAAAGATCATACACCATGATCAAGTAGGTTTTATTTCAGGGATACAAGGCTGTTACAATATTAACAAATCAATCAACCTGATACATCACATAAACAAACTGGAAAGACAAAGATCACATGATCATATCAATAGATGCAGAAAGAGCATTCCATAACACCCCACACCCTTTCTTGATAAAAATGCTCATCAAAGTGGGAATAGAGAGATCACACCTCGACATAGTAAAGGCCATGTATGACAAACCTACAGCCAACATCATACTCAATGGACAAAAACTAAAATAATTTCCCTTAAGAACGGGACTAAGCCAGGGATGTTCACTTTCACCACTCTTATTTAACATAATACTTGAAATCCTAGCCACATGATCAGACAAGAAGAAAACATAAAAGGCATCCAAGTTGGAAAGGCGGAAGTAAAGCTGTCATTCACACACCACATGATATTTTACATAGAAAACCCTAAAGACTCCACCAAAAAACTACTAGATTTAATAAAGGAATTAGGCAACATAACAGGATATAAAATTAACACCCAGAAACCTATGGTATTCTTAACACCAATAATGAATTCAAAGAAAGAGAAACTAAACAAACAATATCATTTACCTTTGCAACAAAAAATTAAGATAATTAGTAATAAACTTAACCAAGGAGGTAAAAGACTTGTACTTGGCAAACTGCTGAACATTGAAAAAAGAAATAGAGAAAGATATAAACAAGTTGAAGAATATACTGTGTTCATAGATTGGTAGAATTAACATCATTAAAATGTCTATACTACCCAAAGCAATTTATACATTCAATGTAATTCCTATTAAAATACCAACAGCATATTTCACAAATCTAGAACAAATATATCAAAATGTATATGGAACAAAAATAACTCTGAATACCCTGAGCAATCTTGAGAAAGAAGAACCAAGTTGGAGGAATCACAATACCAGATATCAGGTTATAATACAAAGCAACTGTAATCAAAAGAGCTTGGTTCTGGCAGAAGAACAGAGATATAGATCAATGGAACAAAACTGATACGGAAGAAATTGACCCAAGCCATTATGATCAATTAATATTTGATAAACAAGGCAAGAGCATACAGTGGAATCAACATAGTATCTTCAATAAATGGTATTGGGAAAATTGGACAGATACATACAAAAAGGTGAAAGTAGACCACCAACTTGCCCCATACACAAGAATAAACTCAAAATGTATAAAAGGCTTAAATGTAAGTTATGAAACCATAAAAATCTTAAATAAAACCATAGGCAACAAAATTTCAGGCATCTGTTGTAGCAATAGGGAACTAAGGATAAAATAAACAAATGGGACCACATAAAAATAAAAAGCTTCTGCACAGCAAAACACTCATCAACAAAACGAAAATGGAGTACACAGTGCAGGATATTTGTCAAGGATACATCTAATAAAGGGTTAATATCCAAAATATGCAAGGCACTCATACAAATTAACAAAAGGAAGACAAACAATCCAATTAAAAAATGGGCAAAGCACCTGAATAGATACTTCTACAAAGTAGACGTACAGATTGCCAAGAGACATATGAAAAAATGCTTGAAGGCCTTGATCATCAGAGCTGTGTAAATTAAAACAACAATGAGATATCACCTCACACCTGTCAGAATGGCAAACTGCTGAAAGTGGAAAAAAGAGATAGATCAACAAATCAAAAAATCATAAGTATGGCAAGGATGTAGAGAAAAAAAAAACCCTTGTGCACTGCTGGTGGGAATGCAGACTGGTGCAGCCACTATCAGTATGGAGTTTTCTCAAGAAATTAAACATGGGATGGCCATTTGATCCAGTGATCCCACTTCAAGGAATATTTCCTAATTAACCCCAAACACCAATCAGAAAGAATGTATGCACCCCCATGTTCATAACTGTGCAATTTACAATAGTGAAGGTCTTGAAACAGCCCAAGTGCACATCAGTAGATGAGTGGATAAAAAAGCTGTTGTACATCTACACCATGGAATACTATGCAGCAGTAAAAAAGGAGGATCTCTGACCTTCCATACTGTCTCATAGAGGAACCTGGAGACTATTATGCTGAATGAAATAAGCCAGTCACAGAAAGACAAGTATCACATGATCTCACTCATATGTGGAATCTAATGAATAAAATAGATCCAGAGACATAGAAGCATGGAACATACTGTGGAATCTCAGAGGGAACCCAGGGGTGGGTGAGTGGATGGAAAAAGATTGACCAAAGAACTGTTATGCATACATGCAAAACCCATGGATACAGACAACAATCTGGTGAAAGCCTGAGTGGGGGGCGAGTGGGGGTGGCCAGAAAGAGTCAATGGGGAACAATAGGGGACATATGTAACACTTTCAACAATAAAGATTTGAAAAAAAGAAGAGACATTACACAATGATGAAAAACAATAATCTAATAAATTCTAAATGTATAAGCATTGAATAGTAAAGTTCCAAAATAAATAAAGGAAAAATTGATAAGATTAAAACAAGAAATAAATAATTACATTTATTGGAAACTTTGACACCTATTTTCTTAATCAATGGAAAAAATAGAGAGAAAATTAGTAAGGCCTAGTTAACTCTATCAACTCACTGCACTCAACTGAATTTTATGTAATATGACAATGAGAAACAATATCTTTTTTAAAAAATACACATGTGACATGCCCTGACTAGGTGGTTCAGTTGGTTGAAGAGTCATCCCATACACCAAAAGGTTGCAGGTTCAGTTGCTGGTCAGGGCACATACCTAGGTTGTGGGTTCGATCTCTATTCACGACACCTATGGCACGCAACCAATGGATGTTTCTCTCACATTGATGTTTCTTTCTTTTTTTCCCTTCCTCTCTCTCTCTAAAATAAAAAACAAACAAACAAACAACACATATCCTCAGGTAAGAATTAAATATATATATATTTAAAAATAAATAAATAAATACATATGTGACATTCACCAAGGTAAGTCATATTCTGGTCCATAAAACAAAGTCTAATAAATTTAAAAGACTAAAAACATTGGGAATTCTTTTCTTAAATGGTAATGACATCAATATATAAAAAAATAATAAAATGATGTCTGCTAAATATTTGGGAATTAAATAATTCATTCTAAGTCACTAAATGGTTTAAAGGGAAGTCACAAGGAAATTATAAAATTTATTTTAAGCTTTAAGAAAATAAAAAGACTATAAAAATGTGGAGCATAGCAAAAGTAGTTATTAAAGGGAAATTTGTAGCATTAAATATTTAACATAGAAAAGAAAGGTGTTAAATTAATGATCTAAGCTTCCAACTAGAAAAGGAAGGAAAAGCAAAATGCAAAGAAGACAGAAAAAGAAAATACTAAATAAGTATAGTAAGTATTAAATTGGAGGAAAAACATCAAACAGACTGTCAAACCTCAGAGGGAAGCCAGGGTTGGGAGGGTGGGTGTTAAGAGATCAACCAAAGAACTTGTATGCAAATATGCATTAATCCATGGACTCATACAATAGGGTGGTGAAAGTGGCAGGTAGGGGGAAGGGGCAGGTTGGGAGAGGTCAATGGGGGAAAAAGGGGACATATGTAATACTTTCAAGAATATCTTTATTTTTAAAAAATAAAATAAAATTAATTTAATTAGATTTAATTTAAGAAAGTTCTATCATCACCATAGTGATCTTCCAAAGAAGAAAGGCATAATAATAATGATAATAATAATAATAATAATAATAATAATAATAATAATAAAATAGAAAAACTGTTTTAAACGTTACAATTCACTCAGCTGTGTGTGGCTCAATGGTTAGGCATCCATCCATGAACCAGTAGGTCACAGTTCAATTCCCAATGAGGGCACATACCTGGGTTGCAGGCTCCCACCCCTGTAGGGGGTGTGCAGGAGACTGCCTATCAATGATTCTTTTTCATCATTGGTGTTTTTATCCCTCTCTCCCTTTTCCTTTCTCTCTCTGGAATAAATAAAAACATATTTTAAAAAATAAAATAAAACCTGGAGTTATGTTTTTTTAAAAAAAGCCTTTGTTAAGAAAGTTACAATTCAAGAAAGTTTTGATGAAATAAAAACTGATTTGAATATTCATATTGAAATAAATGCAACACTGTCTGAGAGACTTGGGAGAATAACCTAGAGTGGGTAATTTTATTAGTAGCTTTTTTTTTTTTAAATTGTGCAGATTCCTATTTTTTAAAAAAATATTTTATTGATTTTTTAGAGAGAGGAAGGGAGAGGGACAGAGAGTCAGAAACATCCATGAGAGAAAAACCTCAACCAGCCGCCTCCTGCACTCCCCACTGGGGATGTGGCAGCAACCAAGGTACATGCCCTTGACCGGAATCAAACCTGGGACCCTTGAGTCCGCAGGCCGACCCTCTATCCACTGAGACAATCCGGTCAGGGCTATTAGTAGCTTTTTAAAGTTAATAGATTTTAAGAATAAAACAAACAAAATTGTGGTTGAAAACAAAATAATTGAAGACAGAATAAAGGAAAAAATGTCAGTGTGGCTTCAAATGTATCTAATGCAACCATTTATTGACTGAGAATAATGTAGAAGTGCCTGTATGGTACTGACAGAAAGAGGAAGAACACATGATGTACAAATATGATGTTTGGATAAGCCCAACTGTATAAAGCTTACTGGAGTTGATCAAATAAGAGTTCAGCTAACTTTTTTTTCCCCCCATAAAATATTTTAAAAATCTGCCTGAGGGTGAAAAGTCAGTCAAGAGATGACTAGAGAAATTATGACCAAAAAAAAAATGTGTGATGACTATTGAATGTATTTAATTATAGAGCTAAGAATAAACAATGTGAAGATGAAATGTGAAGAAAATATTATATGATAATGTAGAAGTAAACAACTAACAAAGTAGGGGGAAGTAAAGTAAAAATAAATAAATAATAAAAATAAAACCAATTACTCTCTCAAATTATAATTGAAAAATTTAAAGTAATAAAATCTAGGCTTATCAATTGTTAATAATGTATTCATTTTGTTTGTATTCCTTCTGTCTCTCTCTCATACGCACATATGCATACATGCAAAATATACAAGTACATATGTGTTCATTCATTTTTGCTGGTCGTAAGTTCTTCTCAAGAGCATTGCATCCAAGGACTCTCACCAGCAATGTGTGAGAGGGCTTGTCTCTGCACAGACTTGTCAAAAGAACAGATGTCATGTTTTGATAAGTTAGAAAGGTATCTAATTGTAGTTTACACTTCTCTTATCAATAAGTTTGAGCAATTTTTAATATATTTAAGGTTCACTGTTATTTATTTATTTTAGGAACAATCTCCTTATGTATTTTGTCCATTTTTCTTTTTGAGTGTTGGGCTTTTCCTGTGGTAGTTAACAATTTATTATATATTAAAATGTTAGTCTTTACCTGTAATATAGCTAGTAAATAATTATTTCTGACTTTTTTGGTCTTTGACTTTTGCTTACATGTTTCCTTTATGTAATGCATTAAAAATCTACTTAAATGTATTAATCTTTCTTTTCTTGCATTTAAATTTTGAGCCATAGGTAAATATATTTTTCTATACTCTCATAATGAAATAATTAATTTATTCTTTTGCTGATGTTATCTGTGTCTTATTATTTTACATTTGTATCTCATATATTTGGGCATTATTATGATATTAGAGGCCCAGAGCAAGAAATTCATTTTGTGCATGGATAGGGTTCCTAGTCTCTGCTGGCTGCCAGCTGGGGCCTCCCTTCCCCTGGCTTCCTGTCACCACCACTGGCTGGGGCCTCCAGCCAGCCCCACCCCCTGGTCAGACTCCCTGTCAAACTCCCAGTGGAACTCCTGGTCCAGGGGACAATTTGCATATTAGGCTTTTATCATATAGTATACTAGAGACTTGGAGCATGGAATTCGTTCACTCAGGGAGGTCCCTCAGCCTGGCCTGTGCCCTCTTGCAGTCTGGGAGCCCTCAGGAGATGTCCAGCTGACAGCTGACTCCAGGGGGAGTGGGCCGAAGCCATCAGTCAGACATCCTTAGTGCTGCTGCAGAGGTGGGAGAGGCTCCTGCCACTGCTGCTGCGCTCGCCAGCCATGAGCCTGGCTTCTGGCTCAATGGTGCACCCTCTATGGGAGCGCACTGACCACCAGGGCGCAGTTACTGCATTGAGTGTCTACCCCCTGGTGGTCAGTGCACATCATAGCGAGTGGTTGAGCAGCCTTAGCATATCATTAACATATTATGCTTTGATTGGTTGAATGGATGACTGGACACTTAGCATATTAGGCTTTTATTATATAGGATGATACTAGCTAAGGATCCAATTTTACCTTTTTCTAAATGGCTATCCATTATTAAAAGTGTATCTTTATTTCAGTGCTTTGAAATGTGACATTTATCCTATAAACAATTTATATTTTTGTTCAAAATTCTAGATTTCCTATTCTGTTTCAACCGTTCCTCTCACTGTCCCATGTGCCAGTGCCACTGTTTCAATGGCAGGGGCTCTCTAACAAGTTTATCTACTCTGGGCAGGTCTGCTTTCCTTTCATCGTTTTTCTAGTTATTTTTCAAAGCTGCTTCCTCTCAGTGAACAGTAGAAACTTTTAACTTGTCTCTAGAAACAAACAAAAAGGCCTCATTAAAAATATATGTTTCTATTTGGGTACAAATGACTGCTTTATCATTATTACTCTTCATATCCAGGAATAAAATTACATCTTTCCTTTTGTTAAAGTCACCTTTTTTGTCTTTTAGTATGAAATGTGTAAAGTTTTCTTTATATAATTTATTCCAGAGCAGTATATTTTTATGTCTATTTTAAATGGGATTTACATCCTTAACTCATTGTACATATGAATACCATCTATTTTTGTTAGTTCATTTTATGTTCTACTATGTAACTGAATTATTTGTTTCATCATTGATATAATTTGCACATAGAAATCATTTTATTTTTCTTTCTATGTTTTAATGTGTCTAATTGTTTTCTCTGGTTCAGTTGCAGTGCCTAATACTTCTAAGAAAATGCTAAATAGTAATGGAGATGGTTTCATCTTTAATGTTTTGTTAACTTCAATGGGAATGGCTTTGGGGATTTCACTTTAGCTAAGATAAATCCACAATCGTTTTAATGGCCACTTCGCATTCCATGATATACAGATAAAACAAGTTATTTAATCAGCAATATACAGATGAAAATTTAAAAATTGTTTAGCTATAACAACAACTGCTAAAAGGGCATATTTATAAGCCATTGCAAAGTGTGTGAATATGTATGTAGAAGATATAACTAAAATGCTACATCAAGCAGTGTCTTAATTTTTATAGATGTTTCCAAATTTATGTCAACGTAAATTTACATTATTGAAACAATGTATGTGATTCCTTGTTTCTTTACATCTTTGCCTTCCATATATGATACAATGTAGTTATATTTGCCTAAGCAATAAGCAAATAGTGGTATTTTGTTGTGTTTTAATTTTCATTCAATAGAAAACATGCAAAAGGTGAACAGCTTACAATAAAAGGAATTGACATAGAGCACATACCATGAAAACATAGTAAACATTTTTTTCATAAAAATTGTTTATTGATTGAAAAAGTATTATATGTATACATCAATTTTCCCTTTGTAAAACATTGTCAGCTTTAAGTACAGCTATGTGTCACATAACCAAGTTTTAGTCAATGACAAACTGCCTATATGATGGTGACTTTATAAGATTATAATAAAGCTAAAATACTTCCTATTGCCTTTAGGTACTGTAGCCATCACAATGTCATAAACAATGCATTGCGTAGATGGCTGTGGTGATGCTTGTATAAAAAATTCTACTGAGCTGCCATGTAAAAGTACAGCACAAACAATATGGGTAGCACCTAATACTTGATACTGATAATCAATGACCGTGGTGCCGGTTTAAGTATTCACTATACCACACCTTTAATTGTTGTTTTCGAGTGTACTCTTTCTACTCAGTAAACTAATTTGCTATGAAACACTACGCCATGTTACACCAGCAGCAGCCTCCTACCTCTTTTTTTACTAAATCTCTTGATTGTATCATTTGCGGTTGTGCTTGATTTAATTCCATGTTGATTTATACAGGAAGGCGCTGTGCAGGCTTGTTGCCCAGGAGCAGTGGGCTATACCACAGAGCCTAGGTGCGCAGTGGACTGGACCATCTAAGTCTGTGTAAGTTCCGTCTGTTGTGTTCACACAATGACAGAATAGCCTAGTGATGCGTTCTCAGGACATAGCCATAGCCCCATTATTAAGCTACATATGATGGTGTATCTTTACCTTTTTGCGGTGATTTTGTCATCTGTAAGGATAGGTTTTAAGGCATAATGGGAAAGGTGTTCTACATGCTTAGTTTATTTTTAAAAATAAACGATTCAGGGGTCTCTACTTAGATTGTTTTATGTTTTGTTTTTTACACATACACATTTTATCTATTTGAAATATATTTTGGTAAAACTATGATATTCTGTTTTTATTTTTATTAATTTTCAGTCTTTCTATAATCTCCAATAATTTAAACAGTGCTATAAAGATCTGTTTAGATAAAAAAGTAATTGCTAACCCTGACATATCACTTACTATGTGCTGTACACTCTCCTGAGACCTCTCATCTCATCACCAAGATCATAAGCTGTTACTTTCCTTTCTCACAGGTGACACGTGTAAGCACAGAGTGGTGATATAATGTGTCCAAGTCACACAGCACAGGGGTGGCTCTGGCATGTGATCCAGAGAGTCGGAGCCTGAGGTCCACGTGCTTTTAACCACAAGATGATCAATGAGAATGAATTAGCAGTGGTTTTCCCACCCAGAGGTTCCACTTTGAAAGTCTGTGTTGCAGAAGCTTCACCTGTGACCTGCAGCTTCAGGGGACCCTGAAAGGGCTTCCCTGTGCCCCATTTGGACACCACATTGAGAAGCTCTTCCAAATACCTCCTCAGCGCCAGGCATGGGGGCATCATGCCTGTGGAGGAGCACAGAGACTCAAAGGGCAGTGCTTCATTTAGTGCTATGTCACCATTGCCTTAAAACCCAATAACTAAAGGCTCTCACGTTTCCATTTGCCCTGAGCCCCACAAATCATGTGACTGGTCTTGTATATTATGTGTCATGGATACCCTGTCTCTTTGTTTTGTCCAAGCTAAGGATCTGTCTTTCCTCTGTCCTGTGTCATGATTCTTTTAGATGATGACAAAGGTAAAATGTAAAGTGGTATTCTACTTGGCCATTTTCAGTCACAGTGAGGATTCAGGCCAGGCGCTATATTCCAGAGACTGTGTTTTCCACTTTACCATGATGTTTTCCTAAGAATAAAGGCCTAATAGAGCCCTAACTGGTTGGGCTCAGTGGATAGAGCATCAGCCTGCAGGCTGAGGGTCCTAGGTTCCATTCCGTTCAAGGGCACACCTGGGTTGTAGGCTCATCCCCAGTAGGGGGTGTGCAGGAGGCAGCCAATTAATGATTGTCTCTTATCACTGATGTTTCTATCTCACTCTCCCCTCCCTTCCTCTCTAAAATCAATAAAAATATATGTATTTTTAAAATAAGGACCTTGTAGAATTAAAAAAAAAAAAACACGCCAAAAGCAAACAAACAAACAAATAAACCTTCGGAAAAATAGCCAAATAAAAATCCTAATATATAAAAGGCCAGGGTTGAAACAACCAATCACAACGGAAGACTGACCAACCTGGAAGTCCTTCAGTCAGCGCTGGGTTGCTGTGGAGACCCAGCACTGCTGCCCAGGGGGCTGAGGCCAAGAGAGAGAGGCAAGGTCTGATCCACAGCCTCAGTGGCAGCTGTTGATCATTACTCGCCTCTCTCTTTCTCTCCCTCTTTCTTACTGAGCTTTGCCAGCAGCCAGGCTTTTCTTTCTCTCCAGCCTCCTTGGGGGCTCCTATTCAGCCCCGCCTCTCTGATCAGGCCCAGAGATTGGCCCAAAGATGCTGACTGGCATAGGAACTGACCAATCAGAACCAAATGTGGGTGCTGTGAAGAACCAATGGCTGCTTAGGAGGCAGAGCTTTTGATGCTGACTGGCATAGAAATTGACTAATCAGAACCAAATCTAGGTGGTGTGGGGAGCCAATGGCTACCTAGGAGTCGGAGATTTTGATGCTGGCATAGAAACTGACCAATCAGAACCAAATTGGCCAGCAGAGGAGGGCAGTTGGGAAGAGATCAGGCTGGCAGGGGAGGTCAGTTAGGGGTGATCAGACTGGCAGGCAGAGGCAGTTAAGAGTGATCAGGCAGGCAGGCAGAGGCAGTTAGGGGTGATCAGGCAAGCAGGCAGGTGAGAAGTTAGGAGCCAGAGGTCCCAGATTGCAAGAGGGATGTCCCCAATTGGAGAGGGTGCAGGCTGGGCTGAGGGACCCCCCCCCTCCCCGTGCACAAATTCCATGCACCAGGCCTCTAGTTATATATACAAAGGGTTATGACTTTGGACCGTGCAGAAGACTGAGTGTACACAGAAGTACTTCCAACCCAGCATATTGAAATGCTGAATAAATCAAAATGACAACAATTATTACCTTACTGAGCTTGAAAAATAGGCAGAGAAAATCTTCCTGCACTGGAGAATAAGAAAGAATTAGCAGCTGTGCCAGATGCTGCCCAGACTCCAGATGTTGTCAAACTGCCCATCCAGCCCAGGGAAGGAGACCGGGGTCCAAATGCGGGAGCAGGAGAACCTGGCGACTACCTGATGGGAGGAAGCTGACACCCAGGTGACTTCTCAGAATCTGGAGCCTCCAATTCTCACACAATGGAAAATTGTCAACTCAAAGCTAGAAACAATGATGAGAAAGCTTGGTACTTTTCAAGAACTTTATGTAGAAAAATAAAATATTGCCAATTGGAAACTGAAAACCCAAACATTTCTTCATTAAGTTTTATACTTCAAATTTTGAATTATTTTATTATATATGAATCCCCAAGTCTCAAAATTAAATGAAAAGTAATCCAATCATTACATGCTGTAGGCTTGAGTTGGAGTATACTTAAACTGCCTTATAATAAATTATATATTCTGCAGGCTTTATGAGACTCCAAAGAATGATCAAACTCTAGTGAAGTAAGTATACAATAAAAATAAAATAATAAATAGAAATGAAATTCTATTTGGAAGAGTTAGTAGGCACAATAATCAACAAATTAATGTACCAAGGATGAGAAGTAACAATATCTTCTGGAGGAGGCTACAAAATTATTGCTTAAATAATTAAATAGGTAAAATAAAAAATGGCATCCGTAATGAAGGAATAGAATAATATGAGAAAGAAAAGTTAAGTTGAAAATGAATCAATGAATCAACTAGAACATTTACAAAATGAAATTTTAACAATTGGATATTTAAAATTTACTTTAAATGGGATAACAGCTCATTACACTCAGCTGAAGACAGAATTCTATAACTGACTAATTGATTCATATAAATTGTTGCAGATATTTAAAAATTCTAATTATGAGAAAAAGAGTTAAGAGACATGAAGAATGGGAACACAGGACCAACACAATCAGAGTTCCCAAAGAGTTTGTACCGTATACCAGGCAGAATAAATACATCAGCTAACTGAAACTGCAGAAAACCATAGACAGAGATAAATATTAAAATAAAACTGTCAGTGTTGCTTCCTAGTCTGTCATGCAAATAATTTAGAATGCATCACTCCTGTACTCAAAACAAGACAAAAGATGAAAAAAATTAAGACCAACTCTTAGATCCATCAGAGAGTTAGCAAGGAAAACCACCACCTCAAAATTTAGAGAGACAAACTGTAAAGCCGAGATCCAGCTTACTGGGCGCAGAGGTGCCGCGGAGCAGGGCCCAGACAGCAAAGGGCCTTGAGGAACTGGTCAGAATGAGATGAATCCCCGGGGCTACCTTCTGAGGACAAGCATGTGTATTGGCTTTACCTCCAGCAGCCCTGCTAAGTTCTAGGGGAAAATCAGAGAACAAGCCCTCCCTGCTCTCGGCAGCAGGAGAGAAGATAGATTTTAAATACGCCCAGGGCACTGTTCTTTTAGCAAAGGCCTGCCTTCGAGGAGCCTGTTTCACCGGGGCCTGGCCGACCTGGGCAAGAAGGCGCACCCAGCGCCAGCCCCACCTCGCCCTGCCGTCTCACCTAAAGAGGAGAGAAGGGGACCCGCAGGAGCACGTCCCAAAGTCACTGTCCGTGGGCCTTGGCTGACAAACACTTTATATCTAATCAGGATTAGAAAAGGCTTCTGTTCTCCCCTCATCTCCCCACTACAATGCAGGCTCCTGCAAAACAAAGGATGAGTGACAGCTTCAAACATTGCAGGCCTCAGACCTCAGTGAGAACTGTCTCCAGGGATAGATACCCGAGGACAACAGGAGTGATAAAGAAAAGGGACATTAGAGAACACTTTAGTCTCTGACGCAACACGTGTCACAAACAATACTATCTGGCTTCCAGCCAGATAAATGTAAAATAGTATGCTAGAGATTGGTTACCTCAGTTTGTTTTACTAATATGCCATTTCTACCCTTTCACAAGGAAATTATAAGCATACGAAATGCCAAAATATGCTTTGCCTTTTGCAAACACAAAATGTATGAAGAGAAGGAATGAGGATCAGAATAAGATATAGCAGGTATTTGGGAATTATCAGACCCAGAATGTAAAATAATTCTGATTAATGTTTAATGGGATTTGATAGAAAAAATGAACAACATGCACAAAAAAGATGGGTAATGTAAGCAGATGGATAATGGAGATTCTACAAAAGAATCAAAAGGTGATGTTAGAAATAAAAACATTTTATCAGAAATATGATACATCTTTGATGGGCTTACCAGTATGTTTGATGAGGACAAGGAAGAAATTAGGGAGCTTGAAGATTTGATAATATAAATTTATAAATCTGAAGAGCAAATGTAAAAAAAGAATTAAAAATTTAAAAAAAGGATGTCTAATAATATTGGTACAATTACAAAAGTTGCAACAGACATGTAATGAGAATACAAGAACCGGGCAAAAATGAGCAGAAGAAATATTTGAAATAAAAATGTCTGAGAATTTTCTAAAATAATGACAGATACCAACTTAATCCAGGGGCTCAGAGAGTATCCAGCAGGATACTCCTGCCCCACCAAATTTATACCTTGGCACATCATATTCCAATTTCAAAAAATCAAATACAAAAACAAAACAACAACAACAGAAAAAGCCTAATACCAAGCCAGAGTCATTAAAACACCTTACTTAGAACACCTTACCTAGGTACAAAGGTAAGCATTACATCATACACTTCTTAAAAATTATGCAAGCAAAGTGATGTTAGCACTATGGTGGCCTGAGTAATTCCTTTTTTCCTCTCCCCTTTGAATTACATATAATAAAACAGTCATAACCAAAAAGAAGTGCCTCTGCACAGCACACAAGGACACCTGCTAGAGCCATCATCAACCTGAAAGTGGGTGGATTACATCACATCAATAAAATGAAAAGTAAAATCCTAAACATCTCAGTAGATACAAGAAAAGCATTTGATGAAATACAATATTCTTTCCTGATAGTAGTCCTTAACAGACTGGCTACAGAAGGAACAGAACATAATAAAGGCCATATGTGACAAATTTACAGCTACATTGCACTCAGTGAGAAAAAATTGACAGCGTTCCCCTCCAGCCTGGTGGCTCAGCTGATTGGAGTGTCATCCCATACACCAAAAAGTTTGCCGGTTCAATTCCAGGACAAGGCACACCTTGGAGGCAACTGGTCAACGTGTTTCTCTCACATAGATGTGGTTCTCCCTCTCTCTCTCTCTCTCTCTCTCTCTCTCTCTCTCTCTCTCTCTCATCAATAAATATATCCTTGGGTGAATATTTTAAAACATTTTGAAAGTGGTTATTGTAAGGTTAGAAACAAGACAAGGATGCCCTTCTCACAGCTTCTGTTCAATATAGTATGGAAGTCCTAGTGAAAGAATAAAAGAATGTTACAAAATGCACAGGCCCAGCTGCCAGGCCTAATTGCCTGTTTTAGCTCAACTCCCCAGGCTCCCCCCTCCCCCCCCCACTAGAGATAGGAGCAGAGGGAAAGACGCCCTCCCTGAGGAGGTTCCAGGAGATAGCCCCAACAAAGGGCAGGCTTCAATCAACGATTGAGATAAACAGGTTGTAAAAACACCAAGCGGGAGTGCCTTATCCCTATCAAGACACAAACCAGACCCCTTTGGAATTCCTTTGTTCTCCTCTTACCCTCCTGCATGCCACCCCTCCCTGATGTGTGATTTTTGCATATAAAAAGATGAAAAACCCCTGACTGGGCGCCCATCTCCTCTGCTCCTGCGTGAGTATGAGCTGAGCCCCAGCGCGCGCTGGAATAAAACCTCTTGCAGTTTGCATCAAGGGACGTCTCCTGCGGTTGATTGGGGTCGCCGTCGGTCGGTGGGACGGAGTGGGATCCCTCTGCGGGGTTCTCACACTAGTTAGAGCAACGAGATAAGACAATGAAATAAAAAGACATCTAGATTTGAAAGGAAAAAGTAAAATTGTAACTGTTTGCTGATGATATCATATGATATACAGAAAATCCCAGAGTCAGTCAAAAACTGTCTAAATTAATCAATGTTTTCAGTAAAACTCCAAGATGAAAAATCAAAATACATAAATCAATTACATTATTTTAGACTGCAGTGGTTCTCAAACTTCTGGCCCTTTAAACACAGTTCCTCATGTTGTGACCCAACCATAAAATTATTTTCTTTGCTACTTTATAATTGTAATGTAAATATCTGATATGCAGGATGGTCTTAGGCGACCCCTGTGAAAGGGTCGTTCAAACGCCAAAGGGGTCGCGACCCACAGGTTGAGAACCACTGTTTTAGAGTAATGAAACATCTAAACAAGAAATAGGAAACTTCATTACATTCACAATAACATCAAAAATAATAACATACTTAGGAATCAATTTAAACTGAGGAAGTCAAATATCTGTATAATGAAAATTTTAAAACTTCACTAAAAAATCAAAGATACAAATAAATGAAAAGACATCACATATTTATGTGTCAGAACAATTAATACAATTTGAGTGGCCATATTACCCAAAGCCATGTACAGATTCAATAGAATCCCCATCAATATACCAAGGCCATTCTTCACAAACATCACAAAATAATTGTAAGATTTGTTTGAAATCACAAAAAACAACCCTGAGAAAACAACCCTGAGAAAAAGAATAAGTTAGAGAATTACACTTTCAGATTTCAAAATATATCACAAAGCCATAGTAATAAAAATGGCATGGTACTGACACAAAGTTAGACACAGTAGTCTGACCAGTGGAACAGACTAAACAGCCCAGGATTAAATGTCAGCCTATGTGGTTTAGTAACTTATGACAAGGGAACCAAAAATTCCCAGTGGGAAAAGATGGCCTCTTTAACAAATATGTTGGAATAACCTTGATAAAGACATGCAGAACAACAAAATTGGACCCCTATTATTTGTAAAATTTAACTCAAAATGTATGAGACTTGAACATAAAAGCTGACATCATAAAACCTGTAGAACAAAACTTAGGGAGGACATTACTTACTATTGGTCTTGGCAATGATTTTTTGGACATGATGTCAACAGCACTAACAGAAAACCAAAAGCAAATAGAATTTTATGAAGCTCAAAGGCTTGTGAACAGAAATATAAACAATAAACCAAAAGAAACAGATTTGACCCAGTAATCCCGCTTCTAGGAATATATCCCAAGAAAACAGATACACCAATCACAAAGGATACATGCACCCCTATGTTCATAGCAGCACAATTAACCATAGCTAAGATTTGGAAACAGTATAAGTGCCCATCAGCAGATGAGTGGATTAAAAAATTATGGTATATCTACACAATGGAATACTATGCTGTTATAAAAAAAAGAAGGAATTCTTACCATTGGCAACAGCATGGATGGAACTGGAGAGCATTACACTAAGCGAAATAAGCCAGTTGAAGAAAGATGAATATCACATGATCTCACTCACTTGTGGTATATAATGAACAACATAAGCTGATGAACAAAAATAGAGCCAGAGACATAGAAACATCGAACAGACTTCCCAACCTATGAGGGAAGGTGGGGGGTAAGGGGGTAAGTGATCAACCAAATGACTTGTATACATGCATATGAGCATAACCAATGGACATAGAGAGTAGAGGGGGGTGAGGACATGTGCTGGGGGTGGGAGCTGCCTGGGAGAGGTCAATGGGGGAAAAAGGAGAATCATGTAATACTTTTAACAATAAATATTTTTTTTAAAAAAAAGAAGAGTAGAGGTGCTGGTGAGGATGCAAATAAAAGGTAAGCCCTATATAAGTTAATGAGAGTGTAAATTGCTCAAACCCCTGTGGAAACCTATATGGAGGTTTCTCAAAAAACTAAAAAATAGATCTACCATATAATCCAGCAATTACACCATTGGGTATCTATCTACAGAACATGAAAACAAGATTTTGATGAAATATACGCACTTCCATGTTTATGGCAGCATTATTCAAAGTAGCCAAATGCCTAACACTGGGTGAAATGATAAAAAATGTGGTACATATACATAATGGCATATGTTCATGCATGAGAACGGATAATATCCTGACACAACAGGATGGATGGATCTTGAACACATTATGCTAAGTGAGATAGTCAGACAGAGGAAGGCAAGCACTGTATACTCTCATTTCTATATAGAATATATGAATGTAAAAAAACAGAGTGTGAAATGATTCACAGGGGTTATTGGAGGTGGATAAGATTGATAGTATTTAAAAGCACAAGCTTGTAACAAGTAAATATCAAATACACAGTATAGTGAAGATAGACAATGATATCTATAATAATAAAGCGTAATATGCTAATTAGACCAGACGTCCTTCCTTCCAGACAAAGCCAGGGTGACAGCCACCGCGGCTACAAAGGCCTACTCTTGCATGAATTTTGTGCATCAGGCCTCTAGTTGTATTATAATTATGTAATTTTACAAATATCGCTGTATCAGCAAGCATACTATAACATATAAATGTATGAAAGTAAAACAGTATACACCTTAAACTTGCACAAATTTTACACAATAAAAAAGTACAAAGAGAGAGCGAAGTGAAATAATTAACATTTTTAAACAAAACAAAGCAAAACACAATCAAAAATTTTATATCCCACAAATTATCCTCAAACATAAATAAAAATAAATACATCCTAAAAACAAACAAAAATTAAGGGATTTTGTTGCTATTAGACCTCTCACAGGAAATGTGAAATGAAGTTCTCTGAAAAGTAAAGTAATATAGATCAGAAATTTGTAGATACATAAAAAAGGAAGAACATCAAAGAAGGAACAAATAATAGTAAAATAAAATATTTTATGTTTTGTTCTTTACTGATCTAAAGATAAAGTTTGTTCAACTAATATCAACAATGTATTTGGCGATTTTATAAATAAGGAGAGTAATTGGCAGAAATGTGATAAAGGATTAGAGGAAGGAATTGCAAATACCATGTTGTAAGATATGAGTACTATTTTTAAAGTGGTATAATATTATTTGAAGCTGATTTTATAATAGTAGTAAATGTACCTTATAAAGTACTAGAGGCCTGGTGTACAGATTCATGCACATTGACAGAAAATTAATTAGAAGGTGGCCAACAGGGTGGGACTGGACAGACAAGCTGGACATGCCCTGGAGCCGCCCTCCTGCGGTCTCTCCCCGACCAGCTGCTCCTGGGGCAAAGCTGGGACTCCAAGGGCATCTGCGAAGTTGGCAGGGTCCCTCCAGCAGGTAGGGTCCTTTGGCCTGGCCTGTGAGGATCTGCATTAAACCATCTCTCCAACATCTCCTGAGGGGTCCCAGATTGTGAGAGGGTGGTTCTCAGGTGATGCACCCCAGAATTGGGTTCCCTCCTCTCTGGTTCTGAGTATGTCACTCAAGAACCACAACTGCCAAGTCACCACAGCTCAGCAGCTCCTGCATTGAGCATCTGCCCCCTGGTGGCCAGTGTGCATCATAGCTACCAGTCTGACAGTCGGTCAAATGGTTGCTTAGTCTTTTATATATATAGATAGGTCAACCACTAAAATAATTTTTTAAACCATATTAAGTCATATGGTAAGAAAGGGTATAGTATTGAATTATATTAAAAGGTCAATTAAAACTATAGATGGCAGAAAAAATATGGAAAACATAAAATAAATTAAAAAAAGGACAGCAAACTAGAGATAGTTACAAACATGACAGACATTAAAAATTCTCCTGTGTGAATCACCATTTTAATATCTTAGTCTAAATACACAAAGTAAAAGAAACAAAGTGGATACAAAAAAAAGAAAAACAAGAATATGTCCTTATAAGAAAACAACTTTAAAGATACAGACAGAGAAACCATAAAAATAAAAGAATGGAGAAAGTTATAGCATTCTAACACTAATTAAAAGAGAGTTGATATTGCTATATTAATTTCAGAGAAAGCAGACTTCTGAGCAAGGAAAGTGGTCACGATGAAAGATGAGCATTACTAACTATACCAGTAAAGGGGTAAATTCTCAGAGAGACGTGCATCCTTAATGTGCATACGCCAAACAAAAACGTCAAAATACTTGTAGCAAAAACATAAAACCTAAAGATGAAATAATTTAACCTATTATTATGGTTGGAGACTTCAACACCATTCTAATATGGCTAGACAAATCCAGCAGGCAGCAGGGAGAGAAACGGACATATATAAACTGAACTGTATCCTCCATCAATTGAATCTAATTGATATTCATGTAATACTTCATCCAGCAACACTGAATATGGTACAAATTTTTCTCATGCTTTTATAGAGACAGAGCACATTCTGAACATTAACTAAAATTTAAAAAAAATAACAGGAAACATAAGTTTAAAAGAATAGAAATCATAACAAGTATGCTGTTACCCAGAATGAAATTAAACTAGATATCAATAACAGGAAGATAACTGGAAAATCCTAAAATATTTAGACACTAGAGGCCTGGTGCATGAAATTCATGCACTCAGGGTTGGGGGGGGGGTCCCTCAGCCGGCCTGCGTCCTCTCACAGTCAGGGACCCCTCGGGGATGTAGCCGTGTGCCGAGTGGCAGGTGGCCAACGAGGAGCCCGAATCAGGGCCGGGCGCTGCTTGTACTCACCCTGGCCTGTTGTGCCTGCTGCTGCGAAGTTGGGAGAGGCTCCCGCCGTGGCAGCTGTTCTCGCCAGCTGTGAGCCCGGCTTCTAACTGAGTGGCACTCCCCCTGTGGGAGCACACTGACCACCAGGGGGCAGCTCCTGCATTGACCGTCTGCCCCCTGGTGGTCAGTGCACATCATAGCAACCAGTCGTTTTGATCATTCCGCCATAGTGATTGCTTAGGCTATTATTATATAGGCTAGAGGCCGGTCAGTGGCCTAAACTGGCTCTCCGACATCCCTCAAGGGGTCCCAGAATCAATGCTAGAGGGCACAGGCCAGGCCGAGGGACCCCACTGGTGCACAATTGGGGCTGGGGAGGGATGTGGGAGGTTGGCCAGCTGGGGAGGGCTCCAGGGCATGTCTGGACCTTCTTGCTCAGTCCCTATTGGCTGGACCCCAGCAGCAAGCTGACCTACTGGTCAGTGCACGTCATAGTGAGCAGTTGAGTGGCCTTAGCATGTCATTAGCATATTACACTTTGATTAGTTGAATGGTCAACTGGTCGACTGGACACTTAGCATATTAGGCTTTTATTACATAGGATTAAATAACTCATTCATAAAAAACACAAGTTAAAAGTGATTTAAGAGTATTTAAGGTGATTTAAATAAAGGTGTGTTCCAAGTGGCCGCAGAGCAGCTGGCAGCTGTTCACTTGTTCCCAACCCTGAACCAGACTGGCAGCTGAACTGCAGAGCAGTTATCTGGAAAACCAGTTGAAGTGTAGCTGATCTGAAATATTGAGAACAGGGAACATGAAGGAAAGGCAAGAGGAGAGGCGGAGAGGGTGAGCCACTCCCATAGGCCTGTGTCTGGGAGGCTGGAGGGATATTGAGGCAGCGGAGCCCTTCCCCCTGGGAGCATGGGGTCTCACCCTAATCCAGAGCAAAGAGAAGGGAAGGGGAGCTCTGGTAGCATCGGGGGTGGGAATCAGAGGGGACTCCGTCCCCCTGGGAGACTCAGACCGCACCACCCCAGGCCAAGAGCATTTCTTTGGTACAGACGCCCACCAGCCCGGGAAGCTGGCTGCGGGCTGGGGCTGTTCCCTACACCAGCAGAGGCTTTTGGGCCTCTGTTCTCTTGAAGGACTCCAGGCAGAAAGCTGGGCGGAGATTGGGCTGCGGGGCTGGGAAAGAGCATCGATGTTGCCCCCGCCTGCTAACCGTGGGGTCTGCCCAGCATGTCTGTTCTCATGCTCTGCTCGGAGGCAAAGGGGAATAGCGCAGGGCTATTTGGCGGTTGAGGTTCATGTGCCCTTTTGAATTCAGGGGACGGGGTGGTGGGGCTATGGTTTGGGTTCCAAAGGGCAGGAAGGAAATTCACATTGAGATGGAAGAGTAAATGTTTGGTGAATACATTTTGTGGGGCAGTCTTAACAACGAGGTCCTGGAGAGGACCTGGTTCAAACAGACCCTCCAGGCTCCTCCTGTCACCCCCAGCTCTTACAGGAGCACGGTCTGATGCTGGCCCCCACGCTGAGCGTCCATCTGTCCCAATTCCTTTAGCCAGTTAGGCAGAGGGTCAAGGTTATCCCTGAGTCTTTTTTCCTTAAGAATAACCAGCTTAAAATGAATACCCCAAGGTGGGTTTTGGAGTGGCAAATCTTGGTTCCACTCAAAAGCAAGTCTAAATAAGAATTTGTTATGAAAAGACTGCAGGTCTATCACAGGTACACCCTGTGTGAAAGAACTACCAAAGCAGTGGTTCTCAACCTTCCTAATGCCGCGACCCTTTAATACAGTTCCTCATGTTGTGGTGACCCCCAACCATAAAATTATTTTCGTTGCTACTTCATAACTGTAATTTTGCTACTGTTATGAATCATAATGTAAATATCTGATATGCAGGATGTATTTTCATTGTTACAAATTGAACATAATTAAAGCATACTGATTAATCACAAAAACAATATGTAATTATATATGTGTTTTCCGATGGTCTTAGGCGACCCCTGTGAAAGGGTCTTTCGACCCCAAAGGGGTCACGACCCACAGGTTGAGAACCACTTGTACTAAAGGATGAGTTTAATCAAAAGTGCATTGAATGCAGAAGGCATGAATGGGGTTCAAGGAACAATGTACCTAAATGTTAGCAATTCTCTAAATAAAAAGTTTCAATTTCCCAGTGTTGTTTTCTCAACATCACAGCAAGAGCCATTGTTTTGTGCTTTCGGAATAACAAAAGCACTATTTCACTACTAACATGAATGGCAGAAAACATTTTCATATTTCTAGGATATGTTGGACTTTGGGTAGGTGAATATACCATCTTGACAAACTAGTGGTTAATTCTCTATAGAATTAGATGTTGCCAAGTTCATATTAAACTCTGTGCAAAGTAGGAACTGTCCAGGGCATTCTATTCGAGAACTTTTGTACGTACTAGCACTGATATTTCAATTTGTGATAAATTCCAGTTGTATTTGATTTAATCCAGAACAGGCAGATGCATTGCAGGGGAAAGACCACTTAAACATGTGTGTTCTTTTGTGGATAGTGTCATATGATGCCTGCAATTTCCACCCGGGATTAACGTGATGGACTAGTAATGGATGGGGATGGTCTGGGCATACTGATAATACACACAAGGTGCTCCGCTGGTCACACGGGCAGGGTGATGGCTCACATTCTTTGGATCAACAAGAGACTTGAAAGAATGAACAGAAGGCAACCAGAAAAAGGCTTCTTCACAGGTGTGCTCATATATGGGTTCAACAGCACACATTTAAAATGCTTTAATTATTATATAGCCCAGCAAGTTAACCAGTTCACAGCCATGAGGACACTTAGAGGCAGAAAAGGCATGGGAGGCTGTAAAATAGTTTGCCATTCCCTCCAGCACTTCCCAGTGAAGATACTGTCACAGGTGCCCTTATAAATATCCACTATTTAGGGATTACTTCAAAATCAGCTCTGGTAGGAAAATTATCATATGCTCATACACCAGAGATTTGTTCTTATTTTCATTTATTTGGCCACTGTAAGCACACATTAGCAAGATTCTTCTTCAAACTCTGAATAAGTCACTATATATTGTCTTTTAAAAATCTGAAAAGAAAAAAAAAATTAAAACAAAAAATGTGGGAAAAGTAAGAAGAAAAAAACAGTGGAGGGATTTTAGGAAGGTAGCTGTTTGGGGCAAGGTTAGTTCTGACTCTACTATTAACTCTGTAAGGGTCTCATGGCAATTCATTTAAATGTATTTATATCAGTCTTCTTGAGTGCTATTAATGACTGATAACTGCTTCTTTAGCTATTCCAAAGCATGGGTTGAGAGGTCAATTAGTAATAAAAAAACAGCACTTTGAAACTACAAAGTATCATGTGAATCCCATCATCATAATTATTTTGCTAATTAATGCATCTTGGAAGTGTTCAAGTTTTCCAGTGGCTCAGTAGCAGTGACACCCATCGGTTTTCATTACCTGATTTTAATGAATGTTTCCAATCTTTTCCACAAGGACTCACACACAAATACAACCGTGCGAGCACAGGAATGAACACACTAGCTTCACACTCCTACCTTCCTGCTTAATTCTTCTCCTGGTTTACTCTGTAGAGATAGCTGGTATTTCAGAGCCTAAAAGGGCATAAATTTGTTTAAAAAATTAAATGGGAAAAGGCATATCCTATATAATAAAAGCCTAATATATTAAGTGTCCTGTCGTCCAGTCCTCTGTTCAACCAACAAAAGAGTAATATACTAATGATATGTTAAGGCTGCTCAATCACTTGCTATGATGTGCACTGACCACCAGGGGGCAAATGCTCTGACTGGTAGGTTAGCTTGCTGCTGGGGTCCAGCCAATTGGGACTGAGCAAGATGGGCCGGACATGCCCTGGAGCCCTCCTGTGGCCCCTCCCCACCTGGCCAACCTTCTGCGTTCCTCCCCGACCCTGATTGTGCACCAGTGAGGTCCCTTGGCCTGGCCTGCATCCTCTCACAATCCAGAACACCTCAAGGGATGTCAGAGAGCCAGTTTTGCTCCAATCCCGCAGGCCAGGCTGAGGGACCCCATTGGTGCACAAGTTTGTGCATCAGGCCTCTAATTGAAAAATAACTGAATAGAAATCAAAAAAAAAAAAAAAAAGTCAAAGACAAACATAAAAACTAATGGTACACAGGTAAGAACTGTGTTTCTCTCACTCCAATTAGCAAAAGTATGTATCAGAATTTATGTGCCAAAGCCACGAAAATCCTCCTATGCTGAATTATTCTCGGCCTTAAAAAGTTTAGGAAAATTGAACTATAGCAGCTTTTAGCAAAGCACTTAGGAAGCTGACTGTGGCAGTGGGCAGTGGTGGGTGCAGAATTTCTGTGTGGGTGTAGATTTGGAGAAGGCAACTTATCCTATATATAAAAAAAACAAAAAACAAAACAAAAACAAACAAACAAAAACCTTAACATGCAAATAGACCAAATGGCAGATCGACCAGTTACTATGATGTGCACTGAGCACCAGGGGGCAGATGCTCAACACAGGAACTGCTCCCTGGTGGTCAGTGTGCTCCCACAGGGGAGGACCACTCAGCCAGAAGCCGAGCTCAAAGCTGGCGAGCACAGAAGTGGTGGCGGGAGCCTCTCCCGCCTCTACGTCAGCACTAAGGACTCCTCCAGGGATATCCGGAAGGCGGACATCCCCCAAGGGGCCCCAGACTGCAAGAGGGTGCAGGCCAGGCTGAGGGACCACCACCCCCTGCCCCCCAGTGCACAAATGTCGTGCACCAGGCCTCTAGTAGAAAATAAATAAGAAAGAAGGAAGAAAAAAATAGAAAATGAATAAAAACAAAAAAAAATGAGTACAGAGCCCAGGGATGCTTGGCGTTTGGCTATTGGCTGACTGATACATATACTGCATTTCTGAGCAAGAGGTGCATTTACGGCCAGCTCATGTGGTTCACTGATGAGCATCAACCTATGAACCAGGAGGTCACAGTTCGATTCCAGGTCAGGGCACATGCCCAGGCTTAGGGCTGGTCCCCTGTAGGGGGTGTGTAGAAGGTAGCTTTTCCATGATTCTCTCTCATGTTTCTCTCTTTTCCTCCCTTACCTTTCCCCTCTGAAACCAATAAAATTATTATTTTTTAAAAAATAGGTGCATTTACAGGGACATGAAAATTGCCTAAGTTTCAGTTTGCTGATGGGGCATCCTGGGCAGGAGTGGGTCCATCTTGGGCCTAGAAATGTATTTCCACACTTCGAAAGGCCCACACCTGCAACTGATCTTCAGAGGAAGCCTTTGGGCTCAGGAAGCCTCCTAGCCAATGTGTTCAGAGAGCCCTTGGCCATGACTGACACTCAGCAGCAAGAAATAAAGCCCCACAGCCATGTCATGTCAGGTCACACATTGTCATGGGCAGTTAGACAGGCATGAGCAGAGTAGGAGCAATAGGCCAGGTGTTGAAGGTCACCAGGTCAGAAAACCTTGGACAAATGGGCAAAACAGGGATAGGACCTTCCTCCTCGAGTAGATTGTTGATCATGCGGTTTGGAACCTCCAGACCTTTCATATCTTATGCAGTTTAGACGCCCTTAGTGGAGGAACAGGGGCCAGGGACAAGCCTTAGATGACTCATACAAGGACAAAGATAACCAGACATGCCCTGTTGAGTCAAACTAAAGAAGAAATAGTTACTCCCACCCAGCTAGCCCCACCGCTAGAAAAGGAGTTCTTGCTGACATCCTGGGGCAGCTCTTCCAGCTGCCTGCTCGATTCTTTGTGTGTATTTTCCCCTTGCTCACTGAATAAACTTGCTCTTTTGATTTGAATTATTTGGCTCTGAATCCTTCTTTTATTTTCTTTATTGATTAAGGTATCACATATGTGTCCTTATCCCCCCATTGCCTCCCGCCCCCACTCATGCCCTTACCCCCCTGGTGTCTGTGTCCATTGGTTAGGCTTATATGCTTGCATACAAGTCCTTTGGTTGATCTCTCCCCTTTACCCCCACCCTCTCCTACCTTCCCTCTGAGGTTTGATGGTCTGATTGATGCTTCTCTGTCTCTGGATTCGTTTTTGTTCATCAATTTATGTTGTTCATTATATTCCACAATGAGTGAGATCATGTGATATTTATCTTTCTCTGACTGGCTTATTTCGCTTAGCACAATGCTCTCCAGTTCCATCCATGCTGTTTCAAATGGTAAGAATTCATTCTTTTTTACAGCAGGGTAGTAGTCCATTGTGTAGATGTACCACGGTTTTTTAATCCACTCATCTGCTGATGGGCACTTACGCTGTTTCCAAATCTTAGCTATGGTGAATTGTGCTGCTATGAATTTAGGGGTGCATATATCCTTTCTGATTGGTATTTCTGGTTTCTTGGGATATATTCCTAGAAGTGGGATCACTGGGTCAAATGGCAGTTCCATTTTTAGTCTTTTGAGGAAACTCCATACTGTTCTCCACAGTGGCTGCTCCAGTCTGCAATCCCACCAGCAGTGCAGGAGGCTTCCTTTTTCTCCGCATCCTGGCCAGCACTTGTTGTTTGTTGATTTGTTGATGATGGCCATTCTCAAAATGGATAAGGGGCTAGACATAAGATAGGAAACCATAAAACTATTAGAGAAATCCACAGGCAGCAAAATCTCAGATATATGCCAAAGCAGTATCTTTACTGATACAGCTCCTACGGCAATGGAAACTAAAGAGAAAATAAACAAATGGGACTACATCAAAATAAAAAAGCTTCTGAATTCTCCTTGAAGTGGAACTCAATTGCTGAGGGATAACCTTCGCCACTAGCAACATCACATGGCTGACACTACTTCTAAGGTGCATCGACTGACTTCCATAGTGGCTTCACTTTGCTCCCTTCCCCGTCCTGCTATCCCACTCCCTTAAGGGTTTCTCCCCAAAAAACTTCCTCAATAAATCATCTGCAGGAGGATCCTCTTCTCAGGGTCCATTTCTGAATAGCTCTACCTAAGGCAGAGGGTAAGGGGGCTCAGTCTTTCCCGGGACCCAATCACATTTCAGACCGGGAATTTGCTAGCTGCCTCCAAGGTCTGGGACTCTGCGGTAGAAACACTAATGTCCTCTGGGGAACTGGCAGCAGACAGGGAAGCGATGGCCCATTTTTTATCCACTTGGATGGGCCACAGATCCAGATATGTGATCAAACATTATTCTGGATGCTTCTATGAGAATGTTTTAGCATAAGATTAAGATTTAAATTGGAGGACTTTGGGTAAAGCAGATTAACCTCTATAATGCGGGTGGACCTCATGGAATAAAGACTGACCTCCTAGGACAAGAAGGCATCCTGCCAGCAGATGGCCTTCAGACTTGACCTACAACATTGGTTCATCCTTAGGTTTTACAACCTGCTGCCCACTCTAGGCTTTGGATTTTTGTTATTCTAAAGAAACCTGTTTAATGCAGGGCATATAAAACAATTTTTCAGTGACTTTGACATTGCTGAGGCCTCACAGATTCTTCTCTACATGAGATACATTATTAATGGGCGACAAACTTAATATAGTTAAACAAGGAAAAACAATCGAGTTGGAAAAGCAGTAATGAGCATGAATTCCTCGCCAGAGGATATAATATAGAGCCCAAGGGTGAGATAACATTTGAGTTAGGCTAGAACCCTAGGATTACAATTGAAACAGCTATTAAGAAATGAAGGGAGACCAGAAAATATTCCATAAATTAAGGTACAAATATATTTAAAATTTATTCATTTGTAAATATGAATGCTTAGAAATAATTTTTCAATTAAAATGCTTCTTAGAAATCCAGACTGCTGTATATAATACATACAAACACACAAAATTACATCTGTGAAATGAAAGAGTAACATTGTTCTATAGCTTTGCTCTGCATACACATTTACTTTCCCATAAATAAAAATACCCTGAATGAATGTAAATAAGTGCCACATTTCTCCATCTGTTAATTTGAGCATCACAAACAAATACAATAAAATTAAATATTGTAGAACCAGTGCCACTAAATTCCTGCTCATTTTCTATTTCAGTGGATGGCTGACATGCGTCTTTTCTGGCTTCTCCATGCGCCACATACAATCTTCTAAGCACCTGCATTTTTCACACTTAAGGCAACTGGAAGATTTAATTTTGAAACTTATTATTACTGAACACAGAAAATTGTATTTCTCTATTTCAAAAGCTAAAATTTTTACAACGTAAGGTGTATGGATACTCTCTTTTCAACTTCCCTTAAGTTTGATGCCTACCCTCTATTTACTTAATAAATAAAAAGTATTTATTTATTTATAAACGAACTGATGGCCCCTGAATCACAGATGAAGTGGATATAACATGTGCAGATGCCACCACTGATAAAGCTCAGTTACAGCGCTGCTGGGTCGCAAACAAAGCCTTCTGATGTAGAGGAGCCTGACTACCCTAATAAAGCACGATTAACCCAAGTCATTGCATTGGTATTAGTACCCACTGTGATCATGGACCATGTAAGCTCTGGTTCAAGGAAAGGTTACATCTTGGGCCCTATGAACTTTACATTTATAGAGAAATTCTAAACTTTAGAGGGAAATGGGTGTCTTCCAACACTCTGTCCTTCACCATGCTCACCACCTTATATTAAGTATAAATGGTGTATATATAGTGAAAGAGAGGGAGAGAGACGGAAGGGGAAGTGGGGAGAGGGGGGGAGAGAAGAGATGGAGCACCAGTCCCGAGTAGCACAGCTGCCACTGTGAGATTCTGACTGCCCATCGCCCTCCAGGCCTGCTATCATTCCCTGGCGGCCCCGGGGCCCTCCGCATGCAGGTTTCAGATAAACGGGGTAACATGCTGTTTGCCAACATGCACAGTGCTGATGTATTCTGGTCTGGGCATGAGTGGCTTTGAGTGGGAGCAGCTCTGGCAGCAGAAGCAGTAGTGGTTCAGATACACTTCTCCATTCTCTTTCTCTTCCGTAACAGTTGCTCCCAGGGGTGGGAACACCCAGCCCTCGAAATCATTTGGCCTGGCCCTGCCAAGACATTAGAAGTGAATGAATGAAATGTTTGACCAAAAACAGCAGGCTAATTTTTAAGTTGACAATGTTGCATGGCCTGAGAATGATGTCATAAATATCCAAATGGCCCTGGCAGGAAAAGGTTCCTCACCCCTGGAAGCTAAGGCATGGGTTTTATTTTTGTCAAATTAATTTTCATCAAAAGGAGTTCAATGTCCTTACTGGAACATCTGAAAATTCAGAGGCGCATTGGCGGTTGGCTCAATGAGAGAGCCGTGCTGCTGCCGTTTGGTCAGCGTCCGGCAGGACGGCTACATGCATTGGACTAACCTGGACAACAAAGCTGTCGGATCCAGAGTGCTGATGCCACGCCGGCAAACCCACGGGTGGGAGGCCGAGCCACAGCAGGCCCGGCGCCAACCAGACCTCTCTGGGCTAAAGCCTCCCGATAAGCTTTAATTCCGTGCGCACAGAGACTTTGACTAAATGCTTGTAGAATGGCCGAGTGACAACAGGAGACTCCTGGTTATTCCCCCAACCCCTGCATATGTGTAAGTGTCCCTTCACTGTACAGCCACCAGCGGCTCCACCTAAATTTACGTAATTTAAACACCTTTTAAACTTAGTACATCCAAGTATCTAAAAAAGTTCTTTTCTTTTTTTTTTAAGTGGTACAAAGGGGCACGGCAGAAGTACCAACAATAGATACATATCATGCCTCTGGATAAAAAGATCTACTTAGGGATGTATAGACTTTGTACCTTAAATTCAAAAATATTTATTCAGCACTACTAATTGTGACACAGGCACTTTTTCTAAGTGCCGGAGAATCAGTGAGAAAGGAGACACCATTCGAAGTTGTTTCTGTGCATGTTGTTTGATGGTGGGCACCGTGAGGAGCCAAATAAAACTTCTAAATTCTGCCCGAGCCCTCTGCTCCGTGAAACCTCTCCGGCTATTCCACGCGTGAGCCTTGTGCCTCTCCCCTCCGTGTGCTCAGCGCCTCGAGGATTTTATGTCACGGAACTTCATATTGAATAGTTTAGCAGAACTGCCTCACTAGGTGTGTGTTTGCTAAAATCTATCTTTGCATCTTGGGTGTTAAACCAACCCTCGGACATTTCGGTAGGGGGAGGGTGGGGGGCGGGGGGGGAGGGGGATCATGATATTTCCACATCTGCCAGGCACAGGGGAGAGACGGTTGGGCCGCAGGTCTGACCGGCTGCTGCTGCCGAAGTCACTTCACTCCTGAGAGCAGCAGATGCCGGCTGTCCCGTCAGTGACCCACACAAACTGGATTGGGCTCAGTTGGCTTTTCAAACCTTCCTTATTTTTGCAAGGTATGATTAGCTTTTACTGTGAATTCAAGGGAATTTCTGGGTTAGTAGACTTTCATGTTTTCTAATGTAGTGCTAAGAAGATATCATTCTAACCTCAGGCAGATTTGTGTGTAAGTGATGATTCCGACCTTGGCTTTGTGACCTTGGACACATAATTGAAGCAATGAGTCTGTTCTTTATGTATAAACGTGAAAGTAATGCCTGGCCAGGGAAGCAGGCTGTGGGGCGCTCCCGGCTCAGGCGCAGCCAGGCTGCCACTTCAAACACATGGGAGCTTGTGTGTTGGTCTCAGACACGCAACTCCATTCCTCAGACTATAATCGGGTCAGGGAAGTAACTGGGAGATCCTTGGAAATGCTAAGATACCGTAATTAGAAAACTACATTAGTATTTTACTAAGTCATTCTGTGGAGTAAGTGATGGAATAACTAGAAACCAAATCTATATTTTTTTTAAATCCGCACCCAGAGGATACGTTTTGGTTTGTTTGTTTTTTATTTATTTTAGGGGGGGGGGGAGGTGAGAGAAACATCAATCACTTGCCTCCTGTAAGAGCCCTGACCAGGGCTCAAACCTGCAACCTAAGTATGTGCCCTGACTGGGAATCCAACCCTCTCCCTTTTGGTGTAAGGATGACACTCCAACAAACTAAATCACCCGGCCAGGGCACCAAATCTATTTTTATAACATCGCCTTAATGAAATACTACCATGTATGACAGACTTTGAAATACACAGTGGTTATAACTGCTGACTCCCCTGACCATTAGAACACACATGTGATAAAGCACGACTAGTAAAATATATCATAGTAGCCGAGTTGACGTCCACTTTATGAAAAATGGCCGTGGCTGAAATTTCTTTTTAAAAATTGGCATTGGCTTTGGACTGGTCCTGGCTGCATTTGAATCATGGCTGCTGACTGCTCATGTGTGATGCTGAGCTGGCTGTTCAGTCTCTGTGCCTCAGTTTCCTTCTCTGTGACCGCAGGCACTGACAGCAGGAGCAGCCAAAGGACCGTGAGTTGTATGGCTTAAATACAGTGGTCGGCAACAGTAGGCTAAAAAGAAAAAAATGATGCAATAATGAATGCTTTACTAATAATTGCAAGAATAAACTCTGTCTTGTACTTACAACTGTCAGCCTACTTTTGCCTGCTCCTGTAAAGGTGCTGAGAAAAACATCTGACAGAGTGAATGTGTGTCACTTTCTAGGGCAGTGGTTCTCAACCTTGGCTGCACATTAGAATCACCTGGGAATCTTTTTAAAATTCCAATTTCTGGGCCTCATCCTCCAGAAATTCTGTTTCTTTGTTACTAATGTTGTGGCCCCACCCCATAACAAAGAAACAGAATTTCCTGAGGATGAGGCCCAGAAATCAGGATTTTTAAAAGATTCCCAGGTGATTCTAATGTGCAGCTGAGGTTGAGAACCACTGTAGGACAGTGGTTCTTTCTTCAAATGTTCCAGAACGACAGACAGATACACAATCCTCACAGCCTGAGCTTTGTCCTGTTCCAAACTGGTTTGGCTAGTTGCAAGTAACCATCGCCAAACACAAAGACCATATGCTTTATTTGTATATTCCCAAGATATAATAAAAGCATGTTTTTAGAAGCACACAACACAGTGTTAGGGGTACACATTAAAGAAAGCATAGAAAACCAATTCCACCAATTTTGTCTTTTTTTCCAGTGTCTCTACAGGAGACTGGCATGGCCTCATTACTGAGTGTTGGTCAGTTTTTCTATTACTTATTTTTGACCATATCCAATAGTAGGCTTTGATACCTGCCCATTTTTTTAAAGAAATGAGGCAGAGCTCAGGAAACAGCTATGCTCGATACCATGGCTGGATTGTTCTGACGCCCCCCGCACCCAGGTGTTCTCGGGAGATACAGTGAACCTCCACCTACCTACTCACCCTTGGTCTTCCTCAACCACAGCAGCAAAGTGGAAGGGGTGGGGGCTTTGGGGAAAACGGTACGGACGGGCAGGGCTTCTCTGGCAGCAGACCCTGTTTTCACTGCTTTGTCTCGGTTTAATTTTAGAGTTCAAAGTTCTGGGGCCAAATTGTTCACTTAGCTCATTTAAAAAGTTATATTGGAAAACTTCCCCTTCACACTGTGCCTGCTACAGGCTGATGAGAAGTAGATTGGCTGAGCGTAAACTCCCAGACGAACGTATGCAAGTGCACATTCAGGCTCCGAGCAAAGACGCCCTGTGATTGACGCCACTGGGAACTGATACGGTACAGCAGTCGTTTGATTTGCTGTGATGGAGTAAAATAAAATGCTTGTGGTTTAGGTAGGCACAGCTGTCAAGGGAGAAAACTAGCGTGGAGAGATTTAATTGCTGTCAGGACTGAGTGAGAGAACAGTAATGAGCAGGTGCCTCCCTGGCTTGGAGTATTTAAGTATCTCCACTGCCTGTTTTCTGGGAAAAGTAGAGTTAGTCTCATGGGTTAATGGACTGGCTGATATATCAGCGTCTAATCCACTGTTTTTGTCATAGCTCTTGCTGCCTAAGTCCTCCATTATAGACACCTGAAGGGACTAAGGGGGCACTTGAAAACTGGAAAGAATTGCTGGTGCCTTCATCAAGACCATTCTCCTTAGCAAATGATAGAAACCCAGTTTTGACTGGAGTGGGCAAAGGCCGTGACCTGCTCATCAACTCTGTGCTGGACATCACACTTCCCCTCCACCCGTCCTGCCTTCCTACGCCGTGCTGGGAGGCTGGCCCACGTGATTCTACCAGTAGGCCCCTGAGCTCTTTGGCTCTGCTTTGGCACCGGCAGAGACAACTTACAAAGATGAGGACCTTGAGGTCCGGATACTCCTTCTTGCATCACCTGGTTTTGGCTACATTCCTCTGTCAAAGGTTACAGTTACCATCATAAAGCTTTCTTTATAGCGTTTCCTCTCTGCGTTCTGGTCATCTTCCCTCCCCTTGCTCCGTCAGGCGTAGGACATGCAAGGGCCCTCCACTCTTCCTGCCCATGCCTGGTGCTTTCTTGGCTCTTGTCTTTGTAAACAATCTCTTGATTAAAATTCCCTCAATTACTCAGCTTGAAGAAAGCATGTCTTACCTATTTGGATCTTGTCTACTTTCTTCAAGTAAGAACTGAACAATCTAGCCCTAGCCCGTTCGCTCAGTGGGTAGAGCATAGATTCTGGTCAGGGGCGTGTACCTGGGTTGCAGGCTCGGTCGGGACATGTGTGGGAGGCAACCAATCAATGTATCTCTCACATCAATCTCTCTCTCTCCCTCTCTCTCTGTCCCCCTCCCTTCCACTCTCTCTAAAAATCAATGGAAAAATATCCTTGAGTGAGAATTAACAGCAACAACAAAAGAACTGAAGAACCTAAACTATGGAAGTTCAAGAGTATGGTTGTGTTCTGGAATAACTAGGACCAGAGACCAAAAATTTCAAAGATTTTTTTTCTTGAGTCCTGTGCCTTTGTCTTTGTCACGCAGGCTTAATTCTTCTCATTGAAAATAGTTTAGACTAACTTCCTCCAGAAGGTGAGAGGAAACACCCATGTTAACCCTCAAGTGTCACTGCCCATGGCTTCCTTTACGAAGGAGAGTGGCTCTGTTTCTTGGCTCCATTTTGGAAAACACGGAATGGCCTCTGGTGACCTTCCTATTTCCTTGATTAATCAATTTTGACATAGGGCCAAGATAAATGCAAATATGGCAGCTTTCCCAAACGTAATGTTTAGAAAGATGTTTTCATAAAAGAAAACAGGACAGTATATAAAACAAAAGACAGCCATGACATCAATGATACACACATTCCTCATATTTGGATAAGTAAAGTAGTCATAATAAAAAAGCCTTACTAACACGCAAAAAAAAAAATGTACGAAGAAAGATGTACTATCCTCCAGGCTACGGTGCCTGTTTCAAATGTCTATCATTCATGTGCCAAATGACACATGACACACATGTACACTTTCATGGGCACACAACAGTGAAATCTGCCTTTATGAAATCCTAATCTGAAACTACCATTCAATTAGATTCCAAAAATATAAATATTTCAAATCATAAAGCGTTCCTGGGTTCTTCCAAATAGATAGGTAGGTAGGTACGTAGGTAGATAGATAGATAGAAGGTAATCCTTATTTTTTCATAATGCCAAAGATGCAATAGAGCCAATCAATACTGAAGTTTTCCACATGCCTGAGCTGATCAGGGAACTTAATATTTAATTAGCCAATGAATGGATGGTTTAGAGTGGATCAGAAGTACAGAAAATATAAAATTCCCTAGGCGGTTTGGCTCAGTGGATTGAGCATCAGTCTGCGGGCTGAAAGGTCACTGGCTCCATCTGGTCAAGGGCACATACCCAGGTTGTGGGCTCAATCTCCAGTGTGGGGCGTGCAGGAGTCAGCGGACCAATGATACACTCTCACCACTGATGTTTCTCTCTCTCTCTCGCCTCTCTGAAATCAATAAAAATGTTAAGAAAATAGAATATAAACAAGTAAGAGAGAATTGGTGAATTCTGTATTCGCATTTGAAGAACACAAAACTCTGAGTGTCCATTTTGGCGATGCTTTCATTGTCATTGATTGATAGAGCAGGAACAGCCAGTGGTACCGAAATAAAGAGGGGCCCTTTGCTAAACCCATAAATGTTCTGAAATCTGTACTAGTAATCCCTGCCTGCAAGCCAGGCCTGTGCTCAATGTAGAAATGCAAAAGGGAAGATAGCTGATGTTTAATGAAGACCAACCAAGTGTTAGTTTCTCTGTTGAAAACTTACAGAGGCATCTCATTTATTTCTTACTAGAGGCCTGGTGCATGAAATTCATGCATGGATAGGGTCCCTAGGCCTGGCTGGCTATCAGGGGCCAATCAGGGATGGGCCAATTGGGGCCTGCAAGCTGGGGGGAGGGACGGAGCACGGGAGGTTGGTTGCCAGCCCCAAGGAGTGAGCCAGCCCTTGGACCCCCTGGGAAAGGGGCTGTGTCCACTGCCACCCACCCCCAGTTCCCTGTCCCAGCCTGGGACACAAAAGCCCCGGCAGGGTCAGGAGAGGAGGTGATGGTTGCTGGGCTGGAAAAGACGCTTCAGAAGGAACAGCATGCTGACATGGGAGCCCTTCCACTGCATGGTTCCCTGCCTTCCCCCCTCCTCCTTCCCTCGCCACCATGCTGCCACCAGGGGAGGGACCACAGGAGGTTGGCCACCAGCCCTGAGGAGGGAGCCAGCCCTTGGGCCCCCTGAGAAAGGAGCCTTGTCTGCCGCCACCCACCCTCATTTCCCCATCCCAGCCCAGGGCCCTGTCCCAATCAGGTGATCAAGGCCTTCCGGCTGCGGGGAGGGACTTCGGGAGGTTGGCCGGCTGGGGGAGGTTGGCTGTGGGAGCTCACTGACCACCAAGGAGCAGGTCCTGCTTTGAGCACCTGCCCCCTGGTGGTCAGTGTGCATCACAACGATTGCTCGTTCTGGCTATTTGGTTGTAATGGTTGCTTAAGCATATATATATTAGGGGCCTGGTGCACGAAATTTGTGCACTGGCAGGTGGGGGTCCCTCAGCCCAGCCTGCCCCCTCTCACAGTCCTGGAGCCCTCAGTGGATGTCCTACTGACAGCTTAGTGGGGAGTGGGCCTAAGCCACAGTCTGGCAGCAGCGACTCAGGGCAGGCTCCCATTGTGTGTCTGTGTGTGTGTGTGTGTGTGTGTGTGTGTGTGTGTGTGTGTCCATTGGTGGCTGCCTCCAGCCACGCCACATAGGCTTGTAGGAGGCACCCCGTGTGTGTGTGTGTATCCACCGGGGGCCTGCCCCCAGCCATGTTGGAGGTTCAGAGCAGGCACCCCATGTATGTGGTGTGTGTGTGTGTGTGTGTGTGTGTGTGTGTGTGTGTGTGTATGTGTGAGTGTGTCCTCTGGGGGCCTGCCCCCAGCTGCACCACTTAGGCTCAAATCAGGAGCCCTGTGTGTGTGTGTGTGTGTGTGCCCTCTGGGGGCCTGGCCCCAGCCATGCCACAGAGGCTCAGAGCAGGTGCCTTGTGTGAGTGTGTGTTTGTGTGTGTGTTTGAGTGTGTGTGTCCCTGCTGGGGGCCTGCCACCAGCCACACCAGAGAGGCTTGGAGAAGGCGCCCCTCTGCATTGATCTCTCAGGGTCCTGGCCCACCTGTGTGTTTTTCTCTCCCTTGAGTGGTGGCCAGGGCAGGCTGGAAGCCTGGGTCGCCCCAGTGACGCAGGCCCCCAGCCACTCCGTGAGCGGTGGCCAGGGTGGGTGAGAAGCTTGGCTTCCTCCATCACCGGGGGCAACCCAAGCCTTCAGGTCTGTGGCCGCCGCTATCTTTGTTGGGTTAATTTGCATACTCACCCTGATTGGCTGGTAAGTGTAGCAGAGTGACACCAATTTGCATGTTTCTCTTTTATTAGTGTAGATATTAGTGGTGGGGGGTGTCCCTCAGCCTGCCTGCACCCTCTCTAATCTGGGACCCCTCGGGGGATGTCCAACTGCCAGTGTGGGATTGGGCCCACACTGGCAGTTGAACATCCCCCTCACAATCCAGGACCGCTAGCACCTAACCGCTCACCTGCCTGCCAGCCTGCTCACCCCAACTGCACCCCCCCCCTCCGGCTTTCTCACCCCCAACTGCCACCCCTGCCAGCCTGCTTGTTCCTGTTCCCAACTCCCCCCCCCCCCTCCCACTGGCCTGATCACCACAAACCTGCCTCTGCTTCAGCCACACCACCATGGCTTTGTATGGAAGGTCTCCCAGAAGGTCTCCTGGTCTAATTAGCATATTACCCTTTTATTAGTATCCTATCTAATAATAGACAAACATGGTAATTGACTGTACCTTTGCTACACCTCCCATTGGCTAATCAGCATGATATGTAAATTAACCGCCAACAAAGATGGCGGTTAATTTGCATACATAGGCTCCAAGCGGCAGAGGGAAGACTGAAGGCAAGCCGGAGCCACAAAGATGGAAGACTGAAATTGGCTCTGGTTGGAGCCGCGAAGATGGAAGACTCAAGGCGACTCCAGCCAGAGTGAAGGCCTGGGTCCCGGTTGCTGGAGGAAAACCTGTGCTGGCAGCCAGGAGAAGGGAAGGCCTATTGCACGAATCTCTTCATGCAATGGGCCTCTAGTAGATAGATAATAGCCCTAGAATTTGGTATTACTATGTCCATTGTCCATATGGAGAGGCTCAGGAAAATTAAATTAATGGTAAAATCCAAATTCATAGTGTTGGGTCTGGGTTTTTACTCACTCTTTGATTACCTCTGTGCACTATGTTATTTCATGTTGGTGCCATCTGAATGCTACATATAGACACACCAGGCATGGCTACATAGTGTTAGGTGAGTGTGCTGTCAGTCTACCCACCATGAAGCATCCCACATTAGGCATTAGCTTGGTAAATTTACTACGATCCAGAGTCCTCCCTTATTTAGGCAGCCTCAGAAATCTGGTTTGCTCATTCACTCAGAACAAATCCATTTTTGTCTGTTATACTAATATCTTAGATTCTGTGATTAACATATAACCTCAGAATGCCAATACACTAATTTATGAAGAAAAAAGTATTACTTTAAATGGCCTTGACTATACACGATCAAATAGTATAAGAAGATAGATGTGTATCATGGAATTAGGACAAAATAAATTATAATTAAAATAGAATGTTTGATGATTTCCAGGTAAAATAGTCTGATGAGTCTATTTATCTAATAAGGCTGACCTTCCCAATGGGACCATACTTGTATGAACTCATTGGGTAGATCTTGTCAGTGTTCATATATGTGACTCTTTTTCAGAGTTTCTACAGTTAAATAATCCCCTATTGCTGACCTATTTTACATTAAGCTATGTTTACAATTCAAGCAGTTAAGTTAGAGAGAAAACCACTTAGTCTCTTTAAGAAATCTAAACAATGACATCCTCTATCTACTTTAATTTCAATGTACATTTTAACTTTTAAAGTTCCACATACAAATTTATTATTAAAACCTATGTGTTAGGAGATGGGTAAGAAGAATGTAGGTTCCATTTACACCTAAGTGGTAATTAAGTGTCTTAGACTCCAAGTGTCTTAAGGGAAATAAGATGAGAAGAGTGAGGGCCATAAAAATTGCTTGACACAAGAGGAGGCTCTTAAATTTACATCTTGAAATTTGGCTAAGTTTCTGAAAGCAGGCTTACTCTTACATAATTGGTGTTCAGCACACGCAGACACATTCACCCTTGATTAGTCAATGCCTGTTATGTTCTGGACACTCTTCCAGGCACTGGGAATACGTGCTGGGCCAAAGGTGATCTCTATGAACCCTCAGTGTATAGTGTACAGGCAAAGGCAAGAGAGTCAAGAGTTAATTACAAGCCAGTGTGGTAAATTAAGTCATAAGGAAACGTAGACTGTGTTATGGGGACACGGAAAATCATTGCATCTAAACTAGATCCATTCAAAGAGGATTAGAGGAGAAAGTTAGGCTCAAGAGAATGGCAATATAGGTCCAATATAAGACAATCAATGAAACACATCACAACCATAGAACAGAGAGTGAGAAAACAAATATGTGCACATCTCAATTAACACAGGAAAGACGTTTAACAAATCCAACACTTATAAATTGAAGAAAAAATGTCCTAACCTGAGGTGCCTAAGAATGTGACCTTATATTTATAAATAGAATCTTAGAAGATGTTAAGTGAAGATGAGGTCATAGTCTATTAGGGTGGTCCCTAATTCCATTGTGTGTGTCCTTATAAGAAGAGCATATAGACACGGACAATGGGGTGGTGAGGGCCGGGCAGCGGGGATGGGAGGGAGGACGGGAGTGGGCTGGAAGAGGTTAATGGGGGGAAAAGGAGGATCTATGTAATACTTTCAACAATAAATATTTTTTAAACAATTACAAAAAGAAGAAGTAAAAGAAGGGCATGTGGTCTTGGCTGGATGGCTCAGTTGGTTTGAGCATCTTCTCAGACACCAAAAGGTTTGAGCTCGATTCCTGGTCAGGGTACATACCTAGGCTGAGGGATCGACCCCCGGTTGGTAGGAGCAAGGGAGGCAGCTGATTGTTGTTTCTCTTTCCCTCGCTCTCTCTCTCCCTTCCTCTATTTCTAAAAATAAAATAGAAAAACACAAAAAGGCCACGTGATAGCAGAGGCAGAATTTGTACCCCTGCAGCTAAACCAGTGACCATCAGAACTAGAAAGAGGACAGGAAGGATTCTTCTCGAGACCTCAGAGGGAGTGGGCCCTGCTGACACCGGAAATGTGACTTCCAGTCTCCTGACTGTCTGACAATGCATTTCTCTTATTAAAGCTCCACAGTTTGTGATATCTTTATGGCAGCCGTAAGATACTACATACATACAATCATCTATTATTGAACCGTAAAAAGGAAGGGATGACTGATCTACGCTACAATGTAGAAAAGCCTCCAAAACATTATGTAAGTAAACAAAACAAAAACACAGACATCAAAGGTGGTAAATTGCATGTATTCATTTACATGAAACACTCAGAATAGGAAAATCTATAGAAACAAAATGAAACAAAAAAAAAACAGTTTGGGCATAGCCAGCAGCTCTGAGGAGGGAGCAATGAGGAGTAACTGCTTAATGATACAAGTTTTATTTGGGGAGATAAAAATATTTTGAACTAGAGAGAGGTGGTATTTGCACAATGATATGAACATAGCAAACACCAGTGAGCTGTTCACTTTAAAATGATTAATTTTGTTATGTGAATTTCACCTAAATGAAAGTGAAGCTATTGTTTGACATAGAATTATAAAGAGTTAAAGGAGAATTAAGCAATCACAGACAAAAGCCGGTTGGTACTTATGCAAGTTCTGTCTTAAAGTTGCTTCTCCCCAGGTGATTATTTTTTCTGTTTTTTAATTAGGACATATCTAAAAGCATCTTTCTTTCTAAAAATACATTTACATAAATGTTAAAAATATTAACTACGATATCCAAGCTTTAATAGCTAGAGAAATATATTACTTACAAATTTAAAGGTAACAGATGTCAACTGCACTATTTGGTTGAATAGTCAGATTCCAAGATAGCATGGATTCACAGGCTGCCATTCTAGTAAAGCTTAAAAATGAATCACTCAAAAATAAAAACAATAATAAAAAGAAAAGAAATGAATCACATCATTTAACGCAGCCAAAAATGACATAACTATCAGAGAGGAAAATGTCTGTGTGTGCTTTAGTTAGAGAAATTATGCATGTTAATTTATGCTGCTTATTGGTAATGTTAAGAAATTTAAAAGAAAACTTTAGTCTAGAAAAATAAACAGGCATATTTGCTACGATTCACTTGGTTCATTTGAAGGGGTTTGTGTCTTCTCTTTTATTCTGATCACAAATATTTGCAGCAGGCACGGCCTCTCTAGCAGCTGCATCTGCAGCTCAGGGGAGAGTGTGCAGTGGTGGAGGCGGCCTCTCCTGACCCCAAAGGTGAGTGTGGTTCCAGACTTCTCCACACGTGCACTTCCCCTTGGGTAATTCTCTCCTTCTGGATGAGAAGCAAAATAAATCTTGAGATAATTTAATGTTTTCATCATATTTATTTTTGAGCAATGAAACACAGAAATTTTGAGATGGATGGGAAAATAATTCTAAATGTTGAAATATCAAGCATTTTATACTCTCTTAAAAGAGAAAGGAAGCTTACTTTAATGAGTGCTCTTTTTCCTGTTGATATAGTGAGAAGAATAGCTGTGACAATCATATAATACCTCTCTGGTTGGAAGCACATTACCCCAATGGACAGTACCAAATGCTTTCATCCTATTTAATAAAAGCCTAATATTGTAAGTGTCGGGTCCTCCGGTCATCTGTTCAACAAATCAAAGTATAATATACTAATGATATGCTAAGGCTGCTCAACCATTCGCTATGACATGCACTGAACATCCTGGGGCAGACACTCTGAGTGGTAGGTTAGCTTGCTGCTGGGGTCTGGCTGATCGGGACTGAGCTAGATGGTTTGGACATGCCCTGGAGCCCTCCTGCATGCCTCCCCAGCTGGCCAACCTCCCATGTCCCTCCCAGGCCCCAATTGTGCACCTGTGGGGTCCCTTGGCCTGACTTGTGCCCTCTCGCAATCCAGGACCCTGCAGGGATGTTGGAGAGCTGGTTTTGGCCCAATCCCACTCAACGGAGGAGCTGCCCCTGGTAGTTAGTGTGCTCCCCCAGGGGGAGCACCGCTCAGCCAGAAGCCAGGCTTATGGCTGGCAAGCACAGTGGTGGTGCTGGGAGCCTCTTGTGCCTCCACAGCAGCCCTAAGCTGTCAGTCGGACATCCCCTGAGGGCTCCTGGACTTTGAGAGGGCACAGGCCAGGCTGAGGGACACCCCACTCCCCCTGCATAAATTTCATATATAGGTCTACGTATAATGCACCAGAGATGAGAACCACCAAGGGAACATCTTCTGGAATCAAGGTCAATATCAACCCAACCAGACGAGAAACACAGAACATTGGACCACTGCTCACGTCCACATAGGCCACCAGCAGGGACCACCAGGGAACTGATCTGCTCTGTAGTCTGCTCAGTCAGAAAGGAATCTCAGTTTTGCTTACCCTGCTTTTCTTGCTTTTTACCTACATGTCTTTGGAAAGATACACTTTCTGTATCCCTGACTTATCCTCACAGATACATTTCTCAGAATAGCTTAATGAAAGGGGGCAGCAATAGAATGCTGGGGAGCCAGTTAATATTGTAAGAAACGTTAATCATGCTCTGTTAAACATGATTGTTTTATTCTGATTAAAGAAGGCCCTTCTACCCTGGCTGGGGCTCACCTGGAGTCTCAGCCCTTCCTCCCATTTGGAGCTGCCTATCATCATGGCCCCTTAAAGGTCCCCAGCCCTTTCTGCATCCCTGCAGGCCTTTGCAGACCTCCAGCCTGCTCACCTGTTAACTGCCCATCTGGCTCTCCCTTTTGCTATTTCCCCATGTAATAGGGGGAATGATTAGTTTGCATATCACTAAGCCTTTTGAAGACCCTAGTCCTTTTGCATATTGTAAAGTGCCCTTTTGCAGTTTACTTTTGCAGAACTACTTTTCCTTTGTAGTTCTACCTATATAAGCAGCTGGCTAATGGGAGCCTGGAGAGCAGATGTTTGTGGGTGACCTGCTGCCCTCCCACTCTACTGGCAGGATTGGAATAAACACTCATACATGATTCAACCCTGTCCCTGCTTAATTGGCTGGAGTAGCGACAGGCAGCCAGACCCCTTAGTTAACCAGTTACATTAAGACCTTTTAAACTACTGCACCTTCTTTGGGAGCAAAGGTTGTTAAAGGAATTCATTGAGTTAAAACAAAGAAACGTTTAAAACAGTAACAGCATAAAGTATGTCCTCAGGAAGCTTTAGCCTTTCAAGATGAACTTATTGAATTATCATACAGAGCTTCATGGTCAGTAAGAAAATGCCCCGACACCAACTCTGTCCTTCAAAACACTCTCATACCCAACCCCATCTTGTTTCACAAATTATTCCTCGTAGTTCAACTCCAAGACTTCATCTCATCGGCCACATTTGCTTATGAGAAACCAGAGGCGCTTGGCATCCTTCCTCGCAGCCACACTTCTGCCTGCCCAGGCCTGGCCTCCGTGGCCCCCTTCCCATCATCACTTAAATCTTACCTAGTGCCCCGGGCTGGGCACTTACCTGGGTTACTAAATTTCTACTGATATTATGCTTTGAATTGTTTATCTTCTTATTTTTATCCCCAAACTTAGATTTTTAGGTATTTGAATAGAAAACTAATCATTTAGCCCTAACCAGTTTGGCTCAGTGGATAGAGCATCGGCCTGCAGACTGAAGGGTCCCAGGTTCGATTCTGGTCAAGGGCATGTACCTTGGTTGCGGGCACATCCCCAGTGGAGGGAGTGCAGGAGGCAGCTGATAGATGTTTCTCTCTCATCTATGTTTCTAACTCTCTATACCTTCCCCTTCCTCTCTGTAAAAAATCAATAAAAATATATATTTAAAAAAAGAAGAAAACGAATCATTTATATTTTTCTTGTATTCTTTCTCTCCTAATATCTTCTAGTGAGATACATCATTGATCAATCAATATTTACTGACCTTCTTGGCAAACTGATGCATGTGGTACAAATACTGATAGTAATAATCTGTACAGGAACCTAGTCCATGCAGTGCCCCACATACTGTGGTTCCTTAAACCTCAGCACCATGTTCAGTGAGAAGCCTTGGCCGCTGCTACTACCTGCTCTCTTGATAAAGTAGTTCTACTAGGCCTGGCTCAGTTAGTTGGGCACCATCCCATGCACAGAAAGGTTGCCGGTTCAATTTTCAGTCAGGGCACATGCCCAGGTTGTTGGCTCCATCCCCATTAAGGGGAGCTCAGGGGGCAGCCCATCCATGTTTCTCTCTCCCCTCCCCCTCTCCCTCCCCCTTCCCTCTCCCTCTCCCACCCCCTCTCCCTCCCCTCCCCCTCCCCCTACCCTTCTCCCTCTCCTTCTAAAAAATGTAGTTCTACTGCACCTTCAGAGTCACTTCAGCCTCCCTTTCTTCTAGATGATGATGTCACATTCTCCCCTTCTCTTCAAACATCCAGGTAGGGAACCTTTTTCTGCCAAGGGCCATTTGGATATTCATACAAAATTATCAACTTAAAAATTAGCCTGCTGTATTAGGTCAAACATTTAACTAACTCACATCTAATGCCGTGGCAGGGCCAGGCCAAATGGTTTTGCAGGCCTAGTATGACCCTGGGGCGGGACATTCCCCACCCCTGATTCTGGCACAAACTCCCCCATTCCCACCCTCAGCTGATGACCTCCTTCCTACATCCAAATGGGAGCACCATGAAGTGGCTGCACAGGCTTTTTCATGTACACCTACCCCGATTCCCCAGGAAGCTCCCTAAGGCGCACAGCAGCATGGCCATGGCCGCTGAGGAGGAGACTCAGCAATTGCAGAAAGAAGGGGACCTGGGCTTCTCCCTCCTTCTCAAGTCAGATAAGGCAGCAGCTGAGGTAAAACGGTAGCTCTGGGATCTGACTTTCTGCAGGGACTGGGTAGCCTGACCTGAAAGTGGGGTGTCAGTCTCTCAGGAATAAAGGGGAAACAGCTGTGAAGGAGCCACACACATAGTTCTGACCCTTCCTTTCTGTGCAGGACTGCTTCTAGTGATGGTGGCTACACAGGGCCTCTCTGAAGGATGCGTTCATAACAGCAAGCAATGGCGTTTTCTCAAGACTGTACACCCACACCATTTGCAAATCCCCTTGGATTTGCTTGTGTCTATGCTGCTCTGGCCCGCCTTCCCTCCTGCCACTCCCTGGGATGCAGCACTAAGGCCTCCCATGAAGGACAGGCCCCAGGCCCTGCTCCCCAGGATCCTGCTCTGTGACTTACTAGCCTATGACCAGCATTCCTGGGACATGAAATGAAAAAACTAAAAAAATAACTTTAATAGGGAATTGACAACATCCCAGGCTGCTTCACACATTTATAGAATTTAATGCTTGCTGTGGTTCATAAATGAGAAAAAATTAGTCTCCTCAAAATTGCATGATTTAACTCCCACTCACTCACCTTTAACACACTGCAATCAACACTTCTGTGATTGAAAAGATAAAATTCCTGATTTCTTAGGATATGGGAGTTCCACTTTTAATTTTTTGAGGAAACTCCGTACTGTTCTCCACAGTGGCTGCACCAGTTTGCATTCCCACCAGCAGTGCATGAGGGTTCCCTTTTCTCCACATCCTCACCAGCTCTTGCCATTTGTTGATTTGTTGATGATAGCCATTCTGACAGGTGTGAGATGGTACCTCATTGTCTTTTTGATTTGCATCTCTTGGATGACTAGTGACTTTGAGCATGTTTTCATATGTTTCTTGGCCTTCTGTATGTCCACTTTCGAAAAGTGTCTATTTAGGTCCTTTGCCCATTTTTTATTGGATTATTTATCTTCCATTGACCTCTCCCTGGCCACTCCCATCCCCAGCACATGCCCTCACCTCTCTACTGTCTGTGTCCATTGGTTATGCTCATATGCATGCATACATGTTCTTTGGTTGATCCCCTCCAACCCTCTCATTCCTTCCCTCTGAGGTTTGACAGTCTGATCAATGCTACTCTGTCTCTGGATCATTTTTGTTCATCAGTTTATGTTGTTCATTATATTTCACAAGTGAGTGAGATCATACAATATTTATCTTTCTCTGACTGGCTTATCGCTTAGCATAATGTTTTCCAGGTCCATCCATGCTGTTGCGAATGGTAAGAGTTCTTTCTTTTTTACAGCAGCATAGTATTCCATTGTGTAGATGTACCATAGTTTTCTAATCCACTCATCTGCTAGGGTGCGGGGGGAAGGAGACATATGTAATACTTTAAACAATAAAGAATTTAAATTTTGGAAAAAGAGAAAAGATAAAGTTCCTGGATGGCAGTTTGGGGAACATGGTTCCTAGGTCCTCGCTTTGAGGCCGGTTTGCTGGTGGACTAGGGCAGCACAGGCACTGCACACAGCCTTGGAGCTTGAGGGTTGTTCAGCAGGTGAGGGGGATCCTAAGGTTACCCTCATGTCCCCAAAGGTCTCTGGGTTTTGGCCAAACTCACAAACTGGCCAATCTGTGTGCTCAGGAGAGTCAGTGTCTGGAACAATCTGGATATAATCGGTATACAACTTAAGAATTATCTCCGTTCTCCCCTCTAGACAGTTAACATTTTCCAAATTGTCACAGGCACACTTAGCTTTTTATAAAATATCTCTTGGGACAATGACTTCAAAGCTCTCTCAGTAGCTAATTCAGAGACTAATAACCTTTCCCATCAGTTTTTGCTGCAGCTGAAACTGAATTTCTGGGACAATCAAAACTCATTTGTTTTTAGCATTTCTACTGAGAAACAATATCAACATGCAAACTATTATAATAGGTTATCTGGCAGATGCATTTCAAAAAGCCAACAGTAATAGAATTATAATTTAATGATAAGGCGAAGAAAAAAGGTACTTGCAGCAATAGCTTCTGAAAAGCTGCTAATAAGAGCCGGTGCATCAGAAGGCAGCACAAACATGAGAAATGTGGACACAGAGTGTTGGGGCAGGAGCGAGAAGGGATGCGCTGCTACAGATAACACGAGCCTGCAGTGACAAGTATGGAGTGAGTAGTTGCTCATGGGCCCACACAGAAGATCAGAGAGAATAAATAAATTGTCCAAGGTCCCTCTACTATATAGATAGCAAGATCTAAAGCAATCTTCTCAGCAAGCCCCAGGCAAGGCATTCCATATGATTGCTGATTGCTCTAAACAATCCATAATGAAGAAAAGGGAGGGGAAATTAGGTCAATGTGAAATTTGGGGAAAACTTATTACTTTTGTGACATATCCCACTGGAGACATGAGTGTCCCATGGCAGGCACTGCTGGCTCTTTGCCCTACTTTCCATGAAACAGGACCTTAATTATGTTCAAGCGCCGGGGGGAGAAGGCTTATGCTTCAGGTGAGGCTGCATTCGTGTCCAGTCCGGGAGGTGTGTGGATTAACCTAAGCCAATGATGGCCATGTAACCTCCCACGGCACTGAGAGCTTTGGGGATGGGCGTGGGGTGAAGTCCTGGCTGACAAGACAAAGTACAGTCCCCAGAAGAGTTCTATCCCTCTTAGAAGCCACTGAGGGGGATGTTTTATTTTCTTTATCTTGCCCCTAGATTGGTGAGGACACAGGCTTGGAAACCATGCGACAAGCTGAGCAGGGAGGGTGAAAATGAAGGAATTAACAGCCCTGAGAACCAAGGTCTTTACTGAGAACACAACTGCATAAATGTTGGGACTCTGGCACATGGCTGTGGTAAATAGAGCTATGACAAAGCTAACTATTTTCCTTCCTTCCTTCTTTTCTTCCTTCCTTCCTTTCTTCCTTCCTTCCTTCCTTCTTTCCTTCCTTCCTTCCTTCTTTTCCCTCCCTCCCTCCCTCCCTCCCTCCCTCCCTCCCTCCCTCCCTCCCTCCTCCTCCTCCTTCCTTCCTTCCTTCCTTCCTTCCTTCCTTCCTTCTTTCCTTCCTTCCTTCCTGTGGAAGGGAAGTGGTAGGTCAAGGAACGTGACTATTCTGCATAAGCTCATCCAGTACAAAATACATTTTCTAATCAAAGGGTGAGAAAGAAAGATGATGCTAACATATGACGCAGGAAAAAAATGTTGGGCATTGGCTGAGCAGCAATGGAGTAGAATTAAGAGTCTGGTTGAAGAAAGTTCCATTTATAAAGGATTTATGTTTAGTGACATGGGAGATACAGGAGTCTTTGAACACATAATAACACAACCAATATAATTCTCTTATGAATCAATTTGTTAGGAAAAAGAAACATGGGTGCGGGAAAGAAAACAAACTAGAAAGAAGGTGTGACTGACGCCGGTCCCGGTTCTCTCAGGCAGGCACGCTACAGGCGGAGCTTCCTTCCTGCGCCTGGGACAGAAATGCAGCTCTGGTCATCCTCAAAGCATCATTGACGTCAGCACACGTAACTGGGAAAATACTTTGAAAAGCATAACATAAACCATCATCATAGCATGGTCATGACAGAAATATATTCCACTCATGGAGCACTTAGTTTCTTACATTCCTGTAAATAAAATATATGGACATTATTTTTTTTTCATATAAGAAAACTGAAGCTTAGAGCAATTCTTGTCTAAATTTACAAATATAATCAATGGAAGAACTGTTTTACCAATAATTATATGTATAGACAAATGTGGGGAAGCATGAGACTTGGTTGAAAAGTTTGTAAGGAGGACATCCTGAGAAAAGGGAAGTGTGTGGACGGCCGCCCGTCCTGTTTATCGGAATTCCGACTTAGGGTAGTGTTGAAGGTGGCGCCCCTAATTACTTCTTGAATTTTCCATACAAGTCTGTGCATATGCAGACCCCCAGGTGTTTACTGGAATCCTTATGCTCAATCCCTGGATGCTCTTTCCTGGAGGACAATGTAAACACATGTGTCCTCTCAAGATCACTCACCCTACTGATTGCATCTAAAGCTAAAATTCCAATAAAAACTAACGAGGCAGGCAACTGAGGCTGCCTGGCTGCTGACAGTCAGGCTGCCCCTTAGTCTTCTCTTTCACAGTGAAACTGTGCCAGAGTGATCTGTTCATCCATCGTTCAGGGGTTGCTGATCAGCCCCGGCAAGGTGGTGCCCCATGTGAGAAGCCCCAGCAGACAAACTTAGCAAAAATATCATCCTTTTATTCTTCTTGTCCATTTACACTAGGCTTGTCCAAAACTGCTGTCTATTTTTTCCATTTATAATAAGGTAGAGATTGGCATATAGAGTTTATTTCAAATTACGTCTTGCTAAATTCATGGAGGTTAATCATAGCCAACAGGCATTTGCTACTTTATTCCTCAAGAGCAAGAAGAGAGTACAACTTGCAAGCACAATGGATACATTTCTTATCCAGCTACCATAGAGTGGTCTTCTGTATGAACTCCTCCATATGTTTGTAGTTCATGCAAAATACAGTTTTTTGTGAGGGATTGATGAATAGGGATGATGTGTTCCTTGTTCAAATGAAAAAGATTTTTTTTTAGTAAATTTATTAATGGTTTATTGATTTTTAAAAAGAGAGGAAGAGAAAGAAACATAGATGTGAGAATGAAATATCCACCGGCTGCCTTTTGATGCCCCCTACCAAGGATTGATCCTGTAACCTAGGCATGTGCCCTGACAGGAAATTGAACAAAAACCTTTCCATGCATGGGTGGACTCCCAATCAACTGAACACACTGGCCAGGGCAAAACACAGATTTTTAAATTAGAAGCCAAATCACTCTTTTAAAAGCTCAAAAGCCAACACTTCAAATTAATTTGTTTTAACCTATTTTATATGGGTCCTGCCAAAATATGATCTGGTTATCTGATGTTTTTGTGTGATTGCAAGTTAAGAAAATCCCCTTCCAACTGGCCGGTGTGCTCAGTGGTTGAGCATTGACCTATGAATCAGGAGGTCACAGTTCAATTTCCGTCTGGGCACAGGCCCAGATTGTGGGCTCAACCCCCTGGGGGCATGCTGAAGGCAGCCCATTGATGATTATCTCTCTTCATTGATGTTTCTATCTCCCTCTCCCTTACTTTCTGAAATAAAAAAATAAATTAAAAAAAGAAAATCCCCTTTCACTTAAAAGTTTTAAATGTAGATATATGTGGAATGTCTAAATGCATTTTGAATCTACATATGTTGTGTTTTATAAATATACTAGAGGCCCGATGCATGAAATTCATGCAAGAGGCTCGGCCCCCCACCACCGTGGCAGACGCTTCGGCCCTCACAGCCCCAGCTTCTTCTGGAAGGACATCCGGAAGGATGTTCAGTCTAATTAGCATATTATGTTTTTATTATTATAGCTGTACATAAATTGATATGCATAAAATAATAAAAGAAAAATCAGATTATATATTTAATATTAATCACAAAATATCAGCTCTATAAACTAAATGGTTTGTAAATCAGGCCCTGGTAAGCATTATATACACTACCTGGTAAAGCTGAATATAATTTACTTTATGATCCAGTGTTTCTTTCCAAAATACAAATGCGTATCTACAAAATTTATATATTCCCTAAAAAACATGTGCATGAAAATGCATATGGAAACAATATCTGTAACTAAGAACTGGAATCAATCCAAATGCTTAATAACATTAGAAAGGAAAAATAAAGATGGGTCTCAAGACATGATATATGCAAACAAGTCAAATACAAGTGGGGAGAGACATGATTTTATTTAGGTAAAGTCTAAGAACAGACAGGTTTGCCTATGGTGTTAGAAGTAAGAAATGTTGGAGGCTTTGGAAATAACTAGTAGGCTGCCAGAAAGACTGCCTCTATCGATCTCTGTTTTGTGTATATTTATAGAAATTGACAATGCTATACCAGTAGTATTGGGCATGGTACAGTAGTAATTGGATACCTAATAAGATAATTCAGGCAGAGACCCTAATTTCACAATTCTGTATTTGAGAGACAAGCTGCACAGATTTTGTCCTCAGTGTGTCCTTTAGAAAGCTTGCAGGTGGGCAACCCTGTGTGGCCGGTTTGTTCCCACGGCCTGCTCTGCAGTGACTGGTGGAACCCGACTCCCCAGCTCCTCGGTAAATTACCAGGGATAGCCAGAATTTATCTGAAGATTATGAAAATTTATAATAATGAGCTCTTTTTACACATCGCTTCAAAATGTGTCATATAAATTCACCATCATATTTATTTTTAAAAAGTACATTCAATTGCTTTCAGCTCATACAGTTCTCTGTCAGGAATGGGTTTCTATTATACAATCACACTCCCACCCTTAAGAAGGATTAAAATAAGACTATTTAGGTATAATAAATGTTGCATTGAGAGCTGCTTTTTTCATCTTATAGAAAGAAAAACATGAAATTCTTTGTGAGTTCAATTATGAAAACATTGACTTTATGAATGTTATTTTGTTCTTGATTTATCATGCAATGCGCAAAGAGAGCTTTGAACCAAGTACTATTTCAGATCTTTTAAATAGTTTTGCTTTGAGGATAATGGTTTTATTTAGGAAACTACTCTTAAATTATTATTTTTATTTTCTTGCCACTGTCCTTAACTGTATTTTTAATAATTTTGTTTTCCAGATGGTGATATTCATTCTCACAGCCCAGAAAACTTCAATAAATATTTTATTCATTTACCCCTTATTATTGCACTATCTTTTATTTAAGAAAGATTATATGTATATATAATCTTTAGATGTGTGTGTGTGTGTGTGTGTGTGTGTGTGTGTGTGTGTGTGTTGCCAAAGGGCATTGAGTCTTGATTATCTAAGGACTGTTTTGGTCAAGTTAGGATAGTTGATTGAAATATGTACTAATGAAGTCAAGTTTTGAGGCTTCAGACCTGAAGGGAAAATAGACTTTATTCACAAGCAGATGAGCTGTCCAGTAAATGCCTCAAGGAGCCCTAGAACTTAGATATCTTCATATCTTTACCTATAAATAAATGAATAAATAGATAATAGATAGATGGATAGAGAAATAAATATATAAGATTAAATCAGTTTCTCATTGATGAAATGCCTAGCTGCAAATATCTAACTTTTCAGAATTTCAACAGTATTGGTAAAATGTGTCATGCATTACAATATATATTACCCACTTTTCAGTTCATAATTCCCCAAAAGAAAGATTGCATTAAGAGCCTAAATATGTTGGGCACTGTGTATGGTGCTTAACATGCAGGGGCAGATATGACACAGTGAAATACCTCAGAGAATTCATAACTAATTATGAATTAGTTAATAATTGATTAATAATTAGCATTTAGAGTGCACTAGAAAACGTATATGCAAGAAGGGATGACAGAAAGAAGGGAGCCAATGACTTTATGGTCATATTTATGGGCAGGTGAGGAAATGAGATAGAGCTCTTTTGAGAAAATTGAAGTGTCTATGATAGAATACCTTGTAACGTCTCTGCTTATTCTTTCCATTCCTCTTCTCTTACTGTTCTGTTAGAAAGCACCTTTTTATGTTTTTTCCCCCCACATTCTTTAATGCTTCGTCTTTTCTGTATGCCTTCGGCCCCTCTATATCCATTCTCTCTTTTTACATATACTTTTATACATTTTTTCTTAACCCAGAAAATTCATAGTTCTCTCATACTTTTAAAATAATATCAAATCATTTTTATGTCCACCCTTCACTCAGTCATTTGTTCTATGTAATGCCTTCCTTAAGAATTAGTCTGATTTCTCTGTTATGTCTTCACCTTCCCTTCACTTCTTAGTCCACCATAACAAATGCTGCTCTTTCTAAGGTCACCGACAAATTTCATTTGTGGAAGATTTGAGGCTTTTCTGCATTTCTGAGCCTGTCTGGTACGTGGCTAGTGCTCGGCCATTCTTCTTCCCGAAAGAGCGCCTTCCTTTAGCTTCTCTGCAGACGCTCTCTGGGTTTCTCCCATGTCTCTTAGGGATTTCTCTCATTTCCCGCCTGATGATTTTCCTTCTGTTTCTTCCTAAATGCTAGCGAAACATGTTGGACTTAACACTTCACAATCTACACATCTTCAGCTAATAGCTCTATGCGTCCCAAAAGTTTGCCTTCAACATAAGCCTCTTTATCATTCTTCAGAATTTACTTTGGAAAATATTTTTGGAACACACACAAACACACTTGATGGGGAAACATTGAAACCAAGTTTTGAAATACAAGTAAGAAGTTGGCAAATGGAGATAGAGAACATACTCAGCAGGGCATATGAAAATGCAGTCAACCCTAGAAGCATGACATGACATTTGGGGCTGGAGAACTACAGTTTGCTTGTTAGTGTCAAAAATATTAGGGGCATGGCAAGAAAAAATACCATAAAGATAAAGAGAACTAAAATTCAAGCCAAACAAAATTGGGATAGCATCCTTCAGAGTTTCCTCTGCTCATTCTTTGGGAGAGGCAGTCTGCGAATGCGGAGCTTCAGGAAGAATGGCCGGCCATCTGCTCCAGGAGCGGTGAGGACAGGTGAGGGGAGCTAGAGGCAAACACGGCAAGTATGGGGGGCCTAGAAACAGTCAGAAGGCTCTTTGCCTCCAATGCTATTATTCTGTTCATCCCTGTCCCCTGTGAGGACCCTCGCATTGCCTTCTGGGTCTTTATAAATTGCACAAGGCCCCGTCCATATCCAGTGTCAGTCTCAGTGTTTTTTCTTTAATAAGCCACTAATCCACCAGAGAAATAGTCTACAAACTTTTGGATAGCAGAATCTTTTGGATGCAAACCAACCAACACAACTCTAAAGTGTTCCAATAGACACATGTTTATAATTACATGCACGGCTTGTACTAACATGCAGTATATCTTACAGATATGCATAAAAGAATGTTTTAAATGATAAAATAAAGTTGAAATTAAATGTTTTGAAAGAGTTAATGTCTTTTAGTTCAAAAATCCCTGTAGCTTGAATGTGTGTTCATACAATGACTTCATATAGTGTGATTACTTCATATAAATGTGACACACACATATACATATTTAGTGTTTATTCTGAATTACTTTTGAAAATATTGCTTTAACATTTTAATATAGCATTTTTAAAGAGCTTGTTCTAAGTTCAATTTATTTTGATATTGTTTTTAATGATTATCATATATGAAAAATACCCCTCACCAAGGAACAATTTATAAAATATCCACTTAGGCATGATTCTTGTTAATAATGCTGGTTATGGATTTGTATCTCCATTTCAAGTAGATATTATGATTTTGAATGCTTTTGCTGACTTTTTGCTATATCTAATTAGATTCTCGTTTTTTTAACCTCTATGTTTCAATGAAGAATTCTCATTAGAATTAGAAGTGTCAGCTCTGTCAATCTTTATTGTTGGTTTACTAGTAGTTTGCATTAATTAATATAATCTTTAATTTACAGTATTAAAGGTATCATTTCAAGTTACATGTCCATTTGCAAAATTATTTTACATGAAATTAGAGTCTATAATTTATAAATCCATTTAACCAGGCACAAAAAGGCTGCAATGCCTTGCTACATACTAAACGTAGACAAGTGAATGAGAACACCATTCTGAATCCTTTGTCCTTTGAACTTATAATCAATATACCTCAAACAAAATGAAGGGTGTTAAGGTATAATTTCAAAAGTAAACAAAGAAAAGCAAACAAAGAAAAAAAGGACTCTCCTACAAAATAAACACTTGTCAAATATTTTATTCAACTATTTATTTTATTATGTAAATAGTAACAAGGACAGGGAGGCTCAAATAACAGTTAAAGAGCTGAGTTTTTAATGGCAGTTTAATGGAATGACAGAATAAGGAACAGTCACTTGGTTACATACCCTATAGAGCAATAAACCATATCCCTTAGGATTACCTTTTATGCCCAGCATTTGCATTTCTACTAGAAAAAAAAAAAGTGAAAAATTAGCACTCAACCTCACTAAGTCTAGGAACTCTAATAAAATGTAGTGTTTGAACTCTGGCCAGCATTGTGAAATGGTTAGAGCTTTGGCCTGTGCATTGAAAGGTCATAGGTTTGATTTCCAGTCAAGGGCAGGTACCTGGGTTGCAGGTTTGATTTCTGCAAGTGTGGGAGGCAACCAATCAATGTGTCTCTCTCACATTGATGTTTCTCTCTGTCTCTCAATCTCTCTTTCTCCTCCTCCCTCCCTCCCTTCCATTCTCTCTAAAATTCAATGGGAAAAATATCCTTGGGTAAAGATTAACAACAAAATAAAACAGTATTTTGAATAAAGTGAATTCTAATGAATGAAAATCCGTAGGTACACTTGTTCTCATGTTGATCACCTTTATTCCAATTTCCAAGTTATAAATAATTTTTCTGAACATTTTGAAATGTGTTCTTTCCAACACTGCTCATAATAAGGATAAAATGCAAGGATAAAAGTGACCTAATCTAAGATACAAAAGTGGCCTAATCTTAGCACAGTATGGCATAATGAGAGCCATTTAATATCAGTGGTCTATATTTTTCGGGAGATATTATTTGAATCAGCAAGGTTACAAAAGACATTTTGTAGTACGTATTCTTGAGACAAACAAAGAAAGAAATGCACTGTGTAATTGTTTTTATTATATCCGTAATAAGATTTCACTGTGTGCTTACTGAGAGCAAAAGGCTCTATCTTATGTGCAGAAACATAAGGACAACAGACAAAACAAATAAACAAACAAACAAGCACACAACTCCCTGGAAGATGATGCAGAAGAACAAAGAAGAAAGGTTGAGGCGATGTGTAGAATTATGTCTTTCAGAATTCTATTTTCTTATCAACAATTTATTGTGAATCTACTTTGCATTTGTTTGGGAAGTAGATATAAATCTGTGTCTTTAATATGTTTTCATACTAATCATTTTTTTTTAGAGAGAGAGAGAGAGAGAGATGCAGTGAGATATACAGGTAACATAATTGTCGTCTGTAAGTTTAGTGTGACACACAGGCCAATATGGATAAGTTCCAGGGACACGTGTTTTGAGCGGCTTCACAGGGGGAAACACTTGACCTCTATATCTGGAAAGATTAGAAAATATTTTCCAGGTGGACATGGTGGAGAGAAGCATGCCAATTGGACCTGCAGTGGAGCTAGGTGTGGGACTGCAACAGCGCTGTGAGCTCAGGGAAACAGATGCAACAGCAGCACCGCTCTCAGAGTCACTGGCAGATCTTCCATGCAATGTCCTAATTAACCTTTCACAAATCAATGACTGTTGATGCTGCTAGTTGGGCTCCTTCTGCCCTCCTATCAATTTCTTTAAGTAATAATCTTCATTATTTCTGTAAGTTGATGGGCAAGTTAAAAACTGAGCTAAAAAACAATGTATTCATTTTACGCCCTTAATCAGTATTACATGTGACAGCATGGGAACAGTGGCTAAAAAAGCATTATTCCATGAAAACTGGATTCTACTCCATACTTCATCGCTTTGGATAAGCTATTCCATCTCCTCCTGCTGTCAGTTTTTTCATCAATTAAATGAAAGTTAAGAGTGGTAAACAGAGAACATTCAAAGCCTCATATTTGCCCTTAAGCTCTAATGCCTACACATATGAAAATGAAGGCGTGCCTTTTCAGAGTAAGAATGAACCTTAACTTAGGAGATAACAGGTAGCTATTTAGCTGATAGCAAAACCAGATCATAAATCACCTGCAAGCAAAGGGCAAGTAGATTTTCAAAAGCCAAGTTGGCAAGAGCTTCTCCAAGGATGGTCCAGGGGAGGGAGGCCTCGGCATGAGTGGGCGTGTCAGGTCCCACCACCAGAAGCAGGCACATAGTTTAAACATCTTCTATTAGCTTTTGTGTCAAAGCTTCGGTTACCCACAACCCTTGAATTGCAGTTTATTTTTTTTAAATATATTTTATTGATTTTTTACAGAGAGAAAGGGAGAGGGATAGAGAGTTAGAAACATCGATGAGAGAGAAACATCGATCAGCTGCCTCCTGCACATCCCCCACTGGGGATGTGCCCGCAACCCAGGTACATGCCCTTGACCGGAATCGAACCCGGGACCCCTCAGTCCGCAGGCCGACGCTCTATCCACTGAGCCAAACCGGTTTCGGCTTGAATTGTAGTTTAACTTCACTTTTTTTCACATGTAAATAGTATGAGCCAAATGATAGACTTTTAAATTCTCAAGCAGCAGCATTTCTAATGAGGAGTGACAAACCTGGCAGCCAGAGCTTAAATCTCACCTCTTGTATGCCTGGCTGGGTGTCCTTCTCTGAGTCTACCATTGTAACACTGATCTCTTCTTGCTTTATTAACATGAAAAATCTCTGTTCCAGTTAGCAAAGACTAGAAGATTTTCATGATGAGTTATCTTAGAGGCAGGTACACCCAGAGACTATATACATGGTTTCTGTCATATTTCAGGAACAACTTCTAATGAGTTTATTATTTCACATCACTGATATGAGGGATAAGTATCATAAAAAGTAGCACATAAATGAAGTATCACTTTCACTGGTTTTCAAATTTTATATCAGATATAATTAATGCATTACAATTAATACATTTGTAGCCTTCAACATCTAAACCACTATTATTCACAATTAAAAGAATGAAAGAGGAGAACCAAGATGGTGGCATAGGTAAACACAGTACTCACTGCCTCCCACAGCCACATCAAAATTACAACTGAAATACAGAACAGCCATCATTCAGAACCACATGAAAGCTGGCTGAATGGAGAAGTAAAAAAGAAAGCACATAGAGACTGGTAGGGGAGTGGACTGGTCCTATACCCACATATAGCATGTTTTTAATTGGGAGGGATATCTCAGCTGTGGAGACCTCCTATGAGGAACAAGGGGTCTTAGCCCTACACAAGACCCCTCAGCCCAGGGTTCCAGTTCTGGGAAGAGAAACCCTCGTAGCTTTGGACTGTAAAACCCAGCTGGGATTGTGGCTAAGAGACATGGAGGCTGCTGGAGCCCCAGGCAATTCCTCCTAAAGGGCCAGTACACAGACTTACTCAGACTCACTCCCTCTAGGCTCCATTGACAGGTGGCTTTGGGGAACCCAGGGATACATAAGGGGAGGAACCGGGTTGTCTGGCATCTGGGCAGGAACTTGGGAGAGGCTTTCTCCCAGATAGGAGTAATGGCAGGGGTCATTATTCCTGTGCTGAAACCTCCCTGCCACCCTCCACCACAGAACTGGCTGAGTCTCCATCAACCTGGCTCACACTGTATGCCCCACCCTGGTGATTCTATGAGACCCTGCACTACCAATTTGCAGCCCCACACAAGCTGTTTGCAGCAGCTTTTCCATATGAATGGCTTGTCTTGGCTCAGGCTTCAGACTTTCCTCAAATCTGTCAAGCAAACAGCAACTGGTATCAACATGCCCCATTCCTCTCAATAAGAGGCCCCCAGGTCTGACACTAGCAGGCACTAGGCTGGCACAGCCTGCATTGTTTCACAGCTTGGCCTCTCTGGGACACTTGTAAGCCCAACACAAGTACCAGCCATCTGAAGATCGCTCTGTAGCTCCTGATGGATGGCCCTAGGCAGGGCATAAGCAGTGGTTGGTTTTGCAACTCCCAGGAGGCCTCAGAGCTAGTGCACCCAGTGGACAGCTTTGGACCACCCAAGATTACAACTCTACACATCCACCAGTGACACACCCAAGGGGAAGACTCAGTGAGCACCAAAGCCCCACTGAAGCAAGTCCTGCTCCATAGTGCATCTCCTGTACAGCAGCTCTTCCACTGTAGTTGCAGCTGGTCCTCACAGCCAACTGGCCTGAGGTTCAATTTCTCCCACTTATGGCAACAGCAATCAGGTTCAACTACAATAAGACAGTGCACACAGCCCATACAGGGGTGCACTTAGAGTGCCCAGCTCAGGTGACTAGGGAGGCTGAGTCACTGGGCCCTATTGGACACCTACTACACAAGGACACTCTATCAATTCCAGGAGACATAACACCTCTACCCAATATACAGAAACAAAAACAGGGAAGCAGCCAAAACATGGAGACAAAGAAACAGGTCACAAAAAGAATAGAAGAAATATCCAAAGAAAGAACTAATTGAAATGGAAGGAAGCAAACTACTAAAAACAGAGTTCTAAACAATGGAAATAAGGTTGTTCAAGGAACTTAATGAGAGCTTCTAGTGCAGGGGTGGGCAAACTTTTGACTCGAGGGCCACAATGGGTTCTTAAACTGGACCGGAGGGCCGGAACAAAAGCGTGGATGGAGTGTTTGTATGAACTAATATAAATTCAAAGTAAACATCATTACATAAAAGGGTACGGTCTTTTTTTTTTTTAGTTTTATTCATTTCAAACCGGCCGGATCTGGCCCGTGGGCCGTAGTTTGCCCACGGCTGTTCTAGGGATTTAGTGAGAATTTCAAGGATTTTAATGAGAATTTCAAGGAAATTAGTGAGAACATCAAAGGCATGAAAAGGCCAGACAGAAATTAAGCATACACTAACTGAAATGAGGAATAAATTACAGGGAATCAACAGTAGAGTAAAGGATGCCGAGAATCAAATCAGCGATTTGGAATATGAGGAAGCAAAACACCCAATCAGAAGAGAAAAAAGAAAAAAAATAATAATCCAAATCTATGAATATAGTGTAAGGGGCCTCTGGGACAACTTAAAGCATATCAACATTTGTATCTTGAGGGTGCTGGAAGAAGAATTAGAGAGATATTGAAAACCTATTTGAAGAAATAATAACACCCCTACCTGGTGAAAGAAATAGACTTATAAGTCCAGGAAGTGCAGTGAGTTCCAAACAAGATTAACCCAAAGAGGCCCACACCAAGACACATCATAATTAAAATGCCAAAGGTTAAAGACAAAGAGAGAATCTTAATGGCAGGAAAAGAAAAGCAGTTAGTTACCTACAAGGGAGCACCCATACGACTGTTGGCTGATTTCTCAATAGAAACTTTTTAGGCCAGAAGGGAATGGGAAGAAAAATTCAAAGTGGTGAATAGCAAGGACCTACAACCAAGATTACTGTACCCAGCAAAGCTATCATTTAGAATTGAAGGTCAGATAAAGAGCTTCATAGAAAAGATAAAGGTGCTCATCACTACCAAATCATCATTACATGAAATGTTGTTGAAGGGTATTCTTGAAGAATAAGAAAAGAAGAAGAAGAAAGGAAGAAGAAGAAAAAGAAGAAGAAGAAGAAGAAGAAGAAGAAGAAGAAGAAGAAGAAGAAGAAGAAGAAGGAGGAGGAGGAGGAGGAGGAGGAGGAGGAGGAGGAGGAGGAGGAGGAGGAGGAGGAGGAGGAGGAGAAAGGAAGGGAGAAGAAGAAGAAGAAGAAGAAGAAGAAGAAGAAGAAGAAGAAGAAGAAGAAGAAGAAGAAGAAGAGGAAGAAGAAGGAGGAGGAGGAGAAAGGAAGGGAGAAAAAGAAGAAGAAGAAGAAGAAGAAGAAGAAGAAGAAGAAGAAGAAGAAGAAGAAGGAGAAGGAGAAGGAGAAGGAGAAGGAGAAGGAGAAGGAGAAGGAGAAGGAGAAGGAGAAGGAGAAGGAGAAGGAGAAGGAGAAGGAGAAGGAGAAGGAGAAGGAGAAGGAGAAGGAGAAGAGAAGGAGAAGAGAAGGAGAAGGAGAAGAAGGGAAGAAGAAAAGGAGGAGGAGGAGGGAGGAGGGATAAAAATATGAACAATAAAATGTCAATAAATACATATCTATCAACAATTGAATGTAAAAATAAAAATAAATGAACAAGAAATTTAATGAATAAAATAAACATTAATTAAATAGAACAGAGGCATGGAAACATGGAACAGACTGACAAATCTTAGAGGGAAGGAGTGAGGTGGGATTAGATTAACCAAAGATCTTATATTCATATATGCATTACCTATGGACAAAAGCAATAGGGTGGCGAAGGCCTGGAGTGGGGAGGAGGAAAGGGAAATATCTGTGATACACTCAACAATAAAGATTTATATAAGAAATTTTCTACACACTTAAAATTTAAAAACAATGTTTGTGGAATTTTAATCACCATATTAGTGAATTGATATGAGGAAAATAATTCACATGGTCAGATATTAATTTATTTATCAGTTTAACCCAGGCTCCATCCAGTTTCTACAATCTCCCAATTTTATCAAAGCATATATACTTTTTGGAGAGCTTTGTATGTAGCAGAAACACATTATATCATCATTACTTTTGAAAATTCTTAAGAAAAATTCTCAAATTTGGAAATAAGTTGGTGATGGATAGAGACATACTTTTTAAATATCAGAAGGTAGTACTCATTAGCAGGCCCAACAAAATATTGTTTATTTCTAGCAGAATAAATTTGGGTATTATTTTGTAATTTACTACAGATGCTCCTCACTTACACTGGCTAATGTCCTGATAAACCAATCAGAAGTTGAAAATATTATAAATAAAAAATTCACTTAATACACCTAACCTACCAAATATCAGAGCTTGCCCTCATCTACCTTCAATGTGCTCAAGACACTTACATTAGCCTACAAAATTATCTAATACAATGACACACTGGGGAGCATCAATTTCTCACACTCGGGATGGTATGGCTGATTGGGAGCTGCATCTTGCTTGCGAAATATCAAAATTCAAAACTTAAAGTGCAGTTTCTTCTAAATGCTATTGCTTTATACCAGTGTTTCTCAACCTGTGGGTCGCGACCCCTTTGGGGGTCAAACGACCCTTTCACAGGGGTCGCCTAAGACCATCGGAAATCACATATATACTTACATATTGTTTTTGTGATTAATCACTATGCTTTAATTATGTTCAATTTGTAACAATGAAATTGGGGGTCACCACAATATGAGGAACTATATTATAGGATCGCGGCATTAGGAAGGTTGAGAACCACTGCTTTATACCATCATAAAGTCAAAAAATCATAAATCAAACACTGTACATAAGGGGCCATTTGTACTTGATTTGAGTTCACTATTGTGAAGTTTCATGTTAGCTTACACATTATTTTTCAGCTATATTTATATTTAAGAAAGGGTTACATGTTATTGCCTATATGAGATTAACCAATTTTATTATTTTAAAATTTTAATGCTGCGATTCTCAAGTTCCTCCTCAAATGTTCTTGGAAGAAACTCTAACGATGTTTCTGGTCTCTTCACTAAGCATTTGACTAATCTTTGACCTGTGCATTTGTTGTTGAATCTCAGGTTTCCAATTTTTTTTTTTTAAGCTAATATATAAATGTTAGTATTAATGTTATCCTCTTGGTATCATAACATAGGGACTAACCACATAGGCTTTAGAGTGGGACATATTGGATTAAATCCAAGCTTTGGGTCATATTAATTATGTGGACTTGGAGAGATCACTTAACCTCTTAAAATTCTCATGATTATATAGTACACATAGTGATAGCAACTACTTCCTTTTTTTGGTGTGAAGATTAAATAACACAAATCATTTTAAAGTACTTGGCGAAAGTCTGACACTCTCTAAGTACTTAATGGGCATTGGCTTTTGTTATTGAACTAAAAGAATAGTGTTCTTGGGATATGGGTGTTATAAACAATGGCTATGATAGATTGTGCAGTTCCATAACTGCAAGAGTTTGGAGGATGATAAAGCACCCACTTATACATATATTACTGTAATAACTAAAGTAAAATTGCTTATGTTTTACTAAAGGATGCCCCCATCAAATGCAGTAGAGTTGGTAAAGAAACATTTCCCGTTTTCTTAATGGTCAAAATGCTGAATTGGATTTTCTTAAGTGAAAAGTGTCTACTTCTAAATCCTTTTAAATGTGTCCTAGTTCCCAAATGACAGGTTGGAAATTGCTCTCAGGGACCATACATTGCATAGTGCAATATTCAGTGAACCTTTCAAAATCTGCTTACTAATGAACTCTTGCATGTTGACACGAGGCTAATATAGGTTGTCCCTAGATTATAGCCCTGTTAAAATATGAACTTTTCTGAATAACTGGATGTCCTCAAGTAAGAAATGTAGACTCTCGGTGTGGACCCATTAGCAGATGCATGAATTGGACTTGTCTTATTGCTTCACCGAGTTATATTCATATAAAAGGATGGGAACTGTTCATTGAATTTTCCTATTTATTTACTTACGTTTGCATTGCTCTTCTGTAAAGCAAGTAAAGAATGAGTGCCCAGAGTCCAGGGGTCATGCCTGTGATTAACTAGTGACAAAAACAAGGTTAGTGCTAATCAAAGTGGGGGCAGTGTTCAAATAAGCAGTCTTTGACCCAGATTAAAAAGATTATGGCCAGGACAAGGGCATAATAAAGAGGAATGAACATGGTGTCATTCATACAGCTTGCCATGGCCATGCTTGGGGAATTCTTAAACTTAAACTAGTTTTCATTCACCACCCAGCACGTTCCTGGGCTTGCTCCTTTTACTGCGAGCGGTGTATACAAGAGATGCCAACTCTAAAACATTACCCTGACCCAGGAGCAGTTAGGAGGGCAGGCTACCACCAAGCATGTGCATGCCTCTGGGAGACAGCACACACTATTGAAGATGCTCTAATCAAGAAAGTGTTGCATGGTATTATTTTAGAAAAAGTGAATCAGATTTTGAAGGAGACAGGTTTTAATTTACACCATTGTGCTGATATATGTACTCTATATGATCTCAGGGGACATTTTAAACTTTCCACATTCAGTGTTCTCATCTGTAAAATGAGGATAATACCACCAAAACTTGCAGGGACACTGATAGGACTAAACAAGAGCAGAGTGCTCAAGTGACTCAGGGAGACAATGGGTGGGAAAACAGTGCCTGCGCCAGTCTCCTGCTGGTTGATGTTAGCTTCCTTTTGTTCACCTATGGGAGTGCTCCCAACTCGTTAATCTTAATCCACATTATTGTCCCCAGATAATTAGCATAGACCTCCTCCACTCTTTCGTTGCCTATATGCTCCTTAAAATTGGTCTTCCAAGACATTTGGCTATTTAAAACATCCCATTGTGCTTTGAGACACTCTCAAAAGAAAACATTCCATAAGGCAGAAATGAGTGTCTCTATGTTGATGACATACTTGCTTTGTCTACAACAAAAATGTTTCTAGAAGCACAATCATCACATCTGCTTTTTAACAGCAGTAGTTTCTAAAACTCACAGCCTCAGAGGAATATAATTTTTGCTTTTAAGAATAATGTGTAAGCTGAGAGTTACAAAGTGATTGGGAAACTAAATGGCCTGTGGCCATTGGAGAATGAGTGCTCCACAGTGCAGATTTCCATGCTCCACGTAAGCAAGAAGACAGGCTGGACTGAATCATCTGATGCATTTTGGCTCAATAATGCAATAAGTGAAGGTCTCTGGTCATGTTTGAGGAAGAATTCTCCGTTCACCTTCCAAGTCACTTCATCCCCTTTTGTTGAATCGAGAGTGACTCCAAGGGCAATTTACTTAAATTCATTCCAAAAATGTGCATTCTCGTTTATTTCTGTCTTAACCTGGGTACCTTTGTCTGTTAAATCTAGGCTGAGCCCATAATTCTGCAGCTGACAGGTTAGCAGTGCTCACCTACATGGATGCAAACTTTACACTTGGTAGCTCTTTAGTTACTCATATGTATTGGCTGAATCTTATAAAAACATTCTGATTTACTCTTTCCAATTACCCCGTAAGACTCTAGATGTTTATAAATTGTAACTACTTGGTGATATTGCCAAGTGGTGAGAGGTAAGGGGGGTTATACTGTGATGCACCTGGCCTGATTACCAGTGTTTGAGAGAACAGTTTAAAGAGAGAAATTGCTGACTAAAAGTTAATGATACATTAAATCTGAATTTCTATATTTGGCTTTTGATCTTTTAAGGCAGATTATCTCACCACATGCCAAAGTCACAGGTCCATAAATCATTTTCTTTGTTCTGATATGGTTTTATGTCATTCTTTTTTATTATTATTATTGATTTCAAAGAGAGGAAGGGAGAGGGACAGAGATATAGAAACATCAATGATGAGAAAGAATAATGGATTGGCTGCCTCCTGCATACCTCCTACTAGGGATCAAGCCCACAACCTAGACATATGACTGACTAGGAATCAAACCATGACCTCCTGGTTCATGGGTTGATATTCAACCACTGAGCAACACTGGCCTAGCTTTTTATGTCCTTCTTATCCTATACATACCACTGGCTTTTTGACTTAAGCTTAACTTTCTCTGTGGCCTTCTGGCCTGTGACACCTGTGTTGTCTTCACAGTACTGTCATCCTGATTCTCTACTCAATCGGTTTCAGTTTGTCGTAGTGTTTTATTCCCCCTAATAAAAATCCAAGTCTCTTTTCTTTCTCCTGTGCCTAATGGCACTGATTTCCACTGTGCAGATGGAAAATAAAGAAATCCAGCATGTAAGAACAGATCATAATTATAAAATGCTTACTCTTTCAATAAATTGACTAGTCAAAATAAAACTCCTTCCTCATTTTTTCCATACATCCCTTCCTCATTTGCTTTTCATAGTAGTTTTCTTGTCCATATCAACTTCATTTCATGAGAATAAATATATTATTTATAAGAAAAAAATGGCACAGATGTATAGTGTTTCCCCAGAAACATGAAAATGGTTATGCTCTGAAGCTTAACTTCAAAGACTAATTATCCCACAAGGTATACATCTTATGTTTGTTACAATTTCTCAAGTTCCTGATCAATCCATGTGGCCAACTGGCTGGGTACACTGTGCAGAGAGCGTAGTGTGCCTGATCACTGTGACAGCGCTAGGAAGAAGGTCTATTGTTCTGCTGTCCTGTTTAACTAGTAAGTCACCTATTTGACTATATTTCTTTTCCTTTGAAGGTTTTGATTTAATCTAGTTAGAGAAGGAGCAGATCGGTGGGAAATCTACTAACTAATGCTATTTCTGCGTTGTTGTCTTTTCATGAGTATAAGTTGCATAAATGTGCTTCACTTTGGAGTTAATTTCTTTTTTCGGCCTCTGCTGAGTTTGCTACGCTTATGTTTACTCATACTTTTAAAGCAGGCCTCTTTTTTTATTGAAATTTTACTTTCCTTCAAGAATTTGTACCCATTGTAATTATAAATACCAATGAAATTTTACTAAGTGAACACACCGCGGTAACCAGCCCCACCAACTCAGTCAGATTATTCATTTTCTGAGTGAGGAATATGTTTGCTGCTACAAGCCTAGGGTATTCTTGGTTTACTTGTTGTGTTATTTCATTCCAGAAAAAAATCTGATTAATACACTAGTTAATGGGGAAAAACATCTATGAGCTTGGCTTACAGATGTCCTGGTCATATGTTAGCAGCTGAGTTCATATTCTCTGCATTTCTACGACACCACTCCTACAGGCCCTTAAAGGCAGTAATGAGCCCTGGCAGGGTAGCTCAGTTGGTTGAAGCGTTATTCTGATATGCAAGGTTTGGGGTTTGATCCTAAATAAGTGTATGTACAAGAAGCAACCAATGAATGCAAAAATAACTAGAACAACAAATGGATGTTTCTCTTTTCCTCTCTCTCCCTCAAATCAATCAATCAATAAAAAAATTTAAAGATAATAATGAAAGAACATCCACCAAGTAAACAGAATTTCAGGCAATACATCAGTTTTCTAATTTCCATAGAAGGAGATATGGACCAACTTTGATTCACAGTTATCTAGTGATTCACAAAACAAAAACAAAAACAAAAAAAAAGAAACAAATACCCAAGATTTTTAAAAAGCTAACAAGGAGATCTGAATGATCAGTATGTGGATAGACTACTTAAAATGTGTGCTCCGTATAAATATTTATTATATTTTTTGTTTACACTTTTTTCAGGTTTAATTTATATACAATTGACAAATAAGATTGTGTAAGTTTAAGGTGTACAGGGTATTGATTCAATGCACTTACATGTTGCCAAATGATTCCTACCATAGCATTAGCTAACACCTCCATCATGTCACATAATTACCATTTTCTTTTGTGGTTAGGACATTTAAACGTTCAATTATATAATAGAATTTTATTAACTATAAATAAACACCCTGGTGCTTATTGGCAGGGTGAATCCAAAAACAAATGGCCAAAGCATCTGAAATAGAGTCTTGCAATATCTCAGCAACTTGGAATTCCTTGAAGTGGAGTTAATTTGGTGGATGCCACTGCTGAATGCCTAAACTCCCTACAACAATGGCCAACGCTGACCCCCTGACCAGTACTATCTCCTAGGGGGGCATACAAGCCACTTGATTGATAGAAAGTTGATTGTTTTGATCCCTTTATTTATAGAGAAGACATTGATTTCCCTTTAGGAAAACATGAGCTTTTTTCTGATAGTGATTTATGTTCCACCACACAAAACTTCTGCAGCACCAACAATCTGCCTCGTGAATTGTCATGGAATTCCACAAATGATCACAATGTAAATCTTGTTACAATATTCATTTTATGGATATGTAGATATAGCAAAAGTCTCAAATCTAAATTTGATGGCATTTCCTTGCCATGAACAGATCAGTGAAAAGTAAGTCAAGTGGAAGTCAACACCCTGAGATAGTGAGGAGCTTGCCTCCAAGATACAATATAAGTCTTACACCAGCGTCCAGCGCCTGGTACAGTGTCCCCATAGCCAGACTGCCATGGAGTGTAAGGGGGTGCTCTACCTCTCACTATCACATCTGATACATGTTAGAAGCTTCTTGCTCCTGCATAGACTTGATGAGTTCAAAGCTTCTGATGACTAAGGGAGAATCTTGCCACCATGGAACACGGTTGTGGTTTCAATAAATTTAATTTTGAGAATGAGGTTGAATATTTGGGGTACTTCATGCCACTGAATTAAGAGGTAAAGAATGGGGCAACTGACATGGTGATTGATTGCCATAGAGAAACTGGATGGTTGCTACACAGTGAGTCCAAGAAGGGATATGTGCATATCTGGAGGGATTCATTTGAGTACCCTTGAGTGTTTTCATATTTAATAATAAATGTAAAAGTAATAAAGGTCAATTGTGACAACCCTCCAAAAAACACCCCACCACTTCTAAGGACTTTGATCCTTGGACTGGTTAGAGAGAGAGAGGAGAGAGAGAGAGAAGAAAAGAGGGAGAGAGCAGCTATAATTATCAATTGAGCTTCCTGGCCATCAACACAGCAGGGAATATAGGGGTTATGTTTGTGTTACTTAAATATCCCTTCTCCCATATGTTCCTGCTAGCCTTATGTAGAACCAGTGATATACTATTTCCATGCAAACTCTGACATGATGCAATTAATATCACTTTGAATTAATTGATGACTTTTGATGGGATTTTTTCATTTACTTTGAAGTTGTATTTATATCTAAAGAAAGGATAGGAACAATGCTGCCAAACAAAAGAGATGGACTGTACTATTAATTTTCCATTTGTGTTACAGATCCATTTTCCTCCTTTGCTCTGCTTTGTGCCCTGGGGGGCTGGCCTCTACTGTCTGGTTATTCTGGGCTCTTTGTCTTCTGGCTTCCACATCTGCAGGAAATCAGAGGCTGACATTATTTCTCCAGCTCCTTCTCTGCCAATTTGTGACATTCCTCAATTCCCTAATTCCTTTTGGAGGGCATTTCTATCACATAGCTTTCTAAAATTATATGCCCCTTGGTGCTAAACATACTTTCTTGGTATTTTTAATAGCCCCACCCCCTGACCTCTATACCATTTGCAAAGTTCTAGTCAAGTAAACTCTCTGAGTATACTCTCTGTTTCCTGCAACAATCCTGTAGTATCCAAAATGCTGTTGATGCTTTTAAGGTATTTGTCATAAATGAGATCAGTCTGTTGTTGCTTTGTGGTCAAAATTATCAAACTTTGTTACTACTGCACTGATAGGTCACATCATGAATCATATTGATTTTTTTATAACTTCTTATTTAAATTTAAAGTTGCAAGATGCTGCAAAAAGTAAAATGGAGATACCAGTGTACCCCTCACCCTGATTTCTCAAACTTGTTGAGTTTTAAAAGATTATTTTTCCCCAAACTTTTGTTTCGCTTTGTTAATTCTTCTATTTTTTTCATGATACTCTGCTCCTTCCTTTGTGGGTTTTTTTATTCTTTTAGTCCCTTATACCAACCATGTTTATTTTATAATGCTCTATGATTTAAATGTGTTATTTTTTAACTTTTGTAGTATTCACCCTCAAGTTTGGTGTTTTGTGATTTTTACTACTGATGAATTGCTTGGCCACCTAGTCATCTAGTATGTAATTTCTGGACATGGGTATAAAGCTATATTTAGTACTGGTTTCTTCTTTAGTGCCCCCCCCCCTTTGGGTGTGAGAACATTTCTGCAACATGGATGAACAGTGTCTCTGCTAGAACTATAACATCGGAGACCTCAGGACAGAATCTAAATAATGACATGAGAGAAGAATGATTGCAAAAGGAGTCTATGAAGGTGTAGGGCCAACAGAGAACAGGGAGGGGAATGGCCCCAAGCAGCGGAGCAGTGACCAGCCTCTAGTCCACAGCCTGAGGGAGCGTGAGGATCTGGCAAGTGGCTTTGGGTCGTTGTGAACATCATTTAATCACTAGGAAGGCCTGGTGCATGAGATTTGTGCACTGGGGTCCGGGGGGGCGGGTTCCTCAGTCCAGCTTGCACCCTCTTGCAGCCTGGGACCCCTTGCTCCTTAACGCCCACCTGCGGGAGAGGTGGGAGAGGCTCCATTCACTGCCGCTGCCCTTGTCATCCCTGAGCCTGGCTTCTGACTCAGCGTTGCTCTCCTGTGGGAGCGCACTGACCACCAGGGGGCAGCTCCTGCGTTGGGCGTCTGCCCCCTGGTGGTCAATGCACGGTTCAGTCAATTTGCTTATTGTGCTTTTATTATATAAGATAAGAGTGTTTTTTAATAGTATCTTGAAACAGAAAAACCAAGACGGAAGGAACAATTAAAATATGCGGTAATCTAAGTAAGGTCTGAATTTTTTAAAATTCTGTTAGTTTACTTGGAACAATGTGCGTACTATGCTAAATAGCTAGTTCCCCCTCTTCTGATAGGCTTATGGCATCGAACCCCAAAAAATACAATGATCTATTCTATTATAAATAAAAATTCACAAAGAGGAAAGAGGTATCAATCAACAACTGCATTCTGAAATTTTAGAAGTCAAAAGAGATTAAAATTATTATTCTTATTTTGCAATTGCATAGCTGTTTCATTTACAAGATCTTTACAATTGTATTTGTATGTGTGTTTTTATTTGCTTTCTTTTTCTTCAGCCCTGTGGAGTGTGCCAGTGTCACTGGCCTTATTGTAATGATGCAACGTCTGAGGCAACTAAGATTGATTTTTTACTTTGGAAAAAGAGCTCACAGCTAAGAAGAAGTCCATTTAAAATTGCAGGGGTTTACAAGAGATAGCAAGAAAAGGAAAACAAATATATTTTGCACTTAGTAAATTAAGATAAGCCCCATTTCACATTAAAAGCATTTTTAAATCCTGAAACTTTTTTCCCATTAATCAGAATAATATATAGCACCTTCTTAGACCAAAGGTTTTTGATGCTAAGAAGCTTGTGTTCAAATTTTAACTCTGCAATATACTACCTGTGCAGTTCTGGTAATTTTTTTAAATTGTCTTAATTATATCTATCTATCTATCTATGCACACACACAACAAATATTTAATTCAACAAAATTTTATACCATAATTTAATAGTAAAAACTCTTTTACAAATATGTGCAACAAATACAAGAGAAATTTACTAAGCAATATTAGAAAAATGGTGCTATTGAATAGCTTATTTCCAGAAGAAATACAAATATCAATAATCTGAGAGTACAGATTGAGTAATTAATATAATACGATTTGTCTTGTATATGAATGGTACTGTAAGGGGAAGGACGAGTGATGGTAGATGCCAGTCACTACACATACACACAGCACACACCCAACTTAAAGGTTCTTTGACACCTAAGCACATTCTGCGTTGCTTGTTCAAACTGACATGGTTTGCGTCCGAGAAGCAGCACAGAACACTTTGAGGTAAAGAACTCATGACACCAGAAAGGGATTAATACATCTCCCCCCAGATCATCTGCCTCAGTATAAGTTTCCAGACGCATTTTGTAAAAATAACTTCTCATAAGAACAGAAAATAAAACTGTACATATCCCATGCCTACAGCAAAACTAGGAGATACAGAATTCTACAAATTTTAACTCACTGGGAAAATAGGTAAATAAGAATCTGAAATTACCAGAGCCAGGTCTAGAAGACTCTCAGGGGAAAGTCATGATGGGACTACATTAAAAATGGAGCATGCTACCCTGCTGGCATGGCTCAGTGGTTGAGTGTGGACTCATGAACCAGGACGTCATTATTCGATTCCTGGTCAGGGCACATGCCCGGGTTGCAGGCTTGATCCCCAGTGTGGGGCGTGCAGGAGGCAGCTGATCAATGATTCTCATCATTGATGTTTCTATCTCTGTCTCTCTCTCCATTCCTCTCTGAAATCAATATATTTTAAAAGAAGAAAAGAAAATGGGGCCTCCTTTGGGGTCTGAGAGGCAGCCCTGATTCTGCTAACTCATCCACAGAGAGTGTCACTGGGAGTGGGAGAATAAGTGAAACATTTCTGAGACTGAAGGACCACAACACCATCTACGGAAGCTTTGAGAGTGTGAGGGATGGAGGAGGCTGCCATGGGAGTCAGAGCTTCTGTGGGGAAGGGATGCACCCCAAGTGAGGAGACTGTCTCCAGGCTGACAGGAGGGAAAGGAGAAAGTGAGAGGTGGAAATCAAAGGATCTACAAAAAAACTGCACACATTAAAAAATCACAAAGCCCTTTAGCCCTCCAAAAAGAGAAAAGTAATTCATTTAAAAAAATACAAACAAACAAACAAAAAAAACCCTGCACTTCATGGTTTCAACAAAAGACTATGAATTTTAGCTGGGAAAATAATAAGCCAAGTCATAGTTTTACCATTTCCCATAAATACATCAGATGCTACTAGTTCAGAAAATATGAAAACAAACATAAAAAAGCAAAATCCATAAATAACCTCTGCTAAGAAGAAGAAAAAATACACACATTTTCATTAATTAAAATAATACCCCTAAGTATCAAGCACAAAATGGATAAAAACATAATAAAAAAGAAATTAGGTGCCATTAAATAGCCAATTGAAAATACTAAAGACTGTCTAAATTTAGAAATTTAAAAACTCAGAATATAAGTGAACATACAAAAGGAAAATCTATATACATAAGGAGGCGATATGCTAATTGGTCCCAACGGTGTGACCACTAAGGAGGAGGCTGCCTGCACATGCGTGTTAGGGCGTTGCTCCCGTAGACGGGGGTAGAAGAAGGGAGGCGCCCGGAGGAGGCCCTTGCCCAGGAGAGCTGGGGTGAGAGACCATAGCGCCCCCCTCACCAGTCCTTCACCGCCCCCGGCTCAGCTGCCTGGGGAAGGAGCACAGGCAGGAGGGGGAAGGTTTCCACACTCTTCTCCGGTGCCATGATGTGGTGTAGCCGCCATGTAGCTCTGGAGACAGGGTGGAAGTGGGGAGGCACCCGGAGAAGGCGGGACCAGCCCAAGGCAACTTGAGGGACTGAGGGTGGGGCTTGAAGTGGCCAGAGAAGGCCAGAGGGGTCAGGGGGCTGGGCCAGGTGCGCTGGAGCTCTGAGCGGAAAGGTTAGGGTGTCAAGGCAGGGTGGCAGGTGAGTGGGCAGGCCACGCGATTTTGCGCACTGGGCTTCTAGTGTAAAGTAAAACAAATAACAAAAATTGAAGAGAAAGACTAAATCATCTGAGAACTGAAGTCTGAGTTCCAAGATGAAGAGAGAATAGTTTTGAATAAAAGTCTAAACTGAGATTAAGAAGATTAATGAAAACAACTAAAGACTTAAAACCATAGAGGAAGTAATAAGGGCTACAGAGGAAGTAGAAGGTAGAGAAAATGGGTGCACACACACAAAGAAAATACCCAGCAAAGAATATCAAATTGGTATATATGTGGAACTGTTATTTAAAATAATGATATAAAAGTAAAATCTCCAAAAATAGAAGGGGATATAAAGATCTAACTATTCAATGGGTCCACAATTTACTTGAGAAGACAGACTGGTCAACACACCTTAGTAGAACTAATTTACATATGACCCTCTTTAAAAAAGAACCAGCTACATTGAGTGAAAGAACACAGGAGAGGAGCTGATTTTGCAGGAGCCTGTAGAAAGCAAGAGCACAGTAGAAAAACATGTCAAGACAGTCAAGGAAAGGGAGGCAGGTGCTCATGCTGAGAAAGGCAGCACCAGGGTTGAAGCTCCTCCCCGATCTGTACCCTCACCAGAGTTAGCCACCGTCTGACCCTATTCCCCGAGGTTAATTTTGCTTTTTCTGAGTCTACAGAATGCACTTTTATTTCTAGCTGTTTTTGCTCAACTCCATATTTGTGAGATTCATTTATATCTTTTTTGCAGCAATAATTTATTTTATTTTCATTGCTGATAGTAACACATGATTACACACTATTTTTTAATTTATTCTAGTGTTTATGAATATAGTTCCAAGTTTGGGGGTATTGTGAATAGTGCTATTATTTGTGCACCTGTTGTGTGGGATACATGTATCCCCTTGCTGCTGGGATACACTCAGAGTGGAACTGCTCAGTCACAGGAGACTCACCGAGGAGTTTCCTCAGAACTTTGACCAACGTGCACTTCCACCCGGGGGCACAGAGCTCTGCTCGCTCCAGCCAAGTGAGCAGTTGCACTTCCTTCAGGCTCCAGGGCATGCCCCTGATGGCTACAGAGATTGAACACCTTTCCTGCATGCACTTAGTTTGATTTTCTCTTTTTAAAAATGTTTGCAACTTTTACTCATTTTTAACTTGTTTTTTGATAACAAGAGTTATTTATATACTAGAGGCCTGTTGCATGAAAAGATTAATGCAATAGGCCTTCCCTTCCCCTGGCTGCTGGCACCGGTTTTCCTCCGGGACCCGGTACCCAGGCCTTTGCTCCAGCCGGAGCCGCTTTCAAGCCTTCACTGCTCCAGCCAGAGCTGCCTTCAAGCCTTCGCTGCTCCGGCCGGAGCCGCTTTCAGTCTTCGCTCCGCCACTTCATGCCTACATATGCAAATTAACCACCATTGTTGTTGGTGGTTAATTTGCATATCTTGCTGATTAGCCAATGGGAGGCATAGCGAAGGTATGGTCAATTACCATGTTTGTCTATTATTAGGTAGGATTGTATTTACAAAATATTAATAAAATAATTATCATAGGTATATTTATTTTCAATATACATGCAAATACATATAGTGAAACAATCTGTGGCTTCCCATTCTATGGCTTTGTTTCTCACAATCTTAATGATTATTATCATTTTTAATATATTTTTATTGATTTCAGAGAGAAGGGAGAGGAAAAGAGAGATATAAACATCAATGATGAGAGAGAATCATTGATTGGCTGCCTCCTGCATGCCCCCTACTGGGGATGAAGCCCGCAACCTCAGGCATGTGCCCTTGACCAGAATCGAACCAGGGACCTTTCAATCCACAGGCTGACATTCTATCCACTGAGCCAAACCGGCTAAGGCTTAGTGATCATTTTTTAATGATCATATGTTCTTAATTTTAATAAAGTTAACATCTACCTTTTTTGTATGTTTTCCATTTAATTAGGAGTGCATATATACAGGGTGTCCCCCCAGAAATGTATGTACACTTTAACAACTGAGAGCTCAATTTTGAAAATGAAATGTATTTTAATAAACACTGCCTTTATAATTATGCAAAGTTTATGTATACATTTTGGAGGATATCCTATTTCATGGCTTGGGCATGGGCTATATTTGGGTTTGTACTTATATATTTACATTATTGAATATTAAATTTACTCACATGACATAAAATGTTTTAAGTGTCCAGAGAAAAGTCTCATTTCTGTTTCTCATTTGTCCAATTTCCACATTCTCTGATAGATAACTACTATTATCCATTTCTTGTGTATCTTTCCGGATATACTCTTTATGTAGATCACACATAGGAATATGAGCATATTCTCCTCGTGTTTCTTTTATAAACATAAAGAAAACAGGTAAACATGGAGTGAAACCAGATAAGCATATATCTTGCTTTTCTGTTAAAACATCGAGGAGACCGCCCTGTTCAGTCCAGTTCTGTTGGAACCGTAATTTATGTGTATTCCATGTCGGCAGGCTTTCGCTACCACAGAAGCATTGTGACAAATACTCCCATACACGCATGCATTCCAGACGGAGGCACGCCTCCTTAGACCTGTCCCCTAGGGTGACATTGTGTGTCAAAGGACGGGTACATGGGTAATTTTGAGAGATATTGCCAAACTTTTCTCTACTGGGCTTATAAAGCCTGACTATCTAGTAGTGGAGGAAGCAAGTGAGCGTGCTCCCACAGCCTCACCAACACTGTCACCAAGCTTTATTCTTTTTGCTAATCAGATAGTGAAAGACCCATTTCAGTGGTTTTATCTTATGTGTCTATTGCATGCGTGAGGATAAGCCTTTTAATGGACTGACTTTGTAGAGCAGTTTTAGGTCCACAGTGAAATTGAGGAAATGGTACAGGGAGCTCCCATATACCTCTCCTTCCTCCCACAGCAGAGCCTCCTCCACCCTCAACATCCTGCCCTAGACTGCTGTTGTGCTGCCGTTGATGAATCTGCACTGAAACGACCTATCACCCAAAGGCCGTGGCTCACGGTAGAGTTTGCTCTCGGGGTGTACATGCTGTGAGTCCAGACAGCTGTCAGTGACATGCATCTGTGCCATCACAGTATCACACAGAGTAGTCACTGCCCCAACAGCCTCTGTGCTCTGCCGTTCATCTTCCTGCTCTTCTAACCTCTAACAACCACTGGTCTTTTTACTCTCTCCACAGTTTTGCCTATTCCAGAATGTCATATAGTTGAAATCATACTCTATGTAGCCTTTTCAAATTGGTTTCTTTCACTTACTGATGGGTATTTAATGTTCCTTCATGTCTTTCCATGGCTTGATAGCTCAGTTATTTTCAGTGCTGAATATTATTCCATTGTCTGGATGGACCAAAGTTTATTTATTCATTTACCTACTGAATGACAATGCTTCCAAATTTTGTCAATTATAAATAAAACTGCAATAAATATGTCTGTGCAGATTTTTCTATAGACATAAGTTTTCAACTCATTTTGATAAAAACCAAGGAATGCAATTGCTAGATTGTATGGTAAAGAGAATGTTTAGTTTTTGTAAGAGACTTTCAAACTTCCTTCCCAAAAGTGGTTGCAATATTTTCATTTCCACAGCAATAAATGAGGGTTTCTGTTTTTCTACATCTGTCAGCATTTGGTGCTATCACAGCTTTGAATTTTGGCCATTTGAATAGGTGTGTGGTGTTATAATTTGTAATTCTTTAATCATATGGGACGTCGAGCATCATTTCATATGCTTATTTGCTACCCATATATCTTCTGTCAGTTCTTTTGCTCATTTTTAATTAGGTTGTTTCTCATTGTTGAGTTTTAAGAGTTCAGGCCCAGCGGGCATGACTCAGTGGTTGAACATCAACCTATGAACCAGGAGATCACAGTTTGATTCCTGGTCAGGCCATATGCCTGGGTTTTGGGCTCGATCCTAAGTGTGGGGTGTGCAGGAGGCAGCCAATCAATGATTCTCTCTCATCATTGATGTTTCTCTCTCTCTCTCCCTCTCTTTTCCTTTCTGAAATCAATAAAAATATATTTTTAGAAAAGAGTTTTTTGTATATTGTGCATAACCATTGCTAATCAGACACTTCTCTTGCAAGTATTTTCTCCAATTCTGTGGCTTGTCTGTCTATATATATATATATATATATATATATATATATATATATATACACACACACACACACACACACACACACACACACACTAGAGGCTCGGTGCATGGATTCATGCAGCAGTGGGGTCCCCTTGTCCTGGCCTACAGAGAACAGGGTAAAACCAGCGCTCTGACATCCCCCAAGGGGTCCCAGATTGCAAGAAGGCATAGGCCAGGCCGAAGGACCCCACTGGTGCATGATGGAGGCTGGGGAGAGACTGCCGGAGAGCTCCAGGGCATGTCCGGCCTGTCTTGCCCAGTCCTGTTTGTGGCCAATTGGGGCCGCCTGGCTGGGGAGGGACCACAGGAGGTTGGCCGGCCAGGGAGGGGGCAAAGGGAAGGATCCAGGGTGTGTCCTGCCCATCTTGCCCAGTTCCAATCTGCCGGACCCCAGCAGCAAGCTAACCTACCGCTCAAAGTGTCTGCCCCTGGTGGTTAGTGTGCGTCATAGTGACTGGTGAAATGGTCAAATGGTCGGGCACTTAGTATATTAGGCTTTTATTTAAAGGATATTGAATAGCTATCTAATTCTTTTCTATGAACTGTCTATTCAAATCTCTTGATGGGCTTGGATTCTGGTGGAGAGACAGTGGCTTGTGGGTATTTCCAGAGGTGTAAAGGGAGAAACAGAATTGTGTGGCTTGGGGACAAGGGCTGGAGGGAGGACCACCATTGTTCCACGATTGGGCCATCCTCCTGCCCTGCTGACTGGCTCCATCTTTCCTGTGTTGTGCCCTCCCCCACACGGCCAAACTTGAATCTCAACATCTACATTTTTATTTTCTCACGGTTAGTGTCTTTTAAAAAGACAGTGTTAACCCAAGGTCAAGAAGATATTATCTTGTTTACATCTAGAGTCTTAATTAATTTTTCCAGCTTTCATTCGCATATACACCTTCAGTTCAGCTGGAAAGGATTTTTAATTTGTGGTGTAAGGTAGGGATTTTTTCTTTTCTTTCAGTTATAGCACAATTTTCTAAAAAATAAAACATTTGCCCCATTAACTACAATGGAACCTTGTCACAAGTCCAAGAAGTGTGTTTGTGTAGATTTGTTTCTAGACAGACACTTTTCTTTGTTATTGGCTTTATACATCTTTGTAAGAACAATGTTGAATATCTTGAGCTTTCTGTGTTTAAAATGTCTCCCCTGCAGTTTCAATTGCTTTAATAAGTGTAACACATTTCATATCATTTGTTTTGGTATATCCATAGCATAGAATATTATTCAGCAACAAAAAGGTATAAAATATTGATACAACAACAATCTGATAAGCTGAAAATTATTTTTTAAAATGTTTTAATTGAATTTTTTTTAGAGAGAGAAGAGAGGGGATGAGAGAAACATTGATGTTAGAGTGAAACACCAATCGGCTGCTTGCTGCAAGCCCCCCCACCAGAAACTGAGCCCCCAATCCAGGCATGTGCCCTGACTGGGAATCAAACTGACAACCTTTCAAGGCATGGGATGATGCCCAACCAACTGAACCACCCTGGCCAGGGCTGAAAATTATTTTGAGTAAGACTAACCAATACCAAATATTTACATATTGTATGGTCTTATTTATATAACATTCTGAAATGACAAAATTATAAAAATGGAGAGCTTACTAGTATTTTTTCCAGGGATTAAAAAGGGGATAGATGTAGGGGGCAATAGTTGGTGTGACTGAAAACAGGTAACCTAACATCTTTTCAGTTGTGTAAGTGTTCCATAGCTCGGCTGTATCAAAGTTGTTGTTCTGCTTGTCGATATTGTGTTATAGTTTGGCAAGATGTTATCATTGGTGAAAGCTGGGTAAAGGCTGCACAGGTTATCTCTGTATTATTTCTCATAGTAATAATTGCACATGAAACCACAATTATCTCAAAATTTTCATTGAACAAAAATTTAGAAAAGAAAAAAAAATAAAGTAATAAATTGAAAATAGATATTGTGTGCCCCAAGTGGGCTGGAGGAGGTGACACATCTTGAAGAACCAAGAATGCTTACAAACATGTTATCCTGTCATCTCAAACCCGAATAAAGGCCCAGGTAACCCGCATTTATCCCACATTGAGTTAGTTAATTAATACATCTTCACTGAATGGAATCTACATTTAACATAGGAAAAGCACAGAGAAGGTAATTTTCTTTAATTTCACTAACTATTGAGCTAAATGACTTACAAAGTAATCTTTCGCGTGATATTCATGAGATCACAACCCCAGGAACCCTCAGCAGTGAAAAGGGAGAGATGGGTATGAGCCTCACTGCTTGACAGTCACTTCACCTCTGAAACTCTAATATATTGTAGGTGTTAAATGAGAACCACAGCACCCTTCATAATGAAAAGTACAATTACTTTAAAGGTTAAATAAATATCCAGGTAAAATAAAAGTATTGATGCTGATGAACTTTTCAAGTGTAGAGATTATTGAGGAATTAAAGCAATGTTTTACCAGAGGAGATGGGTCCCTCCATGGTGTCACAGGAAATGAATTTCGGAGACAAGAGTCACCTGCACAGGAGGGTTTTAAGCACAGGATTTGTTGGAGGGAAAACAAGGGAAGGCTTAGGGTAGAAGAGGCAAAATCACAGTGATGGGAGCTTGCCTAGCCCAGGCTGCCTACACTCAGGAAAGGAAGTTACAGATGCGAAAGGAGGCTCCTTAAAGCCCCCGGCTTTCCTGGTTGTGGGTCTGGGGGGGAGGGGGGCTTAGAGTTTAGGAGAAAGGAAAGCAAAGATGTGGCCGGAGAGAAGGAGAGGCAGCAGGATGCAGATGCCTCACTAAAGAGGCGCTTCCCCGGCAGGCCCAGCAGCAGAACCGGTCCGCACAGCCGGTCTGCCCCAGACACACCGTGCAGATGCTCAGCCATGGCCACGTGAGTTACTCTGCCTCACTGCGGGAGAGGTCCAGTCTGGGGGCCACAGGGCCCGAGGGCAGTGCATCACCCGCACCCAAGGCTCTGGCAGGCAAGCGCAGGCTCTGATGCCAGCAGTGCCTTGGCCCACATTGCTGCCTAATAGAAACAGGGGCCTGTTAAGCTTCCTTGCACAGTCAAACCTCAGTTCCCATCTTGAAAAGTTCAATTCTCCACCAAATTGTTCATGGGAAAAATGTCTCAGTTGCTGACGGAAACTTCAGTTTTTGACCTGCAACCCTTTCATACTGATACCTTAGCACGCAGGACCAAACCGTCTCTCAGGCAACAAAGGAGAGAATGCTTTTGTTGCTGGCGAAATTGAAGATTAGCACAATTTTAAAAATAAAGAGGCCATCCAGAGTGCTAATGGCGCTAAAGGTGTGAAGTGCTCACAAAACAACAACCACAGGCACTTAGGAAATAGGAAAACGGTCCTTAAACCAGAAGCAGTTAGCCAGGGACTGCATTTCAGAAGCAGTGATGCCTGAAAGATCTAAGTTGCTGCAGACTGACCTGAAAGACACCCCTAGAACTAGGTTGGATAAATTTAAGAAAAGATATGTTTATAGATTAAACAGTGCATTACACGTGTGCTGTATAGAAGCGAGTTTAAAATGGAATCATGTGGGTCTGGACTAGATTAATTCCATTTACATTATGTCTGATGGGAAAATGATTCCATTTTCTAATGAACGGAGGTCTCACTGTATTTCCGTGGGCCTGGAGAGAGCAGGTTTTCTTTCAAACTATCCAACCCCTTCCTGGCTTCTCCCAGGCCTGCGTCCTGTCCTATGCCACCTTTCCCCCGATTTTGCCAGGCTTGTCTTCTCCCCTTTGTGTTGCCAGCTCGGCTTTTCCTGCCCGTGACCCCAGGGCAAGGCCTTCCCCTGAACACCTTCTCCCTCCCCTTGTTGGTGGGCCTGACGCCAGTGGAGCTAATCAGATACCTGCTCCTGATTGGTTCCCCCTCCCTTTTGGTTAATATCTCACTAACTGGCTACTATCACAAATGTGATATATTATAAACTTCTAAATGTTTAACCATGTATTTCTTTAAAATTTTTTAATTTTTTTTTTTTTTTTTAGAGAGGGAGGAAAGAAGAGGGAGGGAGAGAGAGAAACATCCATGTGAGAGAGAAACAACAATCGACTGCCTCCTGCACACCCCTTGCAGGATCAAGCCCATAACCGGGCATTTGCCCTGACCAGGAATTAAACTGGCAATCTTTTGGTGCATGGGACAACACCCAGCCAACTGAGCCGCACTGGCCAGAGCTAAACCATGTATTTCTTATGTCTTTTTTGGGGGGACAGAGGAGTGTTGCTATGTGTGACAGTATTAAATAAATGAAGAAATTAATTATCATACTTGTACCTAAAACTATTTTATTTTTTAAAATATATTTTATTGATTTTTTACAGAGAGGAAGGGAGAGACAGAGAGTTAGAAACATCGATGAGAGAGAAACATCAATCAGCTGCCTCCTGCACAGCTCCTACTGGGGATATACCCGCAACCAAGATGCATGACCTTGACTGGAATCGAACCTGGGACCTTTCAGTCCACAGGCTGATGTTCTACCCACTGAGCCAAAAACGGTTAGGGCCATAAACCTATTTTAATTGACATTACTATGACACTTAAGGGAAATTTTATTAGCAAGCCCTTTGTAAACATAGTTATGCAAAAATTGTACCATAAAAATTAATTAACAGCTATTTTATTCAATTATATAACAATCCAGAGTTCAGAAAAAACATACATTTAAACTACCCAAAGGTTAAAGATAGTAGCAATAACAGAGAATTATTTTATGAAGAAACCAAAACTCTGCCACCCTGATGCTCCTTTGGGAGTATATTGATTTTAAGCTGTTATTATTAAGAACAAAAGACTCAAAACAACATTTACCCCTCCCCCGTTTTTTGCCCAAAAGATTCAAAGAAAACCAGTTGGGAAAGGAGATCTTAGCATGTTCACCTTAGCTACCTTGACCTACGTGTGGGAAACAGAGGGCTTCAGGCAAGGCCTGTTGGCTGGGTAGCCCTGTGTCCCATTGTTTCCGAGTCCCCTGGCACAGATGTTCCTGTCATGGGTGTTCTGCTCTTCCGCCAACCACCTGTCAACCTCCCACTCTCACTTCTGAAATCTGATACTCCGCTTCCCTTTTCTCCTTTTTCTAAAATGTCTTTTATACTGAATGTTGCCTCACTGTCTTTGGAATGCTTATGGATGCATCATGTCCGTGTGAATCCCTGATGCACATGTATTAAACTTTGATTTCCCCTGTCAGTCTGTCTCTGTTAATTTGGTTAATAGCCCAGCCAGAATAACTTAGAAGGTGGGAGGAAAAGTATTAATATTTTTGGCCCTCATAGTTGCATGCTCATATTTATTGTTAAAGGTCAGGAAGTTTGTGAAGATTTGAAGATTGTTCTTGGATTATTAATACCATAGAATCATCCTATCTAATAAAAGGGTGATATGCAAATTAACCATCACTCTGTCACAAAGATGGTGGTGCCCATAGCCACAAGATGGTGGTGCCCAGTCCTCTCAGCCCTGCCGGAGTCCCCCAGTCCTGGGGGTTTGCCGATGAGAGCGGGCAGCGTGAGTGGCCTGGCAGATTGCTTACTTCATCACCGTGGCAACAAGGCAAGCATTCCACCTTGGCCTCTGGGCAGCAGGCATGGAGTGGCCGGGTGGGGGGCGGGGGAGGGCAGGGGGTAAACACTTCCGTCATTGCCCCAGCAACGAGGCAAGAAGTCCATGCCCAGCTGCAGATGGGCCGATGGGCCGCAGAGAGCCTCTAGGCAGCGGGCATGGAATGGCCAGGCCTTGCAGAGAACTACTGGCACACTGGTTCATGCACAGTTATAATTAACTAATAGTTCATTATAACTATGTGTGCATGTGTGTGTGTGTGTGTGGGGGGGGGGTGATAGTAATTGCAGTCAGGTATTTGATCCAAGATTTATTTTGGTGCATAGATGTGTGTTCACTCACATGCATTGTTGGTCTCTATATCAGCACCTAGTTAAAGAATACATGGTTATGAATACTGGGATATGAATGATTTTTCTTTTAATATATTAATAGTTACATATAGCATACATATTTTGAAAACAATAAGGACTTTTGATTGGCAATGCAGGCACGGAAGACCACATAAAATAGATTTTAATGATATCAAATATAAGAAACATGAAATGAAACTCCAGAGACAGCAACAATAGTCCCAAAGACTAAAGCCAAATGCATATATGGTGTGTATGCATGTGCCTGTGTTAATTAGCTCACGTGTGTGAAGGCCTACACCAGCCATGGGCAAACTACGGCCCGCGGGCTGGATCCGGCTGTTTGAAATGAATAAAACTAAAAAAAAAAAAAAGACCGTACCCTTTTATGTAATGATGTTTACTTTGAATTCATATTAGTTCACACAAACACTCCATCCATGCTTTTGTTCCGGCCCTCCGGTCCAGTTTAAGAACCCATTGTGGCCCTCGAGTCAAAGAGTTTGCCCACCCCTGGCCTACACTCTAGTCTAGGGTTTTAAATTCCTCATTTGTAAATTCAGACAAGGTTCCCAATATTCTAATTCTTTGCTATTTATTATAACTTTATAACAACTTGTTTCTATTCCTATTTTGCATAGTTGATTCTACACCATCAACTCTAGCTCTCTCAATCTAATCTTCTGAATTCTGAACTTCATCTGTTTCTGCATATTTGAAAAGTTATGTATTCCTAATGTAAATGATAAGATTTTTGGTCTGATCCGTAAGTGTGGAATTTCTACTTTCTACTTTTAAACTGTCTAAATGAAATTTGGAAGAATATTTGTTTTGTTTAATTATTTGGGTTTCTGTTGCAAGTTTTCTTACAACATTTTTACATGTACTGCATTACTTGATAGGTATATTTGGAGAATGAAGTGCGATCTCCACATAACATGTCCCTCTTTTTGAGCTTTACAAGTCACAATGGACAGTTTAATTATATTTCCACTACCATTTAGATATATATTTATTGATTTTTTAGAAAGAGAGGAAGGAGTTGGAGGAGGGGAGAGAGAGATAGAAACTTTGATTGGTTGCCTCCCCTACATACCCTGACTGGGACCAAACTGACAACCTGGGCATGTGCCCTGACCAGGAATCGAGCTGGTGAACTTTCTGTGCACAAGAAGATCACTCAAACAACTGAGCCACAGCAGCCAGGGCTATTCCCACTGCCTTTTAAGTTAGCCCATGTCTCCGCCTCACCTCAGAGCTTCTGATCATCCTATATAATAAAGCAGTAATATGCAAATTGACCATCACACGCTCCCACAAGATAGCTGCCCCCATGTGGGCACAAGATGGCCAGCAGGGGAGGGCAGTTAGGGGCAACCAGGCCTGCAGAGGAGGGCAGTTAGGGGTGACCAGGCTGGCAGTGAAGGGCAATTAGGGGTGACCAGGCCAACAGGGAAGGGCAGTTAGGCGTTGATCATGCTGGCAGGGTAGTGGTTAGGGGGTGATCAGGCAGGCAGAAGTGGTTAGGGGCAATCAGGCAGGCAGGCAGGCAGGTGAGCAGTTGGGAGCCAGCAGTCCCAGATTGTGAGAGGGATGTCTGACTGCCTGTTTAAGGGATCAGGCCTCAACCAGCAGTTGGACATCCCCCAAGGGGTCTCAGATTGAAGAGGGTGCAGGCTGGGCTGAGGGACAACCCCCCCCCTGCAGTGCACAAATTTCATGCACCGGGCCTCTAGTTCTATATAAAGTTACAAGAGTCATCTTCCTTTAGCCCTGTCTTCAAATTGACAGTCTCATGTGTAAAGGCCCCTAGTGTTGCCACTGCCTAAAAATATCTCAAATGTTATCCTAGAAATCAGTCCCATTTTGCCTTGCATTTAATTAGCTAATGTGAAGGAAATGTTTATTAACCCACAGCTGCATATCATACTTTTAAAGATTCTCCTGAATGAAATTGAAAGTAGATGTTTCCCTAACATTTCTGTTGATCTAAGTCTTGTGTGAACTGGAATTCAAATCAGCAATTTTCCATAATACTTTTTTCTCAGTTTAATTAATCTTTGCCATTACCCTCTGTAATTATTATTTGCATCTTTATACTAGATGTTAAAGCTTACATGTGGATCTAAAGTTACCCTGTGCACCATGGAGGCAAGGAAACCAGTTTTCACAATATGGGGGACATTATACAGCAATATAGTACCCGATGAATAGTTTCCTGAGTAATTTGAAATAATGATTTCAGTATTACTGCACCGAACAATGTGATGCTCTGGTCTTGTGTGGCTAGAAGAGCGATCCTAGACTGTCCTACTGAGTAAGGAATCACAGTGTTGCTGTACAGTAGGTTCTCAAAAATATTAAATATAATTAATGTTTAGATTTCCAATATAGCAGACCAAATGTCTATTTTATCTTGACTTGCCATTTAGAGAAACTTTAAAAATATATTCAATCCTATAGAAATAATGCAAAAGTTAAGTTTTTTCATCTGTAAGTTATGTGCCCCAAATCAATATATCACTTTTTGCTTTTCAAAATATTTTTATCTGTACAGTTACTGTGATACACACAGAAATTTTGAGCCAAATAATTTGGGAATTCAAGTTATCCTCTTTTCACAAATAAAAATAAAAAAAACTGGCTTCTAATCTATTGCCAATGATAAGAATAAGTAAAATTATTTTCTCATTCTGAATTATATCTTTTTTCTTACTCAGCTATTTTAAAATAGAGTTTTAGAAGAAGCTCTACTGAATCTCTAAACTGTTTGGGAGGTTAAAAAATATTAATAACTTTTCTCCCACCTTCTAAGGTTTTCTGGCCAGGCTAATAAATTAACAGAGAAAAATTAACAGAAGAAAATCAAAGTTTAATACATGTGCATGAGAAATTCACTAGACATGATAAAGCCATAAATATTCTAAGACAGTAAGGTAAAATGTGTATATAAGATATTTTAGACAAAGAGGATAAGAAAGGGAATGGGTGTTGGGTTTCAGAAGTGAGAATGGGGGGTGCGAGAGGAGAGGGTCTCATCTCCCTCAGTTGTTAGTAGGAGTGGATTTCTTACACTGCCCCAAGAAAAAGAATGTCTGAGACTTGTTTGGGAGGATGTAATATTGAAGAACACTTTATTTTTTGTGGAATCAAAACCTGAGTTTCAAGGTTTCATTTCCCTCAGCCAAAATTCCATCTTGCCTTTAGCAGGGCTAAAATCAGTGCCTGGGTGCAGAATGTCCTTCCCATATCGGCCCAGTCCATCCAGCATAAGGGTAGCTCAATTTGCTTCACTGCAGCCTGTCAGTTTCTTGTGTGTGGGGACCACATGTCCACATTGCTATGGAGGAAACACAGGCGAATTCAAGGAAGCTAGGAGCAAGCCAAGAGCACAAGGTAGAGAAAACTTTGTTTAGGAGTTTATGCATTACCACATTTTTGTACACTTGCAGTGGCCACGACCATTTTGGACAATGATCTTTGTTCAAAGGTGCGACTGACAGAAAAGTACCTGCCCTCTGTCACTCAAACTTTGCTGGCATGCCTCTATCTTCCCTTTGTTGGATCCCTTCCACCATGTTTTGTGGGAATCAGCTGTAGTTCCCTGGGGAGTGCAGTCGCAGCTCCCTGGTGAAGCTGCCCAAATGGCATGCCTGCAATGTCTGGCTCCCTTTGCTCTTTTTTTTGTTATTAATAACTAGCTAATTACAACAGCATCACAGGTAGTTGAGAAAGAGTGGAACACACATGGCAGAAAAATTCCCCTGGGAGACTCAGAAACAGCAGGTCACAGTTGGTAGCGAGCTAACAGGCAGCTTCCTGAAGCTTTCCTATTTACCACACTTAACTCAAATTACTCGAAGGTGACCATCCTAAGATCTCCTTCCTGAAACAGGTTTCTCTGTTTGAATATTTTGGGCAGGAAAGGAGGAAAGGTGAATGGTTCTTTGGAGTCTAATTTCTATTTAATAAACAGCTTAAAATCAGTATCCCCAAAAGCAGCTTCAGTGTGGAAGAATGTTGGTCCCTTTACTGTATACACTTCTTTTGATATAATGCATTTATTTGAATTTTTTCTGTATTTTAAATAATTAGAATCACCCTAGCTTGTTTGGCTCAGTGGAAAGAGCTTTGGCCTGTGGACTCAATGGTCCTGGGTTCGATTCCTGTCAAGGGCACAAGCCCAGGTTGCAGCCTCTGTCCCCAGTAGGGGGTGGTGCAGGAGGCAGCCAATCAATGATTCCCTCTCATCATTGATGTTTCTATCTCTCCCTCTCCCTTCCTCTCTGAAATCAATAAAACTACATTAAAAAAAAATAGAATCAAGTGTTCTAGAATAATAAGGTACTTTTTATTGTACCATAAAGTCATAATCGGGTCTTCTAACTCTTCAATTCAAAAATTTATTGAGAATTCAAATTAAGTACAAGATAGAAGAAAATGTTCTTGCTCCAATGCATATTATATCCAATAAAGCAAAACATACAAGCATCTTGGAAAATGGTGAAGTTTTTATGAAGTATAGTAAATGGAAAGTAATTTGCAGTATGTATTTCTTATTACTAAGCCAAGATATAAAAATGTCTATGAAATTCTCTATAAGAACTTACCTAAATTGATTTATTTAATGAACATTAAACAAAAGTGACATTCATCAATTCACTACTGACCAGTAACTACTACACTATTACTTACTTGTTATATAAAATTGCAAGTTTCTCCTTTGTTCAAGACACATAATAAAAACACTTTAAGCAAGAATAACTTATTTTCAGAATGGTAGATGTGCCCTGAAAAAATCAAGGAAACATCGAAAACCTGTTAGCATCGGTAGCTTACTAATTTGGGAGGGGGGGGCAAATGTCAGGACAGCATCCCATCGAGCTTGCTGGTGAACAATAGAATAAACAGACTTATTCACTCATGGCCTCGCAAACTTACTCCTGGGAATGGACAGGAGAATCTCCCTGGAAGCGCCAACCAGGTACTGAACTCCCAGAGGGAGGAGGAGGGGACATTCCTCTGCTGGGACCTGTGCAGTAGAAACCAGATGCCTTGACCCACCCCCTGGGCATGCACAGTGAGAGGCAGGTGATGACAGAGAGGGGCAGGGCCTCGCCTGGGGGAACTGGAAAGGTAATCAGGTTGGATAGAGGGCAAAGAACCCCAACAGGCCCAGGCAAAGGGTTTGCTAAGAGGAGGGTCTGACTCAGGCCAGGGAAAATTCAGAAAATTGGGTGGATGGTTTGAATGGACTTAACTGGCACCTATGTCCCCAAAGGTGTGTTAATTCCCTTAACCTCAAATAAAATCTTGCCATCATGTTTAACTTCTCCACATGCGTGCCTTTTGAAATCATCTTCTCTCAACATCACAAAAGAACTCCTTTTCACCAGTAAAAATAACTGCATTCACAGTTTGGCAACATATTTCAATTACTTTTCATTAATAATTTCGTAATTCACTAATATCCCCCCTCTGCCCCCAAGAAAAATAGTGCTTCAGATAAATGTCAGTCATTTAGTAGTAACTCGCTTTTTAAGGCTTAGTGGTAGATATGTTTGTTAACATCCTGTTATTTTCCCATATTTTTTTATCCATGTTTAAAATTTAAAAAATAGAAAGTAAGAAAATTTCAAGAAAGTTATGATTTTGAATATGTTCGAAAATTATTCTGATAATGAAAATAATCAGAAATGATAAGTATTCAGTTGGCATTTCTTAATTTATTTTGACAGCTCAGAATATATGACATTTTCACCGAGTCAAGTATCTGATTGTTATGGCTGAGGGCTGAGTATTGGGACAGCTGACAAGGAGCAGTTGGAATCAGCTCTGAAAGGTGGGTGACTCATGAAAGCACAAAACAGCGAGAGCAATAAATGATGCCCAATTTACTTTGACCACCTGTCAAATGCATAATTGGTCCTAGTATAGTCATCTTAATTTTGTAAAAAAAACCACCTGTTTTTCTCAATTCACACCAGTCTGGGATAAAACTAGTGTCACAAGAAAAGTTTTAAAGTATTTTTATAACATAAAGAAGAGTTGTAATATTAAAAATTCTTAATAGGAAAAATACCTCTATAAATAAGTCACTTGTAAGAAAGATGTCAATAAAATATATTTAAATTATTTTCAATGTCATTTACAATTAAATTAAAAAATAAAGTGAGATAATCTTATGAATCCTGAGAAGAAGAAGAAGAAGAAGAAGAAGAAGAAGAAGAAGAAGAAGAAGAAGAAGAAGAAGAAAAGGAGAAGGAGGAGGAGGAGGAGGAGGAGGAGGAGGAGGAGGAGGAGGAGGAGGAGGAGGAGGAGGAAGAGGAGGAGGAGGAGGAGGAGGAGGAGGAGGAGGAGGAGGAGGAGAAAGGGGAGGTGGAAGAAGAGGAGGAGGAGGAGGAGGAGGAGGAAAGAAATGCCTTACTAAGTAAGGCTCCTGGTGGCTAACTGGGTTCAAATTTTTAAAGAACAGAGCCCAGAAGCCATTTCTACACAGAGGCCTCTCAGGAAAACTGCACCTCAGGAAGAAGCCTGCACTAACCTGCTGCCTCCAGGCTGAACTGTCTGCCTTCCCTGTGCACCTGTCATCTGAGCAGCCCTTATGAAGGAATTCCTGAATCCTGTTTCAACCAATAGGACTGAGGTTTTTCCTATCCAATCAGAGCTGTGCACTGTCCACCAATCAGAGTGGATCTATCCTGACGAATCAGGACAGTAACTTTTGGACCAATCAAACTGCAAGGATTTGGAGTTCTTATTTGTAAAAGGACAGACCAATCAGGGACCAGGAGTGGGGATGCCTGTCCATATAAGTCAGCTCCTTTCTGGCTTGGGGAGCACGTTCCCTTTCCATTGATGGTTGAAGACTGCGTCTCCCTGACTGAGCGTCACACTGAAGATGTCTCACAGGAACAGAGCTGCACAGGCCAGAGCAGACTGACACACAGCAAAGCAGACCAGAGCAGGATGGAGCAGACCATGGAGTGAACCTGGCTCCAGGGCCCCTGGCCCCAGAACTGTTCCACAGCTGTGCTGCTTCCACAGCCATGCACTGTCACAACTGAGCTGTTTTCCACTGCACCCCAAATCGGGAATTCCTGTTGGCCTTAAATTGACAGCAATGACCATCACAATGCAAGGATGATATCAGAATTCATTGAAAGTTCTAGAAACAATTTTTGTTGTTAATCCTCACCAGAGGATTTTTTTCCATTGATTTTTTAGAGAGAGTGGAAGGTAGGAAGAGAGACAGAGAGAGAAACATTGATGTGAGAGAGATACATCAACTGGTGGCCTCCTGCATGTGCCCTGACCAGGGCTGGAGATCAAGCCTGCAACCAAGGTATGCACCCTTGACCAGAATCTAACCCAGGACCCTTCAGTCCATGAGCCGACACTCTAACTCCTGACCCAAAACAGGTAGGGCTGGAAAATAAATTTCATACGTGAATAGTGGCATTTAGTAAACATAAATCAGGATTCAGAACTGGGTTTATTTGCTAACTTAGTAATTATATTTTTGATATCCTATATAATAAAAGCCTAAGTGGTGTCACACCCTCATGCAATGTCATCACAAGATGGCCAAAAGATGGCCTGCAGGGGAGGGCAGTTGAGTGCGATCAGGTAGGCAGGGGAGCAGTTAGGTGTCAATCAGGCTGGCAGGGGAGCGGTTAAGGGGTGATCAGGCTGGCAGGCAGAAGTGGTTAGGGGCAATCAGGCAGTCAGGCAGGTGAGCGATGAGGAGCCAGCAGGACCTGATTGTGAGAGGGATGTCCCACTGACGGTTTAGGCTCAAACTGGCAGTCGGACATCACCCAAGGGGAACCAGATTGGAGAGGGTACAGGCCGGGATGAAGGACACCCTCCCAGTGCATGAATTTCATGCACCTGGCCTCTAGTTTATTATAAGGAAGTAATCATAGAAGGGCACAAAGGCCTATTTAAAATAGTAAATCTCCTTTAACTTAAAGTAATGACAATTTTTAAAAATCCCTAAATTTCCATTAGCAGAGGTTTAGTTATATAAATTATGGTATATACATATTATTTGATTGTTAACCTTGTTTTCAAAAGAATATTTATTGACATGTTTTCATTATACAGCTATTTTTTTTTTAAATGCCACAAATGCCATACACAGTAACACCTATTAAAGCAATAGACTTAATAAGGTTTGGGGAAGTGGCTATATATAGCAAATGTCAATGCCGGGCTTGACAAAGGAAAACATAATACTGTCATAAAAATTTCAGAAACTTTTTAATATATAGTTTAGTTTCTTTTATTTTAGAAAAATTTTACATGTACAGAAAAATTCCAAAGATAGGACAGAGTTCAAATATATCCCATACCCAGTTTCTTCTATTATTAACAATTTACAATAGTGAGACACAATTGTCATAATTAATGAAACAACACCGATGCCTTATTAACTCAAACCAGAGCTTTTTTCAGGTTTTATTAGTTTTTACCTAATATCCTGTTTTTCTGTTCTATGATTCCATCCTGAATATCAACTTACATCTAGTTGTCATGTCTTCATAGGCTCCTGTGGGGTGTAACATTTTCTCAGATTTCCCTTGCTTTTGATGACGTTGACAGGGTTGAGGAGTGCTTGTGAGGTTTTCTTGTAAGATGTGCCCAAATTGGGATTGGTCTGTTTTTCTCATGATTAGGCTGTGGTCATGGGGTTTTGGAGGAAGATCACAGAGGAAAAGGGTCATTTTCTGACACCTTCTCAAGAGTGCCCTCTATCTACATGAGCTGTGACTGCGGTGCCCACCTTCATCCCCAGCAGGGCCAGTGCTTGTCAGGGATCTCCATGAGCTGTGACTGCGGTGCCCACCTTCATCCCCAGCAGGGCCAGTGCTTGTCAGGGATCTACATGAGCTGTGACTGTGGTGCCCACCTTCATCCCCAGCAGGGCCAGTGCTTGTCAGGGACCTACATGAGCTGTGACTGCAGTGCCCACCTTCATCACCAGCAGGGCCTGTGCTTGTCAGGGACTAGGAAGCACCTGCAGTTTCTCCTGACCCACGCTCTCCTCCTTAGCAGGAAGTCACTATGTGCAACCTGCATTGAGAAGCAGGCTTTTGTCTCTTCTACCTGATTTATTTACTTCACCCAGCGATTTTCAACCTTTTGCATCTCATGGAACACGTAAACTGATTACTAAAATTCTGTGGCATATCTAACATATATTTTTTTTGCTGATCTGACAAAAAAAAAGATATAATTTTGATTCATTCACACCCGATGACTATTGTTGTATTGGCTGTTGTCATTTTTTTGTTTGAAAATCCAAGAGAAAAAAAGTCATATTTTTGCATGTTTAAAAAATATTGTGGCACACCAGTTGTAAACCTCTGATTTAATCATTTACTTATACAGTATGAATGGCTGGATATTTATTTTATACTTTGGATTATAATAAAATTCAATGTATTATATTGCTCAAATTGTTTCAGCTCTGGCCTTGATAAGCTCTTACGCACTTTGACAAATCCCATCAACATAAGTTGCTTGACCTTCTGGCCCACACTTCAACATGCTCCATGATCATCTTACTCATTTCCTGTCCCGGTTTTAGAATAAGCCATTTTTCAAGGATCCGGGTTCTTTTTATTGGGTAATAGTATTAGAAAACAAGATCTGGGTGCCGGAAATACTTGTTGCAAATGAGTTACCATTGCCTCTATGCCCTCACAGTTGACTGAACCCAGAAAAGTGAGCATGTGTTCTATAACCAAGCTATATAAACATTTATAAATATTTTCATATATGTATCTCTATATTATGGGGATAAGTTACTAATGATATTTCTAACACTAATCCAACACCATATATACAATAATAAGTATGTATTATTTATATATGTATATGAATAATTATATTCTTATCCCCTTGCTTATGTAGGCTTCCACTCCAACAGTGAAATCTGTGTTACTCCACCCAGCAACCATTTACATAATCTTTCAATTCCAGTGTACATGTAGAGTAGTTCTAGCAGAATTAGCCTGTACCTTCATGACAAGCACTGTCATTGATGAAGGTATCTATGTACAGTTGGTTTGCCTTTAATCTTATAGACACCATTCATTACCAGTTACTTAAGTCAGCACATTTTTCTAAACCTTTCAGTGATATTGAAATATATCTGTACTAGAGGCCCGGTGCATGAAATTCTTGCACTCAGGGGGGACCCTCAGCCCTGCCTGTGCCCTCTCACAGTCTGAGAGCCCTCAGAGGATGTCCGACTGACAGCTTAGGCTTGCTCCCCATGATTGGACCTAAGCCATTGGACATCCTTAGCACTCCCATGGAGGTGGGAGAGGCCTTCTGCAGAGGCCTCTGTGCTCACCAGCCATGAGCCTGGCTTTTGGCTGAGTGGCGCTCCCCGTGTGGGAACTCACTGACCATAAGGGGTCAGCTCCTATGTTCAGCGTCTGCTCTCAGGTGGTCGGTGCGCATCATAGTGAACAGTTGCTCTGCCATTTGGCCGATTTGCATATTAGTCTTTTATTATATAGGATGCTACTAAATTGTCACATTTTGTATTCCATCCTGAAATCCTCTGATCTTCAAAAGATAAATATTTTAAATTTACTTACAACAAGATTAACTATGTGTTCTATAAAGTTCTATGGGTTCTGGAAAATGCATTGTGTCATAGCTACCATTACAATATCATATAGCGTACTTTTACTACCCTACAACATTCATGTGTTTAATCCTCCCTCTTCCATCCCAAATGCTAGAAACCATGGGTATTTTTACCATTTCTATAATTTCATCTTTTCCAGAATGTCATAACCTGGTGGGATTTCTGGAAGTAAAATCCATGAAAGAGTTGGTGCCACCTCAAATTGTGGACAGAGTGGTCCAAATGCAATTTCAACAATTTTTTCCGAAATTGCCATCAAATTCTTATCAGTGGATTAGAGGCTCAGTGCACAAAATTTGTTCACTCAGGGGGATTACTTCATCTCGGCCTGCACCCTCTCACAGTCTGGAAGCCCTAAGGGGATGTCCGACTGATGGCTTAGGCCCGCTGCCATGGAGGCGGGAGAGGCTCCCACCACTGCCGCTGTGCTTGCCAGCCATGAGCCTGGCCTCTGGCTGAGCGGCACTCCCCGTGTGGGAGCATACTGACCACCAGGGGGCAGCTGCTATATTGTGTGTCTGCCCCCTGGTGGTCAGTGTGCATCATAGCTACTGGTCATTCCTCTATTCAGTCGATTTGCATATTAACTTTTATTATATAAGATTAGAAGCCGGGCGCATGAAAATTTGTGGGGGAGTGGGAAAAGCCACAGTCTGGCCTCCCTCTGCAGGAAACAACTGGCAGGCCAATCAGGGGACAGTGAGCGGCAGCCCCGTCCTCCCCAATTACCCTTTCAGCGCCACTGGTCACCACTGCCCCCCCCACCAATAGCCATCCTCTCCCTCTGCCCGCTGGCTCATGCCTTGGATGGCCTGGCACCACCTGCTTGCCAGCCCCACCCCACCACTGACTAGTCGTTCCGCCATTCGGTAGATTTACACATCACACTTTTATTACATAGGATGGTTCTAGCAGTGTCTCTCCAGGCAAGCAGGTCTCCATTGGGACGTTCCAGATTTGCGTTGCAATCCAGATTTTGGTGAGGGAGAGGCATTTGCCCAAAAATTTCAGGTTTCTCATGATTCTAGGAATAGTTATTGATTTTTCATTTTTTCAGTTTTACCTTGATGTAAAGATGGGAGTGAAGAGTCCTAAGCTCTTTACACATTAAAATTGAAACTGAAAGTTTTAGGGGCTTTCAAACTTTTAAGTAAAATTGTAGAAACTTAGCCATGGCCGGTGTGGCTCAGTTGATTGGCATATTCCCTTATACTGAAAGGTTGAGGTTCAACTCCTGGTCAGGACACATGCCTGGGTTGCATGTTAGACTCCTGGTTGGCGGTTCGGGGAGCTGAGGGGGGAGGGGGTGCAGGAGGTAGCCAATTGATGCTCTGTTGTTGCATAGATGTTTCTCATGCCCTCTCACTTTCTCTCTCTCTAAAAATCAATAAAAATATATTTTTTTAAAGGGTAAAGACTTTCTCAGATATATGGATTTAAAATGTTAGAAGAGGTCTGGATTATTAATGTGTTTGTGTGTCTCTTATACTAAGGTGGTAATTAAAGCTAATGATGTGTATAAGATTGCCTGGGGGAGCCTATTAGAATAGGAACCAGGGTCAGGCAAGTGTCAACATTTAATAGCCAAGTAGAGGATGGACCAGCAGAGGTCCTAGGGCACCTAGCATTTTTAAGAGAAAATAAGAATGTTGTGATTACACAATGGAAAATGTTTTCACAAGAGACAAATCATACGAAGATTGAAAAAGATAGCTATTTAATTAGTAGCTTAGTGGTATTTGGTAATATTGGAATTATTTCAGCAATGTGTAGTGGTGGCTATTATGTAATGGTTAATGAATCAGTGGGGAAGAGTAAATGTGAAGTTTTTAAAATAGATCACATTTTAGAGATTGGAGATAATTTATATATTTAAATTTGTTGGAAAGAATATATTTGAGGAAATAGATATGATAATATAGAAGAGAAAGATTGTGATCAATAATTTAAGTGGGTAGAGTTAATAGTGTAAAATTAGGACTATGAAATCACAGATGATAAGAGAGAGGAACACATTTATATATATGGAAAAATGTACCTAAATATATTAGCAGAGATTGTTTCTGATTGGTGGGATTTCCTGATTTTTTTTCTTGGACTTATTTTGTCAAATCATCTAGCACTGATCATATGCTAGCTTATAGTTAGAGGGGAAAGGTGACAAAACAACAGTAACAAAAAATATATAACAATAACCAAGACTCCTCTCTAGATTTCCTCTGACTGGAAACTGCATGGGTGATAGTCTGCGTTCCTAATTTCATGTGATTTACATCCCAGGAAAGTAAACGTTAATGCATATAGAATATCTTAATGTAAGGTAATAAATACCAACTGAGGGTTACATTTGAGGCTATGAAAATGGCCATATTTTTCAAGCAAAAGATTTTTATGTAATTTAAGTGCCCTATCCATGACACAAAGAGTAGCATCATTAACTTTGGTAATTGTTATTTTGGAGAAATTATTTATTTTTATGGATGTTCAAAGAATGAGGCTGTCCTTGTCCATTCCTGCCTATTGATTTGTTCCTCAGCTGACTGACAAGAGGGCCAAAGAGCATCCAAACACTGTGAAGATACTGCTATGTTTATTCATTCTGAGTAGAATTGACGGCTGCAGAATTTGCTGGCCTTATTCAAAGTCCTGTGTTCACATAATCGTTTACACATAAGCTCTGCCAGCCAACTTATTTTTCCTTTTTCAACTAAAGTTCATGTATCTGGAGCTTACTAAAAAAAACAAAGCTATGAGACTGTGAGATGAGATTTTCCTATCAGTGACCAACGAAAGCATGAATAAACAAATTTTTGTTTATACAATGCTTTTAATAAACATGATTTTAACAATAAGAGAAAACTTTGGCTGTCTTTCTTAGATCCTTAGTTTGTCTAAATTGTATATTTACTAAGATGGTAAATTATATATAATTACCAAAAACAATGATGGTAACCCGAAGTCAGGCTTTCCTTATTTTTGGATTTGGTTATTGCTAGAAGGATTGCATTTTTTTCACTTCCAAATTAATTTCTAACTAGAGGCCCGGTGCATGAAATCCATGCATGGGTAGGGTCCGTAGGCCTGGCCGGCAATCACGGCTGATCTGTGGAGTGGGGTGACCAGCAGGGAGATCAGGGGCCTCCCCGCGGGCACCCGCCTTGGTTGGCCTTAGGCCTGCGGGCTTGGGGAAGCTCCTGCATTGAGCATCTGCCCCCTGGTGCTCAGTGCACATCGTAGCGACTGGTCGTTCTGCTCGATGTTCCACCGTTGGGTCAATTTGCATATTAAGCTTTTATTATATAGTATATACTACTATTTACATATGTGTTCCAGGTATTGGTAACAGTGACTATTAGAATGTAGAAAATATTTTTCAAACATTAATATCTTCCATTCGAACTAAGAAACTGATATATCCAAGGCGACTTTGTTCACAGATTTCTATGAGAATATTTGAAAAGTCTGATGATTTGCTCAAAGTCTTTCACTATGACCTCTCCTTTCCAAAATAAACCAACTTCCCTGCCTGGAGTTGAGATTCTTTGTAATTTGAAAAGAAATCTCCACCCCAGCATTGTTTATCACCATTTCCTTTCTCCTGTGAGATTAACACCAAATTGAACTCAATCTCAGGCCCTCTGGGAATTGTCACACATATTGTGATAATAAGTTACAACTGATGCAAATTTACTTCATAATTAAGGAAAGCTTGGATCTCAAGATCTGAGCCCCAGCATTCACATATCAAAATTAGCATGTTAACAGAATGAGATGCAGCAACAAATTCAAATGACTTTATTAATCGGTAGCATCTCTGTTTAATTCACTCTTAATTAACAGTTTGTCTGTTCAATAACATTGCCTGTTTGGTGCTCTGCATGATCTTGGATGAATCAAAAGAATTCGTATAATAACTGTAATAAAATTAAGCTCACTGAGTGATATATATCACTGAGTTCTGGGAATCAAATAAGCAAAAGTTTCTGTCAAATTAAGTGGAATAAGTTAAAGTAAATTAAAAATGTGCTTCCCCAGAGATGTGATACATTATATAATCATTTTCTTTCTCTTATTTTATCTTAAGACAGACGCTGGGGGCTGTTGTGAACAGGTATTGAAAGGTGTCTTTGTAGTAGAGAAGTAGAAAACAAATCTAAATAGAATGTGTATTCCTTTTTGTCGTGTTTCATTAAAAATCAAAACCTAAGCTGCCCAAACCGGAGTTGACTTAATATTTATTTTTGTATGTTTCACTTAGCTTAAAATAATTATTGTTACCATGTTGATATTCACGTTATTGAAATTAAAGTATTGAGTAAATATTTTTTAAGTGTCATTTCCTCTTTTTCAAAAGAGTAGACATTAATTTCACTGGACTGTGCCCGGAGGGCAATATCTCGTTTAGCTTCAAAATTCATGAAATTCATCATCCTGGTATTTTATTGGTGGAACAAGTATTTAAATCAAGGCAAGAATGTCATTCCTCTTCAGAAATGTCTGAATAAGGTGCCATCTAAATTGTAAAATAATAATAGTAATAATGCAAGAGATGCTAGAAAATTCTTTGCATTTAATGTCACAAAGCTCTAGGAGCTGGAAGTGGGCAGAGCACAACACAACCCTGAAGCAAAGGGACTTACTAGTAATTTCATGAGGAAGTTCATTTTAGAAAAGGTCATGCAGGGCTATGAGCAGCAACCCATCTGACATCATGGAAGATCACAAACTTCAAGTCAGGGCTTGTGTCGAGCACACTGCATGATAGTTAATTTTGTAGACACTTAAAGGCAGATGTGAATTCCAGCATGACCTCAGGCAACCTCTCTGCACGTGACATTGGACAAGATGCCTAAACTCTCCTTTATGAAAAATAAGTGGGGACATAATCGTATCCCTGGAGTTACTGTGAAGAGTAAATGAGCTAATGCTCTAAACACATCAGAATACTCCCTGAGTAGGCTTTTGACTTATGTTTCATTAAACATAAGATATTTTCTCTTTTTATCTCTTTTTTTTTCTTTTATTTCTTTTTAACATTTCCCATTGTGATTCAAATACAGATGAAATTATTGCCTTCACTGAACTGCTGTATCAAAAAGTTGAAGATTGTATATGCTAGCTACTGTTTTATAGTGGAATTATATACATAACTATAATGTCATTATGAAGAATTATGAAACAATCCTATCATTAATCAGTCATTGCAAGTAAAGAGAAGACTTAAACCAAACTCAAGTATTATATTTCCAGCTTTGGGGAATAATTGTTTAAGACATATTATGATTGTGTGTGGCAAATACCTACATATTTCATTTCTAGTAATCTCCACTCACTCTCCCATCATCTACTAGTATAACCACAGTCCGTCCACCCAGCTGTTGAGGAGCCTAAAGCAATAGCAATTACAATTACGGCTGACCTCAAGATTGCCTTCAGCAATGCGCCTTGGGAGAAAGCTTTCATGCTGTCATTTATTAAGTAGATCTTTGCTTGCCAGGAATTGCTCAAAATATCTTCCCCTCTGGCATTCCTGAGTACCAATGTTTTTATTTTTGTCATTTTAAAAATGCCAGTATTTCTGGAAGAAATAGAAGTTAAATTGATAGCAATTGTTTTTCCTGATTAAATTCATTTATTCAAAAATGGGAACCACATTTGAAATATGTAGAAGGGAGAGGTTTGTAACATGGGCCCTGACTTATAATTATATACACAACTCATATTCCCCATATATATTTCATGTTATATTGAATATTTATCTCCATGTATATAAACATATAAAAATGTTTTTGTATGTATTTATATATCAACACACACACACACACACACACACATATATATATATATATATATTTTTTTTTTCTGTGTGTGTCTCTGTGTGTGTCTGTATCCATCTAGGTTTATATACAGGGGTGGGAAAAAGTAAGTTTACAGTTGTAATCTACATTAATAAAAGGGTAATATGCTAATTAGACCAGGAGACCTTCTGGAAATCTTTCTGGACAAAGGTGGTGGGGCTGAGGCAGAGGCAGTTAGGGGCAATCAGGCCGGCATGGGGGCCAGTTGGGAGCAAGCAGGCCGGTGGGGTCGGGCAGGTGGAGGCGAGAAGGCTGGCAGGGGCGGCAGTTGGGGATGAGCAGGCTGGCGGGGGGAGCAGTTGGTGGCAATGAGGCCGGCAGACAGAGTGGTTAGGGGTGATCAGGCAGGCAGGCAGATGAGTGGTTAGGAGCTAGCGGTCCCGGATTGCGAGAGGGATGTCTGACTGCTGGATTAGGCCCGATCCCCAAACCATCAGTCAGCCATCCCCCAAGGGGCCCCAGATGGGAGAGTGTGCAGGCTGGGCTAAAGGACACCCTCCCCCCATGCACAAATTTCATGCACCGGGCCACTAGTGTAATAATAAAATAATTAATACTCACAAATATAAACCTACTTTCGCCCACTATGTAAGATATACATTATCTATATCAAGCGCACTATCTATCACCTATCTATGTATGCTCATAATGAGTATGCAGAGTGAGAATTGGTCCAAGGTCATAGAACAAGTGATCATTAAACAGCGGGTAGATTCCATCTCAGTTCTCTTTGGCTACAAAACCTCGGCTTGGTATATGGAAACTCCTTTTTTATTATTTAAATGAAATATCTCCATGGTTTTGATACATGATATGTAAGACCTCATTTTTATAAAAGAGAAAGACAAAGAGCAGGTATTTAAAAAACCCAAGTGTGTAAATTCCCTCTCTAGTTTTAAAAGACACCAAAGGAAAATGAAGTGGATCACAGCAGTTTATTATTTGCAGCTGCTGTTTATAATCTCACAACTCAAAAAGATTTCACTTCACCATGAGCTACATACCAAACAAATTAAGTGTTTTCTTTGAATGAAATTTTAGGTTTCTACATCCAAGCTTTCTCCATTTGTGGCTCTTCAACTCTTTATGAATCACAGAACATCTTTTATTTTTTACTTTTTCATAAAAAAGAAAATGTAAGCAGTACTCAAAGAACACAGAGCTGGACAGAGGCAGCCAGTTTCCAATTATTCTCCGGAGATGCCCATTCGAGGTAATGCCTATTGAACATAAAGATTTACGACAGTCACTAAATCCAGCTGCTTCATAGACAGTCTTACTAACATTTCAAATACATGTCAGAAAGCAATTTTTACCTAAACAAACAAACAAACAAACAAAAGCATTAAGGCAGTAGAAAAGTAAAGAAAGCTATTATTGTACTAGCAGTATTTTCTGAAGAATACTACCTGGGCCAGTTGTGATTCTTTGGTTCTATTTTATTTTTTTTCTTTTCAGTTCTAGTTGTAGCCTTTGGTCTGCACTGCAAAGTATACTGAGACATAATGAAGCAAACACCCCAAAAATCCAAGGTGGGTCTGATATTGGCCCTCGTTTGAATCCAGGCTCCTTCACTTATTAAGTGTTCCCTAAGCTCCAGTTTTGCCACCAGCTCCTCCATATAGTGTAGCAGTTAAAATTTAATGAAATCCTCCATTTGGAGATCTTTGTAGTATCTGACACTTAGTGCTCAAATAAGTTTAGTGCTGATGATAATTCTGGTATTGGTAATGATGATAATGATAGGTTTAGGTAGTGATTAATGATGCTAACTATTTAGTGAAGGTGGCTATAATCTTGGCCAGAGCCCAGGGAGATTACTATCCTTATATTTAAAAGGACCCCCAGCTTTATATTTCTTAAAGGAGGAGAATTCAGGACTGATATTCACCTAGAGTGTATTTTGTTCAATCTGCTCTTGGCCATGGATGAAAATCAGAAATAACTCATTAGCTTTGACCAGGGAAACAGGACTGATCCTAATCCCCAGTGACCAGGTCAGGTAAGTGTACAGACAAGCTAAGTGTCTGCCTGGGAAAGTTCCACACTCCCAGGAGGACTTACCGTTTCTTCCACTAACACAGGAAAGTAGGCCTCGGACCTCGCTCACTTTTTAGAAATTACTGAAAAGGGTTTATAATTGTGAACTGTATCTCTTACAATTCAGAAGTATCATCCTCAAGGACCTGAGAGGCATTCCTTTGAAAAGTAATCATCAGGTGAGATAGGGCCACTGACTCCCAGTTTCTGTGGGGAAATAGAATCCTACTTCCTTAATTGCCTGCTAGCTGGCAGACACAGCAGACCTAATTGCATTTACACCGACTAACCCTTTCTAATTTTCACTTCCCCGACACTACTGAGCCCTGCTGGGCCCTCCCCACTCCCTCACTTTCTCTTCAAAATGCCCAGAAAGGAACTGCACAAATCAGAAAGGAACTCAGTTTCTTCTCCTGCTGCCAGCAGTTATTGAATGAAATCCATTTTTACTGCTTCAATTGATAGCTGGTTTTGTTTATCTTTGACAACTCTTTTTTTTAGTAAATACTCAACTAAGGATATTTTTTCATTGATTTTTTTTTAGAGATGAAAGAGAGAGGGAGAAACATCCATGTGAGAGACACATCCATTGATTGCCTCTGTTAGGTCTGATCAAATAATTGGATCAATATCACCTCTCCTGTGAAGCTGATCTTTAGATCATTTCACTACTGATGCTCCCTTTCACTTAGATCACATTCTATTTGCTAAGACCAGTAACTTTCCACTCTGGACTTTCCCATGTTCTGGATCCACCCAGAGAATTCCCCACTCAAAAAAGCCTGCCTAGAGTCCTTTAAAATTTCTGACTCCCTGTTTCTGGGTGCTGAAGCCATCTGGGGGCTCAGTCCATCTGGTTTCCCAGATGACCTAATCTATATATATATAAAAGGCTAATATGCTAAGTGTCCAACCATCCAACCTGTCTCTGTAATGCACACTAATCACCAGGGGGCAGATGCTCAATGCAGGAGCTGCCCTGACACTCACTGGCCATTTACAGAGAAATGGCACAGTGGACCTGGAACCCACAAACCAACACTCGGCTTCCCCCAAGTGGGACACAGGCCCTGCCACCACCCCAAAGCGACAGCCCACCAAATTGCAGCCAACACTGCTGAGACCCCATGGCACAAAATGCGGCCCACAGCCCAGCCCAGCTCAGAAATGGTGGCTGTGGCCTCCAGGTAATGACATCATGTAGCAACGCCTGCTTCCTCTCCCTAGCAACTAGCCCAGCGGTGGGCAAACTTTTTGACTCGAGGGCCACAATGGGTTCTTAAACTAGACCGGAGGGCCGGAACAAAAGCATGGATGGAGTGTTTGTGTGAACTAATATAAATTCAAAGTAAACATCATTACATAAAAGGATACAGTCTTTTTTTTTTTTTTTTTTTTTTAGTTTTATTCATTTCAAACGGGCCGGATCCGGCCCATGGGCCGTAGTTTGCCCACGGCTGAACTAGCCTCCTTGGAGTTTCTTCAGCCCAGGAACACAACTTGCTTTATAGCCAGGTGCAAACATTTCACACTTTAACCAAATATCTGTGAAGCATTTTCCCATACCTCATCTCATTTGATCCTCACAGAAGTCCTAAAGTAGGTAGATAAGAGACTCGGTAGAATCCTATTTTCTTTTCATCAGCCAGAAAATGGAGATTTAGAAAGCTTAGAAACTTGACCCCACTGAAAAGAAGTAAGAAATGGTGGACCTTGAAAATGACTGCAGGTTTTCTCACTTTGCAGAATATAGTCAAACACTGCTGCAGTTAAGTATTTTACCCTTTGTTCTCCTGCATGATCTATAATAATAATCTGCATCATGTTGATATTTACTGCTGTGTTGCTGACAATTACCTGAAAGAGAAGTTGGGGTGATCCACTGGGCTGGAAAAAGTTTAGCTAAATCAGAAAGCAGGTCTAATTAAGCAAGTTTATCTATATACATATAAAGTTCTCGCTGGCACTAATTGCATGCATGTGTTTTTATCTGTCATTGTTGATCATGAATTTGGTTGACACTTCTATTATAGAGAAAGGGTGGATGGTGATATTAAAATATTTTTTCTAATTAATTTCCTTTCAATGTGCATGAATCCATGCACCAGGACACTAATCCTATCTAATGAAGAGGGAATATGCTAATTGACCCTCACACTGTTGCAAAAATGGCAGCACCCACAGCCAATAAGGAGGAAATATGCTAAATGACTGCCATGCCCTCAAAGATGGCAGCATCCACAGCCACAAGATGGCCGGCAGGGGAGGGCAGGGGTAGACAATCAGGCCAGCAGAGGAGGGCAGTTAGGGGCAACCAGGCTAGCAGGGGAGGGCATTTGGGGGCAATTAGGCCCACAGGGGAGCAGTTAGGCATGAATCAGTCTGGCAGGGGAGTGGTTAGGGGCTGATCAGATTGGCAGGCAGAAGCAGTTAGGGGCAATCAGGCAGGCAGGCAGGCGAGCAGTGGGGAGCCAGCAGTCCCAGATTGTGAGAGGGATGTCCGACTGCTGGTCAGACCGGCAGTTGGACATCCCCTGAGGAGTCCCAGATTGGAATGGGTGCAGGCTGAGCTGAGGGACCCCCCCCTCCCCAGTGCACAGATTTCATGCACTGGGCCTCTAGTAAATGTATTATACTTTACCACTTTTTGCTTCATGTGTATCTCCTTCTGTGACCCTAACAGTTTCCCGCACACACCCAGACTAAGTCAAGCATCAAACCTGCAACCCAGCTATGTGCCCTTGACCAGGAATCAAATCTGTGACCCTCTGTTGGGTGCAAGTTCCTCAGCCAGGGGCTTGACCCCTCTGGGTGCAGAAAATTGGAAGAAGATATGAGTGATAATAGGTAGGTGGGACATGCTTTATTATGAACAAAATAGCCAAGAACTGGCTGGCCAGTGGTGCCTTAAATACACACTCAAACAAAAGAGGTCTCGTGGCAATTAGTGATGTCTGTGCTACATTAACATAAGCAGGTTACATAAGGGTGAGCTTGCACAGTATGTATAGTGCTATTGCTGAGTCATTGTTTCCATGCATGCTTAGGGGAAAGGGGCCTTTACCATAGTAATACTGCTGTGTCCTCGCCTGCACTCATGCTTATGGTGAGTGGGCCTTTAATCTATGGCATACTTTGGTCAAGGCCCCTACACTCCACCTCTTACGCCAGATGGTCTCTATGGGATGCCCTGGCCCACATGCCAGCTCCTTGAGCACAGAGTCTACAACAGCAATACAGACTACAACATGTTATGACCAGTACTCTGGCCCCAATAGCAAAACTCACAAATGCCCAGCGCCATACTCCTGACAGTTCATCCCACCAAGCTCCGAGGTAGTCACGGTGGAGTGCTTATGTGGCCTTCGCTTCCCTGTCTGTCTCTTGCAGGGCACTGGTTACATTCCCTTGATTGTCAGGCACATGTGTACAGCATTTTACATGCGGGTTGACACAAGTGCCCCCTTGTGCAGCAGTTAACAGATCTAGTGCCATTCTATTCTGCAGCACCACTTTGCGCAAATGCATGGTTTCATCCATCATTAGGGTAAGGGTTTGCTGGGTCTGACTCAAGGCTTTAGCTGTATGCTCATCTAAGACTGTCACTTTTAACTCTACTTTAATTGCTCCTCATGCATGAAGGAATACAGCTAAGGGGTAAAACCACCAGGGATTCCCTTTAACTTGATGCCACTGGTGTGGTATACTGAGTCCCAGTTATGGGGGATCTCCCAGGGATATAGATTTACCCCAGGTACACTGTCCCATTCAATGTGCTGGGAGGTAGGGCCAGCCATACTTCCCACACACCCATAAGTATCCTGGGATCATTGTATTTATGGGTATAACACTTCCCATTCCTGAGCTTCTAGACCTCAACATTTGTTGTTATGTTGTGCACAAGTCTGGAGGCAGCCAGCTGACAACAGGATTCTTATTGCATCACTGCTGCTCCACACACCTGCCTGTGAGTTCTCTTAATTCTACTTGTTCCCCTAGCATCCACTTCCATCCATTCCAATTCACATAACCTATAAAGGGGTGAGTATCACCATGGTCCCGCCAGATCAGAGTCTCTATGGCTCAGCACACAGGGCCCCAGGAAATGTTGCCAAAGTCTTGGTTAGCTAAACATGTCCAGTTGGCAGTGGTGGCTGGATGGATGCTCCATGGGAATTCGCCAGTCACTTCTGGGGGAAGCTCTGTGCATACCCAACAATGGGAGACATTGTGCACTTGAGCATAGGTGTGTGTCCACGACACTACGCTGTTAGCCAAGCTCACCCTGGTTGAAGAAACAAAAGAGAAACTGAGACCATCATTCCCAGGGGCTAATAGAGGTTGATGGCCACTCAAATGGTATGTTGTTGCCTCTTGGGAAGTCCTTACTTCCCATATCTCCTTCCACATCTCCTGTCCCCATATAGGACAATGTTCTATCATCCACTGCTGCTGGTGCCATTGTGACAACCACAAAGTCAAGCCTTTAAAGACAGCCCAGCTATATGTTCCAATGGCCACAGGGCCAGGCTCCATCGTCAAAAGCATCCAGATTGCTCACAATTTAACCCATTGGCTGCTTTGCCCAGTAGCAGAATTGAACCACAGTTTGTCTGTATCCAAACGGACAGCCACTGCCATCCATGTAGCAGGGTTCCCCCTACTTGAACAGTCCATGTACCACATGGTCTCTGGAAGGGGTGGCGGACCCTCTAGGAATAGATAGGGAGAACCTCCTCCACAGGAGTTCCACCCTTTGAGGGGGTCTCATATGTCACAGGACCCAACAGGGCTTGCAATTCCTGTGACAGAGGGTTGATCCTCACCGTTGCCCTCTGTTCCAAAAAGGTCCCCCACTTTGCAAAGTTGAGGCTTTGTGCCACTTCCCAACTTGGGCGAGGTCACCCAGGACCTAAGACAACCAGCTATAGGATAGTCCCTAACCCTACCCTAACCCTAACCCTCCTGGGACACAGGCTGATGTGCTCCAGACGCCTTTGCATTATCCATCACACCTGTAGGACAGGGGCCGCGACACCAGTTGTAACACTGTCCTCTGAGCCGTCTTCTGGCCCTAATTCTCCCCGTCCCTCCTGTCCCAGGGAGGCTGCCCCCTGCTCTAGCAAGTGTGCCGGACTCCAATGCCTCCTCCAGGGTCTGTAACTTCTGTACCTTAGCTTCCTGAGCCAGCGTCTCTCAGTGTTACAGTTTTGAGGCTGTTAGGAGCAACCAGTCTACCTGCCAGCAGCCTTGTGCTGGTCTTTGGGAATCTGTTCCATTAAGGATAACAAAGCCTTCTCTAATGCCTCTGGCAGTACCTCAACCTGCTCCCAGTCTCAGAGACGGGGCAGGGGGGCGGGGGGGAGAGGGAGGGAAGGAAGGGGTCCAAAGCATCAGGACCATGGCTACCAGACAACAGCCCAGTCAGAGGCCACATGTCCTCCGGTGGGGTAGATGGGCAACTTACCAGAATCTTGCTGACTACATGATATGTTGGGTGCAAGTTCCTCAGCCCGGGACTTGACCCCTCTGGGCGCAGAAAATTGGAAGAACATACGAGTGACAGCAGGTAGGTGGAGCATGCTTTATTACGAACAAAAAACCCAACAACTGGCTGGCCAGTGGCACCTTATGTACACACTCAAACAAAAGAGGCCTCGTGCCAATTAGTGAAGTCCGTGCTACATAAACATAAGCTGGTTACATAAGGGTGCACCTGTACAGCATATTTAGTGCGATTGCTGAGTCATGGCCCCTGTGCATGCCTAAGGCAAAGGTCCTTTAACCTAAGAATACTGCTGCATCCTTGCCTGCACCCATGCGTACAGGCGAGTGGCGCTTTAACCTCTGGCGTACTCTGGTCAGAGCCCCCACACCCTTGGTGTAAGGGCCAGTTCTCTGACCATCGAGGAACACTGGCCAGGGCAATCTGTCACAACTCTTAATCTTCAATATTTCTTATGCACTTTATCCCCATTTCACAGATGAAAAAGCAGAGGCTCAAAGACATTCTCCTAAGACCAATATATCTAGACTTGGGCTGGGCTGAGGTTTTAACCTAGATTACTTTTAGTCCCAAATTTTGTTTTTGATTTTTTGTTTGTTTCATTTTCCTATGGCAAATAGTCATAAGCATGCATCATAAAATGACAGTAGTAAAGATTCATTTTCATTCCACCAGTGCACTCAGTAATGATCTTGAATGTGTCATATATATAAGGCCTCATCTCAGATAGGAAACTATAAATGTTAGTATTTTAGTGTATTCACCATTTCTGATAAAACTGTAAGTCTATTGGCTCCAGCCAACTCTGAGTTTGACCTTGTTGCCTGAACCAGTTTCCCTTCTATAATCTTCCATTTGTTTAAATACACTTAGTGCATTTTTATCCATCACAAATAATCTTAGAAAAATGTCACTCATTTATTCCTTAAGGTGAGTACATCACTGAGCTTCTTTCTCCAATGGGTTTATTTCTTGAACTGTTTTCCATCCTGTGTAAAAAGAAGCACGTGGCCTCCACCCCCAAAATAAGGTCAGGTTTCAGTGTAGGGAGGAGAGATGGGGGTAAGTGCAGGGCATGGGAATGGAAGGACAGAACAAGGGACAACCTGAACATTCTGGAATCACTAGGCATGTTTCCATCTACTTCCCTTGGAATGAAATCCAAGCCAAGCCCTTTTCTTAAATACATTTTGTCTTCTTATGCCATTCACTTCTCACTGGTAGAGAAATGTAAGTTAAAATTAAAGGGGAGGGAGAGTTATACTAGCCATTTCTAAGCAACCTTAAATCAGAACATCCAAAACACTTCTCCTTAAAGACCTTACTATTTCCTTCCCGTGATAACAGTGAAGCAATCACCCAAGTATTAAGTAACACAATAGGGACAGTCAACTCCAATGGCTTTGGCATTCATTACCCATCTGTCAGCAGGAACTGCCTCAGACTTAGGAACTATTGGCTCAGCCCCATCTGGCTCTGTTTTCCTCCACTGCAGAAAGGAATACTATTAACCTCATTCTTATTGCTTTACCTGTAATGATAAAAGCACTCTACATCTTATGATGCTAAACCATGTGTTGAATGGCTTAATTAGAGATGGGAGAAGTGCTCTGTTAGTTAACAGCAAGGCGACGTGAGGGAGAACCAGAAGAGGAGCAGTTGAGGAATTACCCCCACATTTGTGAGATGGTTTGCTGTGATCATCTATGTTAAGCAAGTCGTTTACTTACAGGAAAGAGAATTGAGAATGTGATGCTAGTGTAAATAGCAGATAAAAGTTGAGGTCAGCAGTTAGACAGACAGGAGCCGAGCAAGAAGGAAAGGCCAGGCACAGAAGGTCACCAGGACCGAAAGCCCCAGGTGCCTAGCAATGGACAATCAATTGTAGGGTGGGACCTCACTCCCAGGGTGACTTTTCCTCCCCTAGCATATCTCTGGTCCTGAGGTTCCGGCCCCCTGACCTTTCCTCCCTAGAGATAACCTCTAGACTTCAGTTGTATTTCAGCTCCAGACCCAGATAAGCAACAAAAGGAGCAACTGCCGACCTCAGGACCAGCTGCACTGAATATTGACCCCCTGCCCTGGTGCCAGCCAACCCACCAGGAAAACTGCTAAATATTCTGTTAAGATCTTCCCTCAGGAACTCCCTAAAGTCTCCACCCTTAAACCCTTAGGACGAGGGCTCAGTGTGCTCTCCCTCCCTGGAATATCCCATGCCTTTCCCTTGCCCTCTCCCTCCTCCAGGCATATTATCATTAGCTTTCTTGCTTCCAAGCTCCAAGAACCCTTCCTTTACCTCCATAACTTGTTTCCTAAGCCCATTTTTCCTAGGAAGTACTTCTACCTCTGTCATTTACCAAATAAATGTGCTCTTACAGTTCGGGTCTTGGCTCTGAATTCTTTCCTAGCCAGAACCCAAGTACTGAGGTTGCTGAACCCAGGTTTGGTTTGAGTCAACCAGTCCGTCAGACACCTGGTGCTGTTCCTGTAGCCTACAGTGAAACCACACTCGGACCTGTAAAGCATGCCATGTGCTAAGGATGTATGGCTTATCTGAAATATTAGGTAAGAGGTCTGGCACGCCAACCTTTTCAGAAGTAAGTGTTAACGTAAAAAACCACTGAAACCTGTAAAGAATTTTTGTGAGTTTATTTGAGCCAAACTGTCGACATATGCCGGGAAGCAGAACCTCAACAAATTGAGATAGTGTTCTGGAGAATGGCGGGGTTACAATTGTATTTATACATTGCAATCAAAGGAAGGACATAGGTGGGTTACATGAAATTCATTGGTGACAGACTTAAGGAGGTGGGATTAAGGGAAGCGGGGAAACCTCTAGGATAGGATAAAAAGTAAAATGATGGACACATACTTAGGTGGGTGCAGGATCAATTAACATGATAATGAAGGAATTTGTAGTATCTGTCCTGGCACCCAGAACATTTGGCTGTGCTCCAGGGGCTCCAGAAAAAGGGAAGTTACAAGTTACCCAGACATTTCAAGGGAATGTTATCTTAGAGGCAAAAAAGCAAATGGGCTCAGTAAGGATCAAAGTTGATCTTGTCAGTGAAGATACTGGCTTAGGACATAACTGCCCACCATAACTGCTTTTAGTTAAAGTTTAATTTCAGACCATTCTTTGTGGTTATTTTAGGTCTCTGAGTCTGCTAGGCTGCCACGCAGGCCTTCCCTGAGCTTGTCAGGTCAGCGTGTGGCCCCTTTCGTCCACATAAGGTAAACATAAAGTAAGCAATTCACCATAGCTAAGATCTGGAAACAGCCTAAGTGCTCATCAGTAGATGAATGGGTTAGAAAACTGTGGTACATCTACACGATGGAATACTATGCTGCTGTAAAAAGGAAGGAACTCTTACCATTTGCAACGGCATGGATGGAACTGGAGAGCATTATGCTAAGTGAAATAAGCCAGTCAATGAAGGAAAAATACCACATGATCTCACTCATTCATGGATAATAGAGACCAGTATAAACTTTTGAACAATAATAGATACAGAGGCAGAGCTGCCTCAAACAGATTGTCAAACTGCAGCAGGAAGGCTGGGGAGGGTTGGGGGGCAGGAGGTAGGGGGGTAAGAGATCAACCAAAGGACTTATATGCATGCATATAAGCATAACCAATGGACATAAGACACTGGGGGATAGGGGAGGCTAGGGGACTGTCAAGGGCAGGGGGGAAAAAAAGGACACATATGTAATACCCTTTGTAATACTTTAAGCAATAAAAAAATTTAAAAAAAGAATTAAGAATAAACTAAAGATCTAACAAATAAAAGACAGTGTTCTCAATTTAGTAAATAATCAATGTACAGTGATTGCCTTGTGCCATTTCTAAGACTTGTAAATAGTATCATTCCCTTCAGAAGGTATGGAAATACTAGCCACTCTGAGCATGCCAAGTGCAACAAAAAACCATTACTTGGAGCTTGAAGGAGAGTCAAGCTTCACCTAAAAGTACTCAATCAAATCCATGTAGTAACAAGATGGTTTGTATGTGTATTTACATTGGAAGAGCACCTGGGTGGTCTCCTTTCTCCTTTCTTATTTTTCTTTTTCCTCCAATTAACTTGTAATGCATCTTGCAAAACACTAGGGGTGCCATGACATAGATACTATATAGAGTGCAATTAAGGACATTTATTTTTCCACCTATCCTCACAATCATAACCAAAATATTCATTTCTTCACTATTGAAGAAAAAAAATCCTATTTAATAAAGAGCTAATATGCTTAGACTGGATGGTGGAACAACCTTCTGGACGACTTTCCAGAATGACCAGCAGGTGGGGCCGCAAGGCAGCCAGGGATGCTAGGGCTGAGCCCCTTGCATGAATTTCGTGCATCGGGCCTCTAGTATCCTATATAATAAAAGTGTAGTATGCAAATTGTCCCCTTGACTGGGAGTTCTTCCAGGAGTTCAACAGGGGCAGGGCCAGTGGGGGGAAGGGAGGGAGTACCTTGCCAGCCACTGCCAGCCACTAGGGACCATACCAGTGCATGAATTTCATGCACTGGGTCTCTGGTTATTAAATAAAATCACAAAGTTTAATGTCAATAATTTAGATATTTTAGCAGCAGTCCTCAACCTGTGGGTTGTGACCCCTTTGGCGGTTGAACGACCCTTTCACAGGGGTCGCCTAAGACCATCCTGCATATCAGATATTTACATTATGATTTATAACAGTAGCAACATTACAGTTATGAAGTAGCTATGAAAATAATTTTATGGTTGGGTCACAACATGAGGAACTGTATTTAAAGGGCCAGAAGGTTGAGAACCACTGTTTTAGAGTGTATGAAAGGTTTTACATCAGAAGAAAATGTTCATTTAAAATAACTCACTTATTTAACAGATTTTTTTTTTTTGAGTATTTCTCGCATCTTTATCATTTTTTTTTTTTTTTTTTTTTTTTTACCTCATATGGGCCTTTTAATAAATGTTTCAGCATAGGTTTGAGCAATAAACTCTCATTCTTTGTTTTACAAAAGAATCATTCTCATTCTTGAATAATAATTTAGTGGACATATTTTCCTGAGCAGTTTAAAGATATTTCCCCATGGTCTTGGAAGAAGATTGAAGCTATTGAAAATGCAACCTATTTATCTTGTTTTATTGGGGGAAATATACCTTTCCCATTTTAAGATATTTTAAACATTTTTGGACACTGTTTACTTTTGGACAATATACTCAGTTTTAGATTTAGGGATTTAATCCTAAAATTTTTCAGTCATTATCTTATCAAATGTTGCTTTTATTTTTAATAATAGTGATATTGTTGTAATAACCTGAGTATTAATAACAGGAAAGGAGGAAAGGGAAGGACAGATAACATAGGCATGCCATTGGGATAGCTTTGCCAGGAAGCTGCAGTTTAACACCCTGCAGGGCTGCTCCCCAAAGATCGCTGGGGAATTGACTAGTGACTAGACAATAGACACATGCCTAGTAAGGTTTGGGTGACATGGGAAGGTGCTTGTCAGTCATACCTGGGACCAGGGCATTGGCTAGAGTGGGCGTGTAGGTATGGCCACTGCAAGCTTGGGAAGATTTGATTTTTAAGCTCCTGAACGAAGGGCATTCCTTTTCTTGGCCCTCTATGAGCCCTCTTGTGCTCCTATTGTAGGGGGAATGCTCCCCTGCATTCACCCATATGGCTCATGGTCATGTAGACCCCACACAAAATGGGCTGGACTCGTTTAAGGGAAATGGGGCTCCAGAAACCCAGGGAAACTACTTCACATGAATAAACCTTTCTACCACATCTCATTCTCCCATGCAAGTCTTAGAAAAGTCTCTTTCTCAAGAAATTTCAAGAACCCCACTTCCACAGCAATGGAGAAATACCACCTGAGCAATTCTCCAATGACAATAGGATAAACTACCTTTTTTCTTTTATAATTTATTTTAGACTAATGTTGAAATTCTAATGCTGACTTTTATATCTTTGCACTTCTTTCTTATGGTTTTTTTAGAGTTGCAATTTGGACTAATGTCCTACTTTTACCTTAAAGTTCACTAATTTTATGAGTTGCTACCACAGTGTAGACTTTCTACACTGAGTGGCCAGATTATTATGACCACCCCATCAGTACTTTGTTGGGCCACCTTTTGCCTTCAATACTGCAGCGATTCTTCATGGCATTGACTCCACGAGATGTTGAAAGGCAATGCCAGGAATCTGACACCATGCCTGATGAAGAGCACTGTCCAGTACTGTGAGATTTGATGGTTGGGGAACCAGCTGACTGATGGCTCTTTTAACTTTGTCCAACAAGTGCTCAATTGGATTGAGATCAGGTGATTGTGGGCCAGTCTATGAAGAAACAATTCTATGAAGTCAAAATCCTGTTTATGAAGAAACAAACCTGTCTATGAAGTAACAATCCTGTATATGAAATAATCACCGGGATATAACAATCCTGTATATGAGGTAACAAAACTGTCTATGAAGTAAAAACCTGTCTATGAAGAAACAGTCCTGTCTATGATGTAACAATCCTGTCTATGAAGTCACAATCCTGTCTATGAAGTAACAATCCTCTCTATGATGTCACAATCCTGTCTATGAAGTCACAATCCAGTCTATGAAGTAACAATCCTCTCTATGATGTCACAATCCTGTCTATGAAGTCACAATCCTTTGTATGAAGTAACAATACTGTCTGTGAAGTTGCAAACCAGTCTATGAAGTAACAATCCTTTCTAGGATGTAACAATCCAGTCTATGATTTCACAATCCTGTCCATAAAGTCACAGTACAGTCTATGAAGTAGCAATCCTTTCTATGAAGTCATAATCCTATGAAGTAACAATCCTGTCTATGAAGTAACAATCCTGTTTATGAAGTAACAATCCTGTCTATGAAGTCGCAATTCTGTTTATGAAGGAACAAAACAGTCGATGAAGTAACAATCCTGTCTATGAAATTATCCCCTCCATTTAACAATTCTATGAAGTAAGAAACCTGTCTATGAAAAAACAATCCCCCGTGATGTTACTATCCTGTCTACGAAGTAACAATTCTATGAAGTTGAATACCAGTCTATGAAGTTACAATCCTGCCTACGATGTAACAATCCTGTCTAAGAAGTCACTGTCCTATCTATGAAGAAATAATCCTGTCTATTAAGTAACAATCCTGTCTATGAAAAAACAATCCCCCCTATGTAATAATACTTTCTATGAAGTAACAATCCTGTCTATGAAGTAACAAACCTGTCTAAGTAGTAACAATACCGTCTACGATGTAACAATCCTGTCTATGACGTCACAATCCTGTCTATGAAGTCACAATCCAGTCTATGAACAAACAATCCTATGAAGTAACAAACCCGTTTATGAAGGAACAATCCTGTTTATGAAGTTACAATCCTGTCTATGAAATAACAATCCCCTCGATGTAACAATCCTGTCTATGAAATAACAAACCTGTCTATGAAAAACAATCCCCATGATGTAACAATCCTGTTTATGAAGTAACAATACTGTATATGAAGTTGCAAACCAATCTATGAAGAAACAATTGTGTCTATGATGTAACAATCGAGTCTATGATGTCACAATCCTGTCTATGAAGTCACAATCCTGTCTATGAAGAAACAATCCTGTCTATGAAGTCACAATCCTACCTATGACTTAACTATCCTGTCTATAAAGTAACAATCCTGTCAATGAAATAACAATCCCCCCAATATAACAATACTGTCTGTGAAGAAACAAACCTATCTAAGAAAATACAATCTCACCTAATGTACAAATTCTATGAATTAAAATCCTGTCTATGAATACCAAAAATGTCTAAGAAGTAAAAATACAGTCTATGATGTAACAATCCTGCCTATGATGTCACAATACTTTCTATGAAGTCACAATCCAGTCTATGAAGTAATAATCCATTGAATGAAGTAACACTGCAGTCTATGAAGTAACAATCCTGTCTATGAAATCAAAATCGACTCTATGAATAAAAAATGTCTAAGAATCACAATCCTGTTTGTGAAGTAACAAAACTGTCTATGAAGTAACAACCCTGTCTAAGAAATAGCAATCCTGTGTATGAAATAACAAACCTGTCTATGAAGAAACAATCCTGTCTATAAAATAACAATCCTCTTGATGTAACAATACTATGAATAACCTTGCCTATGAGGTAACAATCCTGGCTAGAATGTCACAATCCTTTCTATGAAGTCACAATCTAGTTTATGAAGAAACAATCCTGAATATTAAGTCACAATCATCTTTACAAAGGAACAAAACTGTCTATGATGTAATAATCCTGTGTATGAAATAATCCCGCTGATGTAACAATCCTGTCTATGAAGTAACAAACCTGTCTATGATGTAACAATCCTGTCTATGATGTCACAATACTGTCTATGAAGTCACAATCCAGTCTATGAAGTAACGATACATTTTATAAAGTAACAATGGAATCTAAGAAGTAACAATCCTGTAAATGAAGTCCCAATCCAGTCCATGAAGAAAAAATTCTATGAAGTAACAATCCTGTTTATGACGGAACAAACCTGTCTATGAAGTAACAATCCTGTATATGAAATAATCACCCATATATAACAATCCTGTCTATGATGTAACAAAACTGTCTATGAAGTAACAAACCTGTCTGTGAAGAAACAGTCCTGTCTATGATGTAACAATCCTTTCTATGAAGTAACAATCCTGTCTAGGAAGTAACAAACCTGTCTATGAAAAAGTAATCCCCTATTATGTAAAAATACTGTTTATGAAGTAACAATACTGTCTATGAAGTTGCAAACCAATCTATGAAGTTACAATCCTATGATGTAACAATCTGGTCTATGATGTCACAAATCAGTCAATGAAGTAACAATCTTTTCTATGATGTAACAATCCAGTCTATGATTTCACAATCCTGTCTATGAAGTCACAGTCCAGTCTATGAAGTAACTATCCTATCTATGAAGTCACCATTTTTTTCTATGAAGTAACAATCCTGTCTACAAAGCCACAATTCTATGTATCAGGTAACAGTCCTGTCTATTAAGTGACAATCCTGTCTATGACGTCGCAATATGTTTATGAAGGAACAAACCAGATGACGAAGTAACAATCCTGTATATGAAATAATCCCCCCTATGTAACAATCCTGTCTATGAAGTAACAAACCTGTCTAAGAAGTAACATTCCGGTCTATGATGTCACAATCCTGTCTATGAAGTCACAATCCAGTCTATGAGGTAGAAATCCTTTGTATTAAGTAACAACGCAGTCTATGAAGTAACAATCCTGTCTCTGAAGTCACAATACTGTCTATGAAGTCACATTCCTGTTTGTGAAGTAACTAACATGTCTATGAAGTTAAAATCTTGTCTATGAAATAACAATCCTATTTATGAAGTAATAATCCAGTGTATGAAGTCACAATTCTGTGTATGATGTAACAATCCTGTCTATGAAGGAACAAAACTCTCTATGAAGTAACAATCCTGTGTCTGAAGTCACAATCCTCTTTATGAAGGAACAAACCTGTCTATGAAGTAACAATCCTGTCTGTGAAATCTCCCCAAGGTAACAGTACTATCTATGAAGTAACAATCCTGTCTATGAAGTAACAAACCTGTCTATGAAAAAGGAATCCATCCTTATGTAAAAATACTGTTTATGAAGTAACAATACTGTCTATGAAGATGCAAACCAATCTATGAAGTTGCAATCCTGTCTAAGCTGTAACAATTGGGTCTATGATGTCACAAACCTGGCTTTGAAGTAACAAACCTGTCTATGAAAAAGTAATCCACACTTATGTAAAAATAGTGTTTATGAAGTAACAATACTGTCTATGAAGTTGCAAACCAATCTATGAAGTTGCAATCCTGTCTATGATGTAACAATCAGTCTATGATTTCAAAATCCTGTCTATGAAGTCACAGTCCAGTCTATGAAGTAACAATCATTTCTATGAAGTCACCATTTGTTCTATGAAGTAACAATCCTGTCTATGAAGTCAAAATCTTATGTATCAAGTAACAATCCTGTCTATTAACAATCCTGTCTATGACGTCACAATCCTGTTTATGAAGGAACAAACCAGTCGATGAAGTCACAATCCTATATATGAAATAATCCCCCCTATGTAAAAATCCTGTCTATGAAGTAACAAACCTGTCTATGAAGTAGCAAAACTGTCTCAGAAGTAACATTCCTGTATATGATGTCATAAACCTGTCTATGAAGTCACAATCCAGTCTATGAGGTAAAAATCCTTTGTATGAAGTAACAATGCAGTCTATTAAGTAACAATCCTGTCTCTGAAGTCACAATACTGTCTATGAAGTCACAATCCTGTTTGTGAAGCAAAAACATGTCTATGAGGTTACAATCCGGTCTATGAAATAACAAGCCTGTCTATGAAGTAACAATCCTGTCTATGAAATCTCGCCAAGGTAACAGTCCTGTCTATGAAGTAACAAACATGTCTATGAAGTAACAAACATGTCTATGAAGTAACAAACCTGTCTATGAAGTAACAATCCTGTCTATGAAAGAACCATCCCCTTGATGTAACAATCCTGTCTATGATTAACAATCTTGTCTATGATACAATAATCCTGTCTATGATGTCACAATCCTTTCTATAAAGTCACAATCCAGTCTATGAAGAAACAATCCTACGAATTCACAATCCTGACTATGAAATCACAATCCCGATTATGAAGGAACAATCCTTTGTATGAAGTAACAATCCTGTCTATGAAGTTACAAACCAGTCTATGAAGTAACAATCCTTTCTATGATGTAACAATCCACTCTATGATTTCACAATCCTGTCCATGAAGTCACAGTCCAGTCTATGAAGTAGCAATCCTTTCTATGAAGTCACCATTCGTTCTATGAAGTAACAATGCTGTCAACAAAGTCACAATCTTATGAAGTAACAAACCTGTCTAAGAATTAACAATCCTGTCTATGATGTCACAATCCTGTCTATGAGGTCACAATACAGTCTATGAGGTAAAAATCCTTTGTATGAAGTAACAATGCACTATATAAAGTAACAATCCTGTCTCTGAAGTCACAATCCTCTTTAAGAAGAAACAAACATGTCTATGAAGTTAAAATCCTGTCTATGAAATAACAATCCTATCTATGAAGTAATAATCCAGTGTATGAAGTTACAATCCTGTCTATTATGTAACAATACAGTCTATGATGTCACAAACCTGTCTATGAAGTCACAATTAAGGCTATGAAGAAACAATCCTGACTATGAAGTCACAATCTTGACTATGAAGTTACAATCCTGTCTTCGAAGTCACAATCCTATGTGTAAAGTAACAGTCCTGTCTATTAAGTAACAATCCTGTCTATGACGTCGCAATCCTGTTTAAGAATGAACAAACCAGTCGATGAAGTAACAATCCTATATATGAAATAATCCCCCCTATGTAACAATCCTGTGTAAGAAGTAACAAACCTGTCTATGAAGTAACAAACCTATCCAAGTGGTAACATTCCTGTCTATGTTGTCACAATCCTGTCTATGAAGTAAAAATCCTGTCTATGAAGTAACAGAACTGTGTGTGAAGTCACAATCATGTTTATTTAGGAACAACCTGTCTACGAAATAATCCTTTCTATAAAGTCACAATCCAGTCTATGAGGAAACAATCCTGACTATTAAGTCACAATTCTGTTTATGAAGGAATAAATCTGTATATGAAGTAACAATCCGGTCTATGAAGTTGCAATCCAGTCTATGAATTAACAATCCTCTCTAAGATGTAACAATGCAGTCTATGAAGTAACAATCGTGTATATGATGTCACAATCCAGTGTATGAGTCACAATTCTTTCTCTGAAGTAAGAATCCTATGAATTCACAGTCCTATCTATGAAGAAACAATCCGGTCTAGTAAGTAACAATCCTGTCTATGAAATAACAATCCTCCCTATGTAATAATCCTTTCTATGAAGTAGCAATCCTGTCTATGAAAATCCAATTCCCCCTAAAGTAACAATCCTTTCAATTAAGTAACAATCCTGTCTAAGTAGTAACAATACCGTCTATGATGTAACAAACCTGTCTATGAAATGACAATCCCCTCAATTTAACAATCCTGTCTATGAAGTAACAAACCTGTCTATGAAGGAACAAAACGGTCCAAGATGTAACAATCCTGTCTATGATGTCACAATCCTGTCTATGAAGTAACAATCCTGTCTATGAAGTAACAAACCTGTGTGTGAAGTCACAATCATGTTTATCAAGGAACAATCTGTCTACGAAATAAAAATCCTTTCTATAAAGTCACAATCCAGTCTATGAAGAAACAATCCTGACTATGAAGTCCCAATCCCGATTATGAAAGAACAATCCTTTGTATGAAATAACAATCCTGTCCATGAAGTTACATACCAGTCTATGAATTCACAATCCATTCTATGATGTAACAATCCAGTCTATGATTTCAAAATCCTGTCTATGACGTCACAATCCAGTCTATGAAGTAACAATCCTCATAAGATGGAACAATGCAGTCTATGAAGTAACAATCGTGTATATGATGTCACAATCCAGTGTATGAAGTCACAATTCTTTCTCTGAGGTAAGAACCCTGTCTATGAAGTCACTGTCCTATCTATGAAGTAACAGTCCTGTCTATTAAGTAACAATCCTATCTATGAAATAACAATACCCCCTATGTAATAATACTTTCTATGAAGTAACAATCCTGTCTATGAAAATCCAATTCCCCCTAATATAACAATCCTTTCTATGAAGTAACAATCCTGTCTATGAAGTAACATCCCTGCCTAAGTAGTAACAATACCGTCTATGATGTAATAGTCCTCTCTATGATGTCACAATCCTGTCTACGAAGTCACATTCCAGTCTATGAAGAAACAATCCTGACTCTGAAGTCACAATCCCGTTTATGAAGGAACAATCCTGTGTATGAAGTCACAATCCTGTCTATGAAATAACAATCCCCTCGATGTAACAATCCTATGAAGTAACAAACCTGTCTATGAAAAAGTAATCCCCTATTATGTAAAAATACTGTTTATGAAGTAACAATACTGTCTATGAAGTTGCAAACCAATCTATGAAGTTACAATCCTATGATGTAACAATCTGGTCTATGATGTCACAAATCAGTCAATGAAGTAACAATCTTTTCTCTGATGTTACAATCCAGTCTATGATTAAACAATCCTGTCTATGAAGTCACAGTCCAGTCTATGAAGTAACAATCTTATCTATGAAGTCACCATTTTTTTCTATGAAGTAACAATCCTGTCTACGAAGTCACAATTCTATGTATCAGGTAACAGTCTTGTCTATTGACAATCCTGTCTATGACGTCGCAACATGTTTATGAAGGAACAAACCAGATGACGAAGTAACAATCCTGTATATGAAATAATCCCCCCTATGTAACAATCCTGTCTATGAAGTAACAAACCTGTCTAAGAAGTAACATTCCTGTCTATGATGTCACAATCCTGTCTATGAAGTCACAATCCAGTCTATGAGGTAGAAATCCTTTGTATGAAGTAACAATGCAGTCTATGAAGTAACAATCCTGTCTCTGAAGTCACAATACTGTCTATGAAGTCACATTCCTGTTTGTGAAGTAACATGTCTATGAAGTGAAAATCCGGTCTATGAAATAACAATCCTATCTGTGAAGTAATAATCCAGTGTATGAAGTCACAATTCTGTATATGATGTATCAATCCTACTTATGAAGGAACAAACCTCTCTATGAAGTAACAATCCTGTTTATGCAGTAACAATCCTGTGTCTTAAGTAACAATCCTCTTTATGAAGGAACAAACCTGTCTATGAAGTGACAAGCCTGTCTATGAAATCTCCCCAAGGTAACAGTCCTGTCTATGAAGTAACAATCCTGTCTATGAAGTAACAAACCTGTCTATGAAAAAGTAATCCACCCTTATGTAAAAAAACTGTTTATGAAGTAACAATACTATGAAGTTGCAAACCAATCTATGAAGTTGCAATCCTGTCTATGATGTAACAATCGGGTCTATGATGTCACAAACCGGCTATGAAGTCACAATCCAGTCTATGAAGAAACAATCCTGACTATGACATCAAAATCTTGACTATGAAGTCACAATCCTGATTATGATGGATCAATCCTTTGTATGAAGTAACAATCCTGTCTATAAAGTTGCAAACCGGTCTATGAAGTAACAATCCTTTCTATGATGTAACAATCCACTCTACGATTTCACAATCCTGTCCATGAAGTCACAGTCCAGTCTATGAAGTAGCAATCCTTTCTATGAAGTCACCATTCGTTCTATGAAGTAACAATGCTGTCAACGAAGTCACAATCTTATGAAGTAACAAACCTGTCTAAGAACTAACAATCCTGTCTCTGAAGTCACAATACGCTCTATGAAGTCACAATCCTCTTTAAGAAGTGACAAACATGTCTATGAATTTAAAATCCTGTCTATGAAATAACAATCCTATCTATGAAGTAATAATCCAGTGTATGAAGTCACAATTCTGTGTATGATGTAACAATCCTGTCTATGATGGAACAACCCTCTCTATGAAGTAAAATCCAGTTTATGAAGTAACAATCCTGTGTCTGAAGTCACAATCCTCTTTATGAAGGAACAAACCTGTCTATGAAGTAACAATCCTGTCTGTGAAATCTCCCCAAGGTAACAGTACTATCTATGAAGTAACAAACCTGTCTATGAAAAAGGAATCCCCCCTTATGTAAAAATACTGTTTATGAAGTAACAATACTGTCTATGAAGATGCAAACCAATCTATGAAGTTGCAATCCTGTCTAAGATGTAACAATCGGGTCTATGATGTCACAAACTTGGCTATGAAGTAACAAACCTATCTATGAAAAAGTAATCCACACTTATGTAAAAATAGTGTTTATGAAGTAACAATACTGTCTATGAAGTTGCAAACCAATCTATGAGGTTGCAATCCTGTCTATGATGGAACAATCATGTCTATGATGTCACAAACCTGGCTATGAAGTCACAATCCAGTCTATGAAGAAACAATCCTGACTATGACGTCACAATCTTGACTATGAAGTCCCAATCCTGATTATGATGGATCAATTCTTTGTATGAAGTAACAATCCTGTCTATGAAGTTGCAAACCGGTCTATGAAGTAACAATCCTTTCTATGATGTAACAATCAGTCTATGATTTCAAAATCCTGTCTATGAAGTCACAGTCCAGTCTATGAAGTAACAATCCTTTCTATGAAGTCACCATTCGTTCTATGAAGTAACAATCCTGTCTATGAAGTCAAAATCCTATGTATCAAGTAACAATCCTGTCTATTAACAATCCTGTCTATGACGTCACAATCCTGTTTATGAAGGAACAAACCAGTCGATGAAGTTACAATCCTGTATATGAAATAATCCCCCCTATGTAAAAGTCCTGTCTATGAAGTAACAAACCTGTCTATGAAGTAGCAAACCTGTCTCAGAAGTAACATTCCTGTATATGATGTCATAAACCTGTCTATGAAGTCACAATCCAGTCTATGAAGTAACAATGCTTTCTATGAAGTAACAATGCAGTCTATGAAGTAACAATCCGGTCT